>NC_134734.1:11395000-12020000 GCF_049634645.1 Pelodiscus sinensis | reverse complement strand
TGTGTCCAGTTCTGGGCGCCACATTTCAAGAAAGATGTGGAGAAATTGGAAAGGGTACAGAGAAGAGCGACAAGAATGATTAAAGGTCTAGAGAACATGACCTATGAAGCCAGGCTTCATGAACTGGGCTTGTTTAGTTTGGAAAAAAGAAGATTAAGGGGGGACATGATAGCGGTTTTCAAATATCTAAAAGGGTGTGACAAGGAGGAAGGAGAAAATTTGTTCCTCTTGGTTTCTGAGGACAGGACAAGGAGTAATGGGCTTAAAGTGCAGCAGGGGAGGTTTAGATTGGACATTAGGAAAAAATTCCTAACTGTCAGGGTGGTCAAATATTGGAATAAATTGCCAAGGAAGGTGGTGGAATCTCCCTCTCTGGAGATATTTAAGAACAGGTTAGATAGACATCTGTCAGGGATAGTGTAGACGGAGCGTGGTCCTGCCTTGAGGGCGGGGGGCTGGACTCGATGACCTCTCGAGGTCCCTTCCAGTCCTATTATTCTATGATTCTATGATTCTAATCCTGGTTTGGAAAATGCTGCCCCAAATTATGCAGCTGTGGATGAGCCCAGACATATGCTTTTGCAGAGCTTACATTTTGTAGATGGTGCAAATGCCAATAACATTCATTTAGTACTGAATGTGAGAGCTGTCAAAAATTAAATTGTTTTTGAATATGAAAGCCCCACCTTGGGTAACTGACAGAGATTCTCTTCTAGGCTATTATCTGGCTCCTAACTTAGGTTTGCTGCACCAGATTAAAGAAAAAAACTGGGAATGTTTGTTATAGCCATTCTGTGTTAATGCTGCTTAGATTTTTCTGTGGCTTGATAAAGGATTCTGTCCCAGAGAAGAGCAAATTCTGCCCTAGCAGCCCTGGCACTGACCTGGCCCAGCTCGGCCCTCTCATGTGTGGACCAAGGACAAGGATTTGACAAGAACTTGGGTAGAAATAGCAGCCCCAGAGTTGTTGTTTTTCACCCCAGAGAAGGAAGCGGTTGTGTGAACAGTGGCTAGATCAAATTATGTTTAGAATAGCTCTTGAGGAGAGGTGAATACTTAATTTGGGGTGCTATTGTCTAAAATCTCAGAAAGTGTTTGTTCTGCCTTGTTCATATTCTTACTAATGTCATTTGAATGCAAATTTTTCCTTTCTAGCATCTGCTTTAGCTGCAGATTTAATGCTGGTATATATGCATGAAATCTTCAAGTACATTGCTTAAATAAATCTTGATCATCTGGTTTGCTAAGGATAACACTTTCAAAAACTTCAGAGGGGTAGCTGAGTTAGTCTGTAACTAGAAAAACTTAAACTACAAATAGTCTAGCAGCCCTTTAGAGACTAACAAAACATGTAGATGATACCGTGAGCTTTCGTGGGCACAACCCACTTCTTCAGATGAAAGAAGTGGACTGCACCCACGAAAGCTCATGATACTATCTACGTCTCATTTTCAAAAACTATAACTTGCATTATTTTTAGAAGTATTTACTCCAGGTTTTGTGGATTTCCACTTGGAAGTCCCTCTATAAAATATATTTTAGTATACCATGTAATAGTAGATTATACAGACTTGATATATGATTTTGTACCTTATGTATTTTCAAAGTCATAGTTTTAGTCCATGCTGCAAACAGTGTATTAGATAATGTTTTGGCCATAAGTCGCCTGTGGGTGGTTAATACATCTTTTTTTTAATGAAAGTCAGTTGATTGGTGTGATGTAATCACCTAGAATCCTTGATCTTGTTTCATTCATTCTCTCACCCAAGTAACTGTTGTTATTGTCACCACTGATGCTTTATGAAAATTGGCTTACGAAGATGCTATAGACAAAATGCATCATGAGACACAATTTCATTTTTTGTATGTGAAGTTAGAAACATGAAGTGTGAATTTGTTTCTAATTCTAAATATGTTAATGAGGGCCATTAGTGATACTCCAGAAACATAATGGCTCGGTAATCAAACCAATGATCTGTGTATGGCTTTGTTTTTCCAGTAAGCCCAAACTGTGGTTGGTCTTGCCAGGACATGTAGCCAGGCCCCCTGGTGCTGAAATCCATTTGGGATCTTGTAGTTTTCCACTCAAAGTGAGAAAAGTTTTGAACTGAACACAAAGAATTCCTGCCTTGGGCAAAAAAAATATAAAGGTGAGAAAACAAACAATAAGGGAGTTGCCAGATGCCACTTATTACCCAGGATGCTTGCTGGTAACATCTAAGGCTGAACAAAGGGGAAGCATTGGGCCCACGCTAGGAGGCTGCCTATTTTTTTTTCAGAAGCTGATTAGAACTACTGTTAGGTTAAGAATTTGCATGTAACAAGTTTCTTAGAATATTGGGCTTAATTGGTTTGTTTTTGTTTAATTTGGCTTAATAACTTAGTATGATCTATCTGTTTTCACTTGCAATTACATAAATCCTCCTTTTTATGCTTAATAAAAACACTTTTGTTTATTATCAAGCCCAGCGTAAATAATTGTTACCTGTGGGGGAACAACCACTTTGCATCTCTTTCATTGATAAAGGGTGTGAACTTATGAGCTTTCTCAGTGTAACAGAGGGATTTATTTTGGGGTTTTGGTCTCTTTTGAAGGCTGTTCCTGAATGCTCTAAGACCCTCTGAGTTGGTTCAGTATCTGTGTTACTCTGCAGGGAGGCTGTTCCCCAACTCTGTGCCTTGGCTGGGGGAAACCAGCACATCTGGTCCAGCAGGACAAAGTGGTGGGATGCTCCAGAGGGCAGGTAAATGGGGTCAGTGGCATGACGAGCACAACAAGTGACAGCTCCAAGAGGCCTCTGTGATTGAACCCATCATTATTGCATTATTAGCCTCAATGGGCAAGTCTGAGTCTACTCCCCACATAACATCCTGATCAGCCTTGATTATTCTTATTTTCTGTCTGCTGCTGCTGTTCCATATGAACAGATGCAGTATTAAGGTAATAATACAGTGTTAAGACATGCACTTGTCCCCCACCTTCTGCCACTGGACTGTCTGCATCTAGTTTTTCACCTCCTCTTTTGTGATCCAAATTACCAGTTCCTCCCTCAGTGCAGAAATATTCCTTTTCCAGTACAATTGTAATTGACTGACAAGGTAGAACAATCTACTTTTCTTTTTCTCTAGAGGAACTGAGCTTGTGGGAGGGCCGTAACTTAAGTGTGGTTGCATATACCAGAGATATCCCAGAAAAACTCCACCGTATCCAAGGAATGCCTTTGCTCTTCCGCTTTTTTTTGCAGAAAAGCAAATGCGCTCTTTCGGGGAGCCCTATATCCCTTATTCCACCAGGGATAAGGACTCCACTGAAAGAGGAGGCTTTTCTGACATTTGGTTCTATCTAGACAGGGCCAAATGGCGAAAAAGCCTCTTCCAGAAAAGCGATTGGAAAAAGCTATGCAAATTGCGGAGCGCAATTTGTGTAGCATTTTCCAACAAAGGACTGCAGTATAGACCTAGCCTAATACACTGAGGAATCCTGTGGCATCTTAAAGACTAACTGATTTATTTGGGCATAGGTTTCATGGGCAAAACCCCACTTTGTTAGATGTATGTGATTAAGTGGGATTTTGCCCACAAAAGCTTATGCCCACATAAGTCTGCTTGTCTTTAAAGTACCACAGGACTCCTTGATGTTTTTTCAAGAAGAGTAGAGGAATCTTTTTCTCTTGAAGGCTTCATGTCAAGTCTGGAGACCTTTCTGGAAGATAACTTAGTCAAACACAAGGGCTATGTTAACACTGGCGGCTTCTTGCACAAGAATATCTTGTGCAAGAAGTCTTGCGCAAGAAAACGTCCGCACTGCCATGTGCGAGCTGTGCTTTTGCGCAAGAGCATCCATGGCAGCGTGGACGCTCTCTTGCGCAAGAAAGCTCCGATGGCTATTTTAGCCATAGGGCTTTCTTGCGCAAGAAACCCCTGCCGAGCGTCCACACTGCCCTCTTGCGCAAGAGCCCCTGTGCAAGAGGGCATACACCTGTTAAAAAAGAGCATAGCTCTTGCGCAAGAAGCTCTCTGTTACCACGCCGTACTGTAAATCTTCTTGCGCAAGAGCGGGTAGACAGTGTGGACGCTCTGCGGATTCTTGTGCAAGAACAGTTGTTCTTGCGCAAGAACCCACCAGTGTAGACATAGCCAAGGTGTTCGAAACATAAATTGTTTTGAAGTCCAAACAATGGACTTCAAAAATAGACTTTGAAAAACTCTTTGATCAGAAGAAAAGGGTCCACTGGAAGAAAATATAAGGAGAAAAAGAGTGCAGGAGAGCTGGTAATTTATCAAAGGCTTTGTCTACACTGCCAGCTTTTGCCAGCAGAGTATACAAATGAAGTACTGATTAGCATTTTGCTTCTTTTGCATATCTATTCAAGCCGTTTTTGTGCAAGGGGTATTTGTGCAAAAACAAGCACTGTGGACATTTCCTTTTTGCGCATGATCCTTATGCCTCTCCCAGAATACCCACGGGTTGCGCATGACTGATTTAGAGGAAGGAGAGCACAGCAAATATACCAATTTACCACCACCACTCCGGTACAGTATGTGTGCCTTGTACATGCACATTCCTGACCCCTACATATGGATGATAAAGTTCTGAAAGTATGAAATTTAGGAATATAAGACACAAACTGGAAGGAAGATGCTTGGCTGCAGAGCTCTGGCTCCTGCTATCATAAGTAATTCCTCCATACAAGTTCCCTTAGAAATGTGTGCATCTCTCTCTTAAAGCAACCCTCTTTGTTTGTCCATTGAGGCGAGGGAACACTCGTCCTGGGGCATCTGGGGAAAAGAAAAGGGTCCTGCTAATTTTCTTTTTAGCACCTAGGAGATACCATTCTCCTAAAAAGGGAGCAGCCTCTAGCTTTCATATTTATTAAATATGAGGCCAGACACATTCATCAGTAAACATTTAAACTGAAACAGAGGGGGAAAGAAATATTTCTCAAACAAGGGAATTTTAAAAGGAGAAGCTACTACAATTGAAAAATGGAGAACTCTTCCAGATCTGAGAGGACTTTTAATTAATGTTTCTTTAGTACATAGGAAAAAGCAAAACGTGAGATTTGGTATCAATGTACAGTAATGAGAGAAAGAAGGGTGGAAATCTGAGGAATTTGGGATCAGTTGTCACAAATTTAAGAGAAAAATGGAGAAATTGGAGGGATTTTCAATCAATAATTGATCATACGTAAAGAGGTAAAAATCTGAGAGAATTTCTTATTTATTGAGAGAAAAGAGCAACATCTGAAAGGTGAAACAACATCTCCAGTATGTACGAAGTTGGGAAAAAATGGAGGAGATTTTAATACTAACATTTCGTAATAAGAGGCAAAGAAAAATCTCAGGACCTATCAAACTAATAACAGATAACAGGAGAGAAGAGGGTGCAACGAAATTGTGGAGAGGATCGCTGTGACACCATGCTATGTCAATGCGAATTGGCTGAGGGCCCGCCATACAAAAAAACAGTCACATTGGGTCAGAGCAAAAATCCATCTATCCCAGGATCCCGTCTTCTGACACTGGTCAATGCCAGGTGCCCCAAAGGAAACGAACAGAACAGGGAATCAACAAGTGATCCATCCCCTGTAGCCCATTCCTACCTTCTGGCAATGAGAGGCTTAGTCTAGACATTAACAACTCACATCAGAGTAGAGATGTGAATGGTTAACCGATAAGCCTTGCCTTAATGGGCAATGCTTACCAGTTATGGTTAACCAGTGGGGGCTCAAGCAGCTCCCCACCTGCCACGGGCAGGGGGCTGCAGCAGCCCTGTGGACCAGTCACAAGTAAGGGTGCACAAGTCTGCAGCCAGGGGAGGGCACTCCAGCTGGGCAGCAGAGGATGGGGGCCATTCCATCTCCCCTTTAATTGGTTAACTATTACATTGAACCGGTTAACTCAGGGGTTGGCAACCTTTTCAAACAAAAGAGCCAAAGCATATCAAAATTCAGAACAATTGGTCAACAAAGAACCAGTATAAGAATGCCCATTTGCATGACTGGTAATATACAACTTAATATTATTGATAATTAACATGATTGATTAATATCATAAATTAAACATTGTACTTGCAGACTTTATTTAATGGGACTTCTGCTGCTGCTGGGGATGCAGTTTGTGGATGTGGGTGTGCAGTAGTCAGGGTTAGGCTGCATGAGGGGCTCAGGGCAGAGGGTGGGGTTGGGGGAGGTGCAGGAGGATGGGAAGTGGAGTATGTGTGGGTGGAGGGCCTTGGGTCTAGATTACCTTGCGGGGCCAGGGCTTGGCTGCTGCACCTGGGCAGCAGTGGCTGGATGAGGGACTGGTCCAGGGTCACTGCAGCCAGATGGTAGTCTCTCCTCCTACCTGTGCAGCAGCAGGAGGGGGACTGTAGCCAGCCCTGGCTGTGGCCAGAGTGGGGCCAAAACAGTGGGGCCTGCCCCAGGATCAGGGCCGGGGACAGGATGCTGCAGACAGAGGGGGGCTAGGCCCTGATTGAGGCTTTGTTGGCCATGCTGCCATGGTGGCTGGGGAGAGACTGCAGCCATCAGATGGGGGCCATAGCTGGGCTGCTACGGCCAGATGAAGATTTCTGCTGCCGCCAGCCCCTCTCACTACCCCGGCTCAGAGTGCACTTATGTTCTTATGTTTTCAAAATTTTGCATTAATTTTTCCTTTTAATTGAAAAAGTTGTGTGGATGTTGGGAATGACAAAAGAGCCATATGCTCTGACCCAATGTGACTGATCTTTTGTAGGGTGGGCCCTCAGCCAATTCGCATTGACATATTTGGCTAGAGAACCATAGGTTGCTGACCCCTGGGCTAACTGATGAAACAGGATTTTACATCCTTACCTCAGACCTGACAAACTCAGCACTTCGAACACACTGTTGTCATTATCTGTCAACAACCAAAATCGGTCCGGTAACAGACAGAGGTTCACCCCACCTTGCTTCTCGGGGGACTTTCTAGCAATTCTTGAAAAGTGGAGAGGAAAGGGGTCAAACCCTAAAGATTTGATCATACATGATAAAAACACCAAGGCCGCGTCTAGACTGGCAAGTTTTTCCGCAAAAGCAGCTGCTTTTGTGGAAAAACTTGCCAGCTGTCTACACTGGCCGCTTGAATTTCCGCAAGAACATTGACAATCTCATGTAAGATTGTCAGTGTTCTTGCAGAAATACTATGCTGCTCCCGTTCGGGCAAAAGCCCTCTTGCGCAAAATGTTTTTGCACAAGAGGGCCAGTGTAAACAGCTAAAAACTATTTTGGGCAAAAAGGCCCTGATAGCGAAAATGGCAATCGGGGCTTCCTTGCACAAAAGCGCGTCTAGATTGGCACAGACCCTTTTCTGCAAAATTTAGATGCTCTTTTCTGCAAATGCTTTTAACCGAAAAACTTTTCTGTTAAAAGCATTTGCGGAAAATCATGCCGGTCTAGACATAGCCTAAGACCTGAGGGGACAGCTCAAAAGGACTGTGTCTGAGGGAGGCAGGGGGCCAGCAGATCCCTGCGGGAGCAGCGATGGGGGCGGTGGGACCCAGGCGTCCGGGCCCGGCCGTCGCTGCGTCCCGGCTGGGTGTTTGCAGCGCACAGGAAGGCGCTGGGGGAGGCAGCAGCTGCGAAGGGGGCTGGATCCGAAGTGCGAGCTCTGCTCTCGCTGCCCGCGCGCTCCCGCAGCCAGGCAGAGTCTGGGGTGACCAGGCGTCCCGCCCTGCTCTGTCCGGGCGGGGCTGTCACCGCGCACGAACCGTGCTGGGATTTTTGCAGCGCCGGGACAAACAGCAGCCCAGGGAGCGCCCTGATAGGTCCCGGGACTCGCTTGCCCCCGCATCCGCAGCAGCTGATTGGTCCCCTCCTCTGTAGGTCACAGCTGCCACGTCCCACCCACCCAGCCCCGGGGAAGACGGCAGCGCTGTTGCTAGTGCCTGGCCTTGCAGCCCGGGCTGCTTGTGCCCGCGCCGCGGTGAGAGGCCGCCACCCCGCTGCACCCGCCTCCGGTGAGTATCTCCCTGCAGGCCCCTTCCAGCTGCACCCGCAGGGCCCTCTCCAGCTCCCCCCGCTGCACCCCCTGCTCTTCCCCGCCGCGCTCTGCTCTTTGTGGGAACCACCCCCGGGCCTTAGCCCGTAGATCAGCGATGGGCCACCCGGGCTAGTGAGCGGGCTGCATGAGCGCCCCTTGTTCATCTCAGCGGGCCGCCACTGTCCTAACCAAGATGGAGTCCCGGGATAGGCCTGGTTTGGTAACGGCGCTGCTGTCCCTAGAATTGGGATGGGAAGGGGGGGAGGTAACTGTAGCAACGCTTTGATTGGCGGTAGAGGGGGAGGTTGCCCATCGCTGCTTTATATGCATGGGTATTGCTAGACTCACAACAGGGACAGGAAACAGAGGAATGTATCAACCTTGTGTGTGGGCAACAGGGAGCAAAATGTCTCCTGGCTACTCATAGAACCCTGGTGGGCTGCAGGTTGCTCACTGCTGCACTAGATCCTGGCTTGCACCCCTCTTTGACCATTAGGCATCACTCCCCTCCCGGAATCAGGGAGAGAACCTAAGAGTCCAGGCTGCCGGCTCCTGCTATAACCATTAGAACCCACTTCCCTTCCTAAGCTCCAGATAACCACCAACCAGTAACTGCTGGCCAAAGGCAGGCAAGGGATGGAGCTATTTGCTCACAAAACTGTGCTGGGAACTGAGAAGCCTGGATTCATGCCTAGAGCGTTGGGGGCAGGCTGTGCAGTTGCACAGGGCAAGGGAGTTGTCAGTGCTAGCTATCCAGGTGCCAGAAAGAATGCACTGGCGCCTCTGCTCATGCTCACCTGGTACAGGATGCTTGGCTTCTATCCTCAGCTCGGGGTGGGGGTAGCGAGGTCTAGTGGTTAGAGGGGGGCAGGGGGATGGGAGCCAGGACTCCTGGATTTAGTTCCTGCCTATCAGGAGGGGGAATATACTGGCATTGTCTCTCACATGCCCCCTGGTCTCTCCAGGCACAGAGATGGCTACAAGACACATGATGCCCCATAGTCTTTTTAGGTATGATCATGCCTCGGTATGTTCCCTGCTCCCACTCATAGTGAGGAAGAAAATGGGGCCACATTGTGGTTATTGCAGGGACATGAGAAGAACAGAAGCTACCTAGAGGGTTACCATTGAGCATCACACCAGCCCATACCCCTGTGTCATCTTGGGGCATCTTTCCCCCTTGCCTCAGTTTCCCCTATGTAACCTGAGGCTGATTACTGCCTCTCAGGGGGTGGTGGGAAAAGCTGGGAGTCTAGGGCTGAGGTGGCCTCCTCCACCCTGGTTCTTCCTGATTTCCATTGTGGCTTGATGGCTGAGGGTCCCTGTTCCAGCTAGAGGCCAACATGTGCACACCGGGTTCTGTGGAAGGGAGTTCCCCAGCACCACAAGTCCAGATCAGACTCTCCTGCCTGGGGGCATGGGCAGAGAGTCCCTCCTGCCTGACCCAAGTGGCTAACACAAGGGCAGCAAAAACATTAGTAGAATGTGGCTGGGAACCGCCCCCACTCGGGAACAATTCCCTCCTCAGATATTCCTGAGACCCAGCCTCTGACACCCTCCAGCCAAGAACATCCCTGACATCTCCCTAGGCAGAGACCACCAGTGTGTGTCAGTGAATAGCACCCTAACATCACCCAGGGCCCTCCTTGAGACACCCCAGACACTTCCCCCAGGCCCACTATTAGGACCGCCCCCTTGCTGAGCAGACCCTCCCCCAAATCCAGCAACCCCACCTGCCAGATAACCTCTACCAGACCTTCACCACCTGCCTAGAAGCTGCAAAGAGACACATCTAGCAGAGATTCTGCTCAGCCAGCCCCTTTCCCCATCTACCTCATCAGCCAGGGATGCCCCTACAAGGACTCCCCAGTGGGAATACCCAGCAAAGATCATTCAGCACCAGCTGCCACAGGGACCCCAAAATCCCTGCTCCCACTAACCCCTCTACCGCTGGCCACAGTCCTCCCAGATCAATCTGTACAGAGACTCTCCCATCCCTCCATCTCCAGCTGCACCAAGAGCCAAAAGGGGCCCCCACATCACAGCTCCTGATGCTTTCCTGCACCTAATTCCCCTAGTCTCCGCCCTCCCCTTCTCCAACCCCCCAATTTTTCCCCACTCTTAATATTGCCTCTCCTCTAATAAGGATTTAAAATCCTGTTTAATTGGTTAACTGATTAAACATAGTGTTTAATTAAAGGGGGCATATGGGGGCACTCCAGCATGAGGAGGTAAGTGGGGGGCCTCTCCCTGTTATCTATTAACTGTTACCCACTCATATCCCTACCCTCAGTGCCTCAACTCTTTGTTCACTGCCCCTGCAAGGTCCACCCAGTCACATACCCCCCGCCCTCCAAACCCCAGGGTCTCTTGCTCACTTGACTCCCCCATTTTTCTGCTTTCCCCAAGCCCTAACATGCCTTTCCCCCTGGATCCTCTGTGTCCCTTCCCCAGATATCCTCAGTCTCTTGCTTCCCTGATCCATCCCCTGGGTCCTATTCTACCAGTGACCCTGGCAAGCTGAGCAGGCTGCAGCATCTACCTCTTCACCAACCAGCAGGGGAGAAGGAAGATGTGGATGCGGCTGCAGGGGGAGCTCTGGGAGCAGGGCACCTTCCCTAGACCTACTGCAGTGTCCTCCAGGTGGAGCAATGAGGCAGCCCCCTGCTCTACCAGTTGGGCACAAACAGCATCTGCCTGGGCAGCTATGGACTGGTTGATGGCTCTGGGTACCTAATGAGCTCCTTAGCCCCTTGTGTAGCATGCTGGTTGGGATCCTGGGTGCTGTTGTGGGGAGTCAGGACCAGACCTAAAGCCATAGCAGAACTGGGGGGAGTGTGTGTGGTGAAGAGGTAGAGTCAGCAGCAGATTGGGGGTTGCATCCAGCGTACAATGGGGGAAGAGGGTAGGAGGAGGGCCCTAGACGAGGGCAGGCTGTGGGGGTGGAGCACAGCTAGAGTAGAAAGGGGGCAAGAGGTGAGCCCTAGACCAGGACAGACTGGGGGACAGTGGGTGAGCCCTAGTACCAGGGGAGATTGGGGGAGTAGCCATGGCAAAATGGGGGGCAGGAGGTGGGCTCTACACCAGGGCAGATGATGGGGCGGGGGAGACAGGAGATGGTCCGTAGAACCAGACTAGATTGGGGGGCACAACCAGGGCAGATGGGGAGGAGGGCAAGGGATGAGCCTTAAACCATGGCAGATTGGGGTTGTGGGGCGCAGCGCGAACGGAATTGGGTACAGTACCAGCGAAGCGACTGAAAATGTGCCAGGCATTGGATTGTAACGTTAAGCCCCCGGCCATGGGGATGTAGCTGCTTGGGGGTCCCCTGACTCCCCCCAGGTTCTGTCAGCGCCAGAACTGGAGTCAGCCTGCGTCGGGAGCACCCAGCTCGGCGGCACCCTTCCGGCCGGCGGGGTGCGGGGACCGGCTGCCCAGGCCCACCGCCCGGCCGGGGTTTGCAGGGCATAGGCACGCGGGAAGAAGCAGCCGCAGCTCCTGGGGGTGGGCGGTGAACTAAAGTTTTCCATTAAAAGCATTTGCGGAAAAGAGCGTATAGATTGGCATGGATGCTTTTCCGCAAAAGCACTTTTTGCGGAAAAGCGTCCGTGCCAATCTAGATGCGCTTTTGCGCAAAAAAGCCCCAATCACCATTTTAGCCATCGGGGCTTTTTTGCGCAAAACAGTACTGTGCTGTCTACACTGGCCCTCTTGTGCAAATGATTTGCGCAAGAGGGCTTTTGCCCAAACGGGAGCAGCATAGTATTTCTGCAAGAAGCACTGATTTCTTACAGTAGGAAGTCAGTGTTCTTGCAGAAATTCAAGCGGCCAGTGTAGACAGCTGGCAAGTTTTTCCGCAAAAGCAGCTGATTTTGCGGAAAAACTTGCCAGTCTAGACACAGCCTATGGGTTTGACCCCTTTTCTCTCCACTTTTCAAGAGTTGCTATAAAATCCCCCCAGTGTGGGTGAGGCGCTCTCTTTTACTGGATGGAGTGCCCTTGTTGAAAGATAACAGCAAGTGTATTAGAGCAATGGGCATGTCAGGTCTGATGTAAGGATGTAACATCTCATTTAATTGGTTAACCAGTTAAATGTAATAGTTAACTAGTTAACCAATTAAAGGGGAGGTGTATTGGCTCCACTGCCCCAGCTAGAGCATTCTCCTTCCCTCCCCTGGCTGCAGACAGGGATTGCTCCAGCCAGCTGCAGTGCCCTTGCCTATGACCAGCCCCCTGTCACAGCTGGTGGGGAGCTGCTCAAACCCCCACTGGTTAATGATAACTGCTAAGCATCACCCATAAAGGGCGAGGCTTATCGGTTAACCATTCGCTTTTCTCCTCTGATGTGAGTTGTTAGTGTCTGTAGCCTCTCTCTGCCAGAAGCTGGGAATGGGCTACAGGGGATGGATCACTTGATGATTCCCTGTTCTGTTCATTTTCTTTAGGGCACCTGGCATTGACCAGTGTCAGAAGACAGGATACTGGGATAGATGGACTTTTGCTCTGACCCAATGTGACTGTTCTTTTGTATGGCGGGCCCTCAGCCAATTCGCATTGACATAGCATGTTTTCACAGTGATTCACCCCACAGTTTCCTTGGCCCTCTTCTCTCCTGTTATCTGTTACCATTTTGATAGGTCCTGAGATTTTTTCATTGCCTCTTATTATGAAATGTTAGCATTAAAATCTCCTCCTATTTTTTCTCAGCTTCTTACATACTGGAAGAAAATCCTTTCAGATGTTGCTCTTTTCTCTCAATAAATAAGAAATTCTCTCAGATTTTACCTCTTGACCTATGATCAATTATTGGCTTAAAATCCCTCCAATTTCTCCATTTATTTTCTTAAATTTGTGACAACTGATCCCAAATTCCTCAGATTTCCACCCTTCTTTCTCTCATTACTGTACATTGATACCAAATCTCATGGTTTTTTTTCCCCTATGTACTAATGAAACAATTAAAAATCCCCTCAGTTCTGGAAGTGTTCCCCCTGTTTTTCAATTGCAGTAGCTTCTCCTTTTAAAATTCCCCATGATCACCTTTCCCTTGTTTGAGAAATATTTCTTTCCCCCTCTGTTTCAGTTTAAATGTTTACTAATGAACGTATCTGTCCCCGTAATTAATACAGATCAAAGCAAGAGGCTGTTCCCTGTTTAGGAGAACTGTGTCTCCTAGGTGCTAAAAAGAAAATTAGCAGGGCCCTTTTCTTTTCTCAAGATGCCCTAGGACGAATGGGCAAACAAAGAGGGTTGCTTTAAGAAAGAGACGCACACATTTCTAAGGGAGCTTGTATGGAGTAATTGCTTGTGATAGCAGGAGCCAGAACTCTGCAGCCAACCATCTCCCTTCCAGTCTGTGTCTTATATTTCTAATAATTTCATACTTTCAGAACGTTATCATCCATATGTGGGGGTCAGGAATGTGCATGCACCAAGCACACATACTGTACCAGAGTGGGGGCATATATTGGTATACTTGCTCTGCTCTCCTTCCTCTGAATCATTACTGAGTTGGCCGTGGCTGGAGATGGGACTCTCTATTGGCTGTGGAGGGCCAATGCTCTGAGGTGGCACTAAGCATTCCTTCTCCCAGGTGCTAGGTTGGCATGTTCTTGCTCACATGCTCACGGTCTAAATGGCTTCCATAAGTAGGGCTGGGGAGACATTTCACTCCAGATTTTGTGTTCTTTAAGGACTTAAAAAATTTGCTGTTAGTTATTGTGTTTTGCTCGTTGCTCTTCATATTCTTGGTTTTATACTTTTACGCTTGCCAAAGCTTATGTTCCTTTACTAGGTTGTTGCAGAATCTTTCTTGGTACTGAAATTACATTTGACTGGTCTTTATTCCCCATATCTACATTGTTCTCCCTTTTTAAAGACAGGTTTTATGTTTGCCTTTCTCCAGTCCTCTGGAGCCTTAGCTGTCCTGCATGAGTTCTTGAAGAAAATAGCTAATGATTCCAAGTTACTTAAGTACTCAAATTCATCCTGCCATGCTGACTTAAATACATCTAACTTCTCTAGATATTCTTTAACCTTTTCTTTCCCTATGGTGTTTGTGGTCCTTCCCAGTTGGATGTGGTAATAATTCTGTGAAGTATCTGATTACAGTTAATCTAGTTAGTTAAAACAGGCATTAAACATGCAAATGTTCTTGATTTCATCATTTATGAGCCCTCCTTCCCTGCATTTTTCTTCCCCATTCCCTTACTGCCTTTTATGTCTCTTACTCGATGTAACTCATTTTGTGCTTTACCTTTCTGATTTTGTCTATACAAAAGTGCTTGTGAGGTTCTTTTTCACTTCCCCTTCACAATTTGTCTGCTTCCATTTTTTGTGAGGCTTCTTTTTATTTTCAGGTAATTAAAGAGCCTCTGATGGACACACATTGATCTCTTCCTCCTCTTCCTGTCTGTCCTTTGCTGTAGGTTATACTTCTTGAATAGTGTCGCTTTGAGAAACTACCAGCTCTCCTGCAGTCTTTTCCCCCTTACATTTCCCTCTCCAAAGATGTCATTATTCCCCTTTGTTCGGCTCTGGTGAGGCCACATCTGGAGGATTGTGTCCAGTTCTGGGCCCCCCACTACAAAAATGATGTGGACGCATTGGAGAGGGTCCAGCAGAGGGCAACCAGAATGATTAGGGGGCTGGAGCATATGAACTATGAGGAGAGGATGAGGGAGTTGGGTCTGTTTAGTCTGCAGAAGCGAAGAGTGAGGGGGGATTTGATAGCAGCCTTCAACTTCCTGAAGGGAGCTTCCAAAGAGGATGGAGAAAGGCTGTTCTCAGTGGTGACAGATGGCAGAACAAGGAGCAATGGTCTCAAGTTGCGGTGGGAGAGGTCCAGGTTGGATATTAGGAAAAACTATTTCACTAGGGCTACGTCTAGATTGCATCCCTTTTTCGTAAAAGGGATGCAAATTAGATGTATCGCAATTACTAATGAAGCGGGGATTTAAATCTCCCCCGCTTCATTAGCATAAAAATGGCTGCCGCTTTTTTTCGGCATGGAGCTTTGCCAGAAAAAAGCGCCAGTCTAGACGCGGATCTTTCGGAAAATAAAGCCTTTTCCGAAAGATCCCTTATCCCTCTTAAAATAAGGGATAAGGGATCTTTCGGAAAAGGCTTTATTTTCCGGAAGATCCACGTCTAAACTGGCGCTTTTTTCCGGAAAAGCTCCGTGTTGAAAAAAAGCGGCAGCCATTTTTATGCTAATGAAGCGGAGGAGATTTAAATTCCCGCCTCATTAGCAATTGAAATACATCTAATTTGCATCCCTTTTACGAAAAAGGGATGCGATCTAGACGTAGCCCAGGAGAGTGGTGAAGCACTGGAATGGGGAAGTAATGGAGTCTCCATCCCTAGAGGAGTTTATGTCTTGTCTTGACAAAGCCCTGGCTGGGTTGATTTAGTTGGGATTGGTCCTGCCTAGAGCAGGGGGGTGGACTTGATGACATTCTGAGGTCTTTTCCAGCTCTATGATTCTATGATTTTCTTCCAATGGACTCTTTTCTAAGTCTATTTTTTGAAGTCTATTGTTTATTTAATCTCTTCCTGTACTAGAATCATGAAATCTATGATATCACGGTCACTTCCACCAACTTGTATTCAACCTTCATATTCATTACCAGTTCTTCTCTGTTAGTCAGAATCAATTCTAAAAGGTCAGTGCTCCCAGTTAGTCCTTCCATCTTCTGAAACAAAAAGTCACATTTCACATCTGAGTGGAAGTGCATTTGGTGTTGTTTCTGTACTCGCTGGTACCTGGGTAGTTAAAGTTTCCCCCCCTCCACTCTTGTCTTTGAAACATTTCTTCTTCTTTGTATGGCAGAATCTGGGATGTTTTTCTTCAGGGGAGAAGCTGGGAGGGCAGAGAAATGTGAGGTGACGCAAACTACAGCTGGTTCTAACGGCTCCCTAAATTCTCTTCCTGCCTCAATAGGCTGTGTAATGACGTCCATGTTTTGCTCCACGCCATCCCATCATCCTACAGGACAGGAAAGGAAAATGACTGCGCTGGAATCAGTTCAGGTAGAGAAAGGAATGGTTCATATATAGGTTTTAGGAATTGCCTACTCCTGTTCTAAGGAATATGATCTGGAGGTTTGAGGAGACAGAAACTAGGCAGAGGAAGGGTCCCTACTTAAGGAGCCTTGCTCAGCCCATTTCTCCCAGCTAGTCGGGAGGGGGCTGTGAAAACTTACCGGGCTTTTGCTGTTGGAGCCTGAACTTATGAGCCAGTGGCTAATGGGAGATTTAAAGAGGCCATTTTGCAGCAGGACTTAGGGGACCTGCCCCTTTCCTCACAGCCAGCTGCTGGGCACTGTCCCTGATTTCTGCTGGGGGCTCCATGTCCTATATTAGCCTGTGGCTAGTCAGTGAGTGATGGATGTGAACACTCCGTCCCCCTGCCTGGTGGGGGATAAGGTCTCTCTCCCCCAATGTCTCTGAGCTGAATGGGGGTGAGACTTTGCTGATTGAGAGCCTCCCAGAACTTCCACTTGATTGGCTCATTTTCCCCATGACTAGTGAGTCGGGTAGCAAGTATTGAATGGGAGGGCCTTGCTTTTTCAGGAGCCCATGCCCTTCGAGGAGGTGGCTGTGTATTTCACCTGGGAAGAGTGGGCTCTGCTGGACCCTGCTCAGAGAGCCCTCTACAGAGCCGTCATGCGGGAGAACTACGAGAATGTGACCTCCCTGGGTAAGGAGTCCTGCACTTTTTTTGCCACTACAAATGTGCTATCTCTAGATTTTGCTGGCATAGCTATTTCAAAAGGCAATAGAATTACACAACATGCTTCTTCTGCAAGCTACTTCCTGTGGAGCTCAAATTGAAATGCATGAGAATAGTTCAGGTGCAATGCCCACAGCATGCCTCTTCCAGCCAGCTAATTACTGTGCTTGCAGAGGCTGGAAACCCTCTGGCTGTTAATAGACCCTTGTGCATTTCAATCTACAATTTTATGATGATCACTTTCACCCCCCCATGCCTTCTGTCATGGACTCAAAGGTGGTGCCCACACTTGGAACCCCCTCCAGTGCCCTCTACTTGGGAATCCACTCTCCCTCTGTTTTCTGGGACTACATTTCTCTGAGCCTCCAGCACACCTGTCACTGTGGGCCCCATCACGGAGTCCACTCGCTCTGGAACCCCAGAGCCTCCACTCTCAGAGGGAATAGTGCAGCCCTGCTCTCTAGAATGTGGTAACTCTCAGCCATTGTAAAACAGGAGTGTTTACTGAGCATGAACACATCATACCTGGCCTCCCTCAGCACAGCACATCCGAGTGTCCCCTGCAGCCAGGTGAGCTTTGCCTGCTCCCTCTGCCCAGTGCAGGAGCTCCCTCCTTCTGTCAGAACTCAGATATCCCTCTCCAGCAGCTGCTTCCTTGTCCTTTGCCTTCTGTTCAGGTGAACAGGGTCACCTTGGCCCCTCTCTTGTCTGCCTCTCCTCTCTCCTGTCCTTTGCTCCCCCATGGCTGGAAGCAGCTGTTCAGGTCACAGGGTGTCCTCTCTCTGAAGCCCATTGTTTTCCCACTTGTGAGATCCAGCTATGCCATCTGAGCTGTGTCTCCTGGTCACCAGGTCACCAGTCTCTGGGGTCTCTAGTTTTGTACTGGTCCCTATTACAACAAGCTCACACTAAACTTACCTTGCTAAACTGGTAACCCCCAGGGATACTGAGTGCCACCCCTTGTGCATGCAACTCGGTTGAGCCCCCATAAATCCCCCACTTTGTCACACCTTCAACCCCCCTATTCATTTCCAATTCTTCTCTCTCAGTTAGAATCAGATCTAAAATGTCACTTCTCCTGGTTACGTCTTTCAACAGAACATCCCACAAGCTCAATGGAAATGTTAGGTTTAGTGTTGTCACTGTACCCACCGACATCTAAGTACTTAAATTCCCCCTGCTCCCTTTACTATCAGTTCTTGTCTTTGGGATCTGTCTGTTCTTTGAATGGCAGAGCCTGGAATGCCTTTCTGCAGGGGAGGAGCTGGGAGGGCAGAGATTGTGATGTGACACAAACCACAGCCTGTTCTAACGGCTCCCTAAATTCTCTTTTTGCCTTGACAGGCTGCGGAATGACATCCATGTGTTGCTCCAGGCCATCCCGCCTTCCTTTGGGACGGGGAAGGGAAATGGCTGCATTGGAATTGGTTCAGGTAGGGACTATCAGTTAGTTGCTGGTGGAAAAAGAATGGTTAATTCATAGCTGGTGGGAGCATCTGAGCCACCTTTTTATGCCCAAGATTGCTTTTTAAATTTCAGGGCAACCCAGGATATAAACCCTCCCCCCCTTTCCCAAAGCCCTGGCCTCTCCATTCCCCCCACTTTCCATCACTCTTCCCCCATCCTCACTTACTTTCACTGGGCCCAGGCCGAGGGGTTTGGGAGCAGGAAGGGATGACGGGTGTAAGTTCTAGGAGGGAGTTTGGGTGCAGGAGAGGACTTCAGGCTGGGCACAGTGTTTTGGTGCAGTGGGGGTTGAGGGTGCTGGCTCTGGGAGGGGATCCAGACTGGGGCAAAGTTTTGGGATGCAGGTGTGGGTTGCTGGCTCTCTGTTCCAGCCTGAAGACCCGTCCCAGAGTCAGCACCCCATTTCCCCAGCTGCAACCCAGTCTCCAGCTGCTTATCACAGGCAGCTCCCAGTTGTCAGTACAGCAGGGATCAAGACAGCCTGCCTTCCTGCCATGGCTCCATGCCGCACGCAGAAGGATCCAACTGCAGGCTTATCTCTGTGCTCCCCTGATGGGGAGGTGTCCAGTATGTCTCAATGCTCTGCCCCACCCCCAGCACTCTCCTCACGGCTCTCATTGGCCAGGAGCCAGCCAATGGGAGCTGTGAGTGTGGGCGGCTTGCAGAGACACGCTGTCTCTCTCTCACCAAGGATGTCTGACAGCCTGCATGAGCCTTGCTGCTCCGCTGGAATTAGCGTGGCCCTGAGATTGCGATCGATGGGATGGTGATCCTAACAGAAGCTATGCAGAGGTTTTTGCTGGGAGGCACTTACCTCAGTGACTTCCAGGCAGCAACCCAGCAGGATCCTCATGCAGGCTCACTTTCCCCATGGCTGCAATTCTCACCACAGCTGCAGTCCCAGGGGAAAAAACTTCACCTCTATCTCCTGCTCAGTAAGGAGGTGGGTCTGAGGGCTTCAGCTCTGTGGGGTTCACTTGCCAGCCAGTGGGAGCTGTGGGTGTGGGCAGCTTGCAAAGACATGCTGTCCCTCTCTCCCCACGGGCATCACAGAGAGGAGCTTGCAGCTCGCTGACAGCCAGTCTGAGCCCCACTGCTCTGCTGGATGTTAGTGGCCCAGATATTGTGATCGACGGGTTGGTGACTCCTGGTCTAGGGAGTTTGATCTGCAGGTGGGAGGAGTGAGATACTATGCAGAAGTGCAGAAAGAGGTGCACAGAGTGTGACATAGCTGCGGTGACTGGTGTCACCTGGTTCCTTGGGTCTAGGAACAGACCCTTAGGATTTGGAATGGAACTTCCTTATTTTCGGAACATGAAACAACCCCCTGGACAGGGCTGGGAAAACTTACCAAGCTTTTAGTGCAGGAGCCTGAACTCAAGAGCCAGTGGCTGCTGGGAGATCCGAAGGGGGGCACTTGCAGCAGGGCTATGGGGGACTGCCCCTCCCTTCACATTCAGCTGCTGGACAGGGAAAGGGTTTGGGATTTTCACCCTGGATTCTGCTGGGGGCTTCATGTCGTATATCAGTCTCTGGCTAGTTGGTGAGTGAAGGATGTGAACACTCCATCGCTCTGATGTCTCTCTACTTTTGTGGGCAGGGTGGGAGTGAGATTCTGTTCACTATGAGCCCCACAGAGCCTCCTCTTGATTGGCTCCTTTTGTCCATGACTAGTGAGGCTGTGAGTGGGGCAGCAGGTGCTGAGTGGTGGGGGTGGGGCTCTTGCTTTTTCAGGGGCCAGTGACCTTTGAAGAGGTGGCTGTGAATTTCAGTGAAGAAGAGTGGACTTTGCTGGACCCAGGTCAGAGATCCCTCTACAGAGACGTCATGCAGGAGAACTATGAGAACGTGACCTCACTGGGTAAGGAGTCCTGTCTCTGCAGTTTTTAGAAGGGGAAGTGATTAACTAGAGTGCACGTCACTGCACAATGCAACCTCTGCGCTGCCCAGTTTCAGCATCACCCCAACGTGCCAGTGACCCACACACTAGAGCTCTGCAGCATGGCACCAAGTGTAACATCGTCTCTTTGCTAAGGCAGAACCGGGGTTTGGTCTGGTCTAGTAAATGGAGGCTTCCCATACCTGTCCTGAGCTTCCTCTACACAGCAACGCACACGTGCAAAATCCCCTTCACTCCCACCCAATTTACCTTCCTCCTGAGGATCCCTTGCTTCGCTTACCCCTGGAGATTGCTAGGATGTCTGCCACCAGATGGCTGACAATCCCCAAGGCAAGAATTCCTTCTCAGGGTGAGTGGATAAATGCTGGTATTCCCAGTGTGTGAAACACATGCCATGGCATGTTCTTAGCCCTTCCTCATATTGGTTATAGATTGGTAGATTTTAAGGCTATTAGCTCATCTGCTCATTCCCCCTGTATCACACAGACCATAGAATTCCATCCAGTCACCGCTGTCCTGAGCAGAGCACTTGGGCTGTGTACAGACTGGCAAGTTTTTCCGCAAAATCATCTGCTTGCCAGCTGTCTACACTGGCCGCTTGAATTTCCGCAAAAGCACTGACGATCTCATGTAAGATTGTCAGTGCTTTTGCGGAAATACTATGCTGCTCCCGTTCGGGCAAAAGTCTTTTTCCGAAAGACTTTTGCGCAAAAGGGCCAGTGTAGACAGCAGAGATTTGTTTTCCGCAAAAAAGCCCCAGTCGCGAAAATGGCAATCGGGGCTTTTTTGCGGAAAAGCGCATCTAGATTGGCCTCGAACGCTTTTCCACAAAAAGTGTTTTTGCGGAAAAGCGTCCTGCCAAACTAGACGCTCTTTTCCGAAAATGTTTTTAACGGAAACTTTTCCGTTAAAAGCATTTCTGGAAAATCATGCCAGTGTAGACGTAGCCTTGGTGTCTGACTAAACTATCTGCCAGAAAGGCCTCAAGACATCCCATACAGCAGGAGACCCCTCTGCTTCCCATGGTAGCTTGTAACCTCTGCACCATTCTTACACCTGGAGGCGGATTAGCAATTTGTAGGGCCTGGGCCAGAGCAAGTGAAGGTCCCTCCTGACTCCTGCCTGCATCTCCCACCCACCCCCATCCATCCTGGGAGCTGCCTCGCTCTTCCCGTCTGACCGGTGCTCCTTTTGGAGAGAGGATTGTGTGCAGAGGCTTGTCCCGCTTTTCTACCTGTCCTGTGCGCCTGCCAGAGAGTGGGGTCAGGGCACAGAGACTCCCCCCACCCACCTTGCCCACCCACCTGATGCTTCTGCCTGGCAGCCATAGAGGTCAGGACATGAGGTCACACATTTTTCTTGAGGCCGCCTAATGAGCCGATGCGAACGCTAATCACATGTACTTTAACTCTTCATTTTCAGAAGCTTAATTTAGCCTCCACACCTATGCTGGAAGGGCATGAGGCAGCCCTGAGCAACCTTAACTGTATTTATGTAGTTTATGGGCATTTGATTGCCTTCATGTTTTAATGCACTTTATTTTGCCACTATAATTGTGCTTTTTTCAGTTAGGGGTGCAATTTTGCATATCCCTAACCTGGAGAGTAATGTTGGCAGTGCTTTTGAGCATAGACCAGGCAAAAGTTTGCCTTTGGATAGAAGTACTTTGGTATCAGATGGCAAAACTTCTAAAGGAAGCTCATTCAAAAGGCAATAAAAATACACCACACACTTTGTCCAAAAGCTACTACTTGTGGGGCTCAAATTCAAATGCACTGGTATAGTCCAGGTACAATGCCCAAAGCATGTCCCCTCCAGCCAACCAATTACTTTGCTGACAGATTACTAGATACCCTCTGAAAGCTAACAGAGCCTTAGTCTTGCTGCTTGTCTGCATTTTCATCTCTTTGATTTGTCAGTTGGGCTCATGCCCATCTGAAATCTACTTCCTCCCCTTGCCCCCCCCTCCCCACACACACACAGAGCTTTGGCAGTCAGTGCCACACCCTAGCTGATGTAAATGACAAGTGACTGAAATCAATTGGAGGGACAATTAAAAGCCTAATTCCAGCCAAGGTTTGAGCAAAACGTCACAGGCATCTGGCGATTTAGCAAACTGTGGCTTTTGGGAAGAAGTCCAGTATCTCAGGAGCCCCTCAATGAATTAAACCCAAATTTCAAACAGTAACCCTGCCGGTTTGCCATTAAAGAGTTGCAGATGTCAAGACAATATGAGCAAGCATGTGTACTTCATAGCAGTTAGAATAATTGTGCCAAACCAACATAAGTCCCTTTGACAGAGTTACTGACCTAGTGGATGGGGAAAGCAAAACAGTTGTTGTAACAAGAAGGAGTCCCGGAGGCAGTACCGAGACTTATTAATTCAGGGCAAATTGCTTAGAAACTGGAATTGCTTACAGCCCAAACCTAGGGATCCTTCACTGTAAGGCACCCCAAACCAGTCACAAAGAGATCTTCTATTCTCCGCACTGGCTAACAAGAAATTATACAAACCATTCCCTTAGACACTTTTCTCTTGTGCTACCACCAGTAACGCTCCTTGTATAGTTAAGAGGTTATGAAAACCAATCGAATCAACTTTAAAGTTTCTTCTGATCCTGAAGGACTGCCCATATTTCTAGTTCAACTTATAACAAAGAATCTTACCCCTAACGATGTGGTTTCTAATTCTTTAGACGCTAAAATCTAAACATTTCTTCATAGAAGGAAAGGCAGGGTGAGAGTTAAAATTGTTAAAAGAATCAAATAGAACAATTGCAAAGTTCTTGGTGCTGATCTGTAGCAGTCATGGAATAAATAGCTGGCTTATGCCAAGTCTCTGGAGCACATCCATATTGGATGGGTCATCAGTCCTTTGTTCTGAGCTTCAGTTTATACCAAAGACCCTCCATGGGTGAGAAGCAGAATTGAAGACAAAATGGAAGGATTTCCAAGGCCTTCTATATATCTTCCCTCCTGTGGATGGAATTTCATTGTTCTCCGTATGGAAAAGTACAGTTCCAAGATGGAGTTTGTCCCATGGGCAAGTCACCTGTCCAGGCAAAACTCGGTTCTTTACAGGTTGAAACCATTGCTCCATGCTGGTCTGAACATTCACACACAGTCTTATCAGCTGAGGATTGGCATCTCCTAATGCCAATTGCCAGTCAAGTAGTTCTAGTCAGCCTAAAAAGTCCCTTTTCAGTGGGCTGGCCACTGAAGCAAACATTGGAAATGCAAGTACCTAGCTAATACTCATAACTTCAAATACAAAATTGATGCGCACACATAAATAATATAAGCATAACTAGCAAACCATAAGCTTTTCATAAATATCTCACTGGGTACACTTTGTACAAGGTTTGTTGCCAACATATCACAGCGGTTGCAACAATGTTCTCTGTGTTCATATTAGAAGCCAATAACATCACAGTTGTTACAGCTTGATTTTGAGAATAGTGATCCAGTGCCATTTGACATTTCATAAGGGAAATGAGCAGAATATGGGGTAGATGAAACTACGATATGATGAGTGCACAGTTGTTTGAAAGACAGTACTCAGAGAGTACTTATTAATAGTTGGCCCTCCTATTTCAAGGGTGTATCTAAGTGATCTCTAAGAAGTCATCCCTGGGTTTGGTACTATTCAATATTTTAACTGATTGCAGGGATAATGGTGTGGAGAGTCTGCCTATACAAGTTGTGGCTGGCTCCAAGCTAGGAAGGTTGTGAGTACTTTGAAATCTAAAATCACTTTGACAAACTGGAGATTTGGTCTGAAATCAGTATGATGAAACTAAGTAAAGGTAAGAGCAAAGTACTCCACCTAGGAAGGAAGAAATCAAATGCACATTTACAAAATGGGGACTATTTGGCTAGGAGTGACAGTACTGCTGCAAAACATCTTGGGTGATAGCAGATCACAAAGTGAATATGAGTCTACCCTGTGATGCAGTTTCAAATAAAGCTAATGTAATTGTTCAGTGAATTACCAGGAGTATCAGATGGAAGAAATTGGTGGTAATTTTCCTGCTGTATTTGGGTATGTCTACCCTTGCCCCCTAGTTCGAACTAGGGAGGCAAATGAAGCATATCGAAGTTGCGAATAAAGCATGGGATTTAAATATCCCGTGCTTGATTAGCATATTTGTGGCCAGTCGCCATTTTAAAAAGCTGGGAGCCCGAATTAACTCGCCACGTGTAGACACGGTAGTCCAATCCAAAACCCTTCCCTCGAATTAACTGTTATTCCTCATTGCACGAGGAGTAACAGTTAATTCGAGGGAAGGGTTTTGGATCGGACTACCGCGTCTATATGCGGCGAGTTAATTCGGACTCCCAGCTTTTTTAAATGGCGACTGGCCGCGAATATGCTAATGAAGCGCGGGATATTTAAATCCCGCGCTTCATTAGCAACTTCGATATGCTTCATTTGCCTCCCTAGTTCGAACTAGGGGGCAAGGGTAGACATACCTTTTGGCACAGTGGAGTCTTCAGCTGCAGTACTGTATGCTGTTCTGAGCATCCTACTTTAGGAGTGAAAAAATTAGAGAGAGTCCAGAAGAACGCAATAGAAATAAAAAATGTGGCCAACTTCCCCTCCAAAGAATGGTTTAAAGAAAAAAAACTAGACAATTTTAGTTTTGAAAAAAGATAGCTGAGAGGTGAACCTGATGAAAATCTTCAAAAATGTTATGATCTCCTATAAAAAGGATGCTGCCATTGTAGAACAAGAAATAATTGACTTAACCTGCAACATGGGAAATTTAGGTTAGATAGTCAGAAGAACTTTCTAAGTAGAAGGGGAGCTTATTACTGAAATAGGTTACCAAGAGCAGTTGGGATCCCTGTAGTCATAAGTTTTTAAGAACAGGTTGGAAAAACACTTGTCAAGGATTGTCGCAGACTAGTTGGTTCTGCCAGAGCATGGTGAGTGATGGTCTAGTATCTCTCAAGGTGCCTTCCAGTGCTACATGTCTACAGTTCTATAATTTCCACGCATTGGGCAATTTCCATACTCCCTACTTTTACATCTGATTCTCTGTGTTCCATAATTCCTCAAAAATGTGCTTTTCTGACTTCTAGTACCTCTCAGATACTGCATGCAGTGACGTTTTTTCTCCTGCCTTTTATTACACCAAACTCCACTAGCCTATTCTCAATGGTCCCATCTTCCTACTGTCTTTCCCCACTGTCACTGGATCTCATTCTGTCAGCAAGAAGCAATTTCAGGGGGCCTTCTCCTCTGACTAATGTCTTCACTTTCTGGGACACGGTTACCTTCCCTGTGTATTAGGGGCTCCTTTGATGAGGGAAATACACGCAGCCAGACACTCAGCAGGGATGGAACTAGGTAATTCATCATGGCAACGTCTAACCTACACCCCTCTGTCAGCAGAGGGATGTAAATGAAGCACTTCAAAAGTGCAAATGAAGCAGGGATTTAAATATCCCACGATTCATTTACATAATTGCGTCATGGTGCTGTTTCGAACAAACGCCATTTCAAAACTGAAACCGTGGTTTAGACGCATTTTTTTCGACAACTGGGCACTTTTTCGAAAGATACTGTACTCCCAAATTGAGGAGTACAGGATCTTTCAAAAAAGCGCCCTGTTGTCAAAAAAAAAAGCTTCTAAACTGCAGTTTGAGTTTTAAAATGGCGCTTGTTTGAAACAGTGCCATGACGCGATTATGCAAATGAAGCGCAGGATATTTAAATCCCTGATTCATTTGCATTTTCGAAACATCTCATTTACATCCCTCTGCCGACAGAGGGGTGTAGGTTAGACGTAGCCCATAAGTAGAGTGTTCTGTATCTTTGAGCACCTGAGGAGCAGGTCCTGGGATTTTATTGTTTTAAAACAAAGTAGAGTTAAAATAAGGGAACATTTTGTATGACTTAACATCCTGTAAATTCCACTGATATCCCTGGGTTTGCTTCTCATGAGCAGACTTTCCAATCTCCAGTCCTGATGCAGTCTCCCAGCTGGTACCAGGGGAGGTCCCAGATCTCCAGTGCACCAAGGAAAAAGACATACTGAGAAGCTCCTACACAGGTAAGGACTCATTAAACCAGCTCAAAGACTGTCAGTGCATAAAGGAAACTATTAGGCTTGCCTATATTGTGAGCTCTCCATGTTCATTGTCCCCAGCAGATGTCTCTCATGGCTTTCTACCCATCCTGACTGACACCTGGCAGGATCTCTTTCTTGTTCCCCTGAGTGTTGGGATGTGATGTAGAAACAGATGCAATCCTCTCTTCTCTTTCTCTCATTGGGAAGAGCTTCGGGGAATTAACTTCCTGATCATTCCCCCATCTCTCCAACATTTTTGGTTTGTTCTCTCCCTTCCCATGCCCATTCTGAGGTTTCTCTCTCTATCCTTGCAGGTTACATGAGGGCGAGTGAGAAGAGAGAGCAGAATTCTCAGCAAGAAGATGCTGAGGGAGTAGAAGCACATAAGAGATTATTGCCAAAATCTAAAGGAAATATGTCCAGCAGTCACAAGCTTGGAAAAGTCTGTGAAGGCCAGTATAGGCCAGAGAAACAGCAAGGAAATCAGTCAGGGAAGAAAGCCAGTTTATCCACCAGTTGTGGGAGAATGCAAACACAATTCAAGGAATCCACAGCGCAGCAGAGAATTCTCCTGGGAGAGACAGACAACCCAAGCACTACATGTGGGGAAAACATCAGGAGCCACACAGACCTTACTCACCATGACACAATCCTTACAAAAGAGAAACCCCATAGATGCAGTGAGTGCGGGAAAACCTTCACTCGGCGCGCTCATCTTATTGGCCATCTGAGACTCCACACTGGAGAGAGGCCCTATGAATGCAGTGAGTGTGGAAAAGCCTTCTTTCGGAGGCCACAGCTTATTACACATATGAGACACCACTCAGGAGAGAGACCCTTTGAATGCAGCGAGTGCAAGAAAAGATTCACTAGGCGTTCACACCTTATTACACATCAGAGAATCCACACGGGCGAGAGACCCTACGAATGTCGTGAGTGCGGAAAAAGCTTTGTTTACAGTTCATCCCTTATTAATCATCAGAGAACTCACACAGGAGAGAGACCTTATGAATGTTCTGAATGTGGGAAAACCTTCAGTGACAACTCAGTCTTTAGTAAACATCAGTGGATCCACAAAGCAAGGAGACCCTATGAGTGCTCTGAATGCCAGAAACGCTTCACTCGGCGGGCTGATTTTATTAGGCATCAGAGGATCCACACTGGGGAGATACCCTGTAAATGCTCCTTGTGTGGGAAAAGCTTCACTCAGACTTTACGTCTCATTTACCATCAGAGAATCTGCAAGGGAGATGAACAACAAAAATCTTATGTAAGCGTACCAAGCAATTTTTTTCCTGTAGGTCTTTTGCTAATCCCCACATAGTTACCTGTAAAGCTGTTTCCACCATTTCTTTGCTGTGTTCCCTCAGCTCACTCATGCGACTTGCCAGCTTTTGCATTTGCAAATTATCATTCTTTGGGGTCTTTCCCATGGTCTTTTTCTCAGCTCCTTAGTCTTTTGAGCATGTGTCCTGCCTCTCAGAAATTTCCATCAGCCCCACATGGGGAAGATAGTGCTGACCACAATTAACTACATTAAGGAAATCTCTACCTGGACCTTGTCTCCCCTAGCTTGTTCATGGACTTTGCTAGCTTGAGTTTGCTACTCTGATGTAAATACACAGCTAAAGACAGAGTCTTTGCACCATGGGCAGACTCATCTTGCACATTTCTTCAGTTCTTTTTGTATAATTTTTCTCTTTGAAAATATATTAAATATAACAAGAGCAGTGGGAATGGGGGTTCACTTTAACCTCTATGACATCTGAGGGAAGTGGGGTGAGTTGGACGGATTCCCTTCTTTCCCTTCACGTCTAGCAATGTTATTTTTGATCTGTGCCATATGGTAGTCAAAAGGCTTCTCACGAGTGGCTTTTTTAGTTGAAGTGTTGTATGTGGAGTCTCCCGCCCCCTCTCCTCATTTTCAGCTCTCTAGACTGGGAGGTAGCAGAGCTTCAGGTTTTGGTACTGGAGGAGGAGACCTTGGGCAGACGTGGGCAATAATTGTTTTCTTAGGGGGCACTCCAAGATTTTGTTAAATGATCAGGGGTTACACTTCTCTATGGAGTGGGAGTGTGGTCTGGGTTGAAGGTTGGGTGCAGAAGGGAGCTTGGGATAGGGAATTGGGTTGCAGGAGTGAGTGTGAGGTCTGTGAGGTAGTTTGGATGAAAGAGGGGATTGTGACCTGGGGCAGGATGTTGGAAACCAGGGTCTGGGGAGGGGAAATAGGTACAGATGAGGATTCTGGACTCGTGGAGGGGTGCAGAGGGTTTGAGTTATGACCTGGCCGGGGATTGGGTTATAGCAGGGAGGGGAAGGAGTATGAGAGAGAGGGGATGATTCTGGTCTGGGGGAGGAGTATAGTAATGGTGCAGGGTTTGGGAGGGAGTTGTGACCCGGGGTATGAGGACCAGAGTTTCAGGATTGGGTGGTGACCTGGGGCAGGGAGTTGAGGTTTGGGAGGGGGTGAGGAATCCTGTGCAGGCTTTGGCTGGCTCAGTAGCTTCCAGCCAGTAACCCAGCAGGATCCTCAGGCAGGCTCTCTTTTCCCATGGCCGCTGCTCTCCCCACAGCTGCAGCTCCCAGAAAAAAAATCACCTCTATCTTCTGGGCATTGAGGAGGGGGGACAAGTTTCCCTGTAAGCTGCATGCCTGTGTGCTCTCACAGCAGTTTTCTGAGCTCTGCTCAGAAGTCCAAAGGTCCCACGTAGGCAGGGAGCTCACCTGAACAGCGCGGGGAGTGGTGTTTCACTAAAGGGAGCTAGCTGCCTACTTGAACTGAGGAGCCTCCCAGAGCTGGTAAAAAGAGAGATAAGGAGACAATTAATGGCTAGGGTTATGGGGAGGGAATGAGTGAGCTAGTAAGTAAGTAATTGGCTGATGAGTCAAAGGGGAGGGGTGTTTTGAGCATCCCTCTGCAGGAGGGGAGAGAGGCAGAAACTCAGCACTCAAGCTTCCCGGGAAGAGGGAGATAAAGGGATGGGGAAGAGAGGAGAGTGGGTGCTGACATCTGTGCAGTGGGTAGTGGCAGGGGGCAGTTTGTTTGGGGTGTCTGACTAGCTGCAGTCCTCTCTCTGACTGGGTTGAGTGGGGGAGCAGGCTGCAAGGGAAGTGTGTGTGCCAGGACATTTGCATGACTGCATTTCAAAGTTTGCATAAGGTGTTAATGGCTTACGAAAGAAAAAGATTATTTTAATAGAATGGTTTTGGAGTGTTGCAAAGATCTAAAACTCTGACCTTAATGATTTTTTTAAAATGTGTGTTACTAATTAATACATGGGATAGTGTATTTCATTAAGACCAGATCTTTCTATTTGGTAGAGTTCTGGCTCTTATGAGTCAGACATAGCAAGTACTAGATTGAGCTGTTAGAAAGGTTGATACATGTACTCTCCAAGGGTAGTGTTAATTTTCTTTTTTATTTGATTTCATATTAAATATCATGTGCATTGCTCCTTATTAAATATCCCTTGTTTTAATACATTTTCCTTCACACATATGGACTGCTTAAAATTACATGTGTGCGTTTTGTTTGTATTAGTGTGTGTGTGGATGTGCATCACCATCTCAATATCAGGGGTTCATATGAGAAATTTTAACCCGCCCAAAAGAAAATTCAACCCACCCAAGGATAGAAAATTTTAGAGAGAACACTGGAGGGGGTCTCAAGGCTTCAGCCCTGTGGGGCGCACCTGCCAGCTAATGGGAGCTTTGGGCGCAGACAGCTTGCAGAGTTGCACTGTTCCCCTCTCGCCAAGGGCAGCACAGAGGAGCCAGCAGCTTGCTGACAGCCTGTCTAAGCACTGCTGCGCTGCTGGATGTTAGTGGCCCAGAGATAACGATTGAGGGGTTGGTGACTCCTGGTCTAGGGAGTTTGATCTGCGGGTGGGAAGAAGCAGAAACTATGCAGAGGTGCAGAAAGAGGTGCACAAGTTGTGACAAAGCTGCTGGTACTGGTGTCACCTTGTTCCTTAAGTCAAGGAACAGACCCTTAGGGTTTGGAATGGAAATGTCTTAATTTTTGGAACAGGAAGCAATTTCCCTGGATAGAGCTGGGAAAACCTACCGGGCTTTTAGTGCTGGAGCCTGAACTTATGAATCTGCAGCTGCTGGGAAATATGAAGGGGGCAGTCACAGTGGGGCTTAGCGGAGCTGCCCCTCCCCTCACATCCAGCAGCCCAAATAGAGTAGGGGTTGGGGTTCTCATCAGGGTGTCCCTGAATTCTTCTAGGGGCCTCATGTAGTGTATTAGCCCCTGTTTAGTCGTTAAGTCACTCCATCCTCTTGCCTGGCGGAGGGAAAAGAGGTTCTCTCTTTCTCACCTCACCCTGATGCCTCTTGTTCCTCTAAGCATTTTGATTGGGTTTCTTTATTCATGACTAATGAGGCTGAGAGTGGGACAGCAGGTGCTGATTGGGTGGCGTGTGATGGCTAGGAGGAGTGCTGACCATCCCAGCATTCAGTAACTAAAGGGTTAAACTCAGGTAGCCTGGAGTTATTGGCAAGGAGCTAGGAGAGCCAATAGGAGAAGGTATTGAAATATATACCTGCCTACTGTTTTTCTTTATGTGAGTTTTAAGCTAGGAATTGGGAAAACAAGGTGGATTGAACCAGGCAGAACTATCATGCCTACAAAGAATATTGGGCATGGAAATGGACTAGACCTTGAAGGACGGGTCGTGAGTAGATAGGGAAATATTTGTTCAGACACTATCAGGTTATTTTCTTGTTTTGTTGTTTGGTTAAACTTCTCTGTGCTAAGTCCACAGCTCACCCCCTTCCCTCCTTAAACACTGTACTTTAAGCTGTATCCCAGGGATGGAAATTTCTCTGTGTTTTTAAATTGTTCTTTTCTCAATTGCTTTAAAATACCTAGCAACCAAGTATGTGTTATTAAATATATCTTTTTGTTTTGTTAATAAAATCACCATATTTTAAGGCCATGATTTGATTCTTGTGTCCTGGAGGTAATAGGAGGTCTGTGTATTCTTGCCTAAGACTGAGAGGTCAGCTATCAGAGATTGCAGCTTGTTTTTTCGCTCTCTCTCTCTCTCTCTCTCTCTCTCTCTCTTTTTTAACACTCATGGTAAAAGAGATTGGGGGTACCCCTCAGAAAGAAGTTTCACTTGGTGAGGGCAGCTACCTCTAAGGCCAGGATATCCGTGAGGGTTGGGCGCTTTTAAGCAGAAGCCTATAGAGGCAAAGTATTTTTGAAGTCTGTTGTGGGCCCCCCTACCTTCTCCATTTAGAGTACCATAACGGGAAATAGCCTTGACATGACTGCAGCACTGGTGGGATCATTTTCGACCAGGAACACAGACCTCAAGATTTTAGAAGAACACCTTTTTGTTGTTTTGCTGTTTGGACGTTTTGTGTTTTTTTGTTTTTTGTTTTCCTTTTCCTTCCTGTGGGGGAAAGGTACACACAAGGTTAAAGCTTCACAGCCCACATGTCCAAACCAAACAGTTGTTTTGGGTTTTTTTCTAGCTTTTGGGGCAGTTGGATAGCTTGGCTAGAGTAAGGCAGGGAAGCAACCCAGGATATGCATTTGCGGTCAGGCAGAGTAGCCCTGGAGCAAAATACCAACGTGAAAACAGCCTCAAATCAGGGTGAAATGTCCACTTCCGCAGAAGACTCGTACAACGAGGAGAGGGACAAGAGAATGGCCCTGTGAGGCCAGCGGGGAGTAACCTTGTGGGGGCAGGAGCAGAGGGGGGCAGCCATGTCCCTCACATACCACTGTCCTCAGGGAGAGAAAGTGTCCTTAAGGCAGACAGACCTCTAAAGGTGAGATCGAGTTCTTCCTGCAGATGAAGAGTTCAGAAGCGGAAGTGGAAATGAGGAGGTTAGAAGTTGAACTGGAGATAGCTAAGAAGCTGAGCACTCTGAACTACACTGACTAACCATCCTGCTCCAACCAATGCTTCCCAACCCAAGAAAAACCCGGTGGACAAGTGCAATGAACTAGTGCAAGTGCAATGAACAAAGATAGGAGATGATGCAGACGCCATCTTAGTGAATTTTGAAAGAGCCTGTCTTGGGTACAACATCCCCAAAGACCAGCACATGACAGAGCTGAGACCACAACTCAGTGGATCCTTAGCAGAAGTGGCAGCTGAAATGCCTGGGGGAAACATGAATGATTATGAACTTTTTAAACAAGAGGGCAGTATTAGGATGGGGCTCACCGCCAAACATGCTTATTGCCAGTTCAGGGCCCTAAGGTGGAAACCAGACATGGCATTGACCCAACATACCTGTCAGATTTTTTAAAAAAACCTGGGATACATGAATGTCAGGAGCAAATGTTAAGACTATGGAAGAGCTATCTTTCCTGATGCAAATGGAACAGTTCCTAAAGAGCACCAAAGATACATCCAAGATGGGAAACCCAAAACCATAACGGGCAGGAGGAAATTGGAGCCAGGTGGCTGGAGTTGATGGAGGGACAAAACTGACAGCCATTTGAGGGAATACCAGAAGGGGCATCCAGAGATGGCATCCCGCCACCGGGGGCATTCCATCCGCCTACCTTGCAGCGAACCCCAAGGGAAGCTACAGACATCCTCTCATCCCACAACCCCATTCTCTGGAATCTACCTCACTCCAGTTACACACAAGCTGGGCAATGTTTTAAATGTAATGAGCTGCGGCAAGTGAAGGCCAGCTGCCCCAGGAGCATCAGCTGAGTGCAGTTCATTGCACTGGGGTCACACCAAGAGTTTTCTGCCCCAGATGCCTCTCAGATACCCCCAGAGCGAAGAGAAACTAAGTGTGGGTGGGAAGAAGGTTATTGCGAGGAGAGACACTAGAGCACAGATATCCGTGATCCACTAGTCCCTTGTGGGCACTGAAATTATCAACCCAGAGCCTCAAGTGACTGTTCAACCCTTAAAGGCAGACTCTTTTGACCTGCCTACAGCCAAGTTGCCTGTTATGTACAAGGGCTGGTCAGGAATTTGGACTTTTGCAGTCTATGATGATTATCCCATTGCTATGCTGGTGGGAGAGGACTTAGCCAACCATGTGAAACAAGCTAAGAAGGTGGGAATGGTCACCCACAGCAGGGCTAAGCTGGTCTCCGCACCTGCTGTATCCCCAGACACTCCAGAGCCAGAGACCCAGATGGAGATGGCAAAGCCATACCCCAGACCAGCGACTACAACAGCAGCAGTGGATCCAGTTCCTGGAATCCAGATGGAACCAGCCCAAGAGCCTGAGCTGGTGGAGCAGCCAGTGCCGGGATTGGAACCAGCAGCAGAAAAGGCACCACGGAACCTGCAGCAGCAACTGTGTCTGCACAAGAGGCACCGTCGGAGCCTGCAACACAACCCAGTTCACCATCAGAGAGCAGTTCACAGCCGGCAGACACACCCACATCACCTGCATCGCTTCCAGAGGGACCGAGCTCAAGTCCACAACCCAGCAGGGTGCTGATGTCTGCAGCATCAAGGGAACAGTTCCAGGCAGAACAGGAAGCAGATGAAAGCCTGAGGGGAATTTGGATGGTGGCTCAGAGTGAGTCACCCCCTCTCAGCTCTTCTAACAGGTCCAGGGTTGCGGTAGAGGACTTTTATACAAAGACACTCTTTCTGGTGGTTACAAAGAGGACTAGCAACTCAAAAACAGTTGGTAGTTCCAACTAGGTTCAGGGAAAAACTCTTGAGTTTAGTCCATGATCACCCTAGTGGCCATGCTGTTGTTGCCCAGACAACCTATTCAATGCCACACACAGATGAGCTGTTGGAGAAACTGGGATATGCCCAGTTCATCTGTACCCTAGACTTAACCAAGGAATACTGGCAACTACCTCTAGATGCGTCAGCCAAGGAAAAGTCCACCTTCATTTCACATGTGGGACTGTATGAATATATAAGACCCCCAAAGCGGGGACATAAAACCTGTTAAGATACTTCAGGAGTAGGGACACATACACAAACTCAAACACCACTAAAACCATGGGTTAAAAAGGGTGGTGCTGAAACAGTGCCAACGTAAGTGCCAGACTAATGTCCCGAGGAAGAGAATTCCATAGTGGCTTTTGGGAGGGAGGCCCTGCTCTGCATAGATGTTAACAGTATCTCCATAAGTGGAGGAACATGGAGCAGAGCCTCCCCAGCTCACCTCAGTCCCTGGGCAGGTTCGTAAGGGATCCTTCAAATACCCCAGTTCCGACCCATTTAGGGCTTTATAAGTCATAACCAAGACCTTGAATTATGGAATTCAGAAACATACCGAAAGCCAGTGCAGCTGCCAGAGCACAGGCGATTATGGGTGATTTGAACCGCACTGCAGACAGCTCGCCGCACCACTGACAGACCTGACCATAAAATAAGCAACCAAAGACAGTTAGGTGGACTGGGAAGTGTCTGGAAGCTTTTAAGCAGCTTAAGGCTGTTCTTATGACTGACCTTGTCCTGAGGCCCTAAACTACAACAGACCTTTCTTTGCCACCACAGATATGTCAGAGCGTGATGTGAGGGCAGTTTTGTTGGAAACAGGACCTGATCAACAATTCCACCCTGTTGTGTTCCTCAGGAAAAAATCCTCTCAGAGGAAAAGCCACTGGTCTGTCTCTGAGAAGGAATGCTACGCCATTGTATACACTTTAGAGAAGCTACGATCATATATTTGGGGACAACACTCATCTGCAAGCCGACCATTCTGTTATGAAGTGGCTTTACAGAGTCAAAGAGACGAACAAGAAACTCCTTCGGTGGAGTTTGGCTCTCTAAGACTTTGACATATAACACATCTCGGGAGCTTCTAAAAAAGTAGCTGATGAACTCTCCCATGAAAGTTTCCCAGACTAAGTCAGTTAAAACTCTCCCTGCATCTAACTCATTGTATTCTGTGAATGCAGGGGATCTTGTTTTGTTCATTGTATATTCAGTAGTGAATTTAGAGTGTGCAGGTATATTATTAACTATGTTCTCGCCTAAACCTCCAAGGAGAAATCACAGTCAGTGTGGACCAACCTGTCCAGTACTGTCTGGGATTTGGGGGGTGATGCATGGATAGTAGGAGTGCTGGCCTTTTCTGAACATCCCAGCATTCAGTAACTAAAGGGTTAAACTTGGGTAGCTAAGGAGTGTTGGCAGGGAGCTAGGAGGGCCAATAGGAGAAGGTGTTGAGATTTGAATTGGAAGATATACCTGCCTGCTGTCTTCCTTTGTGTGAGTTTTAAGCTAAGAGGTGAGGAAATAAGATGAATTGAACCAGGCAGAACTATCGTGCCTACAGAGAATACTGGGCATGGAAATGGACTGGACCTTGAAGGACGGGTTGTGAGTAGATAGAGAAATATCTGTTCAGACACGATCAGATTATTTTCTTGTTTTGTTGTTTGGTTAAACTTTTCTGTGCTAAGTCCACAGCTCACCCCCTCCTCCATCTAAACACTACTTTAAGCTGTATCCCAGGGATGGAAATTTCTCTGTGTTTTTAAATTGTTTTTTTTTTCTCAATTGCTTTAAAACTCCTAGGAACCAAGCATGCTTTATCAAATATATCTTTTCATTTTGTTAATAAAATCACCATTTTTAAGGCGATGATTTGATTCTTGTGTCCTGGAGGGTAATAGGAGATCTGTGTATTCGTGCCTAAGACTGAGAGGTCAGCTATCAGAAATTGCAGCTTGTTTTTTCTTTTTTTTTTTCATAGCACTCTTGTGGTAAAAGAGGTTGGGGGTACCCCTCTGGAAGAAGTCCAAGTGCTTTCTTCCTGGGTTTAGAAGAAAGGGTTCTTTGTTTCAACTAGTGGTGGGAGCTACCTCCAAGGCCAGGAAATCTGTGACCTTGGGGATCTTTTAAGCAGAAGCCTATACAGGCAAGGTATTTTTAAGGTTTGTTGTGGGCCCCTACCTTCTGCACTCAGAGTGCCAAAGTGGGGAACAGCCTTGACAAGGGCTCTTGCTCTTCCAGGGGCCGGTGACGGAGGAGGTGGCTGTGTCTTTCACCAGGGCAGAGTTGGCTCTGCTGGATCCTACTCAGAGAGCCCTCTACAGAGCCAACATGCAGGAGAAGCATGAGAACATGACCTTGCTGGGTAAGAGTCCTGTCCCCGCTCTTTGTAGAAGGGGAAATGATCAATTTGAGTGCACATCACTGCACAATGCAACCTCTGCTCTGCCCCGTTTTAGCATCACCCCACACTAGCGCTCTACCCTCCCCCGCTACAGAACACTCTGGGAACAGGGTATAAGAGCAGCACGGCACCAAGTGTAACATCTTCTCTTTGCTAAGGCAGAACTGGGGCTTAGGTCTGATCTAGTGAATGGAGGCTGCCCATACCTGTTCTGAGCTTCCTCCACACAAACCAAAACACACGTTCAAAAACTCCTCCCCTCCCCCAGTTTATCCTTCCCGTGAGGATCCCTTCTGAGCCATTGCTTCACTTACCCCTGGGCCACTAGGATGTTTGCCACCAGCTGGCTGCCAATCCCCAAGGCAAGAACTCCTCCTTGTGTACCTCTGCTATCATAGCCATAATGCTGAGCCCTGAAATGGGGCAGACCAGATCCCTCAATATTCACATGCACCTCTCTTCATTCCAGTCACAGCTCTGCCAAGCTGCTCCAGCTAATACCTGTGCCATCCAGTCACCGCTACAGCTGCCCCAGTGCACACAGCTGGGGGGAAGGAGGATAAATGTTGGTATTCCCCATCTGTACAACACACGCAATGACATGTTCTTAGCCCTTCCTCGTGTGTTATAGATTGGTAGATTTTAAGGCTATTAGCGCATCTCAGATCTCCTGTATCACACGGACCATAGAATTCCATCCTGTCACCTCTGTCCTGAGCAGAGCACCTGGTGTCTGACTAAATTACCTGCCAGAAAGGCCTCAAGCCTTCAAGTGCAGACCTCATCAGGAGACCCCTCTACTTCCCATGATAGCTCATAACCTCTGCACCATTCTTATACCCAGAGGCAGATTAGGGATTTGTGGGGTCCTGGGCCAGACCAAGTGAAGGCCCCTCCTGACTCCTGTCTACATTTCCCATCCACCTCTATCCATCCCAGGATCCTCCTCGCTCTTCCCGCCTGCCTGGTGCTCCTGTTGGAGAGAGGTTTATGTGCAGAGGCTTGTCCCGCTCTGTCTGCCCATCCTGTGCTCCTGCACATAGACTTCCCTCCTTTGCCCGCCCACCCACCTGACACTCCTGCCTGGCAGCCATAGTGGGTCAGGGCATGAGATAATATATTTTTCCTGGGCTGCTTAATGAGCCAATGTGACCCCTAACCACGTTCACAGTGTCTGTTGCCAGCTTCAGCGTTAGTGGATGCGGGGTGGAGTGTACTTTAACTCTTCGTTTTCAGAAGTTTAATATAGCCCCCACTCCTATGCTGGAAGGGCATGAGGCAGCCTTGAGTAACCTTAACTGCATTTATGTAGTTTATGGGCATTTTATTTTCTTGATTTTGTAATGCACTTTATTTTGCCACTTTAACTGTACTTTTAGTATATTTTGCTATTATTTCTGTTAAGGGTATGATTTTTTTTTCACATGCCTAACCCAGAGGGCGATGTTGGCAGTGCTTTTAAGCTTAGACCAGATAAAAGTTTGCCTTTGGATAAAAGAACTTTGGTATCAGATGGCAAAACTTCTAAAAGAAGCTCATTCAAAAGGCAATAAAAATACACCACACGCTGTGTCCAAAAACTACTACTTGTGGGACTCAAATTCAAATGCATGGGTGTAGTTCAGGTACAATCCCCATAGCATATCCCCTCCTCCAGCCAGCCAATTACTGTGCCGGCAGATTGCTGGATACTCTCTGATTACTAACAGAGCCTCAGTCTTGCTGCATGTCAGCATTTCCATCTCTTTGATTTGTCAGTTGGACTCCTGCCAATCTGAAATCTACTCCCCCTCCGCCCTGCAGCACTCGTTGTCAGTCAGTGCCATGTCCTAACTGATGTAAATGACAAGTGCCTGAGATCAATTGGGGGGACAATTAAAACCTTAGTTCCAGCTGAGGTGTGACCAAAACGTCACAAGAGTCTGGTGTGTTAGTAAATTGTGGCTTTTGGGAGGGAGTCCTGTATTTCAGAAGTCCCTTGATCAATAAACCCAAATTTCAACCAGTTGCCTTGTCTGGCATGCCAGTAAAGAGTAGCAGATTTCAAGACAATGTGAGCACGCATGTGTACTTCATGGCAATTATAATAATCGTGCCAAACCAACCAAATTCCTTTAAACAGGGTTACTGACCTAGTAGATGGGGGAATCAAAACAATTGTAATAAGGAGTCCTGGGGGTGGGACGACAGTTACATTGTACACCAAACCAGTCACAAAGAGAAATTCTGTTCTCCGTACTGGCTAACCCCCGCAGTGCCCTTCCCCCTCGCAGCTGCGGGGCCCTGCACAGCTAGGTGCAGCCCACCTGGGCACCCCCTGGCTGTGCGCCAGCGGTGGTGGCTGGGCAGCACATGCGCTGTGCACCCTCCCATGGATCCTGGGGGCAGGCTCGCGCGTGTGCCTGTAGGCGGGCCCGCACACCCCGAGAGGGCAGGCTTGTGCATGCGCTGTGCGCCCAGGGGTGGGCCCACACACCCTGGGAGCAGGCCCACACATGCGCCATAGCCCAGGACGGCACTGCCCGCACGGGGTGCCAAAATGACTCAGGCTGGCCCCATGTACAGATAAGAGGTTATGAAAACCAATCAAATGAAGTATAAGAACTTCTGATCCCAAAGGATAAGCCACATTTCTAGGGCATCTTATAACTTAGAATCTTACCCCTAAACATGTTGTTTTCAATTCTTTAGAATCCAAAATCTAAAGGTTTATTCATGTACAGAAAGGAAGTGGGAGAGTTAACACTGTTAAAGGAATCAAATAGAACAATTGCAAAGTTCTGGGTGCTGGCCTATAGCAGTCATGGAATAAACAGCTGGTTTACGCAAAGTCTCTGGAGTACATCCACATTGGATGGGTCATCAGTCCTTTGTTCTGAGCTTCAGTTTATACCAAAGACCCTCCACGGGTGAGAAGCAGGATTGAAGACAAAATGGAAGGATTTCCAAGGCCTTCTATATATCTTCCCTGCTGTGGAGGGAATTTCATTGTTCTTATTGTGGAAAAGTACAGTTACAAGATGGAATTTGTTCCATGAGCAAGTCACCTGTCCAGGCAAGACTCGGTTCTTTACAGGTTGAAACCATGGCTCCATGCTGGTCTGAACATTCACACACAGTCTTATAAGCTAAGGATTGGCACCTCCTAATGCCCATTGCCAGTCAAGTAGTTCTATTCAGCCTAAAAAGTCCATTTACAGTGGGCTGGCCAGATCTCCTAGTGATGTCTCCCAGAAGCAAACTTTGGAAATGCAAGTACCTAACCAATACTCATAACTTCAAATACAAAATTGATGCACACACATAAATAATATAAGCATAACTAGTAAACCATGAGCTTTTTCATAAACATCTCACTGGAGACACTTTGTACAAGGTTTGTTGCCAACATATCACAGCAATTGCAATTGATCTCTAAGTTTATATTAGAAGCCAATAACATCACAGTTGTTACAACTTGATTTTGAGAATAGTGATCCAGCGCCACATGACATTTCATAAGGAAGTGAGCAGAATATAGGGTAGATAAACTATGATATGATGAATGCACAGCTGTTTGAAAGACAGTACTCAGAGAGTACTTATTAATAGTTAGCCCTCCTATTTCAAGGGTGTATCTAAGTGATCTCTAAGAAGTCAGCCCTGGGTTTGGTACTGTTCAATATTTTAACTGATTGCAAGGATAATGGAGTGGAGAATCTACCTATAAAAATTGTGACTGGCTCCAAGCTGGGAAGGTTGTGAGCACTTTGGAATCTAAAATCACTTTGACACACTGGGGATTTGGTCTGAAACTAGATATGGTGAAACTAAGTAAAGGTAAGAGCAAAGTGCTCCACCTAGGAAGGAAGAAATCAAATGCACAATTACAAAATGTGATCTACTTGGCTCCGAGTGGCAGCACCGCTGCAAAAGATGTGAGTTGATAGTGGATAACAAAGTGAATATGAGTCTACCCTGTGATTCAGTTGCAAATACAGCTAATGCCATTATTTGGTGGAATACCAGGAGTATCAGATGGAAGAGATGGGTGGTAATTTTCCTGCTCTATTTGGCACAGGGGAGTCTTCAGCTGGAGTACTGTGCCCTGTTCTTAGCATCTTACTATAAGTGTGAAAATATGAGCGTCGGGAAGAAAGCAACAAAAATAAAAAATGTAGCCAACTTTGCCTCCAGTGAAAGTTTTTTAAAGAAACAGGACAATTTTAGTTTTGAAAAAAGAAAGCTGAGAGTTGAACCAGCTGATGTTCAAAAATGTTATGGTGTCCTATAAAAAGGATGGTGCCAGTGTAGAGTCTTGGCTCAGTCTGCGGGAAATGTAGGTGAAATAGTAGGGGTATGTTTCTAACTAGAAAGGGAGCTAATTACTGAAATAGGGACCCCCATTGTCCTTGGTAACCTATAATAATCTCACTTTCTATATAAAAATTTTTTCTGACGTGACAGAATGGCATCATCAGCATCGACAAGCTCTCTCAGCAAAGCAAAAGCAGCTGGGGGGGGAGGGGGGAGCGTAGCAAGCGGAGGGTGCAGCCCCTCCAGTCTCTCTATATAAAAAAAATGTCCTGAGGGACAACAGAATGACATCATCACATTGCTCTGTCTGCTACCTCCTCTGCCCTCAGCTGCCCTGCCTCTTCCGTCCCTCTCCCCTTTCTCCCCGGTGCTGCAGGTTGGAAGCTGCGTGTCCTCCCCCTCATGGGGGTTGGTTTCAAGAGCCACACACCCTCCCCCCTTGCGGGGGTGGGGGGGGAGAGCCAGGAGCACAGTGTACCCTCCCCTTTGCGGGTAGGGGGTTGGGAGCCACTTGACCTCCCTGGGGAGAGCCGCTGGGGAGGGCTGGGAGCCAAAGAGCCTTCCCACACCCCCAGCCCTATTTCTCACACCCCCTCAGCCGAGACCCTGCATCCCCAGCTCCTTCATGTGCCTCCAGCCCACTCACTCATACCCCCCCAACCTGAGACCCTGCACCCTCACTCGCTACCATGCCAAGACCTCCCATCTCCAGCCCCTTCACCATCCTGCTGAGAATCTGTACCCCCAGTCCCTTCACTCACCCCTTCCACTGAGACCCTGAATTCCCAGCCTTCTGCACCCTTCCCCACTCCTGCACCCTCCTCCCCGGCCAGACACCTGCCCCCAGCCTTCTCCTACACCCTCCCCTCCTAATGCACCCTTCCCCCGGCCAGACACTCTTCCCCCCCAACTGCTCCTGCACTCCCCAGCCAGATACCTACCCTCAGAAAGAGGGGGATTGGTGAGCATAGTGAGCAGGGTGCAGAGCCCACAGTAGGTTGGACAAACACCTGTCAGGGATGGTCTCAGGCTAGCTGGTTACACCAGGGGATGGTATGGGCTGGTCTAGTTGATCTTTCAATGTGTCTTCCAGTGCTACATGTCTAAAATTCTATAATCTTCCCCACATGCTGGGCAATTTTCATGCTCCCTACTACAACACCTGACTCCATCATTCCTCAAAATGTGCTTTTCTGACTTTTAATACCTCTGAGATGCTGCATTCAATGCCATCCTTCCTCCCTCTTCTTCCTTATCACACCAGACACCGCTAGCCCATTCTCAGTGGTCCCAGCTTCCTTCGGTCTTTTTACACTGTCGCTGGGTCTCATTGTGTCAGCAAGAAGCAATTTCAGGGGGGCTTCTCCTCTAGACAGTGTCTTCACTTTCTGGGACATGGTGTTCTACTCCAAGGAGAGTCCCAGTGGGCGCTCCACTGTAGGTGTCTTGGCGCTCCTCTGCTTATAATCAGAACTTTTTAGCAGCAGTATCCCTCCTCTCTGGGTGCTGGCGGGCATGCATGGCACCGCTCACGCCGGCAGGAGCATTCCGTCAACCATCTCTCAGTTCCTTCTCAACAGCTCCAGGCTTGGTCAGAACCCAGCAGCGCTCCATGTGTCCTGGCTTTAGATGGTTTATTTTTAGATAGCTATTAGTGTTACATTTTTCCCTCTAGTTGTTGGTGCCTTCTCCCTTTTCCCTCCAGAAATAACTGTTTTGCCCTGATTTCCCTACTCTTCCCTTAGTTAGCAGTAGAATAATTATGTCAAGCTTTCTAGGCTTTAAGGGATGCCTGACATGCAGGAGGTCCGTCCCAATATCTGATGGACATGCCCAATGCATCCAGTGTGGGTCAGGGGTTTTTGCACAAAAAGGAAACGTCCACACTGCTTGTTTTTGCACAAAAGCCCCTTTCGCAAAAACAGACCAGAAAAGATTATGCAAATGAAGCACAAGAAAAATGCTAATCCATGCTTCATTTGCATTGCCTCTTCCAGCAAAACTCTTAGGCTATGTCTACACTCACGGCTTCTTGCGCAAGAACATCTTGTGCAAGGGTTCTTCTACAAGAAGTCTTGCACAAGAAAATGTCCACACTCCCATGTGCGAACTCTGCTTTTGCGCAAGAGCATCCATGGCAGTGTGGACGCTCTCTTGCGCAAGAAATCTCCAATGGCCATTTTAGCCATAGGGCTTTTTGTGCAAGAAATCCCTGCTGTGAATCCACATTGCCCTCTTGTGCAAGAGCTCCTGCACAAGAGGGCTTACACCTGTTAAAAAAGAGCGTAGCTCTTGCACAAGAAGCCCTCTCTTACCACACCATACTGTAAATTCCCTTGCGCAAGAGCGGGCGGGCAGTGTGGACACTCTGTGGATTCTTGCGCAAGAACGGCCATACTTGTGCAAGAAGCCACAAGTGTAGACATAGCCCCAGTGTAGACGTAGCCTGAGTGGAAGTGGGGAGGTGCGTGTTGGGGGGAACCCGAGCCCACCCTCAACTCAGGCTTCCAGACCAGGGCACTGTGATAGTAGCTGCTCATGTAAATCCCCAACACCTGCTCTAATACAGCACCTAGATCCCTGGGTTACTTCCCCAGCACCTTCTTCCCCCCCGTTTGTCCACCTAGTTGTGCATGCCTGCTCCCAATGGTGCTCTCCTACTTCCTCCCAGTTGCACACACCCTGTAACTGCAGGCAGCTTCTTTTATAGCCAGTCTGAACTGGTTTTCTTAATTATCCATAGGTATCCTAATTGGCCTAGGCTGGCCTGACTCTGCAGCCCTGGTCAATTAGCCCCAGGTGTTCCAGTGCCCCTGACTGCCTCTGCTGGTTCTAAACCACCCCCTCCCTGTTACTCTAGATGCAGGGATCGCCTCAGTCCGAGGATTATATATCTTCCCCTCCACTATTTGTTATAGCCTTCTGCACTGACCTTGTCACAGTATTCCCAACAGAGATGGAGGTAGGTAATCCATCATAAGCAGAGGATTCTGCATCTTTGAGCACCTGAGGAGGTGGTCCTGGGAATTTATTATTTTACAACAAGGTAGGGTTAAAATAAGGGAACATTTTGTATGACAAACATTCCCTGGTTTTCCTTCTCTTCAACAGACTTTCCAATCTCCAGTCCTAATATAGTCTCCCAGCTGGTGCAAGGGGAGAAGTGGTGGGTCCTGGATCTCCAGTGCACCAAGGAAAAAGACACATTGAGAGATGCCCACGCAGGTAAGGACACATTAAAGCAACCCAGAAACCTGCAAGTACCTGAAGAAAACATTTAGGCTTGCCTACAAAGACCTTGTGAGCTCTCCATATTGAGTGTTGTCTCTAGGAGATGTCAGATCCTCAAGCAGATGTCTCTCATGGCTTTCTACCCATCCTGACTGACACCTGGCAGGAGCTCCTTCTTGTCCCTGTCATGACTCCTTCCCCACTCTGGCATGATAAATGCAGAAGTGGGGGCCAGCAAGAGTACTCCAAAGCCTTATCTATCAGGCTTTGGTATAAAACTTCCCCCAAAATCTTAAAAACCTAGATTTTGGGAATAAAACTTACGCTGCCACCACCCAAATATTGATAAAGAAATCAGGGGAAAGATCATTTGGGAAATCTCACCCCTATTATAAAAATCAGGATACACAAGTAACCAATGCCAGGTTAATAAAAAGAAAAGAGAAGACTTTTATTATTACAACAATATTCCTGTTGTAGGCATAATGACTAGATGGGAAGGTAACAAAATATACTCATGGAGAAACTCCATGGGCCTAGAACTTAGTTACAAGAAAAGCCAAAACATCTTTTAAGCAGTGCCACACATCAGATCCCATACCCAACCCTTAAAACAGTAAAGCCTAGCGAAACTACCTAAACTTTACCCTACTTACAGAAAATGAAGAATGGTGTCTTGGAGAGAGAGAGACATGCTTGTCCCTCTCTGTAGCTGCAGAGAACACACCCAGACAAAAGGAGAAAGGAAAAAACCCAAATTCCTTTGTCCTAGTTTGAAAGTCCCACCTACAAAATCCTACTGGTCACTCCACCTGGCTAGGTGTAGTTAACCCCTTAATCCCCAGGCTGCTGGCTAACCCTGATTATCATGACAGTCCCTCTGAGTGTTGGGATGCGATGTAGAAGCAGACACAGTCCTCTCTTTCTCCCCCTGTTGAGAAGAGTTTGGGGGAATTCACTTCCTGATCATTCCCCCATCTCTCCAACACTTTTGGTTTATTCTCGTCCTTCCCATTCCCATTTCTGAGGTTTTTTTCTCCCTATCCCTGCAGGTGACATGAGGCCAAGTGAGAAGAGGGAGCAGAATTCTCAGCAGGAAGATGCTGAAGGAGTGGAAGCACATAGGAGATTATTGCAAAAATCTAAAGGAAATATGTCCAGCAGTGACAAGCTGGGAATAACCTGTGAGGGCCAGTACAGGCCAGAGGAACAGCAGGGAAATGAGTCAGGGGAGAAAGCTGGTAAATCCACAGCTCAGCAGAGAATTCTCTTGGGAGAGAGAGACTACCCAAGCCCTAAGTGTGGGGAAAACTTCAGGAGCTGCACAGACCTTACTCACCCTGACAGAATCCTCACAAAAGAGAGACCCTATGGATGCTGTGAGTGCGGGAAAACCTTCACTCGGCGCGCGTATCTTATTGGACATCAGAGACTCCACACAGGAGATAGCCCCTTTGAATGCAGTGAGTGCAGGAAAAAATTCACTAGGCGTTCACACCTTATTACACATCAGAGAATCCACACAGGAGAGCGACCCTACAAATGCCATGAGTGTGGGAAAAGCTTTGTTTACAGCCCATCCCTTATTAATCATCAGAGAACTCACACAGGAGAGAGACCCTATGAATGCTCTGAGTGTGGGAAAACCTTCAGTAACAACTCAGTCTTTAGTAAACATCAGTGGATCCACAAAGCAAAGAGACCCTATGAGTGCTGTGAATGCAGGAAACAATTCACTCGGACCTCCGATCTCGTTAGGCACCAGAGGATCCACACAGGAGAGACTACATATGTTAGATAACTGGTAATAGAATAGTTGACTGAACACATGAATTCTTAGCAGTTAGTTGACTTTTTTATAGTCATTGGGGGTGGAGCTGGCAGCCCCCTACCATCCCGCGTTGCTGCCTTAGATACAGAGGCAGCAGCGCAGGGTGGCATTAGGGGGTCTGAGCTCCCCATGAACAGAGGCTGCCGGGGGTGGAAGAGAAGGGGCAGGAGAGGATGCCGTGAAGCAGCCTCTGTCTGTGCTGGCCTGCACTGGCGGTGGACAGAGGCTGTCCTTGCAACAGCCCATGTCCGCGGGGAATCCGAGCTTCCCATGGATAGGAGCTGCTCTCAAGGACCAGCCTGCATCTGTGGAAGGCTCAGGCTTGCCACAAGCCTGGGCCCACCGTGGATGGCTGCTTTTGTTTCACTGAGAAAATCTGTTGATGCTGATTGTGGGCAGGAGTTGCTACCGCGAAACAGCCTCTGCCTATGGCGAGCTTGGGCCCACCATGGATAGAGACTGCTTCATGGCACCCTCCTCTGCCCCCGTCCTCCCCTCTGATAGAGGCAGCAACATGAGGAGAAGGGGGCAGGAAGCACCACAGAGCTGATGTTGAGAGAAACCCAGCACCAGATGACTAGATTAGCCTAGACTTATTGTTTAATTGTCTAATCGACTACTTTTTGACATCCCTAGTAGAGACACCCTGTAAATGTTCTGTGAGGGAAGAGCTTCACTCAGAATTTAAGCCTCATTTATCATCAGACAATCTGCAAGGAAAATGAACAACAAAAATCTTGTGTAGGCATAACAAAGAATTTTTTCCCTGTAGGTATTTTGCTAATTCCCACAGTTACCTGTAAAGTTGTTTCCACCATTGATTTACTGTGTTCCCGCAGCTTACTCATGTGACTTTCCAGGTTTTGCTTTACATGTTACTTTTCTTTAGGGTCTTTCCCATGGTACTTTTCTAAAGTCCTTTGTCCTGCCTATCAAAAATTTCCATCAGTCCCATGTAGGGAAGATAATAATGACCTCAATTAATTACTTCAAGGTAAACGCTGCCTGGACCTCTTCTCCACTAGATTGTTCATGGAGTTTGTAAGCTTGAGTTTGCTATTCTGACGTAAATAAACAGTTAAAGACAGTCTGTGCATCATGGACAGACTCATCTTTCTCATTTCCTCAGTAATTTTTGTACCATTTTTCTTTTAAATTAAATTATGTGTAAATATAACAAGGGGGGGGATTTCATCTTAACCTCTGTGACACCTGAGGGAGATGAGGTGAGTTGGGGGGATTCTATCTTTCCCGTCATGTCCAGCAATGTTATTTTTGCTATGTCATATGGCAGGGATGGTCAAAAGGCATTTCATGAACCACATGTGGCTTTTAGAGTTGAAGTGTGGTATGTGAAGCCTCCCATCCCTACATTGTCAACCTCCCAGACTGGGAGGGGACAGAGCTTGAAGTTTCTGTACTGTGGAGGGGAGGTTAGGGTAGGGGTGGGCAATAATTGTTTGGGGGGGGAGTGTTCCAAGATTTTGGTAAGTGGTTCAAGGTTGCACTTTTCTTTGGAGCGGGTATGCAGTCTGGGATTGAGGTTGGGTGCAGAAGAGAACTTGGGGTATGGAATTTGGGTGTAAGAGGGACTGTGAGGTTAGAGAGGGAGTTTGGATTAAAGAGGGGGTAGGGACCTGGGGAAGGGGATTAGGGTCCAAGAGGGGATATGAGTGCAGGAGATGATTCTGGCCTGGGGAAGGGGTACAGAGGGTTTGGGTTATGACCTGGCTGGCAAGTGGGTTGCAGCAGGGTGTGCAACCCTATAGGCCAGATGCTCTGTCCCTGGCTGCGCACCAGACCTGGCTTTTCAGGAAGCATGCCAACTGTTTGGGGAAGGGGAGGAACAGCATGTGCCACAGGATCCCCAAGTACTGGCCAAGCTGTTCCTGTCCCTGTCCCCTGGCCAGAACCCTAAAACAGCACCCTCTCCCTCCCTCTGCCCAGATCCCCATGAGTACCCTGCCCAGGGCCCCACCAGCACCCTGCCCTCACCAGCACACTGCCTCCTGCCCCCACCAACACCCTGCCCACTGTCCTGTCCCTCACCAGCACCCTGCCCCCTGGCCAAATCCCCACCAGCACCTTGACCCTGCCCCCTGGCCAGTCCCCCACCAAGACCCTGACCCTGCCTCGTGGCCAGTCACCATCCAGCACCCTGCTCCTACTCCCTGGTCAGACACCCATCAGCACTTTGTCCCTGCCCAAACCTCCACCAGGCCCCTACCCCTGCCTTGTGGCCAGACACCCACCAGCACCCTGCATCTGCCCCCTGTCCAGACATACACCAACACCTTGCACCTGACCCCTCCCTCCTGGACAGACACCTACCCCCAGCTTGCTACTGGTACCCTATTTTCCACCTCGATTCTATACCCCTATCCCTATCCCACTCACTGGCAGCCCTGTCCCACACACGGGATCCCTCATTTTTGGCCTCACCTCAGAGTGTGGAGGGGCCCACAAATTCCACTAATCCTGGAACCCCAGAAGAGTTAATCTGGCCTGAGGCCTTGAAACTCAGTCCTACCTACCCTCCCCACACATAAGGCTGGAGTGCCAGGGGAGTGAGATGTCTGAGCTGGGACCACATCAGTGAGGCGTGGAAGGTTTTGGAGGGGTTGTTTTTTTGCAACTCACTTGTGTGGTCCTATCACCTACCCCACCCACCCCGTGGACTGTGTGTGATGAGGTCACCCTCCTACACGACAGCAGGGCCCCGTCCCGAGTTTAATCTTGGCTCCCGTGTGTTGGGGGGTAGGCATGAAAAACCACTGTGCATCTCTCTCTTTCATTGATAAAGGGTGTGAACTTATGAGCTTTCTGAGTGTAACATTTTATACAGAGTAAGAGGGATTTATTTGGGGTTTTGGTCTCCTTTGAAGGTTATGTTCCTGAATGCTGTCAGGCCCTCCCAGAGCTGAGTTGGTTCAGTTTCTGTGTTGCTCTGCAGAGAGGCTGTTACCCCAACTCTGTGCCTTGGCTGGGGGAGACCAGAGCATCTTGCCTATAGGGTTGCCAGATAGTTTCACAAAAAATACCAAACATGGTGGGGAAAAAAATGGTTGAGCAACTCCCCCCCCCCCCCCCCCCACACACACATAAAAACCCACACACAAAAAAGAGTTGCGGTTCCTTTATTTCCCCGTCCCCCCAACCCCACTCCCACCAGACACAGCAGGGGAAGAATGTCCCACGCAGCCTTCAGTCCAAGAAAAACAGAAAATGCCGGACATTTTCCATGTCTGGTATTTTCTGTTTTTTTTTTTACCAGACAGAAGCCGCAAATACCGGACTGTCTGGGCCAATACCAGACACCTGGCAACCCTACTGACCTAGCAGGACAGGGTGGTGGGATGCCCCAGAGGGCAGGTAAGTGGGTTCAGTGGCATGACCAGCACAATGGGTGTCAGCTCCAAGGGGCCTCTGTGACTGAACCCATCATTATTGCATTATGTCCACTGCTTTCCCCATATAGGTAGCAGGTTTAAAACAAACAAATGGAAGTTCTTCTTCACACACCATACAGTGAACCTGTGGAACTCCTTGCCAGAGGATGTTGTGAAGGCCAAGACTTTAACAGAGTTAAAAAAAAAGCTAAATAAATTCATGGAGGACAAGTCCATCAATGGCTAATTAGCCAGGATGGGTAGGAATGGTGTCCCTAGCCACTGTTTGTTAGAGGTTGGGAATGGGCAACAGGGGTGGGATCAGTTAATGATACTTGTTCTGTTCATTCCCTCTGGGGGCACATATAGAGTTGGCCACTGTTGGAAAACAGGATAGTAGGCTAGATGGACCTTTGATCTTACCCACTATGGCTGTTCTTATATCTACACTATAGCTGGATTGGTGCTCTAGAGATGGATGCAGCAGGGGTTTATTTAGTGGGTCTAGTGGAGACTTGCCAGATTGACTGCAGGTTGTTCTCCAGTTGTATCTGATACTCCACCATGAATGAGAAAAGTAAGGTAAGTTGACAGGAGAGTGATGATGTGGTGTTGTCCAGTTCCTTATATGGAGTCAATGTACACCTTGCAGTAAGTCAACCTAAGCCACATTGATTCCAGTCTTTTGCAGATAGCTTGTTGACCTGAAAGAGGAATGACTCCAGCCTCAACTTTGATCTTTATGGTTGATGATTCCAGCTTAACCCCACTTTATGTTGTGTTTCCTGAGGTCTCAGAGCAAATCAGGTGCCAAGTTAATGCTGGGTACAGCTAATATGGCCCAATGCAGTTGGAATGAGGCAGACTCCAAGCTAATGAGAGTTTGGAAAAAACTAGTTGTGAGGACGGTTTCACAGCTTGGCCTGAAGGTTACACAGTTAGGCTGTGTCTAGACTGCACCCCTTTTGCGGAAAAGGGATGCAGATTAGCCACAGCGCAATTGCAAATGAAGCGGGGATTTAAATCTCCCGTGCTTCATTTGCATGAACATGGCTGCTGCTTTTTTCCGGCTCAGGGCTTTGCCGGCAAAAAGCGCCAATCTAGACGGGGATCTTTCGGAAAATAAAGCCTTTTCCGGAAGATCCTTTATTCCTGATTTTAAGAAGAATAAGGGATCTTTCGGAAAAGGCTTTATTTTCCGAAAGATCCCCGTCTAGACTGGCACTTTTTGCCGGCAAAACCCTGAGCCGGAAAAAAGCGGCAGGCATGTTCATGCAAATGAAGCGGGGAAGATTTAAATCCCTGCTTCATTTGCAATTGCGCTGTGACTAATCTGCATCCCTTTTCCTCAAAAGGGGTGCAGTCTAGACACAACCTTACTCTTTAACTGTTGAGTTTGTAAGCAAAGGGAAAATCAAAACAATAGATCAAATAATCCAAGTATTTCTCTGTTCCCCCTTTACAGGTATCAGGTTTTTGACCTGTGACAGGATCTATCACCTGAGGAAGTAGATGTCTCATTTTCCTTTATAAGTGACATATAACAGGATGAGGAGGAAAAAGTGTGTTCCAAAGAGGTAAATAATGTATTAGGGTCTAATCACATAAATTGGGATATAGGGGAAAACAAACAAATACCAGATCAAACAAAACCCAACAATAATGACTGCAACAAAGCTTGAACCTTAGGCCCAATATACCCCTCCCTGACAGAAGAATCAACAAAATCCCCAATATACATATACCTATCCTACTCATTCAGATGCCTTCTATAGAGAGGTCAGATGGTAGTGTATGGTGAGACCTTCTGCCCTCGGGCCACGGTAGCTGTTGGGGAGGAACACTGGGCCTCAGCTACGAGATGATAGCCGCTGCCACAGAGTCTAGAGCTGTGGAGGATGGATGGTCAGAAACTTCAGCTAGCAGGGAAGTGATGGTATCGGGGCTGATGTCACAGGGCTCTTCAAGCCTCAATCCTGGAGACAGCACAAAACCCTGACCACACATGACTGCCTCCTGAACGGACAGTCCTGTGATGTCACCTGCCCAGTTCCTTATATAGAGTCAGTGGTATTAGAATTCTGAGGCAACGTCAGTTACAAGTCAGTTGGTTCGAACCAGCTTTTCACACCATGCCTTTGATGTTCTAATTTCTCACCTTTAAAAAAAATTGAGGCCTGTGGTAAACCATTTTGATTACTCAGCTCCATATAGTACAAACATCATAATTAATAGCCATGGGGGAATAAAGGTAAACAACACAAACCCATGTAGGAATGATCAATAATAAACATATGAAACCTCTAACAAGTCTTAGCTACCATAAAAATGAGCATGTATTAGCATTACAATGCCATTGTTAGAAATAAGAGTGTGGACATCTCATGAGAGATGTCATACCTTTCCTTTGTAAACAAGCTGGAACTCAGTTAACCTTGTAGTCTCCCTGGGTGAGGGTAAAATTAGTCTCCTTAAATAGTTTTCCTCTGAACAGAAATTGACTTATCAAAATAAATTCAATTTGAAATAGAAATAATTAAAGTTAATGCTGTGTCGGTAGTTCCATGTACATTATTTCTCTCGCCAATTCCCCACCCTAATCTTACTGAGGAGTAACAGTTAATTCGAACTAAGAACTTAGTTCAAATTAACGTTTCACTGCTGCGTGTAGCCACGCGGCAGTGAGTTCGGGCTAGTGAAATTTCAAAATGGCGAGCGGACAGGAACATGCAAATAAAGCCCGGGATATTTAAATCCCGGGCTTCATTTGCAACTCTGGTCACCTTATTTGCCTACCTAGCTCGAATTAATGAGTTAGTTAGACATACCCATACTCTTTAACCAACAACTACTCATTTAATTTCATTTACACTAGTAATAATAGTATAGCCAAAGATTACAAACATCTTACCTGATCTATTTTTTCCCATTTCCATTAAGTGTGTAAAGTTGTAGTTTACCTCTATACAGGTGACTTCTATGAGTCCCCTTATCTCTGAGTTTTCTGCAGTAAGAGTTGATGAAAGGGGTCTGACACTATGTACCTTGAGAAAAAAGAACTAGTGCTGTAGTATTCTGGAATAGTAGGAAGTAAAGGAGAAGTGATACAAATACATAAAACAAGAGAAAAATGAAGGACTTGTCTATACTACAGAATTAAGTCATTTAAATCAACATATAGCTACCACAATAATTAAAGCAGTAGTTCGCATCCACACTGTGTTCCTTTGGTCACTGGTGCACATCCTTACCAAGGGCATGTCTACCGACTGAAACGAGACATTGTGGGCTGTCAGTACTATGGTGGGGCAGGGTCCCCCAACTGTGATTCATATTCATTCCCTCATTGGCTTCCATCGCTTGCATAGCATGAAAGTTCTGTTTGCCCAACCAAGGCAGACAGATGGATCTGCAGGGAAGGAGTCTTCTCTGAAGGCATCAGTTGTTTCTTTCTTTAGCTTATGACCCTTTGGATCCAAATGGTAAAGGACAATTGTTTTCAGTTTAACAATGGCTTTCTTAGGGACTGTAGTGAATGCAACTGAACTAGGCACTGGTGCTCTCATTTGAGTTTAGCAGGATGTTAGTTTTCCACAGATTCTTTCTGAGGAGTAGAGGGGGACCAGCAACTGTGGTCCCCCTTCTACCTAAGTGCTTGACCTTGGTCAGGGTAAATTTACATTTCTTTGGAAAAAAAATATTTTTCCACACAACCCAAAATATCAGCCGTGTTAGTGAGGAACAACTTCCCCAAACATGCTCAATTCATTTCTTGAATTTGCTGGCCCAGATCTAAGTTAGAGACCAGACACAGGCCTGGATCAGACTCTCTGGTAGCTAGCAGAGGTGGGGTTTCTTTTTAAAAACTGTTTGTTTTGTTTTGCCACTATCACATTTAACACTGATTTCATTTTGGACACATTTACAAAAGCAACAAAGGGTGAGTTCAACAAAACCGCCACTTCCATTTTCTCCACATCTGCATCGTTTGGGACAGCATTTCCCAGATCACAGAGTAGCTAGGACAGAGGAAGGCAGTAATTTTTGTAGGGGGACCACGTGATTAATGTTGCTAGTGGCCGCAGGCAAATCCCAGAAGGGGCAGGGCTTCAGCTGGAAGGGGAATTTCCCTCTAGGTGCTGTGTGCAGTGGGGGAGGAGACTTTGTGCACTCCCCCATGGGGAGAAGCCATTTTGAACAGCTGGTGGTTCCCACTGCTCTGCCCCTGGGTCTCAATTGGCCTGGGGACAGGAGCACAGCAGAACAGGCCACAGGCTGGATGAAATGGCTTGACAGGCTGGATCTTGCCCATCCCTGAGCTAGCTCTCTTCAGGAGTACCTTCTTGTAGGGCCTGGATCATAAGGAGCCAACAGACTTGCATCTTCCTAGTTCCAACTCACTTATTGCAGAATTCTCCCAGATTATCTGAAACAATACTGACCTAAGGCACCGAAAAACACTGTAGTTGTACTCAGTTACTTCAGTTGATTGCACAGTGTAGGGTATCCTCTAGTTCACCATTTCTGAATGAACAGTACTATTTCCATGGTAACGTGTCAAATAGCATGGAGTATTATCCCTTGTTGACTGAACTGCATTTGAACTTCCTCCATATCCTCACTGAGAGGTGAAGGGAAAGCAAAAATAAATAAATAAATAACTTTTTAAAAAGATCATTTGTTTCAAAGTCCCCAATAAATCTAAGCTAAATTCTGTCAAGCAAGATTAGCATCCAGTTATGTGACCAATAGCTCTCAGGAAAGGGAAAAAAACTCACATCACAGAGCGGTAATAAGATACTTTCAGTCACATATAAAATGAAATTCCAAAACAACAAACATCTGGGCTACGTCTAGACTGGCATGATTTTCCACAAATGCTTTTAACGGGAAAGTTTTTCCATTAAAAGCATTTGCAGAAAAGAGCATCTAGATTGGCATGGACACTTTTCCGGAAAAGCACTTTTTGCAGAAAAGCGTCCGTGCCAATCTAGACGCAGTTTTGTGCAAGAAAGTCCCGATCGCCATTTTCGCGATTGGGGCTTTTTTGCGCAAAACAATACCATGTTGTCTACATTGGCCCTCTTGCGCAAAAGCATTTGTGCAAGAGGGGCATAGCATTTCCACAAGAACACTGACAATCTTACATGTGATCATCAGTGTTCTTGCGGAAAGTCAAACGGCCAGTGTAGACAGCTGGCAAGTTTTTCCGCAAAAGCAGAAACGTGCCAGTCTAGACGCAGCCTTGATGACTCAATTGGGTTAAGAGATTTTCCATCATGATCTCCTCTGATCCATTCAAACTTGCTTTACTCAGCGCTGTTTCATTATTACTGAGTAGTGTTATTTACAAAAGTTTTAGCAGCCAACTTTCCACCCTACAAGCAATCCCATGCCAATAGATGGAAAGTGGGACCTGAACTCCAAATGACCACACTTTGTTTGGGATCCATTTGAATTCTTCTTCCATTCACTAACATGTTCACTTCCAACCATCATCTGAGGATCAAAGGCACCAAAGAGAGATTCTAAATCACAGAGAACTGAGCACACTGCATCATGAAATACTCTGGGAGATGGAGGAGAACAATGTGAAGAAGATAACTCTACACTTCTGCTAGAGTGATGCAGGAGAGAATCCCTCCTATCTACCCCATCTGGTGTCACAGAGGCTGAAATGACACCTCCTCTCCTGCTCTTTGATATATTTACATATATTTTAAATGAGAAACATGGTACAAAAAACAGCAGCTTTGCAGCACTTCACCCATGCCAATTTGAAAACAAGGAGTGGGACAGTCTATTCCCAAAGGGCGAATTTGGTGACACTAATAATAGCTTTTCAGTGAGAGGGACAGTATAAGTGTGGTGCCCCAGGTTGGTTTATACCAGGGCTACGTCTACACTGGCCCCTTTTCCGGAAGGGGCATGTTAATTTCAGAAGCCGTAACAGGGAAATCCGCGGGGGATATTTAAATATCCCCCGCGGCATTTAAATAAAAATGTCCGCCGCTTTTTTCCGACTTTTAAAAAAGCCGGAAAAGAGCGTCTACACTGGCCCCGATCCTCCGGAAAAAAAGCCCTTTTCCGGAGGATCTTATTCCTACTTCGAAGTGTAGACGCCAGTGTAGACGTAGCCCAGGACAAGAAGGGGCAAGGTGAGATGTTGAGGAAACGGACTACATAGAATCATAGAATCATAGAATAATAGGACTGTCAGGGACCTCAAGAGGTCATCGAGTCCAGCCCCCCGCCCTCAAGGCAGGACCAAGCTCCATCTACGCCATCCCTGACAGATGTCTATCTAACCTGTTCTTAAATATCTCCAGAGAGGGAGATTCCACCACCTCCCTTGGCAATTTATTCCAATATTTGACCACCCTGACAGTTAGGAATTTTTTCCTAATGTCCAATCTAAACCTCCCCTGCTGCACTTTAAGCCCATTACTCCTTGTCCTGTCCTCAGAAACCAAGAGGAACAAATTTTCGCCTTCCTCCTTGTGACACCCTTTTAGATATTTGAAAACCGCTATCATGTCCCCCCTTAATCTTCTTTTTTCCAAACTAAACAAGCCCAGTTCATGAAGCCTGGCTTCATAGGTCATGTTCTCTAGACCTTTAATCATTCTTGTTGCTCTTCTCTGTACCCTTTCCAATTTCTCCACATCTTTCTTGAAATGTGGCGCCCAGAACTGGACACAGTACTCCAGCTGAGGCCTAACTAGTGCAGAGTAGAGCGGCAGAATGACTTCACGAGTTTTGCTTACAACACATCTGTTGATACAACCTAGAATCATATTTGCTTTTTTTGCAACAGCATCACACTGTTGACTCATATTCAACTTGTGGTCCACTATGACCCCTAGATCCCTTTCTGCCATGCTCCTTCCTAGACAGTCACTTCCCATCTTGTATGTATGGAACTGATTGTTCCTTCCTAAGTGGAGCACTTTGCATTTCTCTTTATTAAACCTCATCCTGTTTACCTCTGACCATTTCTCTAACTTGCTAAGGTCATTTTGAATTATGTCCCTAACCTCCAAAGAAGTCGCAACCCCACCCAGTTTGGTATCATCTGCAAACTTAATAAGCGTACTCTCTATCCCAATATCTACATCATTGATGAAGATATTGAACAGTACGGGTCCCAAAACAGACCCTTGAGGAACTCCACTTGTTATCCCTTTCCAGCAGGATTTAGAACCGTTAACAACAACTCTCTGACTACGGTTATCCAGCCAATTATGCACCCACCTTATCGTGGCCCTATCTAAGTTATATTTGCCTAGTTTATCAATAAGAATATCATGCGAGACCGTATCAAATGCATAATCCTAACCACTACACATGGGCTACATCTTTACAGCAAGAGTAGTTCTGTGTTAACATGAGGATAGCTAACTCCATGGAACAGCCTAGAGAAGAAATGACCCTAGTATATTTTTGCCTTGATATAGCTAGTGGAGGTGACCCATATCTTTCCCACCTGGTGCTGATTGACATTCTTGGCACGTATTGCCATGACTCATAGGTCAAAGGAGTTGATAAAAAAATCCACAGGATTAATCCTTCAAAAGGGAAAGCTGTAAAGGGCAAAAATGGGCAACTCTCTTGAAGTGCCTGAGCCCATAGTGACACAATCAATGCAATCAGCCTCAAAAGTCACTACATGGGAATTAACAAACTTTTTTTTCCTTAATATTTTTGCTATGATTTTTATTGCCCTTGTGGATCTTCTGATGTGCAACAAGGTTTGAGTTCTCAATGAAGCTTTTCCCACACTCCGTACATATATAGGGTCTCTCGCCTGTATGGATCCGCTCATGCCTGATAAGGTGTGAGCTGTCAGTGAAGCTTTTTCTGCACTCACAGCATTTGTAGGGTCTCTCTCCTGTGTGGGTTCTTTGATGTCTAATAAGGGCTGAGCTCTGAGTGAATGTTTTCCCACACTCACAACATTCATAGGGTCTCTCTCCTATATGGACCCTCTCATGTCTAATAAGGGAGGAACTGTCAATGAAGCTTTTCCCACATTCACAGCATTCATATGGTTTTTCTCTTGTGTGGATCCTCTGATGCTTAATAAGGGCTGAGCTGTCACTGAACCTTTTTTGACATTCTGTGCATTGGTAGGGTCTTTCTCCTGTGTGAATTCTCTGATGTCTAACAAGGGCAGAGCTCTGGGTGAAGTTTTTCCCACACTCACAGCATGCATAGGGTCTCTCTCCCGTGTGGAGTCTCTGGTGCCTAACAAGGTGTGAGCTCTGGGTGAAGCTTTTCCCACACACACAGCATTCATAGAGTTTTTCTCCCTTGTGGACCCTCTCATGTATAATAAGAGTTGAGCTGTCAGTAAAGGTTTTCCCACACTTGCAGCATGCATAGGGTCTCTCTCCTGTGTGCATTCTCTGATGTGTAATAAGGGCTGAGTGGTAACTGAAGTTTTTTCCACACTCAGGGCATATGTTGTTTCTGTATCCCATGGGCATTCTCTGTTGGACTGTGGTTTCTTGGAGGTCTTTGGATTTATCCACTTTCTGCCTTTGCTGGTTTCCCTGCTGCCTTTCTGGCCTGTACTGACTCTTGCAGGTACTCTCTGGCTCACAACTCCTGGGCACATTCACATTAGATCTTTGTGATAATGCCCTGGGTGTTTTCACTCGATCAGCATCTTCCTGGTGAGGATTCTGCTCTGTATTCTCATTCACCATCCCAGCACCTGCTGGGACAGAAGGAGAATCATCAGAAACTGAAACTGGAAAGAGAAGAGCAAATCAAAGTAAGTGTGGGAGACACAGAAAAATCAGGAAAGGAATTCCCTAAAAACTTCCTTATAGAAGAAAGCAGAAGGGGATACATTCTGCTGCCACATTCTATCCAAAGGAAGAGAGGTGAGGAAGGGACCTGAGGGACAGGAAGCTGTGACTGAAATCTTCAATGAAGATTCAGCGCTTGCATGGAACAAATGCTGAGACAGATTGCTCACAAGGTCTGCAGAGAATTCCACTCCTTTCCTTCAGGTATTGGCAGATTCTGAGTTGGTTTAATGTTTCCTCACCTGTGGGGATGCCTCTCAGGATTTCTCTTTCCACTAAACTCTGGAGATCTGGAACCCATGGCTCTTCCCCTCGTTCCAGCTGGGAGATCACATCAGGTTTTGAAACTAGAATCCCTGCTCAAGGGAAAGATAACAAATGAGATTGGGTGAATTCATGAGACGACTGTCACGAAGTTTAAACTCAGCTCATTTGAAAGCAGTAAAATCCTGAGCCTGGCTCCAAGGTGCTCAAAGGTGCAGGACACTCTGCTTATGGGGGATTTAACTTTCCCTAACACTGCTGTAACCGCACATAGCCAGGCCATTTTTCCGAAAAAACTGCAATTATGTCCACACTGCAATCGTGTTCTTTCAAAAGAAAATTGAAAGAACAGAGGAGTTTTTCTGACATTGGTAAACCTCTTTATATGAGGAAGAAGCCTTTTCCGAAAGAGCTCTTTTGGAAAAAGTGAGTGTGGATGGGGAAGAGGGAGTTCTTTTGCAAGAAGAGGAAAGAGGAAAAAGCACAGGTGCCCTTGTGGCCATTCTGCCCATAGTAATCACAGCTTACATGCGAAATAGCGTCCATTCAGTCTGGACGCTATCTTTCGAAAAAGCAGATTGCTTTTTCAATGCACTTTAGCAGTGTGGATGCTCTCTTTTGCAAGAAGTTTTTTTGGAAGATGTCTCCCAGAAAAGCTTCTTCCAAAAGAAGCCTGCAGTCTAGACACAGCCCCAGAGATATATCCATTTTTCCTCTTTGCTGCCCGACCCTCTGAACTGTGGATTTACAACTAAAGGGGGCATTTTGAACAATGGAATGAGGACCTTCCAACCTTTTGAAAGTTACCACAGACACTTTACAAGCCAGCAGCCTATTCCATCACAGCTACAAACCTGATACAAGGACATTGCAATTATTTGTATGTATATGATCTATTAACTTCTTATTCTTTCTATTATTATTAAATGCTTAGTTTTTAGTTACTAAAAGATTGATATAAGCATGATTATTGGGTAAGATCTCAGTTATATATTGACCTGGCTAAATGGCTGATTTCTTGAGATTAGAAGGACCCTATATTTGATAAAATTGGTTTTCAGTAACCACTCTTATAGAGTCCAGTGTCTGGGTGGTGAGACATAGGCTGGAATAAGAACATAAGAGCAGTCATTCCGGGTCAGTCCAAAGGTCCATATTGCTGAGTATCCTGTCTTATGACAGTGGCCACTGCCAGGTGCCCCAGAGGGAATGAACAGAGCAGGGAATCATCAAGTGATCCCTCCCCTGTCACACATTCCCAGACTCGAGGATTCGTGAACACTTTGGCTATGCCACACTGCACAGTTATTTCAGAATAAGCTATTCTGGAATAGTTATTCCAAAATAGCTTATTTCGAAAGAGCACATCTACACTGCAGGGAAGTCTCAAAACTACTCCGAGGCAGGCTTCCCTAATGTAGACCTGCTATCTCGATTTAGAGCCCCAGGAGGAATAACTTAGAATGGCCCTGGTGAGGAGCTATTTTGAAATAGCGGAAGTAGAGTGTCTACACACACCTTATTTCGAAATAACTATTTTGGAATAGGCGTTATTTTTTGTAGAATGAGGTTTACTAAAGTTGGAATAAGCCGTCCATTATTTCAAACTTATTTCAAAATAATGGAATTGCTGGGTAGATGCTTGCATAGTTATTTTGGAATAATGGCTGTTATTCCGAAATAACTTTGTTGTGCAGACACAACTTTTGAGTGGACAGTGGATCAGGGATTGGATCCTGCTGTAGTGGAGAGATCCTCAGATATGAGGTCTGGTATAAGGTACCTATGTAAGGCCTACAACCTAAGCTAAAATCAGGCCCTGTTGAAATAAAGCAAAGTTAGCAAGAATCTGGCTATGAGCAAAAGTTGAGCCTCATTGCAAAGCAGATGCCTTCTTGCACATTCACTGTCCAATAAGTGGACTTGGAAAGAAGAAGGCTGGTGTTGGAAAAGCACAAGCACTCCTAGGTACTCAAAATTCACATAAACACATAATGAAGGGGTCATACCAGAACACACCGTACAAAGTTATGGTATAAAAACACTCCCCAAAGATAATACAAGGGTACACTGACCCCTCCTAAAGAGAAGGGCAGGATGACAGGGTAATGGATAGAGATGTTTTGTGCTAACCCCCAAGTATAAGTGAAGGGTGGTAACTAACCATGTCAGAGGGGTAATACTTAGCTTATTTTTATCAGTGTATAAAAGAGGGGTCATGGAAGGGGTCATAGCATTATTGGTCGGAGTATAAAAAATGGGTCTATTACAGAGTAGGTGGCTGAGGTTCTGTGGCCTGCAAGGTGCAAGAAGTCAAAAGAGATGATTATGATGTTCCCTTCTGACCTTAAAGTCTATGGCTGTGTCTAGACTGGCAAGTTTTTTCGCAAAAGCAACTGCTTTTGTGGAAAAACTTGCCAGCTGTCTACACTGGCTGCTTGAATTTCCGCAAGAACAATGACGATCTCATTTAAGAAATCAGTGCTTCTTGCGGAAATACTATGCTGCTCCTGTTCAGGCAAAAGTCCTTTTGCGCAAAAGCTTTTACATCTAGGAAATGTAATGCCTGTTTAACCACTTTACTGCAGAGTGAAGGAGGCCCAGTGCAGCCTCATGCTCTTCCAGCATGTGGATGGTATCCAAACTTACACCTCTGAAGTTTATTAAGTACGCTTATTAAGTTTGCAGATGATACCAAACTGGGTGGGGTTGCAACTTCTTTGGAGGATAGGGACATAATTCAAAATGACCTTAGCAAGTTAGAGAAATGGTCAGAGGTAAACAGGATGAGGTTTAATAAAGAGAAATGCAAAGTGCTCCACTTAGGAAGGAACAATCAGTTCCATACATACAAGATGGGAAGCGACTGTCTAGGAAGGAGCATGGCGGAAAGGGATCTAGGGGTCATAGTGGACCACAAGTTGAATATGAGTCAACAGTGTGATGCTGTTGCAAAAAAAGCAAATATGATTCTAGGTTGTATCAACAGGTGTGTTGTAAGTAAAACTTGTGAAGTCATTCTGCCGCTCTACTCTGCACTAGTTAGGCCTCAGCTGGAGTACTGTGTCCAGTTCTGGGCGCCACATTTCAAGAAAGATGTGGAGAAATTGGAAAGGGTACAGAGGAGAGCGACAAGAATGATTAAAGGTTTAGAGAACATGACCTATGAAGCCAGGCTTCATGAACTGGGCTTGCTTAGTTTGGAAAAAAGAAGATTAAGGGGGGACATGATAGCGGTTTTCAAATATCTAAAAGGGTGTCACAAAGAGGAAGGAGAAAATTTGTTCCTCTTGGTTTCTGAGGACAGGACAAGGAGTAATGGGCTTAAAGTGCAGCAGGGGAGGTTTAGATTGGACATTAGGAAAAAATTCCTAACTGTCAGGGTGGTCAAATATTGGAATAAATTGCCAAGGGAGGTGGTGGAATCTCCCTCTCTGGAGATATTTTAGAACAGGTTAGATAGACATCTGTCAGGGATGGTGTAGACGGAGCTTGGTCCTGCCTTGAGGGCGGGGGGGGCCGGACTCGATGACCTCTTGAGGTCCCTTCCAGTCCTATTATTCTATGATTCTATGATTCTATGAAAGCCACAAAACAAAGAGATAAAGTATCTTTCAAACCTGTAACGCAGCCTTAACTCTGCCCCACATCAGACAGTAGTCACTGGTAATGATTCAGTACATGTGGTGCAAAGGACAACCATTAGCAAGAGAAGAGGCAGATTCTTCATTCTTGTAGCCTCCAAGTCAGACTGGAGGCCTCAATGAATGATGATTTAGTCAAACACAAGGTATTGGGCTCAGTACAGAAATAACTCCACAAAACTCTATGGCTTGTCGAATGGGGTCGAATGAGTAAAGTCTTACCAAATTCAAGGTCCATTTTGATCAATCCACAGTCAGAGAATTTTTAAATGGTAAATTTAATGATTTCAGCTATTTAAATCTGAAATTTCACAGTGTTGTAATTGTAGGGGTCCTGACACAAAAAACAGCTATGTGGAGGTTGCAAGGTTATTGTATGGAGGTTGTGATGTTGCTACCCTTCATTCTGTGCAGCTGCTTACAGCAGCATTGCCTTTGGAGCTGGGTAGCTGGAGATTGCGGTGGCTGCTGGCCAGGAATCCACCTCTGAGCAAAACTACCACCAGCAGCAGCAGCGCAGAAGGAAAGATGGCCTGGTCTGGCATTGCCACCCTTACTTTTATGCTGCTGTCTGCAGAGCTGGACTCTCTGGTACACTGCAAGCAGCAGTACAGAAGTAAGGACAACATGGGTATGTCATTGTCCCCCTTACTCATGTGCTGCTTCTGGCAGGGTGCTGCCTTCAGAGATGGACACTCGGCCAACATTACAACCATCGCTCTCCAGCTCTCCAGCTCTGAAAGCAGCACAGAAGTGAGGGTGGCAATACTGTGACTCTTCTAAAATAACCTTGTGATCCCTCTGCAACTTCCTTTTAGATCAGGATCCCCAATTTGAGAAACACTGGTCTGACCTATGAAATCCACATGGTATAGGCTAAAAGCAAACAGCAGGCTAGATTTCACAGTCCATGATGCATTTTGTATGGCTGTGAATCCGGTAGAGCCCTACAGATGAGACAACCTGGCCTGACAAACCTATCAGTCTGTCAGACTTGAAAAAGGACTATGAGAACATGCCATTGTGTGTGTTGTGTTCCCCAGACTGAAATACCAGCATTTGTCTGCCTGCCCCTCAGCTGTGTGTACTGGGTCTGCTGTCGCTGTCACTGAAAAGTGGCAGGATTAGGGTTTCGATTAGGATGAGAAGTTTGGCAGAGCTGTGATTGTGGTGTGAAGAGAGGTGCATGTGAATCCTGAGGACCAAAGTCTGCCTCATCTCCATGCTGAGTGGTATAGACTGGATCAGTGAAGGTGCACAAGGATGCGTTGTTGTCATGAGGATAGCCAGCAGGCAAGTGGCCAACATGCTATTGGTCTCTAGGGTTTCCAGAGGGGTAAGTGAAGCAATGGGTCAGAAGGGATTCTCAAGGGGCGGATAAATGGAAGGTAAGATTCTGCAAGTCTGAGCTATCTGGTACAAAGATAGCTCAGTGTTTGCATGCTGGCCCGGTGGCGATGGCTTCCATTCTCTAGGCCTAAACCCAAGTTCTGCCTTAGCACAGAGGTTAAACATTGTGTTGTGCTGCTCCCATGCTCTGTTCCCAGCGTGTTCTGTAGCATGGGATGGGACAGTGCTAGTGTGTGTGTCACGGACATGTTGGGATGATGTGGAAAGAGGACAGAGTAGAGGTTTCATTGTGGGAGTGACATATACCATAAATCCTCTTTTCCCCTTCTAAGAACAGCAGGAACAGGACTCCTTACCCAGCGAGGACATGTTCTTGTAGTTCTCCTGCATGACGGCTCTGTAGAGGGCTCTCTGAGCAGGCTCCAGCAGAGCCCACTCTGCACTCGTGAAATACACAGCCACCTCCTCGAAGGTCACCGACCCCTGAAAGAGTAAGAATCCAACACTCAGCACATGCTGCCCCATTCACAGCCTCACCATTCATAGGGGCAAGGAACCAATCAAAGGGAAGCTCTGGGAGCTCACAGTCTACAGAGTCCTAACCCCACACTGCACAGAACCTGTAAGACACATCAGGATGAGAGAAGAAAGAAAGAGAAAGAGAATCCCTTGTCTCTCAGACTGAGAGGGAAGGGTCTTTACATTACTCACACCCCTACAGGGTTGATACAGGAAACAGAACCTTCCAAGAGCTGAGCTGTTCTCAGTGTCTGCCTTACTGGGCTGTGAGCTGTGAACCCAACTCGGTGCCATTGCTGGTAGAGACTGGAGAATCTGACTCTGCAAGCCATGGTGGTGGGGTACCCCAGAAGTGGGCTCAGTGGTATTTCAGCACATCAAGTGACAGTCTCAAAGGTATATCTGTGATCAAACCCATCACGCTCTGTTCCTAGAATCTAGGCCCAGATTAAGCAAGTCCCTCGCAGATTTGTTACATCCTGTCCCCTTCCTTTTCTCCATCCTGTGTATTTCCTGCCACTCACCCACCTCCAGACCAATCCCCCCAGAAGTTCCCACATCTTATGTAGTCAGTGCCCCCTCCCTCAAGCAGGAACCCACCAGCAATCCCCCAATAAACCCTACCTGAACTGCCTCTACTGCAGCCATTTCCCTTCCCCATCCCATGGCAGGATGAGATGAGCTGGAGCAAAATATGGACATCATTCTGCAGCCTGTCAGGGCAAGAAGAGCACACTGCAAAGCTATTTTAGAATATCAGAAGTATCCCGAAATAGCTATTCCATGTCTATTGAAGCAGCCCGTTGTTTCAAAATAACGGGCAGTTTATTCTGACATCCTGGTAACCCTCATTCCACAAGGGTTTAGGGGAATTTCAGAGTAGTGAGTTATTTTGAAATTTGGCGCTGTGTAGAAATAAGCCATTTTGAAATAACATTGAAATAAGCTATGCAATTTGCATAGCACAAATTGCGTAGCTTATTTCGAGCTAAGGGTGTAGACACACTCTAAGGTGTCACAGGATTACTTGTTGTTAAAACAGAGCTCAGGAGAGCAGGCAGGTTCTCAAAAAGATAATATTAAAGGCATAACTGCAAATTATCCCGATCCAAACGTAAGAGTTCGAGGCCAGTAAGGCAGCTGGAAATAAAAAAGAAACCTTCAAAAAATGGAAACATGGATGAGTCCAGAAAAACAGCACAACCAAGTAGAGACAAGATCAAAAAGGCCAAAGCACAGAATGAGTTACTCCAAGGAACGGACATAAAAGGCGCTAAGATCTGGTTCTGGAAGTACATTAGACTGTCTATACTAGAGACAGATGTCCCAATGCAGATGCACGGCTGTAAGATTCCCTGCCTAGTCACTCTACGCAGGTAGGAGGGAACTCTCCCATTAACATAACTAAACCACCCCCAACAAGTTGAGATAGCTATGTCGGTAGGAGAACATCTCCTGCTGCCAGAGCACAGTCCACATCAATCCTGTTGGTGTGATGGGGCATACCTATCCCAACATCGCCCCTCCAGGGTTAACCATTCATTGCAGCCTGAGGAAGCCATGCCCCTTCACCTCTTCTGGGCATTCTTAGCCTGGAGGCAAAATATCAAAGTGATGACTCCACCACGTCCCTTCCAGTCCTACAGTCCTATGATTCCAGGCTGGGGAAATGCTGGATCATGTCAATGCAGGGCAGATCTGGCCCCTCCCACCAGAACTGACCCTACCAAAGCTTTCTTATTAGGGTTGCCAGATACTTTCACAAAAAATCCCGAACATGGCAGGGAAAAAAAATTGGTTGAGCAAAATAAATGAGGAGCCAAAGTTGTTGAGCAAAAAAAAAAAAAAAAAAAATCACTCGGAGTCTCCAGACTATGCGTTGATGTTGGCAGAGCCTATAACTGCCCTACGGGGCTAGCATCAGCTGGAGAAAGTCCTCGCCTGGGTCAGTCACAGAGGAAGCTTTAATTATAGTCACTTCCCAGCCGCAGCTGCTAAACCTGATCTCTCAGATTACAGGAGGGAGGGAGGAAGGAAGGAAAAGGGCAAGTTCCTCCATGCCTTTAGCAGCATCCAGAATTCTCCATTGAGAACAGCTAATAGAACCACCTCCCCATCAGCGGTGGATATATAGGCCAGGGCGAGTAGGGCAGCTGCCCCGGGCCCCGAGCTTCAATAGGCCCCGCGCACACGCTACTACCTGTCGGCTGTGGCTGTAGCGCATGCGCGAAATTGTGCTGCCCTGGGCCCCGCAAAACTCTCATCCGCCCCTGCTCCCCATAGGGACAGATGATCTAATTTGCCCCCATGTTAATCTGGAGTCAATTCTTGTTCTCCTTTGCAGTGAATATGGATCAACACTGGTTTCAAAGGCCATGTCTACACTATGCAGAAGATTGACGCTGCCACGGTCGATCTTGTGGGGTTCAATTTAGTGGGTCTCATGAAGAACTGCTAAATCGAACTCAAAAGGTGCCCCCCATCAGCGCTGTTACTCCTGCCCCTCACGGGGAGTAAGGGAAGCAAATGCTCCCATCGGCCTCCCACTATGTGGACAGTACAGAAATTCCATTTAAGATACATCGACTCCAGCTAGTTAATGAACATAGCTAGAGATGCGTATCTTAATTCAATTCTCTGCTGTAATGTAGACCAGGCCAAAGAGACCAGAATCATCACTCAGGAGGTATAAAGCCAAAATCCTTTTAAACCGGCCATTGTTGGGGTGGAGGAGGCAGGGATTAACCCTCCAGTTTCCTTCTCCATCCCTAGAATTCAGATGGACTCAGGGAAAATTTTCCTTTTAAGACCTGAAAATCCTGCAGTTTCAAAGGGAAAAGAGAAGCTAAATCTGCCATGATTTTATATCCGAGTTAGGAAATGGATAAAAAGTTACCACCACCCGGAGCCAACCATTCACACATGCAGAGGGAGCCCTGGGGGAGCTTCTTTTCCAGGAGAATGGAGGAGACTAAGTAGTTCGGAAATACCCATGATCTGTCACAGGCTCCCAGAAGTGGCTGCATCTCAGTGCTGCAGGGAGCAATCCTTCATGGACACCTTTGGCCGTGGGGCCAGGGACACTACTGGTGAATGGGCTGATGGGAAGGTGAGAGGTTAATCCTGCAGCATAGAGATTCGCAGGCAGGCAGTGCACTGCCTGGGATAGGGAGGAACCAGTTACCCAGATAGCAGCCCCCTGCACAGCTGTGCCATCTATGACCAGCCAACTTTCCTGTGAACAACTGGCAGCCACCGATCCCCCAAAGACAGGGAGGCCTTGGGCTTTGATGGGCATTAAATTGGGGGCAACTCTCTTTCACTGGCCCATATTTTTAATGGAGATAAAAGGGGAAATAGAGAATTCTAAAAGGAGCAGAGATAGATTATTTACAGGCAGTCCCCGGGTTACGTACAAGATAGGGACTGTAGGTTTGTTCTTAAGTTGAATCTGTATGTAAGTCGGAACTGGCGTCCAGATTCAGCCGCTGCTGAAACTGACCAGCGGCTGACTACAGGAAGCCCAAGGCAGAGTTGCTCTGCCCCGGGCTTCCTGGAATCAGCCTCTGATCAGTTTCAACAGGCTGAATCTGAACGCCAGTTCCGACTTACATACAGTTCAACTTAAGAACCCCAGGCATCCCCAAGTCAGCTGCTGCTGAAACTGATCAGCGGCTGATTCCAGGAAGCCCAGGGCAGAGCAACTCTGCCTCGGGCTTCCTGTAGTCAGCGCTGGTCAGTTTCAGCAGCGGCTGACTTGGGGACGCCTGGGGCAGAGCAGCTGAGGTGCTGCTGGGTTGCTCCAGTAGCGCCGCTCCTCGGTGTTACTGGACCAATCCACCAGCACCCCAGCTGCTTTGCCCCAGGCATCCTGATTCAGCCGCTGCTGAAACTGACCAGCAGCAGCTGAATCAGGACACCTGGGGCAGAGCAGCTGGGGTGCTGCCGGGTTGGTCCAGTAGCGCCCAGAGCGGCGCTGCAGGACCAACCAGCAGCGCCCCAGCTGCTCTACCACAGGCGTCTGGAGAAAAGCCTGGACTGCTGGGGGGGGGAGGGTACTAGCTGCGCGCCCCCCCCCCCAGCAGACCAGGGAGACGGGGAGCAAAGCGGAGCAAAGCCGCGGAGCACGCCGGCAGCGGGACAGCCGCAGCGCGTCTGGGCTGTCCGCTGCCCGCATTCTCCGTGGCTTTGCTCCCCGTCTCCCTGGTCTGGGGAGACGTGGAGCAAAGCCGCGGAGCATGCGGGCAGCGGACAGCCCAGACGCACCGCGGCTGTCCCGCTGCCGGCGTCCTCAGAGGCTTTGCTTTCCGTCTCCCTGGTCTGCTGGTCTCCAGCAGACCAGGGAGACGGGCAGCAAACCCCGTTCGTAACTCGGGGACTGCCTGTATATCAGAAATTATCCCCTCAAAATCTCCACTGGGAAGAATGACTCAGGGCTACCATCTCCCTCATGGGAAGGAGGAGTTGCTGAAATTAAAAAAACACGGGAACATCCCCCAGACCCGAGAGGATTTTTAAATTGACATTTCATAATGACATGGAAAAAGAACAAATCTGAGATTGCCAATCTCCTATTCACCAATGGGGGAGAGACACAAGGAATTTTGGATCCATTTTCTGAAATTAAGAGAGGAAAACAGGGAAAGATATGGGATTTTATATCAACAGCTACATAGGTAAAGGACTAACATTGGGGTGAACAGCTTCTTCATATTTTATAAATAGAAAACGGGCAACATTTGTGAGAATTCTGTAGCAATACTCAAGACAAGGGCCAAATCTGGGGACATTCTCTGTTAATCATACATTAACACTATCGAGACAGGGAACAAGCGGATGCATATAAAATCAGTAATGGATAAATGAAAAGAAAAGGGGGGAATGTTAGTGTTTTTTATATAAATCTTTGATCTGGCCCCTCCCACCAGAACTGACCCTACCAAAGCTTTCTTATTAGGGTTGCCAGATACATTGAGGGCAACTACAATGATCAGAGGTTTGGAAGAGGTCCCATATGAAGAGAGGCTAAAGAGACTGGGACTTTTCAGTTTAGAAAAGAGGAGACTGAGGGGGGATAGGATAGAGGTCTATAAAAGCATGAGTGGAGTGGAGAGGGTGCATCAAGAAAAGTTCTTCCTTAGTTCCCATAATAGAAGGACTGGAGGACACCAAAGGAAAGGAATGGGTAGCAGGCTTCAAACTAGTAACAGAAAGTTGTTCTTCACAAAGCAAAGAGTCAACCTGTGGAACTCCTTGCTGCAGGAGGCTGTGAAGGCTAGAACTAGAACAGAGTTTAAAGAGAAGTGAGATAAAGTGATGGAGGTTGGGTCCATGGAGTGGTATTAGCCAGGGGGTAGGAGTGGTGTCCCTGCCCAAAGTTTGTGGAAGGCTGGAGAGGGATGGCACGAGACAAATGGCTTGGTCACTGTCTTCGGTCCATCCCCTCCAGGGTCCCTAGGGATGGCCGCTGTCGGCAGACAGGCTACTGGGCTAGATGGACCTTTGGTCTGACCCAGTACGGCCATTGTAAGCTCAGGGCTCAGGGTCGGGGGTCTCAGTGGACCACCTTGATTTTCATGCACACCTGCTCCTGGGTGGCCAGGCTGGCAGCTCTCCTGCCCTAGACGGCCACTTTCCTGTGCCTAGTGCGGAGGTCGTGGACGAGGTCCACGATGTCCACACTAGACCAGGTGGGTGCCCGCCTCTTGCAGTCCTGGGCAAGCTCCCGGGAGCCGCCAGCCTGGTCCCGGGAAGAGGGGGAGAGCTGGGGGGCATCGGGTGGCTGCCTCGAGCCGTGCCAGGTGCAGGGTCTGCTAGCTGGGTGCTGGCAGGCTTGCACCTGGCACGGGCACCGGAGCCAGCCCGTGCCCCTTTAAGGGGTCCGGGGCCGGGAGAGGGACAATAGAGTTTCCCTGGTGTTGGCCAGCATGGCCACCAGGGAAAGCTGGGGAGGGCTAGCCTCCCACTAGTTTGAATTAAGGGGCTACACACCCCTTAATTCGAACTAGAAAGTTCGAACTAGGCTTAGTCCTCGTACAATGAGGTTTACCTAGTTCGAACTAAGCGCTCCACTAGTTTGAATTAAGTTCGAACTAGCAGAGCGCTAGTGTAGCGCCTATCAAAGTTAATTTGAACTAACGTCTGTTAGTTCGAATTAACTTTGCAGTGTAGACATACCCTAAGGCAGGGGTAAGGAACCTTTTTTGAGTGGGGGGGCCACTGACCCACAGAAAAATTAGTCAGAGCCCACACCTAAGTGAGAAGCAGGAAAAAAACCCACCCCTCACTCATATGGCTCCTGACTGAGAAAGAGAAAGATACTTCCCACATTCCCCTCACAGCACACCAAAGCCGGGGGGGGGCAGCTAATAGATTTCGTATGCTCCAGCCCCATAGAGGAATGGCGGGGAGGATGGAGTGCCAGCATGGCATCGCCAATGCTGGGGGAAGCCCCGAGCCTCAGGGGCCAGATACAGGCAAGCCGGGCACCGCACCCAGCCCCCAGGCCTTGGGTTCCCCACCCCGATCTAAGGGGATTTTATACTGAGTCAGGAAAGTTGGAAAGTTCAATAAACAGACAGCAATGGTCCCCCCATGCTAGTTCCAAGGGCAGCAGGATGCCTTTGGTGAAGCTGCATTAAAAAGGCAAGAGAAGGGGTACAGAGCAGGAAGGCTCCCTGGCAAAAATAAGGAGCAGCAGCAGGGGATGGGCAGGGGACAGGCAGCTGGTGACTTGAGGGAGTTCCACTGGGCACATGGGCAGGCATCAGCTGGGACTGATGAATTCATTGACCGCACTTGCTCCTGATTCCCATTGCTCTCATACCCTGTTGCTGGCAGAGAAGCACCGCTCCCACCCACCCCCCATCGCCATCCCAGAAGCAGCCCTCTCTCAGGGCTCTCCCAGGCTGTGCCCCTAACCCAATCTCCATTTAAGAACTGACATATTTTCCCATCTAAATCCGGACAACTGGCTGCAGATCAAAGAGGTGGGGAAAGATTCCAACTCTGAGGGTGCATCTAGACTGGCAAGATTTTGCACAAAAGCAGCTGCTTTTGCGCAAAAACTTGCGAGCTGTCTACACTGGCCGCTTGAATTTGCGCAAGAGCACTGACTTTGTAATGTACAAAATCAGTGCTTCTTGCACAAATACTTTCACGCTCCCACTCAGGAAAAAGTCCTCTTGCGCAAGAGGGCCAGTGTAGACAGGGAAGAACTGTTTTGCGCAAAAAAGCCCCGATGGCTAAAATGGCGATTGGGGCTTTCTTGCGCAAAATCGCGTCTAGACTGGTCATGAAGGCTTTTGCGCAAAAGCACTTTTTGTGCAAAAGCATCCGTGCCAATCTAGACGTGCTTTTGTGGAAATACTTTTCCGTTAAAAGTATTTCCGCAAAATCATGCCAGTCTAGATGCAGCCTGAGATTTTAAATGGACCTTTAAGAATTGGTAAGAACATGGAGCAAGGTCTGAGGAGAACAGAGAAGGGGGCAGGAGCCTCGCAGAAAGAGAGGAAAGGGCAGGTGGATTTTATACCTGTGTGTGCTGATTAGAAAGGAAAGGAGAAGATTTATCAGATAAGATTTCCTGAACATCCCCCAATCCTAGTGTCATGTGGTCTCCCCTCTCCCTGCTCCCCAACCTTCTGCCTGCCCAGAGACAGATCAATCTGCCCCAGTTCACAGGGTCTGGTCTATCCCCTCCCTCTCTGTCTGCTTTTTCATCCCTCCCTTTCTGACCCCTGCAGATGCACAAAGGTGGAAGATGCCCAGGATCCTGGTTTCTTTTCCCAGCTGAATTCCAGAAGCCTGAACATAAGAATGGCTATATTGGGTCAGACCAAAGGTCAGTCCAGCCCAGTACCCCTGTCTGCCAACAGTGGCCAATGCCAGGTCCCCAGAGGGAGTGAACAGAATAGATAATGATCAAGCAATCTCTCTCCTGCCATCCATTTCCACCCTCTGACAGAGACTAGGGACACCATTTCTTACCCATTCTGGCTAATAGCCATTAATGGACTTAACATGAATTTATCTAGTTCTCTTTTAAACCCTGTTATAGTCCTAGCCTCACAACCTCCTCAGGCAAGGAGTTCCACAGGTTGACTGTGTGCTGTGTGAAGAAGAACGTCCTTTTATTTGTTTTAAACCTGCTGCCCATTAATTTCATTTGGTGGCCCCTAGTTCTTACATTATGGGAATCCTGACTGGAGCTGGGGCCACTCAGCCCCCTGCCATAAGCATATTAGATACAGGGGAGCAGATTCCCAGAAGCTGCAAGACTTGAGGCTTTGTGCAGAGAGCCACTTTCCTACCCCTTTCCACGGTCTCCTGGATTTGTCTGCAGGCCCCGACCCCGGCTGGGGCAGGGAGAGCCCCGGGGTCTGCTCCCAGCTTCACAAAGTCCCCACCACCACTAGGCACAGAAGGGTTAATGTAGGAGTCTCCCCAGCACAGCATCCCCCACGCACACAGCTGGGCATGGAAGGGTTAATGCAGGGGTCTCCCCAGCACAGCACCCGCCCCCACGCGCACACACACACAGCTGGGCATGGAAGGGTTAATGCAGGGGTCTCCCCAGCACAGCACCCGCCCCCACGCGCACACAGCTGGGCATGGAAGGGTTAATGCAGGGGTCTCCCCAGCACAGCACCCGCCCCCACGCGCGCACACACACAGCTGGGCATGGAAGGGTTAATGCAGGGGTCTCCCCAACACAGCACCCGCCCCCACGCGCACACACACACAGCTGGGCATGGAAGGGTTAATGCAGGGGTCTCCCCAACACAGCACCCGCCCCCACAGGCGCACACACACAACTGGGCACGGAAGGGTTAATTCGGGGCACTCCCCCCCCCCAGCACAGACTTGCCCCCGCTGGGCATGGTGAGGCTAATGCAGGGCCCCCTCCCGCTCCAGCACAGCCGCTGCTCAGCCCTGGCTCCCGGCTCACAAAGGAGGAAGCAGCATCTTGTAGTTACCGAACCGCCGCTTCACCGTGTCCGATCTCCGGGCTTTGTTCTCCTGGCTCCTGCCTCCTCCCCGCACCAGCCCCGCTCCCAGCCCCAGCCCCTTCCTGTGCCCTGCAAACCCCGGCCGGGCTGCAGCGCTGCCTGGGACAGGGGCTGTCTCAGGCTGAAACTAACCTGGCCTGGCCGGTTTTCTGCTCCCCCCGGTCTGCCAGCCCCAGAGCTGCGGGGGCGAGGAGAGTGAGAATCCCCCGGGGGACAGGGAAGCGACCGTGGGAGTGTGGGAGGGGGAGGTCCAGAAATCGCACCGGATCAATCTTCCCTTTTTCTTTCTAATCAGCAAGCACGGGTAGAAAATCCACATCACCTTTCCCCTCTTTCTGCCTGGCTCCTGCCCCTTTCTCTGTTCTCCTGAGACCTTGCTCCCTGCTCTCTTTGATTCTCTGCAAGCCAGTGTCTAGTGAGTCGAGTCCCTGTGTCCCACTGGAATTCACCCAAGGGTCTCCTTCCCGCTGGTGACCAGCCTGGCTGAGAACTGCAGAAACTCATTACTGCCGCCGGTCCCCACCAGTGCCCTCAGGAGTGGGCCATGACTGCTGTTACTTTCTCTGTTTCACAGGGCAGGAATCAGGTCACTGAGCCGTGGGGAGTGGGGGGACACCAGGAAAAGTCTCACATGGACTCTGTTCAAGGACTAACCAGAGATTCCCCCTCATTGTCTTGTTATGTCTTAATCATGTTACCTTGCTGGTGTCAGCGTGGCCCCAATACAGAGCAAAAGAAGGTCTGGGCCCTGGAGATTGGATTTCCCATGCAGGAAAAGCCAGTGCTCAGAGCAGGGCTGGGTGCAAGAGTTTTTGATGCCCTAGTCAAACTATGACTTTGCTCCCCCTTCTCCCCCCCCCCCCCACATTCCATATAGAGAAAAATGAGAAATCTAGAATGCAATCTTACCTTTATTTACTGCGCATTTGAAATGAACAATGTAAAAATTAAAATGTTTTGTTGACTTTTTTCTACTTGTTATTAATACTAACTCAATTATACTATCTAGGGTAAAACGCTCCATAGCTCACACTTTAAAGCTTTAACCATTTTGAGGTACAAAGTTTCTGGTCATCACTATAAACAGTTGCATTTCAAGTTACACCTGTCTTCCTTCCAAAATAAATGGGTTTTGGGAAGCAATGTTCATAGCTTCATAGCTTTATTCCTTGATACTAAACAAACATGAATTAATCAAAATAATTAGTACGAATGATTAAATGTGGAAAGAGAAAAATTGTGATTTTGAAATGGCCAGAGCATATAGTGCTCTACCTGTTGAAATTTTTCCTGGCAAGGTACTGCACGTGCAATCTGGAACATTTTAATTTATTTTATCATGTCAATGTTCACTTAAAACTATTAAAAAATTAAATGGCCAGAATGTCTATTGCTATCAAACATTATTGCAATTACAATAGACAGGAATATATATGTTAAGAGGCATTTGTTAACATTAGCAGTCAGCTGTTCGAAAATCAGGGTTTTACTATTACTTTAACAGTAGTAGTCTACAATAAGCACACACTCTTAATCTTACAAGTATTTGTGATTCTCCTTTTACAATTTTGTTAAACACTCTTACCAAAATTTTCAAGTCCAACACAATTCAACTTCTTCATGGGCAAAGTATCTTCAGGATCATGGCTCAGCACATGACAGGACAGCTGCTGTGGGTCACTGACAGGCCTTCACAAAGCAGCGAGCTCCTGAGAATGACTGAACTCTCAGACCCCACTGCCAGGCAGCAAACCCAGCAGGTGCTCTTTTGAAGCTATGCCATGATACATTTTAACTGTGTCTACATCCACAGCCGTGTCTCACAATGTGAAATAAATAATGTAACTCAACTTCTGACATGGCAGTGATGTCAATACAAGTACAATATTTGATGCTTTCATTTAGAAGAGAAACATATTAATATGTGTCACTGTGACGGAGCCCCCCAGGCTTTATGAAATGGACTTATGGACACAAATATGCATAACTCAAAGATGCTTTGGACAAAATATCTCATGTCATCTATTTCAATAATCTGCTGGATCTGTATATTATATTTTGGTGTATGTATCATTCTTGTGTGTAAAGTTAGATAAATGGAGTATAGAATGGTTTATGGGTTTAAATGTGTAAGTGCAAGCCATCAGGGTGTTTCCCTCAATGTCTGTGTAAACAGACTCTTTTGTCCTTTGCAGGGCCGGCCCAAGGTATTCTGGCGCCCAGGGCACAGGTGCGTGGCACTGCCCCTGGGCGCACGGCACATGCGCAGGCCCACCTGTGGGGAGCGGGCCCGCCCCCCTAGGGAGTGCAGGGCTGCTCCTGGGGCATACGGCGCATGCGCAGCCCAGCTACGGCCGCTGGCGCACAACCCGGGGCCCGCCCCTAGTTGTCGCTGCTGGTGCGCGCGCCGGGCTGTGTAGGGCCCCGTGGCCTTGGGGGAAGGGCATTGCTGGCCGGCACCACAGGGATGCTGGCGGGCCAGCGCTGCAGGAGCTGGGCACGTGGCGCCTGATGGCAGCTGTAAGGGATGCCGCGCGCCCCTTACAGCTGCCATCAGGTGCCCCCCCATCAGTTGGCGCCCCGGGCAGCTGCCCGGCTCGCCCATGCCTCCGTCCGGCCCTGGTCCTTTGAGTCCAAGAAATGGTTGGTCTTAGGAAGTCAAGTGACTGGGTCTGACCAGGTAATTTTCAATGTAAGGGTGAACTATGGAAACAGAATTCCCACCCAAAGTGGAGTCTATAAAACAATGGAGGAAGCTAGCTTTGTCTTTGGCTGGGATGGCATACCCAAGAGGATAACTAAAGAACCCAGAGAAAAAGGCACTTCCCTGGTTTGGAGACTTAGCTGGAATAAGAACAATTTTAGGTTAAGTGTATAATAAGTTTTAGGGTTTTAAAACTAGCTCTGTATTTCCTGTTATTTTAAAATTTGTAATCTACTTTGCTCTGTTTGTTTTCATTTGCAACCACTTAAATCCTACTGCTTGTACTTAATAAAATCACTTTTATTTACTACCAAGCCCAATGTAAATAATTGTTAGCTGGGGGAGTAATCAGTGTGTACATCCTCCTTCCATTTTTAAAGGGGCGTACCTATATAATTCACTTGGGGTTCTGATCCCATTTGGGGAGTGGATTTCCCTGGAAGCTGGGCCCCAAACTGCATTTTTCTCAGACCTGAACAGTTTCAGTGACTGTATTGATGCTTGAGGTTGTTGGGGAGGGAGCAGTGATCTCAGCTCTGTGCCTTGGCTGGGGAAGAGCAGGTGATCTGGAACGGCAGGACAGGGTAATGAGAAGCCCCAGAGAGCAAGGAGGCAAGTGTCAGTGGCTTTGTCAGCACCCTGGGAAGTGCTTCCAAGGGGTCTTCTGTGACTGCACCCTGTCACAGTCATGTTATTGGATTTCAGTAGGAAAATGCAGATCATGTTGCACCACTGTTGTGTGTTTGCTCCAAATTCTGTACAATGTGGGCCAAGTGAGGTATCTAATGAAAGCTTTTGCTTTGCTGACTCTGTGTATGCCACTCATAAACATGTATAAGTTTTGTATGTAAAACTATGAATATGGGCTCTTTACTTTTTTTAAAAATGTTTTCTATCTGAGAGACTGCAGCAAGCGAGGACAACCTATTATGAGGGGTGGTTATTCAGTGAATAGCTACGCTGCATGGACAATAGCTCTTAAGTTGCAAATAAACACCTGAGGAAAACTGCTGGGAACCTGCAAACCAGCAGGTACCCCATGACTATTTGCATAGAAAGGTCATGGACAGATTAATTGATCATGTGATCAGTTCTATTTTGGGAGGTCCCATCACTCAGGAGAATAATGGAGAGGTTACGGAACTGGGTGAGGGAAAGTTATTCTGCAAGGGCTGTGGTGTTACACTTGCAGAAGCAGAACTAGCAGAATCTTACTTGGGGGTGTCAAGGCTTTTTCCCCACTCTGGCACAATAAATGCAGAAGTGAGAGCCCACAAAAGTACCCCAAAACATTCTCTTTCCAGGCTTTGGTATAAAACTTCCCCCCAAAATCTTAAAAACCTAGATTTTGGGATTAAAATCTACCTCCACCACCCTAGTAATGATAAGGAAACCAGGGAGAGACCACTTGGGAAATCTCAGCCCCTAAATTAAAACCAGGACACAAAAATTAACCAATACCAGGTTAATAAAAAGAAAAGAGAAAGAACTTTTATTATCACCACAATATTCCTGTTACAAGCATAATGACTACATGGAAAAGTCACCAATTAATAAACTCATGGGGAATTTCACCATGAGCCAAAACTTAGTTACAAAGGAGAGAAAACCCCGTTTTTAAATGCACAAACATCAGATTTCCATTCCCAAACCATAAAACAATAAAACCTAATGGATTTATCTAAGCTTTACTCTACTTACAGATAGTGAAGAGTCTTTTCTTGGAGAGAGAGACATATCTCCCTCCCTCAGTGTCCGGAGAGAAACTGCCCAGGGACAAAGGAGGGAAAACCCCAAAATTCCTTTCTCCCAGTTTGAAATCCCTATCTGCATTCCTATTGGCTGACTCTACCTGACTTAGGTATAGTTAACCTCTTAGTCCCAATTGGCTAACACTCATGATCATGATGGGGGATAACACAATATACTGCTCTGCCAGCTCCCTGGCCCGTGCGCCAGGTCTGGAGCTGGATTTGATCCGACAGCTCATGGTGCCAAGGGTGGGCCAGAGGGTTGCCTCTGCCAGCCCCAGGGGAATCTGTTAACCTGCTGCTCCCTGGAGAACCAGTTAACCATTTACATCCCTAATATGAACTAGGGATGTTAGAAATCAGTTATTTTAATAACCACATATAGGGCCAGTCCTAACCAATTGGCATCATTTATTTGTGTTGATCTTCTCTTGTCTTTCTCCAGTTTCTCCACGTTTCCTGAAATACAAAAGCACTTTTTGCGCAAAAGCATCCGTGCCAATCTAGACGCGCTTTTGCAGAAATACTTTTAACGGAAAAACTTTTCCATTAAAAGTATTTCCGCAAAATCATGCCAGTCTAGATGCAGCCCCAGTGTTTAAAGGCAGAGCTGACTAGAATCAATTGAGAGTCCTTGTCTTGCCTCTGTGATTGCTTGAGCAAAACTCATTGATAAAATCTTGTCTAGACTGACCTTTGACTCAACATGCAGGCGACGTGTTGAAGGGGAATGCAAAGGAGGCAATGGTGGGGAGGTACCATATTACCTAGTGAAATCATTGGTGCTGAAATCACTAAGGACTGGAATTTGACCACAGAACTGACACTTTCTTAACAAAGACTCCAATTTTGCTATTTAAAAAGTAAATCAATGTAACAGAAAGTTGCAACGCTCTCAGGTAACTTTTTAAAAATCAAACTTTAAACTTTATTGAAAAGATTGGATAGTTTGCAATTGAAAATATTTGACCTACACTTAAGGCAACTGATTGAATTTTGTGTAAAATTTTTCATAATAAAGGATGACATTTTTTTTGGAAAATATTCAACTATATTGATACACATTTTGATCAGATCTACTTTTGATGTGATATTTGTGTGTGGTTGTGGTTTGTTGTGTGGGTGTCTTTTTGCTCAACAAAAAATCCTGGGTGGTGGGGCCCCACCAAAACTGTTCGAATTGGGCCCTGCACTTCCTAAAGCCAGCCCTGGGTGGCAGGAGCAGCCACTTTAAAAGTAAGATAAATTTACCTGTTCCTCCAGTGCCTGGCTCTGCAAGCAGTGGGGGTAGGGGTAGGGGGTTGATTGGGGCGGGGCGCTCCTGGCACTGGGGATGCCTGGCTCAGGGTGAGGGGTAAGTGCATTGGGATGGGGGGGCACTAGGAGGGCCTGGGTCTGAGGCAGGGGTGAGTACATTGGGGGTTAGTGTGTGGCTCCAAACTGGAGAGAGTGGTACAACTTTTGCGTAACAACGTTGGTCTCCCCCACTTTTTTTTTCTATACAGAATTTTTTCCCTGGGGGGGGGTTCAGTATTTTTTGTTAAACCATCTGGCAACCCTAGCTATGTCTCTCGGGGAGCGGGACCACACCCAGTGCACTCCCCATCCCTCTCCTGGGCTATGTCTACATTGGCGGGTTATTGCACAAGAATGTCCGTTCTTCTGGAAAGCGTCCACACTGTCCACCGGCTCTTGTGCAAGAAGATTTCCAGTATGGCATGGTAAGAGAGGGCATCTTGTGCAAGAGCTACACTCTTTTTTAACAGGTGTAAGCTCTCTTGTGTAGGAGCTCTTGCGCAAGAGGGCAGTGTGGAAGTTCAGCAGGGGTTTCTTGTGCAAGAAACCCCTATGGCTAAAATGGCCACGAGTGCTTTCTTGTGCAAGAGAGGGTCCACACTGCCATGGGCGCTCTTGCGCAAAAGCACAGCTGGCACATGGCAGTGTGGATGTTTTCTTGTGCAAGACTTCTTGCACAAGAACCCTTGTGCAAGATGTTCTTGTGCAAGAAACTCCCAGTGTAGACATAGCCGTGGGGAGCCCCACACTACTGCCTCCGTATCAGGTGGCAGCAGCACAGGGAGGCAGGTGGCTCCTTGGCACACTCTTCATTTAAAACTCAGACCCACGGACTGGAAAGGAGCCAGCCAGCCAGCCAGACTGAATTTTAAAGGCAGAGCATGCTGGGGGGCAGGGCTTGTTGCAGTTAACCATTAACAGATAAGCAGCTGCTTGTCATTTAACCCAGTTACCCAGGCAATGGAGGCGGGGACAAACTCTAAGACAGAAAACAATGGAAATGCCTATCAGCTGTCTACACTGGCCATGAGTATTTGCGCAAGAACACTAACTTTGTACTGTACAAAACCTGTGGTTCTTGCACAGTTTAATGCTCCCGCTCAAGGATAAGCCCTCTTGCACAAGTATTCTTGCGCAAGAGGGCCAGTGTAGACAAGCAAGTTAATTTCTTGCACAAGAAAGCCCGATGGCTAAAAATGACCATCAGAGCTTTCTTGTGCAAAAGAGCATCTACACTGGCATAGATGCTTTTGCGCAAAATCTTGCCGCCTGTCTACGAGAATTTGCGCAAGAACACTGACTTGTAGTGTACAAAATCAGTGCTTCTTGCGCAAATACTTTCACACTCCCGCTTGGGAAAAAGCCCTCTTGCGCAAGAATACTTGCTCAAGAGGGCCAGCGTAGACAGGGAAGAACTGTTTTGCGCAAAAAAGCCCCGATGGCTAAAATAGCGATCGGCGCTTTCCTCCGCAAAATCACGTCTAGACTGGCCACGAATGCTTTTGCACAAAAAGCACTTTTTGCACAAAAGCATCCGTGCCAATCTAGACACGCTTTTGCTGAAATACTTTGAAAGGAAAAACGTTTCCGTTAAAAGTATTGGCGCAAAATCATGCCAGTCTAGATGCAGCCTTGGAGACAAACTGCACCTCTGCGAGCTGCTGTAGCAGGCAGGCGGGCGCGGAGGGGGGTGGGGGGGGGGGCATCACAAGGAAGCAGCCCCAGAGAGAACTTTTCAACAGCTCCATTTTGGTGTCTTTATATGCCCCGCCCTGCCAACTTCCAGCAGCTTCCGCCCCGCCCCTGGCAGCCTTCCGGCCCCGCCCCCCAACACTCTCCCCATCCCGCGGCTCCGAGCCCCCCGCCATCAATTCCCTGCGCGCGCGCCGTGTTCCAACCGCCCTATCGCCTCGCAACGGTCCGCCGCTCGCGCAGTGTGTGGTGCGTCATTTCCGAGCCCTGCTACGCTAGCGCTGGAGGGGGAGGGGCGGAGAGGGCAGAACAAAGTGCTGGGTCGGAGCCCCAGGTGAGTGAGACTCCGGGGCTGGGGGAGGGGGCGGGGAAAAGTGGAGCGGCCTGCGGGAGGATCCGGGGGTGGTTGCAGCGTTTGCAGCCTGCCACGGGAGGTGTCGGAATTGCCCTGTTGGTGCCGCTGGCCTCTCACTTTCTGGGGGTGTTTCCCCGTTGCTCTCAGTGTCGCACGCGGCCTGACATCCAGGGGGACCCCCCCTCCCCGACTGTCCCCTTGTGCTCTGCTCCCCCGCTGCTCACGTGCCCCTTTAACGCCCCTCAGAGGCGGGGTCCCCCTGCCCCCCCCCCCCCCGTTGTGTTTGCTGCAGCCATTTGTCCTTCTCGGGAGAGGGGGTGGGGGGAATGGCTGCCCTGAGTCCGTCCCCAAAACATGCCTGGCGCTGGGCTGGGATGGCAGGGCGGCCCTTCTCTGCCGGGGCGGGGGAGGGAGGAGCCAGTGTCCCCCAGGCTATGCAGCATGCCAGGGCCCTGGTTACCCCATCCCTGCCCTCTGGCTGCAGACACAGTTCATAGGAACATAGAGACCTCAGGAGGTCATCAAATCCAGCCCCCTGCCCAAGGCAGGGCCAATCCAACTAAATCAACCCAGTCAGGGATTTCTCAAGCCGGGACTTAAATACCTCTAGGGATGGAGATTCCACCACTTCCCTAGGTAACACATTCCAGTGCTTCACCACCCTCTTAGTGAAATAGTTTTTCCTACTATCCAACCTGGACCTCCCCCACTGCCACTTGAGACCATTGCTCCTTGTTCTGCCATCTGTCACTACTATGAACAGCCTCCCTCCATCCTCTTTGGAATCTCCCTTCAGGAAGTTGAAGGCTGCTATCAAATCCCCCCTCAATTGCCCTCAGCCACCTGCCCATCCCTCACTGCTGCCCTTTTCCCTATTTGCAAGGGCCTTCTAGCTCCCTCACCCTCTGAAACTGGTCCCCTAAGGGCACTGTGCTGCCTGTATGGTCGGGGGTGGGTGAGCAGGAACCATCCATTTTTGGTCAAGCATTGAACACACTCATAAAATCCATTCAAATATTCCTCCTCTTTCTGTTAGTTATTTCACATCCATATGTACACTCCTCAGTTCTTGGTGTTCATGTCTCATGTTATCAAATACAAAGTTGGTGACATATTTTTCTCTGCAAATCTCACAGATGAATATAAAATACCTGCAACATTTGCCTCATTTTCTATCTTATCTATTGCTATTTGAATATGGCATGAGATTTTTTTTCCTTGTTTCTCTGATAAAATAATACTAAGAAAAATCTCTGATTTATGCCTAATATGCCCAGACACTTGTACAGGCAGTCCCCGGGTTACGTACAAGATAGGGACTGTAGGTTTGTTCTTAAGTTGAATTTGTATGTAAGTCGGAACTGGTACATATTGTAGGGGAAACTCTAGCCAAACATTTTTTTTAGTTTTGGATAGCATAGGGAAAGGTTAACTCCCCTCTAATGTTTGTTTTGCTGTCTGTTCCCCTGTTCAGAAGATTTCACATCTATTTCTGTCCCTGTGACAAACTCAGGACTAAAGGAGTAACTCATCAAATACCAAACAGCTCTGCACCATGCTTTGAGCTAATAGCTTTATTTCCACACACCACCCAGGGTTCTAGGAGGAGGGTCGTTTTTTTGCTAACACAATGAGGCCAGCACTTTGTTTGTTTTGGTGGAGTCTTTGTTTGCCCAGGGAGCCCAGCATGTATAGGGGGTGGAGGAGCGGAGAGGCTGCTTTTGTCTGCTGTTCTGCAGCCTGTTGCTCAGGGGAGGGGGGCAGCCTGTTGCTGGCTTGCGTGCAGGCTGCGAGGCCGCGGGGGGGGGGGGGGGCCGCGGGCGTGGGGAGGCACTTTTCCTCTGCCCGGCAGCTCTGTGGGACCCCAGTCGGAGCTGGCCCGAGGAGGAGGAGGTGGATCCTAGGACCCAGGTGAGCGAGCCCCGGGGACGCTGCTGCGCTCCGAGCCCGAGCCCGGCATGTATAGAGGGGAGCAGGGGCAGAGAGGCTGCTTTTGTCTGCTGTTCGGCAGCCTGTTGCTGGCAGGGGGGGAGGGGGGGCGTTCAGGCGGCGAGGCCGCGGGGGGGGGCAGCGGGCATGGGGAGGCACTTTTCCTCTGCCCGGCAGAGCTCTGCGGGACCCCAGTCGGAGCTGGCCCGAGGAGGAGGAGGTGGATCCTAGGACCCAGGTGAGCGAGCCCCGGGGACACTGCTGCGCTCCGAGCCCGGCATGTATAGAGGGGAGCAGGGGCAGAGAGGCTGCTTTTGTCTGCTGTTCGGCAGCCTGTTGCTCAGGGGAGGGGGCAGCCTGTTGCTGTTGGGGGGGGGGTGGGGGGTGTGTGTGCAGGCGGCGAGGCCGCGGGGGCGGGGGGGGGGGCGTGGGGAGGCACTTTTCCTCTTCCCGGCAGCTCTGCGGGACCCCAGTCGGAGCCGGCCCGAGGAGGATCCTAGGACCCAGGTGAGCGAGCCCCGGGAATGCTGCTGCGCATGTGCGGGAGTTGCCTCACCCCGTTCATATCTAGGGATCCAACGTAAGTCGGGGACTGCCTGTATTGCAGCATCCCTGGGCAGAATCACTTTCCTATGAACAAGATGAGGATCCGAGAGGAGAAGCCAATTGCTGGGTCCATATTCCCCTATGGGGGTGGGGTAGCTATGGAATCAATGTCAGAGGAAATCCCCCATAGTGACACTTCTTGGTTTTTCTCTTTTCGAGGAAAAACTTTTTTTGTTTGTTTGTTTACAGGGATGTTCAAAATTGTGTTTGTGAGCTTAGCCTGACAGCAGGGGCTAGGTCTACACTATAATAAAGTGATCGAGTATTTTCCTAGCATGGCACAATATAGGATTTCTGTCTGCAGGGATAGAGTTTTGGGAAACCGTGATGGGAAATTAACTCATGCGTGTTCTGAAACCTCCACAGTTGTCCTTCTCACTCTTAAAAGCTGCAGAATGACATCCATGTTTTGCGCTGGTTTATCCCATTCTGCCGTGGATCAGGGAAGAGAAATGGCTGCAGTGGAGCCAGTTCAGGTAAGGATCATTGGGGTCTGCTTATGGATTCCTGCAGGAGGGAGATGGACTTTAAATACACAGGATATGGGGAAGCTTTGGGTCTGGTTTGAGGTTGGAGCAGGGCAGGAAATACACAGGGTGGAATCAAGGGCTAGTTTAATTTGTGCATCATGGCTAATTTAATTTGTAGCTTAGATTCTAGGAACAGACCCATGAGATCAGGAAGTGGAAAATCCCCTAATTTGTGAACTAGGAAACAATCCACCCATATTAGGCTAGGAAATCTGGCGCATGGTGGCACAAAAGATTGACCCGCCCCCTACGCTCACCATGGCAGTGGGAGTCACAGCAAACTAGCACCCCACTCTGCCTTGCCCCACCATCTTTTCCCATCTCAGCCTGCTGAACTTTGCTTCCCCACAACAGATTCTGGTCAGAATCCCAGTGCTGCAGCCTAACTAACCAGCAGCTCCTGTGAGATATGAAGGAAGCACCCAACTAGGAAGGCTTAGGGGCAGAGCCATCCCATCTATAGGATGGTTTAGGGGTGGCTGCGCAAGACCCCACACTTTGGGGTTCTCGTGGTAGCCTCCTCAACCATCCTATAGAAATGTCCCAGGGAATTAAAGTGGGCCTGGCACAGGGCAGCAGCAGGAGTTGGTCCTCTTCCGTGCACACTGTGGTGGCGGAAACTGGAGCAACCTGACAGCCTGCTAGGCTCTGCCACACCCTTCCCTCTACCAGCCTATTGCGCCTCTCTTCTCTGTGGCAGCAGGAAGCAGAGTGACCCAGCTCCAAGGTTTTCAGCTTCCTGCTGTTGCAGTGAAGCAGAGCTCAGCAGGCTGGGAGAGGGCAGTGTGGCAGAGCATAGCTGACTGCCAGGTTGCTTTGTCTGCTGTTGCCATGGTAAGTGCAGGAGGGGGGCCAATCCCTGGTGCCACCCTGAGCCAGGCTCCCTGTAATTCCCTGGCACATGTTGCTTGGGGGAGGGGATGGAGCATGGGGGGATGTGAGGAGTAGGGTGGTGCCTGTGGTGGGGAGTTGCCTGGAGTTCCCCTTTATATCCAACTCTTCATAATGAGGAGAGTGTTGGGCTTCCTCTCAGATGTTCTCCATGGACCCTGTTAGGAGCTCCATCTTGTATATAAGTGTCTTGCTAGTAGATGTGTGATTGGATTTGCTGAGAAAGACAAGGGGCTCTTCCTTTGTCCCCTCACCCTGGTATTTTCTGTATACTCTGAGCAGGATGGGGGTGGGACACTGACTGTGAGCCAGTCAGAGCTTCCATTGATTGGCTCCTTTCCCCTGTGACTATTGGGGCTTGTGACTGTGGTAACAGGTACTGAGTTGTGGGCTCTTGCCCTTTCAGGGACTGGTGACCTTCGAGGAAGTGGCTGTGTATTTCACCAGGGCAGAGTGGGCTCTGCTGGATCCCTCACAGAAAGCCCTCTACAGAGCCGTCATGCTGGAGAACTATGAGAATGTGACCTCGCTGGGTAAGGAGTCCTGTTCCCTCAGTTCTTGGAAGGGGAGATTACCTAGTATGGTACACGTCACCCCCTACAAGCACCCTCAATTCTGTGCTGTTTCAGCACCATGCCAACATGCCAGTGACACAGATTAGCACTCTATCCTTTCCTGCTATAGTGAGCGATGGGGAGATAGAGCACAGGAGTATTTTAGTACAATGTCAAACATCTTGTGTTTGTTAAGGTAAGACTGGGGTTTAGGTACAGCATAATGAACAGAAGCGTCTCACCCCTGCCCCTCATTCAGATATGGAGCCTGCTCCACCCAAAATCAGCTTAGACTTGGAAAATAACACCACTTCTGAGGCATTGCTCTCCCTTGCCCCTCACTGAGCCCTACTAGCAGGTGAGGCACCAGGCAGCTGACAGTCCTCAGGGCAAGAATTGCTCCTTGTGCACCTCTGCTATCACAGCCTATGGCACTGAGTCCTGAAATGGGGCAACTAGGTCCCTCAAAGTTCACATGCACCTCTCTTTATAGCACAGTCACAGCTCTGCCAAGTTGCTCCAAATAATTCCTCTGCCATCCATTGACAGCTACAGTTGACCCAGTGCACAAAGCTAGGGGCCATGCAGATAAATGCTGGTATTCCCAGTAAAGATGTTAAGAGGCAGGTAATCCACTAATTGTGTAATCAATTAAATGTTTGACTACGCGATTAGTCAGTAAGGGAAGGCTTCCTCCGTTCCGGCTTGCACTGTGTCCAAGAGCTACCCCTGCTGCAGCTCTGCAGCTTAAATGTAATAAGACCCTACTGCGCAGGCAGCCCGGCTCTTAGTACATTTAAAATGCAGAGGCGCAGCAGGGGTAGGCCCTGGACCCAGCGTGAGCCAGGATTGCTCAGTCCCAGCTCATGCTGGGTCCAGCAACTACTGTCTGTGGGGAGTCCTAGGCGGGAACTGGGATCCCCCCACGAATTGGGACTGCTGCTGCAAAGTAGCCCCTGTCCTCGGTAGGGATGTAAGGGACTAGTTGACAAGCAAATGCTTATCGGATAGTTGACTAGTGATTTGACTAGTCCAGGGGTGGCCAACCCATTCTGGATGAAGAGTCAAGATCTAGCTGGATCCAGCACGAAGAGCTGGGGCAAAAAGTTGTAGAGGAAACAAACAAAAAAAGGATTGGCCCTTTAAGAAGGCTTTTTGACGCTTTTTGGCCTCAGCAGGCTCCCGTCGGCGTTCACGGCCACCATATTGGATCCGTTTTGATCCGGACAGCTCCCTTACCCCAGTGAGCACAGGCGGTGTGGGGGTGGGTTTGTGAGCTGCACTGACGGGGGAAGAGCCGCATCTGGCTTGTGAGCGGTGGGTTGGCCATACCTGGACTAGTCACTTCCCCACCCCCTTACACTGTCTCTGTCAGAGAGAGGCAGCAAGGGGGGGGAGCAGGATCCCGTGATGGTTGGGAGAGCCAGCTTAAAAGCCGGTTCCCTCCCAGCACTCTCTCTGTGGGGAGAAAAGGGGGGAGGAAGCAGTGGGGAACTGGCAGTGCTTCTGCCTTTGAAATGTAGCAAGACTCTTGCTACATTTCAAAGGAGGACATGCCCATATTGACTAATTGAATAGTCGATGCAAATTATATCGACTCTTCAATTAGTTGATTAATCTAAATTTAACATCCTTAGTCTGTGGCCAGCCCCTGCCGCCACAAACAGAGGCTACTCTGGCAGTAGCCCCTGTCTGCGGGGGATCCTAACCTAGGCTTATCTGGTAGTAGACTACTCGCTTACATCACTAATTCCCAGCTGTGCAACTCACACAATGGCATGTTCTTAACCCTTCCTCAGATCGATGATAGATTGGTAAAATTTTAAGGCCTTAAGGGGTCATTAGGTTTAATGTGATCTATGTCAGTCAATAGAATTTCATCCAGGTACTGCAGTACTGAGCTTAAAATCTTGTATTTAAATCATCTTGAAAGAAAATTCTTCAGTTCCTGTGGCAGTTTAATCTTTGTCCCATCCTGTCAGAAATATTCCCAGTGGCTCTTTCCCACTACAGGGTTGTGGGTGGGAACAGAATTAAAGTTGCATTACAGGGGTGGCATATCCATTAACTTCATGTTCTGGTTTGCAGAGATTTAAGTTTAACTACCGCCCATGTGGTGAAAGGTATGAGACAGCCCCGAGCAACATGCCCATATTTTTATTCAAACACAGGATCTTGTTTGTGTTTTCCTTTAATTGCCTTTCTTGATGATTTTCATAACCTCTTCATTAATAATTGGCTCAGTATGCAAACTGGGATACCTCCCCCATCTGTCTTTTGCCTTATTCTTAGACTGTCAGCTCCGTGTGGCAGGGTCTCTTGTTCTGTGTGTCTAGAACATCCAGCACAATAGAATGATGATGAATGGCTGTGGCTATGAGCATTATGGTAATAAAAATAATAAATAACTGTGATTGGGATGGTCCAGGCAGTGGGAGGGGGGGTGTTGGAGAGCAGGGGAGTGTCCAGGTAGTGGTAGTTTTGCAGGGGGTGAGGGGCATAGGTTTGAGGTGAAGAGTTCCAGTGGGTAGGTACATCTGAGGGCAGGGAGAAGGAGATATTCCATAGAATAGGGTCTGTAGGGAGTTGTGATGCAATGGAGGTCTGGAAAAAATGGCAAGGAGTTGGATCAGGATGTTAAGGAACTAGGAGGGTTGGTGGGAGTGAAGTTTTTGTCCAGGAAATGAAAGAATTAGCAGTGCTCCCATTGGGATGGAACAGGACTGCTTGGAAGTCAGATGCAAAAAATACTTGGGGCAGTGGGAAGGCAAGATGGAAAATTAGTTGGGCAGCAGGAAATTTGAGGGAACGTCTAGGGAGGAAGCCTGTGGACAAGGAGAGGAGAGAACACAAGGAATAGGTGCTCCCTGGGCCCAAAGGAGTGGAAAGGGTTGAGAACAGCAGATGGAAGAGCAGTAGGCCTCATGAGTGAGTGAGTGAGCTAGCTAGCTGCACACTGTCCCTTTCCTCTTTTTATGCTTATAAGAAGAACACAATCTTTTTCAGGGGAAAAGGCAATACATTGTGTTTATTAAAAATACAGTATGAAAAGCAGCACATGCATTTACACACACAGGTCATGCAGATGATTTATAGTTACCAGTCTATCATGGCTCAAGTCAGTCTTACCAGCAAAGTAAGATTGAGCATGAGTGAAGAGTTGGGGTTAATCCATCGCAATTTGTGTGTCTGCAGAGTCTTAGCTTGCAGAACTGTACCCAGAGTGTCACAGCAAGAACACCCATTTTATACTCATGCAGTCCCATTTGAGTCTGTGGGTTTTGCAGTGTCATGCTGCAACCCCTCATATGTTAATCTTGGGGTTTTCCCACAATTATCCTTTGATGTTTATGGTCAGGCTTCATTTTCTCTTGTTTGTGGTCTCACCTTTGGGAGTGTCTGCCTGTCTCCAGAGCTTGGCTGTTCTGCTAATTTGTTCAGCTTCTGGCACTATGGATGTTCTCTGATCATCACCATGTTTCTCACATCTTCTTGACCACCTGGACATGTATGATAGCTTTCACACACATCCTCCGCTCACACCAAACAATCTACAGAGAATTTCCTGTTTAAACAATCAGTTTCAGACAGGATTACATACTTGCTAGAAGTCACAGTTTAGTTTGCAATGCAGACAAGAGGCACAACTTAGTTCTGTAATGCTAAAAAGAAGCAAGACCTTGCAAGAAACATTGTCTAATCATAAGAGTCAAGGTGATACCGAAATATACAGAACTTACAAGCAAGTCATTACATAGGACTTATTACTTATAGCAACACTAAAATACTACATTTTGGCAACATTCTCTCAGTTCCATCTCCCAGAAGGACTGACCCATCCTAGCACAGGCCTTGTCTACAATGGCATGTTTTGTCATCAAAAACTGCCTTTTGGCAACACAAACCTTTGAGCATCCACATTACAGTGTGATACCGTGACATAGTTGTTTTTGTTGATAAAACTTTCAGCCCAGAGAGGGACTTCTGCTGCTGCGCTGTCAACAAACCATGTGTGCTAGACTGAGTTTTGTCAATTTTATTGGTCTCCAGCGTATTTCCCACAATGCCATGTTTAGCCACTCTGGATGTTACCTTGAACTCGGCTGCCTTTCAGCTATGTAATTTTTACAAATAGAGATGCTCCCCTCCCACCTGCAAGCCCTGGGAAATTTAAATCAATTTCCTGTGGCACATTGTGTGTTGGTCCTCATTGCATCTTCTCTAGGAAACAAGGGTGGTGGCTACTGTTCGAAACACTCTCCTTCTTGAAGCAGTGCAGCACTTTTGGATCTAATCGGTGTGTGGGGTAAATAATCAGTGCAATTGGAGCTGCGAGTGACCCGTAAGAACTGGGACATGAATGCTTGCATTTCTCAAGCCCCACATATAAAGGGGTATAAGCGAGACACCCTACAATACAGAGCCAAGATCAAGGAACTCCATCAGGTCTATCACAAGGAAAAGGAGACAAACATCTGGTTTGGTGCTGCACCCAAAACATGCTGATTTTTATAAAGAACTGGATGGAATCCTGGGTAGGGATCCCAAGACCAAACCCCGGGACACTGTGGATAGTTTTCAGAGAACAGAGCCAGAAATTCTTGTCCCGGCTACACGAAACAAATTGATGAAGAGACTGAAGAGGGCCAAGAGGTGAGGGTCAGTCTGGTGACATCCTGAGCACCCAGCAGCAAGGAATTTGTTCTCAAATTTGTGAGGATGCTCAGCAATTCATCATTGAAGAGACGCCACATGTTGAAGCAATGGAAGGGACACAGGGTACATTAGTGTGCAGGCATTGTGGGTTGGGGCTGAGCAAGTGGTGAACATGCAGGGCAGTACAGAGGTGGTGCCCTAGTGAGTAGTGGCTGTGCAAGCACCTTGGATTGGGGGCTGAGTGGGCGGTGGCCATGCAGGCCGGTAAACTGCTCTGTGCAGTTGGAGAGGAGAGAGTGGCCATATGGAATGACCAGAGGCTATATTTCTATGAGCTGGCCAGCCCTCCCTGTGTCTTGTTTATGGCCAAACACAGCACTGATACATGCATGAATAGTGTTGGAAACCAAAAATGTAGACACCACGTAGATTCAAGCATGAGGGTTTATTACACACAGCGCTGGTGGAGAGCCACTTGGGCTCAGTGAACACTGCCAAACAAATAATTACAATAGACTATTTTGGGAGCTGATGGGTGGAGGGAAACGATGAGGTGGGAGTTCTCGAGCCCCTGGATAGGTTCTAGCAGCAGGGCATTATGTGCACAGTAGGGGTACGTCTAGACTACATGCCTCTGTCGCCAGAGGCATATAGATTAGGCTACCAGACATAGGAAAATGAAGCGGCGATTTAAATAATCGCCGCTTCATTTAAATTTACATGGCTGCCGTGCTGAGCCGACAAACAGCTGATCAGCTGCCGTAGTCTGGACGCGCGGGTGGCGACATCAAAGGTATTTGTCGACCACCCAGGTATACCTCAAATACCTTTGATGTTGCCACCTGCACGTCCAGACTATCGCGCTTAGCCGACAAACAGCTGATCAGCTGTTTGTTGGCTCAGCGCAGCAGCCATGTAAATTTAAATGAAGCGGTGATTATTTAAATCGCCGCTTCATTTTCCTATGTCTAGTAGCCTAATCTACATGCCTCTGGTGACAGAGGCATGTAGTCTAGACGTACCCTAAGACAATAGCCTGAAAGATTACATCGTAGTTCCGCCCATGGCTCAGGTTAACACGGATGCTAAAACACAGATGTGTCCCTTCTCCCCAGGGATTGCCTTACAAAGCATAGCTATATTCTGGTTGGGATTCATAGGAGAGAAGACGGTGCTTTCCCGGCAGGTGCAGAGTATGGTTCATAGGTGTTTGTCTAGGGGTATAAAACAAAGATATACGGTAAGATACACAGCAAACAATTATTTAGAATACAGGCAGTCCCCGACTTACGTCTATCCGACTTACGTCGGATCTGTAGTTACAAACGGAGGTCCTCGCTGCTGTGCGGCGCGGCAACACTGACGTCGCTTTGGCCAGCAGCGTGGCTACGCAAACAATGCTGCAGCATCCACGGCTAGTATAACTGCGTAGCAGTGAGGGCCTCCGTTCGTCATTACAATCGTAAGCATAGTTTTGTTGTCATGTAGCATTTTTTTCAGTCTGCAAACTCACACTGATGTGACTGAACATGCTGGGATATGAGAGAGCTGTGACAGTTTGTCTCTTGGCCGGGAGTCCTGATATTATGTAGGGTGCGAGAGGCTATTACATCCGCTTTGTCCATCTGTTCTAGCTTTTCCATCAGCTGCAGTTTAAGTGTCTCTGTAAACTTATAATCAAAGAAACTGCTAACAATTAGCAACTTAAATTAATAACAGTAAAATAATATGTCCATTCTACAAACACTTGGTAGTATTTGGTTCTGTTTTTTATAACTTAAATGCCAGTGAATTCATTTATTGTACCTATTCATGCTATGCAGCATTCTAGCTGACCGTGCTCCCTTTTCAATGCTCCAATCCCTGGATGTGCCAACAGCAGTGAGAGTGTGAGGTATATAAGTCCCTCTGTCAGCTCTGTGTAGTCACTGCAAGAATACACTTTTGCTGAGTACAGGCAGTCCCCGAGTTACGCGGATCCGACTTATGTCGGATCCACAGTTACGAACGGGGCCGTTCCTCTCCCTGGTCTCCTGCAGACCAGGGAGAGGAAGAAAAGCGGCGGAACACGTGGGCAGCGGACAGGGCTGTCCGCTGCCCACGCGCTCCGAGGCTTGGCTCTGCTTTGCCCCCCCTCCCCCGTCCCTCTGGTCTGCAGACCAGGGGGAGGGGAGGGTGGGGCAAAGCAGAGCCAAGCCGCGGAGCGCGCGATCAGCTGACAGCCCAGACGTGTCTGGGCTGTCAGCTGGCCGGGCGCTCCGCGGCTTGGCTCTGCTTTGCCCCACCCTCCCGTCCCCCTGGTCTGCAGACCAGGGAGGGGGGGGGGCAAAGCAGAGCCAAGCAGAGCCAAGCCGCGGAGCACGCGGTCAGCTGACAGCCCAGACGCGTCTGTGCTGTCAGCTGGCAGCGCGCTCCGGGGCTTGGCTCTGCTTTGCCCCCCCCTTCCCCCCCCGGTCTGCAGACTAGGGGAATGGGGGGGGCAAAGCAGAGCCAAGCCGCGGAGCGCGCGGTCAGCTGACAGCTGTCAGCTGGCCGCGTGTTCCGCCGCTTTGCTCCCTGTCCCCCTGGTCTGCAGACCAGGGGGACGGGGAGCAAAGCAAAGCCACGGAGCCCGAGGGCAGCAGGACAGCCACGGCGCGTCGGGGCTGTCCCGCTGCCCCCGCGCTCCGTGGGTTTGCTCCGGACACCTGTGGTACAGCAGCTGGGGCGCTGCCAGTTGGTCCCGTAGCGCCGCTCTGGGCACTACTGGACCAACCGGGCAGCACCCCAGCTTTTCTGCCCCAGGCGTCCTGATTCAGCCACTGCTGGTCAGATTCAGCAGCGGCTGAATCAGGACGCCTGGGGCAGAGCAGCTTGGGTGCTGCTGGGTTGGTCCAGTAGCGCCGAGGAGCGGCGGTGCTACTGGACCAACCCAGCAGCACCCCAGCTGCTCTGCCCCAGGCGTCCCCAAGTCAGCCTCTGCTGAAACTGACCAGTGGCTGACTACAGGAAGCCCCTGATCAGTTTCAGCAGCGGCTGAATCTGGATGCCAGTTCCGACTTACATACAGATTCAACTTAAGAACAAACCTACAGTCCCTATCTTGTACGTAACCCGGGGACTGCCTGTAATCCTCTTGGGGTGACCCCCCCTCCCCACCATCACTGGGTAGCCCGGCTCCTCACCATGTGCCCCAAGCCTCCACAGGCGCCAACACGCCAGTAAAGTTGAACTCACCCCCCTCCATCACTGGGTAGCCCGACTCCTCACTACGTTCCCCAAGCCTCCACAGGCACCATCTTAGGCGTGTAACTCCACTTCCTCTTCTATTGTGAAGGTCCTGCACCTGGCAATCCGCCCAGCTGGACTTCAAAACAAAGGTGCCTTGGGCCTGGCGTCCCGCTGAACAGAACCTGTGTACATACTGTACAGTGTTTTTTGCACCCTGCAACAATGCCTTCAAAACACAAATCTGATGCAAGTGCTGGTGATACAGCAAAGAAAAGAAAAACCATCACCATGGAAGATAAAGTAGAAATAATAAAGAGATCAGAGAGAGGTGAAACTCCATCATCCATTGGCAGAGCATGTGGTTACAGTCGGTCAACAATCGCAACAATTGTAAAACATAAAGGTAGAATAATGGAGCATGTGAAAGGCCATATCCCAATGAATGCTACAATTATTACCAAGCAACGCAGTGGTTTAATTATCGAGATGGAAAGGCTGCTGACAATTTGGATAGAAGACCAAAATCAGCGTAATATACCTATCCGTCTTTCTTTAGTGCGAGAAAAGGCTCGAAGCCTTTTCAATGATTTAAAAGCTACTCGCACAGCAAGTGAAGGTGATTGCAATGAAGAATTTGTTGCAAGCAAGAGTTGGTTCAATCGCTTTAAAAAAAGAACAAATTTGCATAATATTAAAGTTCAAGGTGAAGCAGCGAGTGCCGATGTCAGTGCTGCAAGTTCTTTTCCCAAGATATTGGAAGATATTATTGACGATGGAGGCTATTTGCCAGAACAAATCTTTAATGTAGGCGAAACTGGCTTGTTTTGGAAAAAAATGCCTGAGAGGACATACATTTCGAAAGAGGAAAAAAGTGCACCAGGACATAAGGCATCAAAGGACATGCTGACTTTATTACTTGGGGGTAATGCATCTGGGGATTTAAAGCTGAAACCTTTGCTAGTGCATCGCTCCCTAAATCCAAGGGCACTACGCAATGTCACTAAGGATTCTCTTCCTGTTATTTGGAGGACAAATTCAAAGGCTCGGGTTACATTTGCTATGTTTGAAGAATGGTTTTTGAACCATTTTGTCCTTGCTGTTGAACGTTATTGCTTGGGCAAAAACATTCCTTTCAAAATTCTCCTTCTCCTTGACAATGCCCCTGGACATCCAAACACTTTAGATGACATGCACCCCAATGTAAAGGTGGTATTTCTACCCCCCAACACCACATCACTAATTCAGCCAATGGCTCAGGGAGTCATAGCCTCCTTTAAGGCCTATTATTTAAGGAGGGCATTCTCACAAGCTGTCAGGGCTACCCAAAAGGATGAAATGACCTTAAGGGATTTCTGGAAAAGTTATAACATTTGTGATGCCATCAACAATATTGCTGATGCTTGGGATGAAGTAAAAGAGACAAATATGAGAGGAGTTTGGAACAAATTGTGCCCCCAATTCACAGAAGAATTTCTGGGGTTTACAGATGATGAAATCGCTGAAACCAGGCAAACTGTAGTTGCTATTGGTAATAAACTGCAGTTGGACATCACTGAAAATGATATCATAGAGTTACTCAACTCCAGTGGCAAAGAACTAACCAATGAAGACCTTATGGAACTAGAGCAGCAGATAGAATCTAGGGAAGAAAACCAGGACCTAGAAACTCTACAATTGAAAAAATTTTCTACAACAAAGTTAGCTGATGCTTTTCGTCTTATTGAAGCAGGAATGGCAAAGTTAGAGGAGCAAGATCCTGAAACAGAGAGGTTTGAAAAAGTTGACCGCACAGTTACCGAAGGTCTGAGATGCTACAGGGCTATTTATGATGAGAAAAAAAAAAGCTCTAAACAAACCTCCCTTGATGCCTACTTCAAGAAATTGACTCCAGCAGCAGAATCTGACTCTGACTCTCTAATACCAGTCCCATCCTCTCCAACAAGTCCATCATCCTCTACCAAGATTGTTTAAGGTTGTACTGTACAGTACTGTACAGTATTTGAAACGTTTAAGCATTTACATGCACAGTTAAAAATAAAGAATATGTTAAGACAAACATCTGTCCAAGTTGCATTTAAAGTAGAACTCCATGCAAATTTTTTTTTTTTTTTAAAGTTTTGGTTAGTTTGGTGTGGGGTTAGAGCCACTTGAGGTTTTACTGCTGTCTGTATCCTCATTAGAAAGATTTACAGGCAGTCCCCGACTTACGTGGATCCGACTTACGTCGGATCCCTAGATACGAACGGGGTGAGGCAACTCCCGCACATGCGCAGCAGCATTCCCGGGGCTCGCTCACCTGGGTCCTAGGATCCTCCTCGGGCCGGCTCCGACTGGGGTCCCGCAGAGCTGCCGGGCAGAAGAAAAGTGCCTCCCCACGCCCGCTGCCCCCCTCCCCCGCGGCCTCGCCGCCTGCACACACACACACCCCCCCTGCCAGCAACAGGCTGCCCCCTCCCCTGAGCAACAGGCTGCCGAACAGCAGACAAAAGCAGCCTCTCTGCCCCTGCTCCCCTCTATACATGCCTGGCTCGGAGCGCAGCAACGTCCCCGGGGCTCGCTCACCTGGGTCCTAGGATCCACCTCCTCCTCCTCGGGCCAGCTCCGACTGGGGTCCCACAGAGCTGCCGGGCAGAGGAAAAGTGCCTCCCCACGCCCGCGCCCCCCCCCCCCTCCCGCGGCCTCGCAGCCTGCATGCCCCTCCCTCCCCCCCTGCCAGCAACAGGCTGCCCCGAACAGCAGACAAAAGCAGCCTCTCTGCCCCTCCTCCCCTCTATACATGCCTGGCTCGGAGCGCAGCAGCGTCCCCGGGGCTCGCTCACCTGGGTCCTAGAATCCACCTCCTCCTCCTCGGGCCAGCTCCGACTGGGGTCCCACAGAGCTGCCGGGCAGAGGAAAAGTGCCTCCCCACGCCCGCTGCCCCCCCCCCCCCCCCCCCCCGCGGCCTCGCAGCCTGCACGCCCCCCCTCCCCCCCTGCCAGCAACAGGCTGCCCCCTCCCCTGAGCAACAGGCTGCCAAACAGCAGACAAAAGCAGCCTCTCCGCCCCTCCTCCCCCTATACATGCTGGGCTCCCTGGGCAAACAAAGACTCCACCAAAACAAAGTGCTGGCCTCATTGTGTTAGCAAAAAAAGGACCCTCCTCCTAGAACCCTGGGTGGTGTGTGGAAATAAAGCTATTAGCTCAAAGCATGGTGCAGAGCTGTTTGGTATTTGATGAGTTACTCCTTTAGTCCTGAGTTTGTCACAGGGACAGAAATAGATGTGAAATCTTCTGAACAGGGGAACAGACAGCAAAACAAACATTAGAGGGGAGTTAACCTTTCCCTATGCTATCCAAAACTAAAAAAAATGTTTGGCTAGAGTTTCCCCTACAATATGTACCAGTTCCGACTTACATACAAATTCAACTTAAGAACAAACCTACAGTCCCTATCTTGTACGTAACCCGGGGACTGCCTGTAATCTCATTTCCTGTCCTTGAGACAACAGGAAGTGAGGGGAAATCTACCCCAGGAAGGGAAATTCACTCCTGTAAGAGTTATCATGGGAAAAAGGTGTCTCCACTGAAGCTTTATTGCCAATCTTTCTTTCGAAGACAACCCAAAATATTCAGAATCCAATTGTCATGGACCGAAAGTGATGTGAATCTTCTGAACAGGGGAACAGACAGCAAAACAAACATTAGAGGGGAGTTAACCCTTCCCTATGCTATCCAAAACTAAAAAAAATGTTTGGCTAGAGTTTCCCCTACAATATGTACCAGTTCCGACTTACATACAAATTCAACTTAAGAACAAACCTACAGTCTCTATCTTGTACATAACCTGCCTGGTAGATTTACACATTTGAATCCTTAGAGGGAGTGTCATTTTACAGCCTTTTCTGGATTCATGGTTGGCTTTGGGAATGTGGCTGTTGTCTCTCTGGATGGCAGACTATGAGGCCTTTTTCAGGGTTCTAACCTTGTATGTGTATGTGATACTCATGATAAGGGTGCTTAGTTATGATTATCCACCTAGTGTTATACTGCTTTCATTTGGGATAAACAGACAGGGTGTTTTCTGTATCATCCTGCTTTTTTAGAGCTTCCTGTTATCTGTTTTGGCCTTGTGTCTGTTCTAACTGAGCAGCAGGCCTCTGAGGGAAAGCTTAGTCAGAGACCATAATTTATGGTCTTACCTATATATCAAAGAGCTACTGGCTATTTCTACAGTGGTTTAAAAACCTGTCCCTACAGATAGCAATAGAATCTTGCTGAGAAATGGTGTCTAAGGTTCGCCTGATGTACTTATTAATTTTGTCACGGAGATTGCATAGCAGGCCTGCCATTGCCCCACCCCACTTGTATGACACTTTCCCAAATCAGTTCTCCATGTGTGCTGCTGGAATCAAGGCAGCATCCTATTTGGCTGCATAAGGACTAGGGAGCCCTCCACTCACCTGCAAAAGCTCAGCTCATGATTGCTAGTTAATCTTCCGCAGGTCTATATCAGCAAGAGTGACTGCAGCTGGCAGACAAGTGTAGGATTATCAAAAATAATGTCCTTGTATGACTGCTGCACAACCATGGTCTATACTTTCTTGGTGAGTCATAAGCAACCCTTTTCCCCAAAGTCACCATGATCACAGTGTCTGCAGAGATCTGTGTTAACTTCCCACTTTGTTGGATTAGCCTAGAGGCTTTCTTCAGGTGCATGAATGTTTGTTACATTTCACTATCTTTACCATGAAAATTACAGTCACTCTGTTAATGGTTACTTTTGCAGACTAGAACTTGAGAACTCAGCCATCTTGTACAACATCAGAGTGTATATGGCAACTGAGAAAAAACAAGCAAAAGACGGATGGTGATCTGGTGAAAGATTTGTTGGGTCACTCAACAAGTCAGTCACAGGAAAAAAGAGCACCAAAGAGAACAGAGATGAGCTACAGAAAGGGAGCAAAGAGATAGGGGCAAGGAGCAGAGAGAGTGAAAAGGAGATGGGAAGAGGGAGCAGAGACAAGCGATCACTGAGCGCATGCTACAGCTCAGGAAGAACCAAAATGACATCATGAGGAGTATAATTGTGATGAATAATAGAGACCATAACCAGAGGCTTCCTATGCAGTTCTGTCTTGCCAGTAACCATGCACCTACTCTCGCCCTCCCTCATATCATCATTCATGACTGCAAAGCTGCAATTCTGTATTGAGCAACACTTTTTCTACACCCATACACTTATCACAATCCAGTAATGGTTTTTTTCTCTTACACTCCACTTCCTGTGAAAGTACTGGTGACAGCTAGACATTAACACAGCTGTGAAGTTTGCAAAGACAAATATGTATGTTGCCATGAGTTCTTATTTTGTGCTAAACAATCCACACCAACCACTCTGGCCTGAACCATTTGGTACCATGGGAATGCCTTGCTTAGACATGGGAAAGCAATTCCCCCTACCCCAGAAATCTCAGGCCCTGTCATGGTTACTCAGAACCTCCCTGATATTGATGGCCAACCTATGTGCTCCTGTGACAACTCAAGTATCTGGCTGTTTAAAGTGTGTGCCCAAGAGTCATGCCTCAGCGCTCCATCTACAGGGAAACACTTCACCCTTAATGTCACAGAAATGATGTAAGCAATAGTATGAAGCCGCCGCCTTGGGGATATAATTATGGTAACCATATTTTCCAAACCAAAAATGAGGACACATCATATAAAGGCCCTACCATCAATCAAATGTCAACCACACCCTTGGCCCCATTAGCTATGCCCCTGAGCCCTTAGGCCCAGCCTGCCACAGGAAGTCCCACCACTGGGGTTGTACTTCCAGAGGCAAGATGGACACATGACTGGAAGTAAAGGGTGTCATGTGACCCTTGAAGAACTCCCACTGTATTCTACCAATAGGGATGAATTTGGGCCCCATAGACCCACCCCAAGAGCAGATTTGACCAATCAGGGAGTTCTGGGATAGGGTGATCAGTCTGGAAGTGGGTCATGTGACCCTAAGAACTCCACCTCCTGCTAATCAGGATGGATTCAGGTCCCATAGGACCACCTCGAGTGGATTTGACCATGGGGACACGTGATCTGTAAAAGGATGTTTTTTTAATTTGTGAATTTATGTATATGAAAAGTCTTACAAAAGTATAAAAATGTTAAACCACATTCAGTTATATATTTAGCAAATCATCTTAATTGAAAAGAATATAATTACATGAAAAAATATAAAATTCAGGAAAAAATAAATATGTATCCGTTAATACAATACAGGCAGTCCCCGGGTTACGTACAAGATAGGGACTGTAGGTTTGTTCTTAAGTTGAATTTGTATGTAAGTCGGAACTGGTACATATTGTAGGGGAAACTCTAGCCAAACATTTTTTTTAGTTTTGGATAGCATAGGGAAAGGTTAACTCCCCTCTAATGTTTGTTTTGCTGTCTGTTCCCCTGTTCAGAAGATTTCACATCTATTTCTGTCCCTGTGACAAACTCAGGACTAAAGGAGTAACTCATCAAATACCAAACAGCTCTGCACCATGCTTTGAGCTAATAGCTTTATTTCCACACACCACCCAGGGTTCTAGAAGGAGGGTCGTTTTTTTGCTAACACAATGAAGCCAGTACTTTGTTTGTTTTGGTGGAGTCTTTGTTTGCCCAGGGAGCCCAGCATGTATAGGGGGAGGAGGGGCGGAGAGGCTGCTTTTGTCTGCTGTTTGGCAGCCTGTTGCTCAGGGGAGGGGGGCAGCCTGTTGCTGGCAGGGGGGAGGGGAGGGGCGTGCAGGCTGCGAGGCCGCGGGGGAGAGGGGGCAGCGGGCGTGGGGAGGCACTTTTCCCCTGCCCAGCAGCTCTGTGGGACCCCAGTCGGAGCTGGCCCGAGGAGGAGGAGGTGGATTCTAGGACCCAGGTGAGCGAGCCCCAGGGACTCTGCTGGGCTCGGAGCCCGGCATGTATAGAGGGGAGGAGGGGCAGAGAGGCTGCTTTTGTCTGCTGTTCGGCAGCCTGTTGCTCAGGGGAGGGGGCAGCGTGCAGGCTGCGAGGCCGCGGGGGAGGGGGGGGGGGCAGCGGGCGTGGGGAGGCACTTTTCCTCTGCCCGGCAGCTCTGTGGGACCCCAGTCGGAGCCGGCCCGAGGAGGAGGAGGAGGATCCTAGGACCCAGGTGAGTGAGCCCCGGGAATGCTGCTGCGCATGTGTGGGAGTTGCCTCACCCCGTTTGTATCTAGGGATCCGACGTAAGTCGGATCCACGTAAGTCGGGGACTGCCTGTATTTACATTGTCATTGTCAATTTTGTCATGCGGAGCTCTGGCCAGGCAAACTCCCAGGCTGAGGCCTTGCTCTCAAGGCCTGAGGGGGGCACTGGGGTTGCAGGGAGATCAACAGGGTGAAGAATGCAGCAGGTTCATAGCCCTTGCCAATGATGAGTGGCTATTTCAGACTGCAATTTACCACTGAGGCAGGGACTAACTGACTGGCAGAGGGTCACTGAGGCAAGGTGGGTATGGAAATTTGGGGTTCCCTAGGAGGGGAGGACCTCAAAGTAATAGGAAAGAGCACTATGGGCAGGAAGGGACACGAGGTCAGAACCAGTGCAGGAGACAGGTAACTCAGGGTGAGACACTGGCCAGCAGAAGGTGCTCCAAAGCTTGAAAAGCTAATTCCCAGGGAGACCAGCAAGAGGTCCTGCACCACAGAGGCACAGCCTGTCAGAAATAAGCAAATGCATTTTGTCATCATGGATGGTGGCTGGTGGTCCACAGAAAGGCTTGCATTGAGCAGGGTGGTCCCTGGGTCAAAAGGTTTGAGAACCATTGACTTAGGTAAACACTGGGGTAAAGCAGTTTGGTTGTGACACCACCTGCTGTTGTGTTGGGTGATACAGCCAGTCTCTCCAGGCTCTGACATCTCCAATAAAGCAATGTGAAAAAGGCCAACCCAAGCGGATTGCTAGGGGGCACTGCAGTTCCCACAGCTGCCAGCCTATACCCCATGGGCAGGGCTTGACAAATAATGCAATCTACTCGCCCGTGGTGAGTAGATTGCAACCCGGAAGAGCCGGGTTCAGGCGATCTGCACGTGCACAGAATGATCTGTGTATGCGCAGATCGCCGGACAATGCGGCTGGCAAGCGGGACTCGCTGCGGTTCAGCGAGCCCTGCCCATGGGTGGCAACCCATCACGCTCCATCAGACACATAGAAACAGATTGTTTTCTCCCTTAACTAATTCTGGGGTTTATCATTTCCCTCTGGGATCTCAGCACAATATTCTCTATTGCTTGGGTTACCACATTGACAGCCTTAGCCAGATGGAAAACATCATTCACAACAAGCATTTCAGTGGGGCTATCTTTTATCATTCCCACAGATCACTTTCCAAATTGTTTTTAATCACAGAAACCTGTGCAACAGAATCTTTCCATCACACGGATTCCTGCCCATTGATTTTGACTCTTAATTAGGGATGTAAGCGACTAATCAACTATCTGATAAGCATAAGCTGAATAGTGACTCAACTAGTTGCTCCCCCCCTTGCTCCCTCTATCAGAGGCAGCAAGGTGGGGGAGCAGGAGCCAGTACTAGGGAGAGCTGGCTTAAAAGCCTGTTCCACCCCAGCACCATTTCCACACGGGGCAGGAGAAGCAGAGTTGTAGCAGAAGACTGGGCACAAGCTGGGAATCAGCTGATTCCCAGCTTGCACCTGGTCCCAGATGCTGCACCTCTGCTTTTTAAATGTAGTAAGAGCTGTTAGGCTCTTCGTACATTAAAAAGCAGAAGTGCAGTTGGTGGATGGGATGTGAGCTGGGAATCAGCTGTCCCCGCTTGCACCCGGTCCCTCCCGCTGCACTTCAGCCTTTTAAAAGTATTAAGGCTCTTAATACATTTAAAAGGCAGAGCCACAATGCAGTTTCCCACCTTATCAACTAATTGACTACTCAATGGAAATGCCATCAACTAGTTAATAAGTTGATTAAATGCAATTTAACATCCCTAATCTTAATATGCACTATATTTGGCTGTGTAGAACCGGTTCTCCCAAAATTTGTCAGGTAAACTTCAGATGCTTTGGTACTAATAATAGCTACATTAACATGGATTGGTTGGGGCTTTTTTTTTCTTCAATTAAAAGCACTTATTTTTCATGTGCTCAGTGAAATTATACTGATAACACCTTTTTGGGCTTTCTTTCTTCCTAGAAAGTTTGTGATGGAAATTATGAGGACAGGAATGACTTGAGGGAGGGAACTGTGTGGACTCGTAACTACCATCATTTCCCACAGTCTCTCTCATATGCAAGGTACAGCTGTTCCCAGCTATGTATTCCTCCGTTGAAAGGAGATGTCAGTGACTCTTTGAGCCGTCTATAATTTTTCTTATCCTCAGCAGTTTTGTGGGTAGTTCAGTCCCTCATATACAGTGTGTTCTGGACCTGTGAGGACGTCGGGACCTGGCCCTGGGATTTCACTGGTTTCCTAAGGATTTGGTTTGAGTTAATAGAATTTTTTATGATAAAGTCGTATAGATTTACCTGGTATCCTTTGTTTTCTTTCATCTGAGCAGGGCTTCCCGTTTCCAAACCTAATGTGGTCTCCCCGCTGGAACAAGATGAAGAGCCATGGGTCCCAGATCTCCAGGGTTCAGATGAAAGAGAGATCTTGAAAAGTCCCTGCATAGGTAATGAATTATTAAACCTACTCAGAATTGTAGGGAAAGACTTAAAGGAAGTATCTGGGATACCCTGTGAAGAGCTTGTAAGCTTTTTGGTTTTAGATTTACCCTCAGCAAATGTTCTATCTAGGGCTGTCAATTAATGGGCATTAACACAGGGCAGAATTAACACATTAAAAAATTAATGCATATTAATCACAGAGGTTGGCAAACCAGCATGAGGTGCTCTGGAGACCAGCTCTGGTAAGGCGCAGTAATGCAAACCGCCCCCAGAGGGCGCACAGAAAAAAGAAGCCGCGAGAAAGGGAAAAAAAACTGAAGCTGTCCCAACTCCAGCGGAGAAGTAAACAAGAAGTAAAGACCCTGACACCCATCCCTTTCCCCTCCCAGGTGACCATATTTTTTTAAAATAAAACAGCTGGGGGCGGGGGCTTACCCAAGCCACCCCTTCCGCTCTGGCAGAGCTCACTCAAGCCACCTTTTCTTTGCCTCTGGGACTGATCCTCCCCCCACATCTGATTCTGGGGCTGAGTCCCCCCTCCCGAACTCTGCATTGCCCATGGTGGGGTCTACCCCTCCAGCCTAGGGGCTGACCCCTCCCCGAGATTGGGGGCTGACTTCCACCCCGAGTCCTGTGCCACCTGCATTTGGGGGCTGACCCCTTCCCCTCCCCAGACTCTGCACTGTCCACAGCAGAGTCTACCCCCCCTGCAGAAACTAGAAAACCCAAACCACCAAAAAAAATCAATCTTCTGCTGGTGGCATCTGATTCAGATGACGAAAATGAACATGCTTCAATCCACACTGTTTCGGGTCGTTATCGAGGAGAACCCATCATCAGCATGGATGCATGTCCTCTGGAATAGTGGTCGAAGCATGAAGGGGCATATGAATCTTTAGCGCATCAGGCACATAAATATCTTGCTATGCTGTACCATGTGAAAGCTTGTTTTCACTAGCAGGTGATATATTGTAAATGAGAAGCACACAGTATTATCTCCCACAAATGTAAACAAGCTTGTTTGTCTTAGTGATTGGCTGAAAAATAAGTAGGACTGAGTGGACTTGTATGGTCTAAAGTTTTACATTGTTTTATTGTTAAGTGAAGTTATTCTTGTTTACATAATTCTACATTTGTAAGTTCAGCTTTCATGATACAGTTTGCACTACAATACTTCAGTGAGGCGAACTGAAGTTTTTTTACAGTGTAAATGTTTTGTAATAAAAATAAATATAAAGAGAGCACTAAACACTTTGTTTTCTGTGTTGTAATTGAAATCAATATATTAAAAGATGTAGAAAACATCCAAAATATTTAAATAGATAGTATTCTTATTATTTTTTACAGTGTTATTAATCACAATTAATTTTAAAATTGTGATTATTTTTTTTAATCGCTTGACAGCCCTAGTTATATCCTTAAGTCAGATGTGGCTCATGGCTTCCCACAGATCCTCTCTGACACTTGGTAGTAGCTTCCTCCCTTCACACTTAGGGCAGGTCTACACTACACCAGAAATTCAACTTAAGATATACAACACCAACTACAAGACTTGTGTAGCTGGAGTTAACATACCTTAAACCAAATTTCTGGGGTAGCCCGACTATGGGAGGTCAACAGAAAGGACTCTCCCGTTTACTTCCCTTACTTCTCACAACTCCAAAGAGTTCTGGGATTAACAGGGGTGGACTCAGTATTGAATTTAGACCAGTTAAATTGAACCCTAGAAGAGCAATGTCTGGAGCATTGACTTCTTGGAAGTATAGACAAGGCCTGAGAATATGGATGGGATATGCAGGCAAAATTGATCACCTTACTTTTCTCTTTGGGGGAAGAATATGGGTGAATTCAGCTCCTTGTTTTTATTTGACATCTATCCAGCACTTACTTTGGTTTGATCTTCCCCTTTTCATCCGTGTTTGAGGTTTTTTTTCTGTATTACAGCAGGTGATGCAATGGTGAGTGACAACGTGGAGCAGAATTCGCAGCAGACAGATGGTGATCAAGTGGAACAATGTGGATTATTATCACAAAGATCCAACGTGAATATATCCAGGAGTCATGAACAGGGAAAAGCCTGTGAGAGTCAGCAAAAATCAGAGGGAGAGCAGAGAAACCAGGTAGGAGAAAAAATGAGTAAATCAGTTTACTGTCATGGCTCTCGGAAGGACCTCATGGACTCCACAACCCAACAGAAAATTCTCTGGGGAAAGAGAAAAAATACATGCACTGAGAGTGGAAAAGGTTTCATTCACAGCTCAACCTTTATTAGGCATCAGAGAATTGACACAACTGAGAAACCCTATGAGTGTGGTGAGTATGAGAAAAACTTAACTGAAAGCTCATCCCTGATCTATCATCAGAGAATACATATGGGGGAGAGAACCTATGAATGTTGTGAGTGTGGAAAACGCTTCACGCACAACTCAACCCTTATTAGGCATCAGAGAATCCACACAGGTGAGAAACTCTCTGAATGCTGTGAGTGTGGAAAAAAGTTCACTGATTGCTCAGCCCTTATTACGCATCAGAGAATCCACACAGGAGAGAGACCCTATGAATGCTGTGAGTGTGGAAAACGCTTCACTCACAGCTCAGCCCTTAATACTCATCAAAGAATCCACACAGGAGAGAGACCTTATGAATGTTGTGAGTGTGGAAAACGCTTCACTCACAGCTCAACCCTTACTACTCACCAGAGAATCCATACAGGAGAGAGACCCTATGAATGCTGTGAGTGTGGAAAACGTTTCACTTACAGTTCAGCACTTATTAGGCATCAGAGAATCCACACAGGTGAGAAACTTTATGAATGCTGTGAGTGTGGGGAAAAGTTCACGCACAGCACAGCACTTACTACACATCAGAGAATCCACACAGAAGAGCAATCCTATGAATGCTGTGAATGTGGGGAAAAATTCACTGAGTGCTCAGACCTTATTACCCATCAGAGAGTCCACATAGGAGAGAGACCCTATGAATGCTGTGAGTGTGGAAAACGCTTCACTCACAGCTCAACCCTTACTACTCATCAAAGAATCCACATGGGAGAGAGACCATATGAATCCTGCGAGTGTGGAAAACGCTTCACTCACAGCTCAGCCCTTATTAGGCATCAGAAAGTCCACACACATAAGAAACTCTATGAATGCTGTGAGTGTGGGAAAAAGTTCTCTCACAGCTCAGCCCTTACTACTCATCAGAGAATTCACACAGGAGAGAGACCCTATGAATGCTGTGAGTGTGGAAAACGCTTCACTCAAAGTTCAACCCTTACTACTCATCAGAGAATCCACACTGGAGAAAGACCCTATGAATGCTGTGAGTGTGGGAAACGCTTTATTCACAGCTCAGCCCTTATTAGGCATCAGAGAACCCATATGGGTGAGGAACCCTATGAATGCTGTGAGTGTGGGAAAAAGTTCAATGAACGCTCAGACCTTACTACTCATCAGAGAGTTCACATGGGAGAGAGACCTTATGAATGCTATGAGTGTGGGAAAAAGTACACTAAGTGCTCAGCCCTTACTACTCATCAGAGAGTCCACATGGGAGAGACGCCCTATGAATGCTGTGAGTGTGGGAAAAAGTTCACTAAGTGCTCATCCCTTACTGCTCATCAGAGAATCCACACGGGAGAGAAACCCTATGAATGCTGTGAGTGTGGAAAACGCTTCACTTACAGCTCAGCTCTTACTGCTCATCAGAGAATTCACACAGGAGAGAGACCCTATGAATGCTGTGAGTGTGGAAAACGCTTCACTCATAGCTCAACTCTTACTATTCATCAGAGAATTCACACAGGAGAGAAACCCTATGTATGCTGTGAGTGTGGAAAAAGCTTCACTAACAGCTCAACCCTTATTAGGCATCAGAGAATCCACACAGGTGAGGCAACCCCATTAATGCTGTGAGTGTGGGAAAGAGTTCACTCAGCACTAATACCTCAATACTCATTAGGGAATCCACACAAGGGAGAGATCCTATGAATGCCATAAAGGTGGAAAAACTTTCACTCAGACGTCAGCCGTTACATATTAGAGAATTTACAAGGGAGCTCAGCACAATAAACACCTTTAGAGCTATGAAAACGTATTTTCTTTTGCTAATTCTTCTGTAGTAATCTTTACAACTGTTTGAACTATTTGAACCATGATCCCTCAACTTGTCCAAGTAATTTGGTCATTTTTGCCTTTTGCAGTTTGCCCTGTTTTGGGGTAGACCTTCTTATCTTTTCCATCCACTCTGTTGTCCCATGAGTAATGGGAGTAGATTCCTCCCTCTAGGAAATTGGGAGCATCACATTTATATTGTTCTTCCTATTGCAGTGTTGATAGTCAACAATCGTGGAATCATAAAATACTAGAACTGGAAGGCACCTTGAGAGATCATTAGGTCCAGTCCCCTGCCCCCCATGGCAGGACCATGCACCGTTCGATCATTTCTAAGAGATGTCAATCCAATCTGCTCTTAAATATCTTCACTGATGGAGATTCCACAACCTCCCTAGGCAATTTATTCCAATGTTTAGCACCCTGACAGTTAGGAAGTTTTTTCTAATGTACAACCTAATCCTCCCTTGCTGCAATTTAAGCTGATTGCTTCTTCTCCTTGATGATATTGACCTCTGATGATAGGACAATAATTTTTCTCCCTCCTCCTTGTAACACCCTTTCAGATATTTGAACTGTTATCATGTTCCCTCTTAGTCTTCTCTTTTCCAAACTAAATAAGCCCCATTCCTTCAGTCTTCCCTCATAGCTCATGTTTTTTAAACCTTTAATAATTTTTGTTGCTCTTCTCTGGACCTTCTCCAATTTCTCCACATCTTTCTTGAAATGTGGTGCCCAGAACTGGACAAAATACTCCAACTGAGGCCTAATCAGTGCAGAGTAGAGCAAAACAATGACTTTTCATGTCTTGCTCCCAACATTCCCGTTAATGCATCCCAGAATCATGTTTGCTTTTTTTTTGGGGGGGGGGGGCAAGTGTCCTACTGCTGACTCATATTTAGCTTGTGGTCCACTATGACCCCTAGATCCCTTTCTGCAGTACTCTTTCCTAGACAGTCACTTTCCATTCTGTGTGTGAGAAACTGATTGTTCTTTCCTAAGTGGACTACTTTGCATTTGTCCTTATGAAACTTCATCCTATTTACCTCAGACTATTTCTCTAGTTTGTCCAGATAATTGTGAATTATGAACCTATCCTCAAAAGCAGTTGCAAGCCCTCACAACTTGCTATCATCTGCAAACATAATAAACGTTCTCTCTGTGCCCTCATCTAAATCGTTGATAAAGATATTGAATAGAACCAGTCCCAAATGGTTATCCAGCCAGTTATGCACCCATCTTACAGTAGCCCCATATCGGTTGTATTTCCCTAGTTTATTGATAAGAAGGTCATGCAAAACCATATCAAATTCTTTACTAAAGTCTAGGTATACCATGTCCACCACTTCTTCAGTAGCCACAAGATTTGTTATCATATCAAAGAAAGCTATCAGATTGGTTTGACATAGGACTTGTAAAGGAGTAGTCGACTAATTGACTACCCAGTTAGTAGGTGGTCGAGGCAACTACTTGCTTCCCCCCTTGCTGCCTCTGTGTCAGAGGCAGCAAGGGGGGGGGGGGCAGGAGGTAATGCTGGGGGAAGCTTGCTTAAAAGCCAGTTCCCTCCAGCCCCATCTCTGTGAGATGGGGGAGCACAGAGCTGCAGCAGGGTTAGCTCCCAGAGCTGGTGTGAACTGGGAATGCTTATGAAGGGGCCAGACTGGCACAGCAGTGGGAGGAGGGAAAATGAAGGCTTAGGCTGGAATGGCAGGGGAGGGAGAAGGGACCCAGTCTGGCGGGGGATGGGGAAGAAGAAGGGACCCAGGCTGGCGGTGGGGAGGGGAGGAGGGAGAAAGGGCCCGGGCTGATGGGGCCACAGCTCAGCCCTCCCCCGTGGCCGGGGAGGAGAATCAGGGTTGCCTACTACCTGTGAGAGGGGCGTTGGTGAGCTCAGCAAGCAGCGGGCACAGCCCCCTAGTTATATTTAAATTAAGAGGAGCTGAGGCAGGAAAAGTCTTTTCCCTCTCCATGACAAAGGATGAGGATTGGCTAACTCAGAGATTCCCTCCCACATCACTCCCAAAGTGTTACCTTCTATCTGAGCCATGCAGTGTTTATTTTCACATTCTGTCCCTCAATCTCTGAGGATATGTCTACACTGCCACCCTAGTTCGAACTAGCGTGGCTAATGTAGTCATTTGAACTTGCAAATAAAGCCCGGGATTTAAATATCCCGGGCTTTATTTTCATGTTCCTGGGTGCCGCCATTTTTAAATGCCCCGTAGTTCGAACTATCTGCCCACGGTTACATGCGGCACGGGCTAGGTAGTTCGAATTAAAGCTCCTAATTTGAACTACCGTTATTCATCATTGCAGGGGGAGTAACAGTAGTTCGAATTAGAAGCTTTAATTCGAACTACCTAGCCCGTGCCGCGTGTAGCCGCGGGCAGGTAGTTTGAACTACACGGCATTTAAAAATGGCGGCGCCCAGGAACATGCAAATAAAACCCGGGATATTTAAATCCGGGGCTTCATTTGCAAGTTCGAATGACTACATTAGCCACGCTAGTTTGAAGCAGGGTGGCAGAGAAGACATACCATGAAAGTGTCATGAAATGCCATGTTCTCATTGTCTGTGCTTAGGGGTGATGCTTTGATTTCTTTAATCCTAAATCAGAGTCACTATCTCACTGTCCCTGGAGATGAAAGTGTCAAAGACCTGAATGGGGAATTTAAAGGCATCCCAAACACAGTGAGAGCCTTTGGAGTTTAAATCCCATTTTGTCTGTTGGAAAGTTAGCTAGGATGCTAAAGCTTTTGTAAATGACATTAATGAGAGTGCTGAGTGAAGCAGTTTTGAATGGATCAGAGGAGAATATAATGGGAGAATCTCTTGTTTGGATTCTGCATCATCAGATGTACCCTGCTGTGGAATTTCACTTGATGCTGTTATTTAATTGTAGTCTATCTCTTTCTATTTCTGTTTCTATCATTCCTGATGTTTGTTTTGTCATCCAATTTGATATTGGTTTAGTTTGACAGAATGAAGACAGATTTATTGGAGCCTTTAGAGACAAGCGACCATTTGCTAATGTAATCACTTCTCACATTCGTTTTGCTTTTCCCCACCCCTCCATTATGACATGGCGAAAGCTCAGCCATCAGGAGAGAACTCTCCAATTTACTGGGCATGCTAACAAAGAAACAGTATTGATTTAAAATCGCCACTGAGAAATGATGAAGAGCAGCAGACCCTGAACTGACTGTGCAACTAACTGAACTGCATATGATCACAGTCAATGTTCCCTCTAATTTTTCGATCCATGTGCAGAATAAATTTTGTTATGTGCTTCAAGGCATGTTTGGATGTGCAGCACCAGTAGAAACATTTGCTGCTGGTTGGTGCCAGATGTGGGCACTCTGAATCTGGACAGTATTTGAATCTCTTCTAGGTGGCCATCTAAGCACACAGCTTACAGGGAACACTGATCCACAGTATAGTTGAGTTGCTTCTCAGTATTGTCTCCGGTGATAGGGGGAGAAAAGTTCATAGTAAGTGACTAGGACCTTGGCAAAATGCCTATTTATTTGGTTCCTAAAGCATTTGTAACTGAAGCTCTAGAAAAGATTTACAGTGAAACGCCGATGGTCTGGCATCTGATGGTCCGGCACTCCTGATGGTCTGGCACCGTCAGGAACCCGGAAGTGCTCTGGGCAACCGGACCATTGGAGCTGCTCTGCCCCCAGCTTCCCCGATTCAGCCGCTGCTAAAACTGACCAGTGGCTGAATTGAGGAAGCCGGGGGCAGAGCAGCTGGAGTGCAGCCGAGTAGGTCCCGTAGCGCTGCCCCTCCGCCTGCAGCAGAGCAGCTGGGGTGCTGCCGGGTTGGTCTCGCAGAGCCAAGGGTCGGCGCTACTGGACCAACCTGGCAGCACTCCAGCTGCTCTGACCCAGGCGTCTGGATTCAGCCGCTGTTGAAACTGACCAGCGGCTGACTCCAGGAAGCCCAGGGCAGAACAGCTCTGCCTTGGGCTTCCTGGAGTCAGCCACTGATCAGTATCAGCAGTGGCTGACTTGGGGACACCTGGGGCTGAGCAGCTGGAGTGCTGCCGGGTTGGTCCAGTAGCGCCGACCCTTGGCGCTGCGAGACCAACCCGGCAACACCCCAGCTGCTCTGCCCCAGGCATCCCCAAGAGCAGCTGGGGTGCTGCCGGGTTGGTCTCACCACGCCAAGGGTCGGCGCTACCGGACCAACCCAGCAACACTCCAGTTGCTCTGCTGCAGGTGTCCTCGATTCAGCCGCTGCTGAAACTGACCAGCAGCAGCTGAATCAGGGACACCTGGGGCAGAGCCGGACTATCGGAAGGAGGGGCTATGAGGGGTCTGGGGTGGGGTGGTGGAGATGCCATCCCAGACCCCTCATAGCCCCCCCTTCCGATAGTCCGGCATATCTGATAATCTGGCACCCCCTGGGTCCTAAATTTGCCGGATTATCGGAAGTTTACTGTATTTGTTTTAACAGATAATGTGGGAAATACTGCCTTTTACCTTGCAGATGTAGAGAAAATAGAAGTGTATTTTTTGTTGATTTTGCTCTACATAGGTGCTGGAAATGTGCAAAAAATGAAATCAGTGTTGAAAATAAAATAGTCATTTTCTGCATCAATTATTTCAAATTAGAAATTGTCATGTAAGATGTCAATGGGAAAGTTATGATTTTCTGATTATAATTATTCCAGTTGTGCGTATCTATTATTTTTTAATCTGAAGTTATGACTATTGGCTATGTACCAGTATGTCAAATGTATTTGCTTCTGTAGTAACATTCACAAGGTAGTTTACATACAAACTAGTCAGGACATTATGTATGGAGTAAAGTTGATAGCCCATCAACAAACACAGCGGGACACAGAAGAAGCTTACCTCCACCTCATGGACTTTCATGTGAGTGGTTTATGCAGAATGCCAGTAATGGCTAGTGTTTCCTGTAAGCTGTGTGTTTGTGCAGCTGCTCAGGAGAGATTCCAGTGCCACCCAGCTGATTAGTACAACACCTAAAGCTAGGTTTGCATTTCTCCTGAGGTGCTCATTCACATATGCCTCAGTACACATAAAAAAAATTATTCCACATGAAAAACACAACATGTGGATGGAAAAGATTAGAGGGGCATTGGTAATGACCTCTGCTATAATTCATCGAAGCATGCAAGGCCATGCAAATAGCTAATTGACACTGAACTCCATATAATGCCTGTACTTTTCCACTAACTATGCTGAGGGCTTTGCTTGGAACAATAACATTCCATCCATTTGGCAGATGCAATGAAAGATCCTGCAAACATCTCTATTTTGCCTCTTTCCTGCTCTGATCTCTGGACTATGGACTTATGCTAACGGGAGCATTCTAACCAAAGGATTTGAGAACCTTCCAATCTCTTGGGAGTTACCAGAAACTTAACAAGACAGCAGTTTAGTCCATTGCTACTTCAAACCTGATACAAGAACTTTGCCATGAGTGTATGTGTTTTATTTTCTTTTACCATTTTAACTCTCACCTTTTTCTTTTCTCTTCTAAATAAACTTTTAGATATTAGATATTAAAGGATTGGCAACAGCATGATTGTTGAGTAAGGTTTGAGCTATATATTGACCTTGTGGTTGGTCCTTTATGATCAAAAGAACCTTTTGTTTGATTAAACTGGTTTCACACAATCCCTTCCCCTTTCCACCTTTTCATGCCAACAGCCACACTTCAGACTTCTGAAGTGCATATAATTCATATTTATTGGAGTTAACTTCCAGCAAGCATGACTCCAATTTTCCTTTTTTCCCCAACTTACTTCCTGTTTGCCCCCCAATTTATACAGAAATCCCACCACCTTAATTTATACCTAGCTAAATTAATTATACAGCAGACAAAGCAGTTATAAAACCAGATTAACAATAGAAAAGTGAAAAAATAATAAAAAAATGAGGGTTTCATAACTTCATCTTTTGATAGATGAGTTCTTGTCTGACAGAAATCTATCAGACTTGTTTTCTTTAAAAATTCTAATATATTTTCTTTATCTGGAGGTGTTAGATGGGTTTGCCACCTCACCAGACTAATATTGCCTCATATCAGTGTGACTGATTTGGAGTGTGAGGATATGAATATATACTTCTCAGCTTATGGCTACCCCTGAAGCTTGGCCAAAAAATAAAGCCTCAGACTGTCAGTGAGAGAACGCCCGTACACAGGTGGACTTGTGATTTTAATTCTTTGTTGTATATCTCCATAACTAACTAGGTGATAAGAATACACCAGGGCTACGTCTAGACTGGCATGATTTTCCGCAAATGCTTTTAACAGAAAAGTTTTCCGTTAAAAGCATTTGCGGAAAAGAGCATCTAGATTGGCACGGACGCTTTTCTGCAAAAGCACTTTTTGCGGAAAAGTGTCTCTAAATCTAGATGTGCTTTTGCGCAAAAAAGCCCCGATCGCCATTTTAGCCATCGGGGCTTTTTTGTGCAAAACATTACTGTGCTGTCTACACTGGCCCTCTTGCGCAAATGATTTGCGCAAGAGGGCTTTTGCCCGAACGGGAGCAGCATAGTATTACCGCAAGAAGCACTGATTTCTTACAGTAGGAAGTCAGTGTTCTTGCAGAAATTCAAGCGGCCAGTGTAGACAGCTGGCAAGTTTTTCCGCAAAAGCAAGTGATTTTGCGGAAAAACTTGCCAGTCTAGACACAGCCCTAAATTCCTAATGAATTTTATAGGCAGGCCTGAATTTCTATTTCCTATTCTCCTGCTCAAGAATCCTGTAAAAGCATAGGACATGTGGTGACACATTTCCTGATAGAACCAAACATCAAGATGTTGATACTCCATCTGTCCCACTATTCCTTGTGAAGTACAGTGCTTTCTCCCATGCAGGCATACATACCTATTCCAGACTGCTCCAAACTTCCCACTATAGTGGGCCTGAGAAGGTTGGATTTGGGTTGTCTAGTTAACTGAGAAGGTTGCCTACTGCATTACTCTATTCCATTACTTACAAAATTATTGCCCATCCCTGGTCTATGGTCTGGCTGGCTTGAGGGGATGGTTGCAATTGATTGGTGTCCTGGAACTTAACAGTCTGCCTTGATTTCTCTTTTGCACATTGATACAAACAAGTTACATGTTACACTCCTTACGTGGTTAGTCACCTACCCTACACCTACCTACCTGCTGTTTCAAGCAAAACATCCACATTCATTGCTCTAGCCTCCCATCCTGCTCTCAAGGTTGGTATGTTTCTGTAGCTGCTCCCAGGAATTATATAAATGTCCAGTATCTAGTATTTAGGGGTGCTTGTGTGTTTGCAATGCTCACCGTGCCTTAGCCAAGTTCATGTGTGAGACAGTGAATTCATAAGCAAGAATGTGCTTTATGATGGGCCTTGATTTCAGTTCATAGCAGGGCTTTTGCTAACTTTGGTTAAGGGCTCACACCAAACCCAGAGCTCCAGGCTCTCTCTAATACAGGAACATTTTGAATGTGATAGCTTGTGCAGAACAGGCTCACCTTTTGACTGAAGGCAACTTCTGTTTCCTACATCAGATGTGAAACCAGGTTTTACATTAATGATGAGAAGATGTGAGACTTTGTGCTATTCTGCTCCTGGGGTCTGTTCCCAGCGTTCTGAAACAGGACAGGGTACGGTGCTACTGTGTGAATCATTGGCTTTTGGGGTGCTGCTGACCCAGGACGGAGTTGGGGCTGCATTGTGGGGTAACATGAACCTTAGCTCTTCATTTCTCCTAATAGCCAAAGAAATGGGACTCCTTACCCAGTGAGGTCACATTCTCATAGCTCTGCTGCATAACATCTCTGTAGACTTACTAATGGTCCCCAACATTTTTATGTCCAGGATCACTTCTGAATTAAGGGCAACTCAAGATCTACCCTGCTCCTTCCACAATGCCCCACCCCGCTCTCTCCATCACCCCTCCATAGCTTACTCTCCCCCACCCTCACTTTAATCAGGCTGGGGCAGTTGTTGGGGTTTGGGACAGAGTGGGGAGTGCAGGAAGGGGCATGGGTGCTGGCTCTGAGAGGGGGACCAGGGTTGAATCAAGGAATTGAGGTGCAGGAAGAAGTTCGGGAGGGGGTATGGGTGCTGGCTCTGCGGGGGCAGTAAGAGCTGGGAAGGTGGTGCAGGAGGGGGTTCAAGTGAAGGCTCTGAGAGGACGTCAGGCTGAGGCAGGGGAAGTATTGTGCGCTGGCTCTGGGAGAGGACTCAGGGCTGGAGCTGGGGTGCTGGCCAGTGTTCTCTCTATTTTTTTATGTCTGTGTGTTGAACTAATTTTTTATGTGCACCAATACAGAAATGACATGCAACACATCGCCTTCATATGGCTGCACAGCACAAAATTCATTCTACATATGGACACTCTGTGGTGGGGCCAAGGGGTTCAGAGTGTGTGAGGGGGCTTAGGGCAGGAGTAGAGATGGAGGTTGAGGTTGGGGTGGAGATGCAGGGTCTGAGCAGTGGTTAAGGTTCAGGAGGGGGCTCAGGATTGGAGTGTTGGGTCTAGGAGGGAGGTAGGGTGGTGGAGAGGACCCAGGGCTGAGGATTGGAGTGTGGGGCACTTACCTGGGACACCACCAGTTTGTTGAGGGGAATACGTGTCTCCATTCTGCCCTATGCTCACCTGCAAGCACTAGCCCCACAGCTCCCATTGGCCGTAAATAACAACCAGTGGGAGCTGCAGGGACACGGCTCCCACCAGAGGGGAAAGGAAGGAGAGTGCATGGAGCCACCTTTCCCTCTGCCCCAGGAAGAGCTGCCCCAGAACAAGGGCTTTTCAGACAACATCTCTGGGCTAAGGGGGGCACCTCCAATGCTTTTTTAATCTGACACTGCTAGTGGGACCAAAGGATTGTGCCTGTCATCCAACTGCAGCTGCTCCCTACTGGGGATGAAGGAGCATCCCCAGCTCCAAAGGCAGATAGTAAAGGGTCTTGACAATCCAGCCTTGGCAGAGTCTTGAAAATGGGCTTAAAATTGCTGGGTAAACCAACCCTGCCAGGACAAAGAGTTTGCCTATGAGAGTGCTGCTTCCCTTTCTCGTATGCATCTCCACCTCCCTACCTACTAGCTACTCTGAGCTCCTGATTCTGCTCAGCTGACCCCATGTCAGTCATAAGAGAAAGTTGCTGCTTTGCTAGTGCTTCAGCATGTGGCTGACTCACTTTCCCCTGGCATGTTGCTAGTGTAGCAGGAAGCTGAGCCCCTTCTTGGCCGTGGATCAAAGCAGTTTCTGTTGGTTTTCAACATGACTGGCAATTGGTTCAACATCAGTCACCCTGTATCATAATCATGTTATCTCTGGAGTTGGGGGCTGGAAGGAGTAGGGACTCTCAGCTGGAGCTAGACAAAGCAAACCAAACTGAGTTTGGGCCAAGGGCTACTACAGCCTGCCTGGGCTCTGGGCTAAGCAGGATGGATTATGCTTAAACTTAGGCTCTCAGTGCTACCCTAAGGCCTTCCTATGCTGTGTGCTCATAGACCAGGCATGTCCAAAGTCCGGCCCGCGGGCCAATTGCGGCCCGTGTTCCGATTTAATACGGCCCCCGCTTCCTCCCCCTCTCCTGGCTCCCCGGCGCTCTTTTGAACTGGTGCGCCCAGCGTGCCGCTTCCGGCCGCGCCGCCGCCGCCCATGGCCTCCACGGTCCTAGAGCCTGCCCTGTAGGGCACGTCAGCAGCCCCGCTCCCCCGCTCGGCTGCAGGTTCGCCTTGCCCCCGGGCCGCCATGAGGCCGGCATGCCCTGCGCTCTCCGCCCACCTCCGACCCTGCGGGCCCTCCGCCTTGGGGCTGAGAGTGCGGGGACGGCCCTCACGCATGTTCACTTCTTCAAATCTGGCCCTCTTTGAAAAAAGTTTGGACACCTCTGTCATAGACTGACCTCATGGCATGAGGACCACTGGGTGGGTGAGTGTCACCACAAATCCATGGCAAGGTCCATCAATCCCTAAGATTGAACAAATCTCCCTCCAGGGTCTGAACACAGCTTATGGTAGGAAGCGGGGGGCAGGAGGCACAGAGGGCCAGCCTAAGGAGGCAGCAACTGGAGAAACCCCACCACCACCACCGGGCTGGAGAAGCCCTCTGCCCACTGCAGGCAGGGGTTGCTCCAGCCTATCAAGAGCAGCCCCTGCCTGTGGCAGGCCAGAGTGCAGGTCAGAGCGGTCCCTGTCTGCAGCAGGCTCCCTGCACGGCTGTAGTAGCCTTCTGCCCAGGGCAGGCAGGGAGCTGCTCCAGCCTTTACTGGTTAATCTTGAACCCTTTACCATTTAACTGGGTAAATCTTCACATCCCTACTCCTTGAGACACAGCACAGCCCCATCTCTAGCAGCAGGGAAGACTTGGCAGCAACTTCCAGATTTGAAGTGGCAGCCAAACAGCCACTGCAGCACCTCGCACTGGGGGGGAGGAGACCCTACCTTTGGGAGGATGAATGAGGCAGGGGCTGTAACTAAGCTGCAGAGAGGCTTGTGGGGAAACATGCCTGTTGGGGGAGAACTTGGGGCCATGTTACTCAGGATACAGTGGGGCCGGTCCACAATGCACCTGTGGGGGAGGAAGGAAAGGTTGTATTACCTAGCATGCAATGGGGGGAATTCCCTTGTGAGTGGGGGATAGGAATGGGGCTGATACCCAACATGCAATGGGGAGGATACACCTGTGGGGGATGGGATACCCAGCATGCAATGTGGCTGTCGGCCCTGCCATGGACCACCCTACTTCCAGTCTCCTTCCCACCCCCCACCAAGACCTGGCTGGGAGAGGGGGGAGGGATGTGCTGGTTCAGAACAGGGCACCAGAGTAGCCCCCGCCCCCAAGCAGCCTCCTGTGCACCACACTCCAACTGCCCTAATGGAACCGCTTTGCGGCGCCCGTTCCACATCGAGGGTTGAATCACTTCTGGGCTGTGCAGAGTTCCGCTACCCAGACCGCATGGGGGTGGGCAGTGAGATGGGGCCAGAGCCGTGGGGGTGGGAAAGCAAAGCCTGGCACCTGGATACGGAGCATCCCCAGGCCAGAGCCCTTTGCTGAGTGAGATCCCTGAGCATTGCTGGCTCGGCCTGGGCCAGACCACAAGACTGTGGGGCTCGGCAGGGGGAGGGGAAGATCCCCTGTGGGCGGGCAAAGGTCAGTGGAGTGAGGTGGGGGAGCCAGAGCTGTGGGGAAGGCATGAAGGTCAGTGAAGTGGAGGGGGGATCCCTCCCCTCTGACTGTCCCTCAGCCAATTATTTCCTCCCTCCTTCCTTCTCCTCTCCCTCTTCGCCCTAGCCACTTATTCCCTCATCTGCCTTCTTTACCTTCTCTGGGAGCTCCTCAGTTCAAGCACATAGCTAGCTCCACTTAGCTGCTGCTTAGGAGATACCCCTCCCCCTGCCGGTAAGCTGAGCTCCCTGCCTGCACGGGAGCTTTGAATCTCTGAGCAGAGCTCAGAAAACAGCTGCACAGCCACACAGCTTTCAGAGAACTTTGATTGCATACCCCTCCTCAGCACTAGGCAATCGCAGAGCCCCAGTTCTCCTCTCCCAACACCCAGAGCACCAGGAAGCTCTAGATTCCCACTTTCCCAACCCTGGAGCAACCAGGCAGCTGCATGGCCCTGGATCTAGCTCCATCCCCGTCAGCAACCAGGCCACACAGCCCAGTCCCCAGTAGCAGATGGGTGGCCTTGGCCCTGGGAACAGATGAAAAGTCCAAAAATGAAGTACTGCCAGAGGGCAAAGACCCAATACAGGCTGGGGCAGAGAGGATAAAAGTTACTCTGATGGAGTGAGCCACCTGCCCTGTTTCCACAAGTAGTGAGGGAAACAGAGGAGCTTTGTGATATCCCCTCTTCCAAGACAATATATCTTAGCACCCGCTTCTCTGTGCAGTGACTTCAAAGGTATGGCAGAGCACAGTTGTGGCAGCTTCTCACTATTGCATATAATCTACTGAGGGGCTACAGGAGACTTGAGTCAGTGATATATTTTACATAGACCATCAAAAACTGTCACACAATTTGAGTGTCTACACCAGGGGTGGGCAAGACGCTGTCAGCGGGCCGGATGCAGCCCACGGCTTCCTCGCTCGGACCCTGCAGCACAGTGGCATCACTTTGAATGACACTGCTCTATTCTGGGAGGGAGAAGGGATGCTCTGTACTCTGCCCGCCTGTGACGTAGTGGGGGGTACCTTGCTGGTTGCTATGCTGGGCAGTGGGTTGTGAGTGACCTCCACTGGCTGCTGTCTGTAGCGCGGCCCAGCAGGGCAGGGGATGAATCATTATGCAAAGAGGGTCTCTCAACCTGTCTGACCAGCTACCCCCCAGGGAGAGAAACAAAGGAAGATGGAATGCCACCCCTGGCTGGGGGGCAGGGCTGGAAGTGAGTTAGTTTCTGTCTGGAAGCATAGAGGAGATAGCCTAGGGAAAGGGGCTGGAATTTAGGGGCCCAGTCTCCCCCCATATCAAGGGGGGCTGAGGCATCCTAGGCCTGCCCTGTAACCAGATTACATCTGTGCTGTGTTGTATCCTGGAGAAGCAATAAACTCCCTCTATTCTACTGGCTGGTGGAGTCTGTTTGTGCCATTACGGGGGTGCAGGAGATGGGAAAATCCCAACGCGTCGTCACACCACCCCTTCAGCAAAATATCTCAGCTCCTGATTTTAAGAGGAATAAAGGATCTTTCGGAAAAGGCTTTATTTTCCGAAAGATCCTGTCTAGACTGGCGCTTTTCTCCGGCAAAGCCCCAAGCCGGAAAAAAGTGGCAGCCATGTTTATACAAATGAAGTGGGGGATATTTAAATCTCTCACTTCATTTGCAATTCCGACTTGTCTCATCTGCATCCCTTTTCTGGAAAAGGGGTGCAGCGTAGACACAGCCCTCGTGTAGATGTAGCCTCTGAGAATGGTTATCAAGCCAGTTATGCACGCACCTTATAGTAGCCCCATCTAGGTTGTATTTCCCTAGTTTATTGATAAGAAGGTCATGCAAGACCATGTCAAATGCCTTAATAAAGTTTAAGTATACCACGTCCACCGCTTCTCCCTTATCCACAAGACTTGTTATCCTATCAAAGAAAGCTATCAGATTGGTTTGGCATGCTTTGTTCTTTACAAATCCATGCTGGCTGTTACCTATCCCCTTATTTTCCTCCTGTTGGACATAAGTTTGGACACTTCGGATGTGGTGAAAACAGGCAAGAGATTTATTACACACAGTGCTGGTGGAGTGGTACCAGGGGTTAAGCTGGTTAACACTGGTTAAGCAAAATATTACAATAGATTATATAGGTGGCTGATGGACGGAGGGGATGCAATTTAATAGGTTTTAGCAGCAAGACGAAATGAGCACATTAGCCAATAAACTACGAAGGTTACACAGCATTTTTGCCCATTGCTAATTAAACACCTTATTTTATAATACAGGTAGTTATTTTTAACAAGCTAAATAAGCCAACATAAACAAAACAGACAATTTAATGGTAACTTTTGTTTATTTCAGTTATGATGCATTTATGGAAGGATGATGCCGCCTTGAGCTGGCGTGATCCTTCAGTCATGGGCCCATTACCTAGGATTAAACATATCACACTTACTAACATTAACAAAGTTGCTTTGGTATTAGACGGCCTTATTTAGTGAGGCCCCTTGGAATGTGGTTACCAGGGTGACTGTGCCTTTTCCAGGGTCACGCTAACTGCCTGTGCTGTGCTGTTAAGTTTACAAGCCTGTTTTAAATTTTAGGATTGAATAGGGGTTCTTAGCGAAAAACCATGGACTGCCTCAGTTTACCCTACACTTCCAGATGTTTGCAGATGAATCCCTTAATTACTTACTCCATTATCCTACTTCTGTGGTAGAAGTAGACTCAGTTTAATAACCTCTGGTGCATATTTTTATGCTTTTGCTTAATGGCCATTTCTTTGTTTTACCTACATAGTTATTTGTAGAATGCCACACTTTGGTGTATTTACTAGCTTAAATTGTTGGAAAGGACGATAAAGTTGATATACTCCAACAGCAGTGTTAATTTTTTTTCTTTGATTTTTATATTAAATACATATCTTAAGCAGTGTATTTTGTTGATTATCCCTTGTTTTAATATTCATTCTTCCATATCTATGATGATATAGATGTGTTTTTTTTGTACTGGTGTCATAACTCCACACCTTACCTTGATATTGGTTCACATACCAAAATTCAATGTGCACATGGAGGAAAAAATTTGAGAGAACATTGTCTCCTGTTTCTTCTGGGACAGTAGAAAGATGGGTCCCACACTGATTATTCTCACTGTCAAAAATGTATACCTAATTTTCAGTTTTTGTCCAGCTTCAACTTCCAACTATGATATTATGTTTCTCTGCTACAATGAAAAGTCCAATATTAAATATTTGTTCTCCATGTAAGTGTAGACTGTGACCAGCTCACCCCTTAACTTTCCAGTCTAAGGTAAGCTAAATAGACTGAGCTCCTGGAATTTCTCACTCTGAAGCCAGGTCTATAATAGACCCAGAAGGTTAGCTTAAGATACACATCTCCAGTGATGTAAAAAACACACTGGCTGACCTGAACATGCAAGGCACTGCATTCAGCCTTATGAAGTAGAAATCCAGCAACTACACAAAGAAACTTGCACAGATCCAAACTGACATCTTCCTTTCCAAGTGCAACTTCTTGTTCCCCCCGCCTCCAATTTTTTTCCTTCTTCCCCTCCTCCCCCACCCCCTCTTCTCCCCTGTTTATTTTAGTTCTGGACATCCAACACTCTGGTCATCTGAAGAAGTGCACTGTGTCCACAAAAGCTCATGATACCATCTCCATGTTTTCAGGAGTGGCCCGAGGCTGGCTGCGGTAGCTGGCGCCCCAGGTGGAGCGCGCAATCGGCGCCCTCGCCTGCAGGGCCGTCAATGGCCTGACATAACTGGTGGGTGCCCCGGGTGCCCCCGTGATGTCATCATCAGGCGACTTGGGTGGCAGTGCCCTAGGCAGCGGCGGAGTCCGCCTATAGCCACAGGCTGCCCCTGCATGTTTTGTTAGTCTTTAAAGTGCTACCAGATTATTAGCTGTTTTTTAAGTTTAGCACGTTCTGTTGATTGTCCACCATGACCCCCAAAAATATTTTTTGGAGTCACTGCTTCCCAGGAAAGAGTCCCTCATCTCAAAAGTATGGCCAACATTCCTTGCTCCTACCTATACATATTACCATCTACTGTATATTTGAGAGAGTTTGTGCATCTGTGTGTCTGTCCATGAGTCCATTTGTTCAAGAACTCCACCAAACAGTAAGAGCTATAAACTTAAACAACAAACCGTCTGGTAGCACTTTATAGACTAACAAAACGTGTAGATGGTATCATGAGCTTTCGTGGCCACAGCCTACTTCTTCAGATGACCATTTGTTGTTTAAGTTTATCCTGTACAGCCTAATTTGGCTACCCCCAAAGCTTCTCAGGAAGAGCTATGACCACCCGATTTGGTATGCAGCTTCCTCTTATCATAACTTAAAGCAAGCTGAGGGTTTGGTTGTGTCTGGACAATGGGATGTACTGGACAATGGGACACAATTGTTTTGTATAAAATGAAATGACCAAGGGGGGCAGCAAGGGCACAATTACTGGCTAGCAGCCACTGGCTGGCAGCAGAGTCCCCACTACCCTGGGCTGTCCCTGGGGAGCATCCATCCACCATGCCATATGCCCTCCCCCCCCCCCCCCCCCCGCACAAGGCCAGCCCCAGAGAGAAGCCAGAGGGCTGCCTGTGTTCCCCCTCCCCCCCACCACCAAAGGCTGGCCTTGGGGAGAAGTTGGCAGAAGGCTTGTGCCCCACCCCCAGGAGAAGCTCTAAAAATGCAAAGAAAAAGAATGAAAAATTCCCATCTAGAAATCAGGGTAACAAACAGCAAGTGCAACACTAGTAACAGAGGTCACTGCAAAAACTGCCAGCAAGCACTTCGCTGGGCATATTTTCAATGAGTATTGGCTGTTAAAACAGAACTAGGGCAGGACCGGCAGCTGTACAACAGCAGAGCTGACTGACGCGTGCAAACAGCAGCAGCGGGGCTCTGCTGTCGGATACACACGGATAAGGGGTCACTGGTCCCTGAGAGCTGTCTGCAAACTCTCTCACTGAACCGAGTCTCCTGCAGCAGCTGCCCGCTGTGCACGTGCCTGGGGGCTTGGGGCAACTGCTCCGATGAAGGGGGGGGGGCACGACCGCTCCCCACGTGACTCCTCGCCGTGCCACCGCGGGAGGGGCCGGGACAACTACCCCAGGCGCCGTCCTGCCTCGTCTCCTAGTGACGCAGCCCAGGGAAGAGAGCAGAGTGCTCGGCCCGTGCCACGCCCCCCTGCTAGCCCCACCCCAGGGCTCTGGCCCCTTGCCACTCCCACCACGTGCGTGCGAGCCCTACGCTGCCCCCAGCTCCTCCCCCTTTGTGTCCCGTCTCAGAAGCAGCCCGCCCAACGCGAGGCCAAGTAAGGGCAGGGGCTTCAGCGGATGCTACTGAGCGTGCGCGGTGCGGGGTCCGCGCGCTCCGCTTCGTGCCAGACCCCCCCCCGGCTGCAGGGTTCTATCCCCGCCCTCCTGTCCCTGCCGCGCGCTCACAACCGCCCTAACGGCAGCGCCTCGCCGCGGCGCTCCCTACCCCCTCCTTACGCAGAGCGCGTCACTTCCCGGCTGGGCGAAGTCCCGCCCCTTCCCTGCGCTTTTCGCCTCTCCCCGGGGCGCCGAGGCCGGTAAGCGCTGCCGGGGGGAGGGGCGGCGGTCCGGGGGGCTGAGGGAGCAGTGGGGCGGGGCTGGAGGAGGAGCTCCCTACTGCTTGTGTGAATGGGGGGGGGGCGCTCCCTGCGTGTGCCCCGGGCAGCCCCACAGCCAGACCCGCCCCCCATCCCGCCTGCGGAGCTCGCATTCCCCCGCCCCCCCTCAGAGGAACATCAGACCGGCCGGGCGGGGTCAGAGCAAAGGCCCGTCCAGCCCAGGGTCCTGGCTGCCCACCGCCGCCAGTGGCAGGTGCCCGGGAGGGAGTGACCAGAGCTGGGAATCATCACGTGATCCCTCCCCTGTCACCCGTTCCCAGCCTGGGCTGGAGCTGGGGGCGCTGCGCTGCCGGGGGATGTGCACGTGACCTGCTTTCCAGCTGCTCCTCTGCTACCGGTTGAATGTACCCTGGGACTGTCCCCTGGTCCGCTCCATTGTAAAACACCCCCCACCTCTCCCATTTGCCCCTTTTCTTAAATTCTTCCAAGTCATGGGCGGCCAGTGTGCCAGGCGTTGCCTTCCCCAGCTGCCAGCCTGGCCCCACTGCAGTAGGTTTTCTGGGGGGGAGGAGTGTTGCTGCCCCTAGTGCTTGCCCTCCCCGTGCTTCTAGCTGGGGAGGCTGGGGCCCTGTGCAACCATGTAGAACCACACATCCTCCTCCTTCCCTGTGCTCCAGAGCCAGGGAGCCTAGGGATGCGCACCCATCTGCCCGCCCCTCTCCCCATGGTGGGGGAGTGGGACGAGGAGGCAGTTTGGCTTCCATGGGGAGCATGGCCTCATCAGAAAGGGCTGGGGGTTTGGGGGTTGGGGTCTTGCCTCTCTCAGCCCTACTTTCACCCACTGCTCATATTCAATGTGGATATCAAGTGTTGCCCTGTTGGTCAAATAGTACTGCTGATTGAACTGCATAGTTGGTATTTATTACTCAAATGCAATGTGCCCTCCGGATTTCTCCCCTTGTCTAATTATAAGACAGGGAACAATATGTCCTGTGTAGCTCTTTTCATCAGTTCTTGAATACGCATATCATGTCTTCGCAAGTAGTGCCCCCTTTTTCTTTATTTGTTTATCAGATATTGCTGTGAAATAAGCTCAGATTTTTATCTCAACAACTCATATACAGTCCCTCTGATTTTCCTCCTTCTTCTCTTCTTTACAAAAGTGGATCCAAAATCCCTCAGATTTTGGCCCTTTTCTCTTTCATTTCTTAACATTGATCTAAAACCTCAGGTTTTGCCTCATTGTATATAGGGATGTAATAGTGTAGTCAATTAACTGATAAATAAAAGCTTATAGTTAGTGCTATAGACAACATGCATCCCCTCCCCAACCAGTCAATTTTTTAGCAGGCTGGTTGGTAGTCCAGCTCAGTCCTGGCTTGCGCTGGGTCTGGGAGCTCAGCCGCTCCCTAGATAGGGGCTGCTGCCAGCTCACCAGTGTGCTCCGGCTCCACTGCCGAGGAGCTCCCTGCCACTCCACACTGCTGCCTCTGTATCAGAAGCAGCAGCATGGAGTGACAGTCAGTCACTCTTTGTGGGAAGCTGGTTTTTAAACTAAAACTCTCAGACCAGCTCCCACCTGGCACCCCGCACTACTGATACAGAGGCAGCAGTGTGGAGTGGCAGGGGATTCCTCAGGAATGGAGCCGGAGCACACTGGCTGGCGGCCCTGCCCCCGGGGACTTTAGAATAGTCGAGTAACCAATAAGAATTAATTAGGTTAATCGACTATTCATTTAACCAATATTTAACATCTGTACTTCTATATAATTATTAAATATAAATTATAAATTAATCATCTCAGCTTCAAGAATGTTCCGCGCAACTTCTCCTTTGCTGGAAGGAACCTATTGTCCAGAGTCATTCTCCATTCTGGAAGTTGCAGGGACTGGTGTTACCAGTGGTCATCTTTTTAGGAGGAAATTTAGCAAACAGCCCAGGGATGGGATATTTCCAGCCACAGGGGCAGTGAGAGGGGACATGGGAAAGAAGAAAGAGACTGAAAGGGGAAGTGGGAGAAAGAAATGGAGAGAGATTTGCAGCTCTCTAATCTGCACTAATTGCAGTATCCCTGGGCAGAATCCCTTTACTGTAAACAAGATGAGCATGAGAGAGAGGAAAAGCCAGTTCCGGATTTTCCTTCTGCTGGGGTATGGCTGACATAGGGTTATTGTCAAGAGGTAATCCCCCAAAGTGATTCCTTTGGTTCTTCTGTTTTGTAGCTTTTTCTTCTAATAATTTATTAGAATCATGGAAACATAGAATTCTAGGGTTGAAAGAGACCTCAGGAGGTCATCAAGTCCAACCCCCTGCTAAAAGCAAGATACATCCCAACTAAATCGTCCCAGTCAGGGCTTTGTCGAGCTGGGATTTTAAAACCGCTAGGGATGGAGATTCTACCACCTCCCTACATAACCCATTCCAGTGCTTCACCACCCTCCTAGTGAAATAGTATTTTTCTAATATCCAACCTAGACCTTCCCCACTGCAACTTGAGACCATTGTTCTTCATTTTGTCTCCTGTCACCATTGAGAACAGCTTCTCTATCGTCTTTGGAACCGCCTTTCAGGAAGTTGAAGGCTGCTATCAAATCCCCCCGTCATTCTTCTCTTCTGTAGACTAAATAAGCCCAAATCCCTCAGCCTCTCCTCATAAGTCATGTGTTCCAGCCCCCTGATCATTTTTGTTGCCCTCTGCTGGACTTTCTCCGATGTGTCCACATCCTTTTTGTAATGGGGGACCCAGAATTGGACACATTACTCCAGATGTGGCTTCACCAATGCCGAAAAAAGGGAAATAATCCCTTCTCCAGATCTGGTGGCAGTGCTCCTCCTAATGCAACCTAATATGCCATTAGCCTTCTTGGCTACAAGGGCACACTGTTGACTCATATCCAGCTTCTCATCCACTATAATCCCCAGGACCTTTTCTGCAGAACTGCTGCTTAGACAGTCAGTCCCCAGCCTGTAACAATGCTTGGGATTCTTCCGCCCCAAGTGCAGGACTCTGCACCTGTCCTTGTTGAACTTCATCAGATTTCTTTTGGCCTAATCCTCTAATTTGTCTAGGTCATTCTGGACCCTATCTCTACCCTACCGAGCATGGCAGAATTTAAGATGTCTGTCTGCAAGAAAAGGGTCTGGAGAAAAAAAATGTGAAATTAACTAAAGCCTATTCTGAAACTTCCATAATTTCTCTTCTCTCCCAGACAGGCTGCAGAATGACGTCCATGTTTCACTCCATCTTACCCCATCTTCCCATGACACAGGATAAAGAAATGGCTGCAGTGGAACTACTTCAGGTAAGGATTATTGCAGGGTTGCTGGTGTGTTCCTGCAGGAGAGAGAGGGGCAGCAAATACACAGAAGGTGGGTCTGGTCTGGAGATTGGAACAGGGCAGGAAATACACAGGGAAGAGAGAGAGTGTGGCATACCTTCTGGGATTTGTTTAATGAGTAGTTTAGATTCTGGGAACACACTGTAGTCATACTGTAATTGTCCCTCCCCTTCTGTAGTGGCAGGAGGCCGCATCACCTCACTATGACCTCAGGATCTCTGCCTGGTCTCAAGGGAATTAGCAGTCCAGGTCTTAGTGTCCCAACCACCCTAACAGGTGAAAACCCCATGAGTGTTCTAATCCTCAGGCAGGCTCCGGCCTTTAGGCATGGTAGAGCAACCCAGAAGCCTGTAAACTCTGGGCTCTTAGGCAGGGGCAGAGCAGACAATGGTTTAGGGGCTTGGGCACCCACATTGCAGATTGAAGATTTGCAGGAATGTCCATTCAATATAGTTGGGTGTCTCCCATGCTTCATTGTCTGTTGAATGTTTCTTGATGCGCCAAGCAACATGAATAGCCCTTTCTAGACATGCTGGCTAGCTATCCCATCTAACATTTGAAATACAGATACATAGCTAATGTTCATATCGTCAAGTACAAAAATGATACACTCACACAAATAGTATAACCATAACCAGAGAAACATTAGCTTTATGTAGACATCTCGTTCGGCACACTTTATATATGATTTGCTGCACACATATAACAGTGGTTGCAACAATGATCTGTGAGGATGTATCATAATCCAATAACATCACAGCACTTAATGGGGCAGGTACAGTGTCACATGATGCATGTTTCTCAATCTCGCTGCCAGCTCTTTTCAACTGAAGTGTGTGGGAGAGTGTGTGACAGTAAGTGTGGGGGGGGGAGCAAGTGTGTCATCATGCTGTCTCGTAAATTCAGACACTTGTAGGAAACAATCAGTCCTGAAACTGGGGGCAGGAGGAGACTCCAACCTCAGTCCCTGACTCATTCTCTAGCTTTGCAAAGTACAGAGTGTCTCTCACTGTCACCACACATTCATCCCAGCCTGCATGCCTCTGTTCCTATTCTGGAAGACCACAAGAGCAATACACAGTAATGATTTGCTTTGTGTCCTGGAGCAGAACAGCCCTGGCTGTCAAAGGGGTAGATGGCATTCCTTCAAGGTTGCTGAGTTCAAAATAATGAGCAGAGTGGTTACTCCAAGCATTGTGGGACACCTCTGGAAGCCAATTACAGCAATAAAAGCAATCAGGGTGTTCACATTGGAACGACAGCATTAAAGCCTCTGTTCCAAGAACCATATCACTCTCGTCAAGGTGGTTTTATTGCCGCTGAGGAGTCTTGTTCCTCAGCACAGACTACAACTAATAGCAAAGGTCATCTCGCTGGACTGAGGTCCGTGCTGATGGACATGGTCCATCCTGACCAGACTTATACCATCCTGATCACTCCATATTCAACAATCTATATTTCTTCCAGACCCTCTTGGAGCTCAGGTGTAGGGATAGTCTGGCCTGCCTCGCAGAGTTCAGTATTTCTGCTGCTGCCTGTGGGTTCCTGCTGGCCTGCCTTTCAGAGGAGAGTGGGTGACTCCACCATCCTTCCGAGATCTCTCCTGGATGTCTGCTCCTCCTGGCTGGCTGGCACAAGTCCATCCATATCTGAATGCCCCTGCCCCAGTCTTGTGGGAGGAGCCCCAAGACCAGGATCCAGTTAAGTGCAGAGGGATAACTAAGGAATAACAAGGACAGTGTCATAGGGCTACTGCCCTGGAGTCTGCTGCTCCCCATCCAGCCAAAGGCAGGTGGAGGGTCCACAACTCTGTGCAGGCTTCTCACAGCTGCCCATGTGGCTCTTCCTGACCGAGCCCAAGTCAGGACTGGGGGTTGGCTCTGAGCCTCAGCCTAGACCCAGTGTAGAGTCCTGGAAATCCACAGATATCTGCAGATAATCGCATCTGCAGGTGCATATATCTACAGATAATTTTTGCAGATTATGGATCAGATGCAGATATGTATTTTTGAATCCACACAGGGCTCGAGCTATGAGATATGAAGAGAGTACCCATAGCTGAAGCTTAGGGGAGATATTTCTCCTCCTGTATTCAGGTCCGAACAATGAGCTTCCTATGAGGGAGCTCTCATGGGACCCAGATAGAGGCTGCATCTCCTGTATCAGTCTCTGGCTAGTAAGGGTGTGATGGGTCTGCTGGGAGAGACAAGAGGCTCTCCCATCATCTCCTCACCCTGCTGTTTGTTTGATGCTCTGAGCAATGTGTGTTTGAGACACTGTTCACCATGAGCACCCAGAACTTCCATTTGATTGGCTCCTCTCCCCCGTGACTGGTGGGGCTGTGAGTAGGGTAGCAAGTACTGAGTTTTGGGCTCTTGCTCTTTCAGAGGCCGGTGACGTTTGAGGAGGTGGCTGTGTATTTCACCAGGGCCGAGTGGGCTCTGCTGGACCCCGCTCAGAGAGCCCTCTACAGAGCCGTCATGCAGGAGAACTATGAGAATGTTACCTCACTGGGTAAGGAGTCCTGTCCCCACGGTTCTTAGAAGGGGAAATAATTAATCAAGGTTTGCATCAGCACTACAGTATAACCTTTACACTCCCCTGATTCAGCACCACATCAACATGCCAATCACACATGCACGAGGGATGTTAAGAGGTGGTTAATTGGCCAATGAAGTAGTTGATAGAATTTTTATTGACTACTCGGTTTGTCGATAAGGGAAGGCAGCCTGGCTCAGACCCAGCTCACACCGGGTCTGGGATCTACCCCTCCTTGGCTCTGCAGTTCAAATGTACTAAGAGCCCAAGCTGCCTGCATGGCCGGAGCAGCCCCTGTCCGCAACCGGTCCAGGCCACCGCACGCAGGAGCTGCTTCATGGCGTCAGCCCCTGTCTGCAAGGGGTCCCAGTGGACAGGAGCTGCTGCCGAACAAGAGCTGCTTTGAGGCAGCAGACCCTGCGCGGGGGGGTGCGGGTCCATGCTGCTTCGCAGCAGCCTCCTCTCCCTGCACTCCCCTTCACTGCTGCCTCTGATAGAGGCAGCATGGGGGGACAGGCAGCACTGAGGAGGTAGTGCTGGCGGGAACCGGCTTTTAAGTCTGCTCCCCCCAACACCAGCTCTTGCTCCCCACCTCTTGCTTCCTCTGTATCAGAGACAGCAAGGGGAGGTAGGAATGCAAGTAGTTGACTAGATTAACTGATAAACTTAGGCTTAGTCGACTACTCACATCCCTAATACACACATAAAGCACTCTGCCTCTCCCTGGTACACAACACTATGGGAACAGATCACAGGAGCAGTTTAACGCAGTGTCAAATATCTTCTCATTTTAAGATGAAACTGGGATGTGATTCCTGTATAATGAACAGAACCTTCTTATTCCCAGCCTTCACTCAAACACTGAGTCTAATGCACGCAAACCAGCTCAGACTTGCAAAATGATACCACTCCCTTACCTTGAAGATTTATTGGTGCATTTCCTTCACTGACCCCTCACTGAGCCCCATAGATCATTAGCATGTATGATATCAGCCCTGTGGCAAGAATCACCCTTCTGCACCTTTGATGATGCGCAGCCTATGACATTGAGCACTGAAATGGGGCAGACTAGCTCCCTCACGGTTCACATGAACCTCTCGTCATAGCATAGTCACAGCTCAGTCATGCTGCTCCAACTAATCCTTCCCCCATCTAGTTTTGCTACAGCTGACCCGGTGCATGCAACTGGAGGGCTTGGAGATAAATGTTGGTATTCCAATCTGTACAATACAAGACACACAATGGCATGTTTTTAGTCCTTTCTTGTAGCTATTACAGATTCATAGAATTTTAAGGCCAGAAGGGATGATTAGGTTATCTAGTCTAGTGTTTCTCATCCTTTTTTTATGAAGTACCTCCTTTTAAAAAATAAAAAAAAATGTAAGTACCCCCAGCACCCCAACAGTTTTCAGACACACAATTGTTTTTTCTACTATTGCAACATATTTGTTTAAACATCTTAATCGTAGCCGGGTGGGCGCTGAAATTTTGGGTGCAAAAAGTACAACAATAATAAAGTGTGGTAAAACTTAAAACAAAAATCCAGTTTTCTCCAAATTTCAGTTGTGTTGACGTACCCCCAAGACTTCTCTCGAGTACCTCTAAGGGTACTCGTACCGCTTGCTGAGAAACACTGATCTAGTCTGATCTCCTATCACACAGACTGTAGAATTTCTTTCAGTTACTGCTGTGCTGAGCTAGAGCACTTCATGTTTGACTAAATCATTTTCAGGAAGACATCCAGTCTTGACATGAGGACTTGAACACACAGAGAATTCCCCAGTTCCTGTGATACTTTGTTAATCTTTGTGCCATCCTTAGTGAACCATTCCCAGTGGCTCTTTCCAGCTGCAGGGATGGGATGGGATGGGATGGGAGAAGGGGCGGCCCATGAGCCTAGGCAAACTAGGCAGTTGCCTAGGGCGCCGCTGGCCCAGATGCCCAGTGATGATGTCAGGGGGCGCCAGGGTGCCCCGTGATTATGTCATGGCCATTGACGGCCTTGCAGGCGGGGGCACCGATTGTGCTTTCCACCTGGGGCGCCAGCTGTCGCAGCCGGCCTTGGACTGCTCCTGGATGGGAGCAAAGTTAAAGTGGCAATGCAGGGATGGCATGTCTTTTCACTTTCAGGTTTGCACAGATTTAAATTTAGTGTTATCCATATGGTGAAAGGCACGAAACAGCACAAGGCAATCTTAAGTCTGCAGTAAAGTATTTTATGGGCATTCTGTTGGCTTCATTTTATTGTGGTGGATGTTTTGTCACTGTAATTGCATTGACAATTGTCCTTTTGCCCATATAGCTGTGTGTGTGTGTGAGGGCGGGAGAGGTGGTTTTTCACAGTCCTAAGCAATAGGGATATTGTGGCAAAACTTTAAAAGCAGACTATGAGAGAGTCTGTGTGTAGATTTTATAGCACTTCAAAATATTCTCAACAGGGAGGCAATAGACACACTCAAACTGATGAGCCCTCTGAACATCTCTCTGGAGAATCCAGCCCCTGTTCCACTTGATCCTCACAGATTCACAGGTATTACAGCTTGGCTTTTACATCTTCTGTCATGGATCCACTTAACACAGCACTTAGACTATGTCTACTCTAGCACTTTTGTTGATAAAACTTTTTCATTTGGGGTATTAAAAAACACATATCCCAACTAGAGATGTGAACAGTTAACCTAACCTAAGTAATACTTACTGGATAATAGTTAACTGGGACCCAGGAGCAGCCTCAGACGTTGGGAGCCGGCCTCCCTCAGCACAGGAAGGCCAGGAGCAGAAGCTGGCCACTACACACATTGGGCTGCTGTTTCTGCTGCTACCCCCCTCGCTTCCTCCAAGTGGGAAAGGGGAAGGACTAGGAGCAGAGGGGGCCAGCAGCGGCACATGGAGGGAAAAGGAGCAGAAGCTGGCTCCCTGATGCGCTGGGATACCACCTGTATGGGGGGGCCAGCAGTGGCAGCCCAGCTCATGGAGGTGCAGGAGCAGGATCCCACTTAATTGGTTAACCACTTAAACCTAAGGGTTAACTGGTTAACTGGGATTTGACATCCCTAATCCCAGCCAACATACATTTTGCTCACAAGCCCACCAGTGTGGATAGCATGTTGGTGGGAGCCACTCTCCCATTGACATAGCTACTGACGATGGTTGGGGGTTTTATTATGCCAATAGGAAAAAGCTCTCCCTTTGGCCTAGAGAGGCTATGTGGGAGAGTATATAGCGGCACAGCAGAGCAGGTGAGCTGTGCCTCTGTAGTGTCTCTAATGTAGACGTAGTCTTAAATTTGTTTAGAGTGAAAACAAGTAGAGACCTGTGAAGATGCAAAATTTTGCTTCTGCAAAAATGAGCCATGGATATAAAGCAGATGGATTGCAGAGCTCTAAAAACAAGTAATTATGTAATAAATAAAGTCAAGAGAGTAACCTTTCAGAAGTGGTGTGCCAAGATTTAACTTATTCCCCTGTATGTAACAGTCCAAGTGCCAGTGATACTTTTTAAAGTCAATAATAGTCCTACTATTATTAAAGTATTTAATATTAGTAAATTAAGATGCAGATCTTAACATTTAGTGTGATCCTTGACCTTGCTTTCCCTTGCTGAGTTCTCCAATCTCGGGCTCGTAGTTTGATATTTTAAGCAGCACACAAGCCTCTGAGTGTTCAGTCAGACACCCCAAATAAACTGTCCCCAGCTTCCTCCTCACCAGACAGATGGCAGCATCCACTTACCGTTTCTTTCCCCCATCCACCCCTGTGGAATCTGCTTGCCCCAGCCCAGGTGGGAGCTGGGATAAAATCCTGCTTTTCAAAGTAGCAGGCACCAGCAGTCTCTTCTGTCCTAACTCCCAGGTAAAGCACAAATAAATTATCCACACCTTCCCAACCTCACAGCACAAGCAAACTACCTCCCTGCCTCTACCTCACCCCAGTGCCAGCACCCATCCACCCCCTCTTCTCCTGCCCATCCTATGCACTTACAAACATGCTGCTCCTGTTCCCAGCTGGGTAGCTGGGCTGCCTCTGACCCACTAGCGTGGCTCCATTACTTTGCGGGACTGCTCTCTGTTGCCAAGCCAGCAGAAACTTGCTGCCCCTGTCTGGACCATCTCTGCCCCACTACCACGGCTCCATTACTGGAGGAGCAGCCACATGGCCCAAGCCTTGGTCCTGACCACCCAGGAGCAGCCTCCTGCCCCGGTCTTGGCCCTGCTGCACAAGGAGCAGCCCACGTGGCCCAGGTCCTGGCCATTGGAGTTTGCCCAGCTGAGCCCCCGTATGCCCACCAGCAGCTCACCTGCTTTCAGCAGATCACATCTGTAATGGAGTTGGATGGGTGGAGAATGGGGAGATTACCAACTCCTGGCTGGCACGTAGCCCAATCTGCAGCCTTTGTGCCTGCACCCCGGAGTTGGTGCTGTGGTTGTGCACTGGCTGCTGCCACAGCCCAGTCAGCAGCCTTCCTGCCTGTTGAAGAGCAGAGAGTGCCCAGGCAGTGGTAGGCTGGTGGAATGGAGGGGCAAGTTTGGGGTGAAGAGATCCTGTGAGCTGAGGTATCTGGAGGCAGTGGAAAAGAGATGTACCATAAAGAAGGTTCTGTAGGGTATTTCAATGAAGTAGAGGGCTGGAAGAAATGAGAATGAGCTGGTTTCAGTGGGCTTGACCGGTTCAGAATACCCCAACTTACCTGTGCAATAGAATATCAGCATTACAAACACCTGGGGAATGGAGGTTATTCATAAATATGAAATGTTTGTATCTCTGAACTAGACATTCAGAGCATTGAATTTCCTTCATTGCTAGACTCCATCCGCCTTCCTCACAGCTTGAATGACCTATATTTTGGGGTGGAACCTTGAGAAAAGGTTCACTGAACTATATGAGAGAAACAGAGAATCCCAAGTTCTCTTTCACTAAAACAAAGGAACCATGCACTTTGGACTTTATGGGAGAAATTGAGTAAGTGGTCAATTTCTCCCATAATTGGTCTCCATTTTGCTGGAAAGTAACATGATAAGAATCTTTGAGCCAAGACTGCCATTTTGTTAATTCATAATTTCAAGTGTTTTTTCACTTTCACTTGCTTGTAACCATTTCTGACACTCCCTACTTGAAGTGACTGTAATGATTTTCTTCCTAGACTTGTTTTACTCTTCATCTAAATTAATCTGGCAGCCCTTCCTCCGTCCCGCATAGAGCAACTGACTCCCACGTGGGGACGTCAGCGCTGCAGGGAATCCAGGATGGGGATCCGAGGCACCTGTCCTTTTTGCCTCTCATGTCCAGCCTGACTCGCCCAGCTTCCCCACCCACTGCAGATTGAAACGCTCTGGTTTGGAAACTTTTTCTGAGTAAAATCTCTCCAAGAAATGCACAACCTGAAGCTTCAAGCTAAACACCCAAAACACTGGTATACAATTTTCTTTGTAATAAGAAGCATTAAAAATGGCAACAAAGAAGCAAGGTTTGTGGATGAACACAGGGTTTTCAACCCTGTTTGGGAGATGGAATTCACTTTTTCAGAAATAAATGGAAAACGAATGTGTCTTCTTTGTCAAAAGACTGTAGCTGTGGTAAAGAAAACAAATCTGCAACGGCACCATGACTCTGTCATCTTGAGTTCAAAGACTCGTATCCACCTGGCAGCAATTTAAGAAAAACTAAGATACATTCCTTACTGGAAGGTTTCCGTACTCAACAAGATATGTTTAGTTCACAAGTTAAAGACAGTGATGCTGTTACAGAAGTCTCCTTCAAAATGGCTTGACAGATAGCTAAATCAAAAAGATCTTTTACTGAAGGTGAATTGATGAAGAAGTGTTTCTTAGACTACAGTGAATCACTTTTTGCAGAATTTAAAAACAAAGGATACAGTAAAACAGATATCAAATCTGCAAGTGTCTGATTCAACCATAATAAGACAAATTGAAAGCATTTCAGGCAATCTGTTTTCTAAATTGCTAAAAGACATTGAAAGCACTGAATATTTCAGTCTGGCAATGGACAAATCTACTGATCGTTCAGACATCTCTCGGCTCATAATGTAGGTGAATTTTTTCAATGGCAAAAAGTATGTCGAAGAAATGTTTACTCTGCTACCTTTGACTGGTCAAACTAGGGAAGAGGACATTTATTCTGTGCTAATGGCATTTTTTGAAGAACCAGGAAAATGCTTTGATTTGAAGAAGTTTACTTCAGTAGGGAGGGATGGCGCTCCCTCTATGGTTGGAAAAGAGAAGGGGCTAATTTCTTTGCTGAAGAAAAATCCACAGTTTCCAGATTTCTTTTCATACCATTGCATTCTGCACCAAGAACAGTTAGGCAGCAAACTGAAGAGAGTATTTCTCAAGAGCACAATGTATAGTGTCACAAAAATCGTCAACTTAATTGTTGCAAATGCCTTGAAACTTAAGACAGTTTTGAGCTTTAGTTGAGTACAAAACACAGTATGGTGACTTGGCAATGTTTGCAGAAATTAGATGGCTGAGTCGGGGAAAAGTGTTGGATCAGTTTATGGATCAACTTGCTGTACAAGTGTTTTTGGAGGCAAAGGATCACCAGGATTTACTGTTGTGTTTAGGTGCAGAGACATTCCTGCTAAACATGGCTTTTCTCACTGATATGTCACACCACTTAAATGCACTCAAACTTAAACTTCAAGGCAAAGAAAAAAACCTGACTTCTCTGGTGTGTGATGTTTCTGCATTTGAAACAAAACTGGCCCTTTTTACAGATCAGCTTTGTGAGAAAGACTTAACTCTCTTTCCCATCCTCAACTTGCAATTGACACAGATGAGTGAACATGCATCTTTTTTGCCTGATTTTTTTTTTAATGGAGTACATCTCAGAGCTGAAAACCAAATTTTCTTCTTGTTTTCTAGATGTCAAATCCCTGAAGACAGTTCTTGAATTTACTGAAAATGCTTTTTCAGTTGTGGTAAAGGCAGTCTCACCTTCAGCAGTGAAATTTGGTGTTGAGAGGGCCACATTTGAAGAAGAGATGATAGAAGTGCAAAACAATAGTATTCTAAAAGCTAGGCATAAGAAAGAGGACACTGAAACATTTTGGATGACTTATGTACAGGAAGACATGTACCCTGCCTTACTGAAATGTGCCAAAAAAGTGCTAACATGCTTTGGGTCTACATATGTCTGTGAAAGTTCATTTTCCTTCATGGAAATCATCAAGTCAAAACTGTGCACCTCTCTTACTGGCAGACATCTGACCGACTGTCTCCATGCTGCTACAGTGGAATACAAGCCTGATGTGAAACAGCTGATGAAAAGTTTGCAGATACAATCTTCATAGAATCATAGAATACTAGGACTGGAAGGGACCTCCAGAGGTCATCGAGTCCAGTCCCCTGCCTTCATGGCAGGACCCAGTACTTTCTAGACCATCCCCGATAGATATTTATCTAACCTATTCTTAAATATCTCCAGAGATGGAGATTCCACAACTTCCCTAGGCAATTTATTCCAGTGTTTAACCACCCTGACAGTTAGGAACTTTTTCCTAATGTACAACCAAAGTTCCACATTGATTGTACTTATACTCCAGTAAATGCCAGTACTGTATTTGCAGTTTGTTTGATTTGTTAAAATTGTGAAACCAAAACAAAAAAGTAGTCAAGATAATGGTCTTCTATTGATATGTGTTTTAGTAGTTAAATTCCTGGACTCATTTGCTCATTAAAAGTGCTATCATATGGGTAGAAATCGAGTAAATATTGCATTTTACTAATATCAGCAGAACTGCCTTAAATGGGGCCTGCATGAAGTGAAGTCTTGCCTTAATCTTTGTATTCATGCCTGTCAATGTGAAAAGCTATTTGCAAATATATATTTGCATGTATATGCAACCACACTTAAGTTGCGGCCCTTGGCATGAGCTGTGAGTATCATTATGGACCCCAGGGCTTGCAAATTTGAGTAGCTCTGCCATAAGCTGTGACAGGCTGTATTTCCTTTCTCTCAGGGCCCTGCCTTCCCAAGTTCAGTTCTCCAGGAGTTGTTAATGTCATGAGTAGAGAGAAATAGGAGAGAAAGTAAGTCTCTAGCATTTTCCCCATCTTTTTTATAATTCAGTCCTTTGTGGTAGAAACATCTTCTTCCAAGTTTCAGATGATTCATGGTGATAAGTTATGTGTTGTAGATGTGAGGTTCAAGCCGTACTGTGATAAAATCTTCTCCTCTGTTGAAGAATGGCCATTTTACAAAAGGATACCCTTGTTGGTCTCCGAGGATCTGGTGTATGGGTTGTTTTCATAATTCTAATATATTTTTCAGTAATATCATGTAGTAAAATCTTATCTTTAGCAGTATTTCTATTTTAATACATAGTCTAACAAGACAATATAATGTTCAGCATATTATCAGTTTCCAAATTATATCTGACAAGGTATACTTTGTACTAGGGATTGGCAACCTTTTCAAACCAAAGAGCCAAACTACATCAAAATTCAGAACAAGTGCTTAACAAAGAGCCAGTATAAGAATGCCCATTTGCATGACTGAAAATATACAACTTAATATTATTGATAATTGACATGGTGATTAATAATAGCATAAATGAAACATTGTACTCATAGACTTTATTTAATGAGACTTCTGCTGCTGCTGGGGATGCAGTTTGTGGATATGGGAGTACAGGAGTCAGGATTGGGGTGCACGTGGGTCTCAGGGCAGAGGACTGGTGTGTGGGAGGTGCAGGAGGCAGGACAGGACGCTGAGGATGGGAACTGGACTATGTGGGGGAAAGGGTCTGGGGCCAGATTACCTTACCTGGCCAGAGACTGTCTGCTGCACCTGGGTAGCAGTGACTGGATGAGGGGCTGGGCCAGGATCGCCACAGCCAGATCATGGCCTCTCTTCCTACCCGTGCTGCAGCAGGAGGGGGGGGCTGCCTCCAGCCCTGCCTGTGGTCAGATGGGGACCAGACCACAGGACCTACCCCAGGATCAGGGCTGGGGATAGGCTGCTGCAGCCAGATGGGGACTGGGCCCTGATTGAGGTCTTGTTGGCCAGGCTGCCATGGCTGGGGTCCAAAGCAGGCCGCCTCAGCTGGAATGTTGCAGCAGTTGCAGGGCTGCCGGGACTGGCCTCTGGGTCTGCCCCAGAAGCATGATGTCTGGGGACAGACCGCAGCAGTCAGATGGGGCCTGAAGTTAGGCTGCCATGGCCAGATAGACAACCACCGCCAACCCCTCTCACTCTGTTGGCAGGGAGTGCACTTATATTCTTATGTTTTTAAAGTTTTGAATTACTTTTTCATTTTAATTTGAAATGTTGCATGTATTTTGGGAATGACAAAAGAGCCATATTTGGTTTTGTACTGAGCCATAGGTTGCTGACCCCTGCTTTGTAAAAAATATATCATAATTTTGCAAAAGTGAATGCAGGGTTAAAGACTGTCACAATATTTGTCTCTATATGTTCCCATATCTATGTTTGTAGCTCAGTACCTCATGAGCTGAGTGTTCTGCATCTTTGAGGATCTGGGGAGCTGGCCCTGGGATTTCACTGGATTCCTAAGAATTGAGTTCTAAATTAATAATTATTTTCATGACAAAGTCTTCTGAATTCACCTGATTGTGTTGTTTTCTTTTATTTAAGCAGGGTCTCCAGTTTCCAAACCTGATGTAATCACCCATCAGGAACAAAGGGAAGAGCCAAGGGTCCCAGATCTCCAGGATTTGGGGAAAAGAGAGATCCTGAAAGGCCTCTGCCCAGGTGAGGAAATATTAAATTTATTCAGAAACTAAAAGTGCCTGGAGGAAACATCTGGGATATTGTGCAAAGCTCTTGTGAGCTCTCTGATTTCAGGATTGTCCCTAAGGGTATGTCTACACTACAAAGTTAATTCGAACTAACAGCCGTTAGTTCGAATTAACTTTCATAGGCGCTACACATGCAAACCGCTAGTTCGAACTTAATTTGAACTAGCGGAGCGCTTAATTCGAACTAGGTAAACCTCATTCTACGAGAACTAACGCCTAGTTTGAATTAAGTAGTTAGAATTAAGGGCTGTGTAGCCACTTAATTCGAACTAGTTGGAGGCTAGCCCTTCCCAGGTTCCCCCTGGTGGCCACTCTGGGCCAAACCAGGAAAACTCTCCTCTCCCCCAGCCCTGGGGCAAGGGGTAGACTCTGGCCAGATGGCACTTTCCAGAGACAGCCCTGCCAGCAGTCTCTGCCCCGACCCAGTGGCCGCAGGATGAGCCAGGCAGGCAGCCAGTGCCAGTGAGATGTTCCCCGCCCAGTCCCCCAGGAGCCAGCCAGGGGCTGTAGATGGTGCGCGGCCTCCTGGACTAGTGTGGAGGTCATGGACCTCATTGAGGTTTGGGGGCAGGCCCCCAATTTCCATGATCTCCACACTAGAAGGAGGAGCGTGGCCATCTATGGCTGCATAGCGGCTGCCATGGCCCGCAAGGGACACAGGCGCACCCAGGAGCAAGTGCGCCTGAAAATAAAACAGCTGCGGCAGAGGTACACCAGGGCCACCAGGGGTGGCGCCTCAGCAGGGGCTGACACCTGCCCCTACTTCCCCGCCCTTGACCGACTCCTGGGGGACTGGGTGGTCTGCACCAGCCCGGGAGGCAGCGAGCCGGGACTGGAGGGCCCTGACCCGGGCGCAGCAGAGGGGCCACCGCAAGGAGTTCCACCACCGGAGTCGGCAGGGTCGTCCAGGGAGACCATCCGGGTAAGTGTCCCCTGCCCGGGGGGGGGAGGAAGACCAGGGGCTGCGCGCGTGGGCCATGCCTCCCACAGATCATACAGCCACCTGTGCACATGCGAGCACGTGCCATCCCACTCTTTGGCAGGTGGCTCCAATTGCGTGACACTCAGGGGCCGTGGCCCAATAGGCACATGTGTGTGTGAAGAGATCTGACACACTCCTGACCCCAGGGCAGGACCCAGCAGGATGCTCTCCCTTCACACGCCCCCTCTACACAGAGGCAGGGGACAACTCTCCCCCGCCCCAGCCACACTATACACGGCATAGGGACATGGATGCGGTCTTGGGGCAGCTCCCAGTCCCGGGGAGAGCCAGACATCCTGACCATAGCCTCTGTACAAACACAACGGCTCTGACGGTGCAGGGCACGGTTGCCCTTATGTCGCAGGGGGGTGCTGGGCATCATCCACTGTGTCCCCAGGGAGAACTGACCACTTCTTTTCTTTCTCTACAGCTGCACCAGCTGCTCAGGCAGGGCGCACCACCCCTCTCGGGACATGCTCCCGCACCCGCGGCCTGCTCCAGACCACCACCACGGAGCAGGATTACTGGGACCAGCACCTGGGGTCCCTGCGAGCCCTGAACCACACTGTGGAGGCCTGGATACGGGCAGACCTGCAGCTCCACCAGGAGCACTTGGCTGAGGAGCGAGCCAGGAATGCTACACTGCAGGCCCTGCTGCAGAGCATGATGCCCCGTGCCTGTCCTGCACCTGCTGCCCCCCCAACAACTGTCCCTTCTCCCACTCCTGCCCCCCCTCCCACCTCTTCCTCCTCAACCTCCACACCCTCCTCCTCAATGTCCACACCCCCCACCTCAACCTCCGCACCCTCCACCCCATCCCCCAGGGATGCCGAGGCCCCCTCCCTCACCGTGCTGGGAGGCGGTTGGCCCGGCGAGACCCCCCACCCCTGATCCCTGAGTTTTCCCTCCCCCTCCTTCCCGCTTCCAGCTCCCTCCTCCCAGTTTTCCCCCTCCCCTCTCCCACCCTCTCTCCTGCCCTCTCCCGCCTCCTTTCCCCCATCTCCCCACAGTTTCATTCCCCCTCCCCAGTTGTGTTGAATAAACAGAGTTTCTATTTTTGAAAATACGTGTCTTTTATTTGACATCAGGAAGGGGGGCTAGGGAACTGGAAGGAGGAGAGGGAGGAATAGGGCATGAGCCCCCGGTGGGGCAGACCGGGGAGACTGTTAGCACTCCTCAGGGTGGAAGCTCTCCCATAGGGCCCCCTGGATCCTGACATCGCCTCGATGGTCCTCCTGGATGGCAGCCTGCAGAGAGTGCAGCCAGGCTGCCAGCAATGTGTCCACGAGATGCAGCAGAGTCCCCGGGGGCAGGTCTGGTTCCATGTTGCAGAGTGCCATGGTACCCCGGGTGAGGGCAAGCAGAGTACTCCGAAACACAAATGCGTTGCTGTCCCTCAGCGAGGTAGACCAGCAAGCGGGGAACCCTGAGAACTGTCTGTCCGGGGTGCGGGTTGGGTCCCTTTAAGCACAGCCCTTGGCTAGCCTGAGGCAGCAGCTCCACGCTCTAAGTCCTAACCTGATGTCCTGCCGGCACCTATTCCAGCCAGCCTTAACTTCGGTTCAGGGTCCACTCAATGTGGACATGCTAGTTCAAATTAGCAAAATGCTAATTTGAACTAGTTTTTAGGTCTAGATGCACTAGTTCGAATTAGCTTAGTTCGAATTAACTAATGCGAACTAAGTTATTTCGAATTAGTGCTGTAGTGTAGACATACCCTAACAGTTGTAGTATCATTAGGGTTGGGCAGATACAGCGCATGATTTTATACAGATCCTAACTCTCACATTGCAGTAACTTTCTCCTGTCTGAGAATTTGGATGGGATATCAAGGCCAAATTGATCATCTCCTCTCTCCCATTTTGGAGAAGAGTTTAGGGGATTTCAGTTGTTGGTTTTTTTTTTACATCTTTCCAGCATATATTTTGTTTTGGTCTTCCCTTTTACATACCTGTTTGAAGTTTCTCTCTCTGTTGCTATAGGTGACACGATGGTGAGTGAGAAAGAGGAGCAGAATTCTGAACAGGAAGGAGCTGAGCACATGGAACCATATGGAGTATTATCAAAAATATCCAAAAGAAATATGTGCAGGAGTCAGAAGCAGGGAGAAATTTGTGAGGTTCAGCATAGAGCAGAGAGAGAGCAGGGAAACAAACCAATGGAAAAATTGAGTGCATTTATTTACTGTCGGGGAAGTCACAAGGACCTGAAAAAAACTACAGGACAGCAGAATATTCTCAGAGGAAAGAGGAAGTATACATGCACTGACTGTGGGAAAAACTTCAGTGACTGCTCAGCCCTTATTCGACATCATAGAATCCACACAGGGGAGAGACCCTATACATGCTGTGAGTGTGGGAAAACCTTCAATCGCAGTTCACATCTCACTCGACATCAGAGAATCCACACAGGGGAGAGGCCCTATGAATGCTGTGAATGTAGAAAAACCTTCAGTTGCAGCTCACAGCTTACAAGACATGAGAGAATCCACACAGGAGAGAGACCATATGAATGCCATGAGTGTGGGAAAACCTTCACACTCAGCTCAGATCTTTCTACACATGAGAGAATCCACACAGGGGAGAGGCCCTTTCAGTGCTCTCAATGTGGGAAAAAATTCACTAGGAGCTCATCCCTTATTAGACATGAGAGAATTCACACAGGAGAGAGACCCTATAAATGCTGTGAGTGTGGGAAAAGTTTCATTGCCAGTTCAAACCTTATTCAGCATCAGAGAATCCACACAGGGGAGCGGCCCTACAAATGCTGTGAGTGTGGGAAAGCCTTCAATTGCAGCTCAGAGCTCATTAGACATGAGAGAATCCACACAGGAGAGAGACCTTTTGAATGCTGTGAGTGTGGGAAAACCTTCACTCTCAGCTCAGATCTTACTACACATGAGAGAATCCACACAGGGGAGCGGCCCTTTCAGTGTTGTTGGTGTGGGAAAAGCTTCACTAGGAGCTCAGACCTTATTAGGCATGAGAGAATCCACACAGGAGAGAGACCCTATGAATGTGGTGAGTGTGGGAAAAGCTTCATTTCCAGTTCAAACCTTATTCAGCATCAGAGAATCCACACAGGGGAGCGGCCCTACAAATGCTGTGAGTGTGGGAAATCCTTCAATTGCAGCTCTCAGCTTATTAGACATGAGAAAATCCACTTGGGGGAGAGACCCTATGAATGCTGTGAGTGTGGGAAAACCTTCATGCACAGCTCAGATCTTACTACGCATGAGAGAATCCACACAGGAGAGAGACCTTATGTATGTTGTGAGTGTGGGAAAAGCTTTATTCGCAGCTCACATCTCATTGTACATAAAAAAATCCATTCAGGTGAAGCACTATGAATGCTATTAGTATGGGGAGCTTTTCACTCAGCTCAGATCTCACTGTACATCAGAGAATCCACACAAGAGAGAGACCCAATATATGCTCTATTAATGTATATTAGAGAATTTATGGTATCTGTGAATCTGTTTATTCAAGAACTCCTAAACAGTAAGAGCTTGGATCATCAAATTTGGTATGCTACTTATCATAACTAAACAAGGTCCGGGTTTGGTTGTGACAGAACAATGGGATGTGCATGGAATGTGATTGTTTCTCATGAAACAGAAAGGGAGGGCTGTGATAGCAAGGATAGTTACACTCCAGAATGACCACAGGGGGACCGCAAGCATAGGGGACAGTTATACTCCAGAATGGCCGTGGGGGTGTCAGGAAGTAAGTGCATCTCCGCTTCCCTGAGAGCCATGGAGCAGCCACCAGCTGAGCAGCATGGCTGCAGTCAACCCAGTGCAGCCGCTGGCTGGGCAGCACAGTCCCTACTGACTGGGGCAGGCCCAAGGGAGCAGCCACTCCCACCCCATGCCCTGACTCCTGCACATACCAGCCCTCTGCCCTAAAGAACCTGAGTAATACCAGGTAAATCTTCTAGTATGATTATATGCCATCATGTGCCAGCAATGCCTCTCTGCCATGTACATTGGACAAACTGGACTGTCTACACAAAAGAATAAATGGACACAGATAAGGTATCATGAATGCTAACGTACAAAAACCAATAGGGGAGCACTTTAACCTCTCTGGACACACAGTTATAGACTTGAAAATTACCATACTTGAGCAAAAAAACTTCAAAACCATTCTATAGTGTGAAACTGCTTAGCTGGGATTCATGTGTAAATTTTATATTGTAATGGGTCTGAATAGGGACTGGGAATGTATTCTTACCTTATCACTGTTGGAAGTGGGCCACATCCACATGGATTGAATTAGCCTAATTAGCACTGATGTAACACTCCCATCTCTGTGTATATATCCTTGCCATCTAATTCTTTCACCTCATGCACCTGACAAAGTAAGCTACAGCCCACAAATGCTTATGCCCTAATAAATGTGTTAGTCTTTAAAGCATCACAGGACTCATTAATATATGCTCTGAGTGTGGAAAAACCTTCACTCTCAGCTCACATTGTGAAAAAGTACAACAATATAACATTGTTTTGTTGTATGTGAGATTTACTGTTTTCATGAATGCTGTGTGTGCCTGTTTCTCTGTTTATTGCACCAGTGTTTAGATGGTGGAAACAAGGGTGTGTGATTTGCTGAGACCCTCAGGGCAGGTGAAGGGGCTCCAGCTGCCTGTACATAAGCTGAGACTCAGGAGGGGCATGCAACCAGGTGACACTATTTGGTAACAGACATTTCAGAGGCCAGCCAGCTGGAAGTGAGTTGGTCTTTGGTGTCTTGGAACTCAGGGGAAGGACCAGAGCCCTTGCTTTGGGCTTCCCCCAAAATTGACTGTATTTAATGTTCCTGTTTTCTGAGCTAACAAGATCTGTTCTACGCTATGTCCCTGTCAAATAATAACCTCTTCCAGTGGTTCCCAACCTGTGGTCTGCGGACCTCTGGGGCTCCATGAGAGCACTCCAGTGGGTCTGTGGGAAGTTTTTAAAAGTAAAGATTGAGCCTACTGCAGTGGGGACAATCCTTACTTTTCTTTTCCTTTTCTTCACCCCCTCTCCCAGAGCATGGGGGGAAGGGGAGAGGGCAGCAGCCATGCATACCAGGATGCACCTTGTTTTTGATCCCGTTCTCTGGAAGCTAAGGGAGTGTGGGGAAAGTACTTGCATGTTGTACATGCCTTCTCATGCCTAGCTGGTGTGTGAGAGACATGCATGCGATGCAAGCACTATCCCCTCGCTCCCTTAGCATCTGGGGACCAGGATCAAAAGCAAGCCACATCCCAGCACACATGGCTGATGCCCTCCCCTGCACTCCCAAAGTTCTACTCTTGCCCCGTAACCTCCCAAAATTCCACCCTTGCGGAGCTGGAAACTCCAGAGCTCCCTTTGGCCATGAGAGCCCCCTTGTTCAGTGGATAAAGGGGACAGAAGCTGAGAAAGCAGCGCGGGTGAACTTCAGCCCCCCACATAATCACGTTATGGTGCTATTTTGAAATAGCACTATTTGGAAATAAAATACACCGTGTAGTCACATTATTTTGAGAGAAAATCCTTCTCTCGAAATAACTTAAACCTCATTTTATGAGGAATAAGGGTTATTTTGAAAGAAGGGTTTTCTCTCGAAATAACGCGGCTACACAGTGCGTTTCATTTCGAAATAGTGCTATTTTGAAATAGCGCCATAATGCAATTATGCAAATAAAGTGCAGAATATTTAAATCCTGGCTTCATTTGCAATTTCGAAGGTTTTCATTTGTATCCCTATTTTGAAATAGAGTACAAGTGTAGACATACCCCAATTGATTGGCAGGTGTAGAGCTTTTATCAGTTCAGTGAAGCAAAAGTTCACATGATTGACAATTCCTGAGGTAAAGTGCTTGCGGAGGCAAAATCCGGTTGCAGCCAGATTGATCTAGCTGACCCCTGCTGCTATTTTCAAGCACCGTTCAAAATGGAATCGTATGCATACAAAATCAAGTCTGAGGGTATGTCTACACGTGCACCCTCTTTTGAGAGAGGGATGCAAATGCAGCTGAGCAAAATTGCAAATGAAGCGCAGATTTGAATTTCCCGTGCTTCATTTGCATAGTCGTGTTATGGTGCTATTTTGAAACAGAGCTATTTTGAAATAACAAACTCTGTGTAGATGTGGTAATTTTGAAAGAAACCCCTTCTTCCAAAATAACCCTTATTCCTCTACAACGAAGTTTAGCAGTTATTTCGGAAGAAGGGTTTTTTTTCAAAATACCTGTGTCTACACAGCATTTGTTATTTCAAAATAGCACCATAACACAAATATGCAAATGAAGCTTGGGAAATTCAAATCTGCACTTCATCTGTAATTTCACTCAGCTGCATTTGCATCCCTCTCGAAAGAGGGTGCAAGTGTAGACATACCCTTACAGACATTATCACATCCCAGCAAAATGGAGTTTTATAAATCACCCACAACAGGGATGTCAGTGGGCAGCTCCTTCATGGAGCTGTGAGCACCGGCATATATTTGGGGCAGTTCAACAGCTGCCCTTTTTGTTGCATGAGCGAGACCCTGGCACATGCCTATCTAGAATGCACCAGGCTGCAGCCCCTATTCTGGCTCCTCCAGACTCTTCTGCTGTGTTTCTGGCTTCACTTTTCTCTGCATTTCTTTATAGACTCACACCCAGCCGCTCTGGAGAGACTCAGATGCTGCCTAGCTGATTAGCAGAGCACCCATGGCTAGGGTTGTTTCTACTGGTGGTGCACATTTGCACAGGCCTCGGTGCACATAAAAATGTATTTTGCACTTTGATGGAAAAAATGTCCAGGTTGGGGGGAGGGATAGCTCAGTGGTTTGAGCATGGGCCTGCTAAACCCAGGGTTACAAGTTCAATGCTTGAGGGGGGCCATTTAGGGATCTGGAGCAAAGGATGGTACTTGGTCCTGCCATGGGGACTGGACTCAACTCAATGACCTCTTAAGGTCCCTTCCAGTTCTATGAGACAGGTATAGCGCTCTCTCTCTCTATATATTTTTATATTAAAAGATTAGAGGGAACATTGGTGACTACTGGGCCAAAGGAAGTCTCCAATCACATAACACCCTGATGTGACTCAGTAGAGATACCAGTACTCACCCCAGAGCAGCACTAGAGGGGTCCCTGTATAAACAGTGGTAGTCCCAGCCCAGAGCTAGCTATGACTTGGGGCTGAGAACAGGTGGAGCAGCATGAAGATTGTGGGGTTGTCAGAGTGTGGGCTGGCAGGACAGGAAGTGCTGAGGAGCTGAGGGGGTAGGGCCGGATGGAGTGTCAGTCTGTCCTGGAAAACAGCAGGCGCTCAGCTTGAATGCAACGAGCATCCAGCCTGTGGCATTAGGTGGTCAAGCAAGAACATGGGACACAAGTGGAATTTGCTACATGAATCTGCAGAGTCTGTGCCCATTGATCCTCCCCCTGCGACACTGACACTGCCTGAGCCTGCAGACAGCAGACCCAGGGTTTCTCCTTCACACCCGCTGCTCGCCACCAGCCCCTCTCTGCTGATCTGTGCAGCATGCCCTGGGGGCGGTCCTGATGCGTGGAGAGCAGCTAGGTTTGGAGCATCCTGCTCTGGGGGAGCAAGGCTGGAGGGTGCTGGTGTGCTGGCAGGGCTTGTGCTGAGGGGAGGGGGGCAGATCAGGAGAAGAAAGAAGAAGGCACCAAGGGACAGGGTGGAGGAGAGAGACAAATGCCAGGGGGCCAAGTGCAGATAATGAGGAAAAGAGCAGGAGGGGAGGTGTCAGTGAGGGGGGGGACAGGATAATGCTGGGAGAGGAGAGAGGAAAGGCTTTGGGGGCTAGAGGGGAGAATGGGAGGTGCTGGGAGAAGGCTTGAAAGAAGAGGTGGGCATGAGGAAGGCAGGGGTGGAGCAAGGCATGTGTGAGGGCACAGGGGCATGAGGGGAACAGGGGCAGAGGGTGGTGAGGGGGTGGGCATCAGGGAAAACGAGGGCAAAGGGGGCAGGGGCAGTGAGGGAAGGGGGAGGCACCAGGAGGGTGCAGGGCTAAGGGAAGGTGCAGGTGCCAGGGGATTCTGGGGGTGAAGCAGAAGGGCAGACACCTGCAGGGGAGGGACCAGCACCAGAGGAGAGAGGCAGGGCAGGTGTGTAGAGGGAGGTGTTAGGAGAGGGGATGAGGAGGGGTAGCTCACATGATCAGAGTGGGGCTAATGGAGGAGTGGGCACAGGGGGGAGAGAAGGGCTGGTGGAGGGGGGGCAGGTCTCAGGAAGGCTGAGGGCAGTGAGAAGGGCAGGAGTCAGGACAGCAGAGGTGCATGAGGGGTTGGGGGAGGCAGCAGGCACCAGGGGAGCTGATGGAGCAAGGGGAGGAGACAGGGCAGCAGAGGGAAAAGGTAAAGGTTTATAAGATAACTATTAATAACTTGGGTGCCACGGTGGCACATCCAAACGAGCCACAAACTCAGTACTGGTGCACAACACAAAATTTATTGTGCTCATGGGAGGAAACTCTTAGAGGGAACACTTCCCCCAGCCTCTCTTCCTCCGAGTTAATGTCACACACATTGGGTTAATGCAATCGCGGGATAGTTGCATGAGGGGGGTTTGGTGAGGGCCAAACTAATCCCTGTTGGTAGGAGGATGGTGGGAAAAGTCCTTGGGGGGTGTCACATGATACCTTTTATTTCTGGTCATGTGTCCATTTTGCCCTGAAAGTATTACCTCCACAGGCGTGGCTAATGGGGGTCAGGGGTGTGGCTAATGGGGGTCAGAGAGTACATTTTAAAAAGATTATTTGGGTGCACACCCTAATGAACTGAGCTGCACACGCCTATGCAATTGCCCCAAACTGTCCTATGGATGTCTGAGCATCCCCTGTGGGCTGGTGCCTGGATCCATTGCTCAGCCCTTTTCCAGTGCTCTTTGGCAAGAGCCTGCCCCCAGGCACTAAGACCCAGGAGTCCTAGCTCCCTGCAGAGGAGGTGCCTTGTCTGTGAGCAAATAGCCCCATCTAGTCACTGGTCAGCAGCTTCAAGGTGTGGGCCCCAGCACTAGGTGGGAAGTGGGATCTAGTGGTTAGAGCTGGGGACGAGGGGGAAGGGAGGCAGGACACCTGGGTTCTCAACCCAGCTGTGGGAGGGAAGCGAGGTCTAGTGGTTAGTGCAGGGGACGGTATTAGGCTGGGAGCAGGACTCCTGGGTTCTGTCCCTGTCTCTGGGAGGCGAGTGGGGGCTGGTAGGTTACGGGAGCCGGATCTCCTGGGTTCTCGCCTGGCTGGGGGAGGGGAGCGGGTCTGTTGGGCTAAGGGGGTTCCCGAAAGGCAGCGCTGGGGTGCAGCTGGCGTGGTTGGGGGGCGCTCGCTGGGGGCTGGGATTTGCCGTGCAGGCGAACGGACCAATCCGCTGCCGCTACGGCGAAGGCAGCAGGCCACCCCCAGCCGCGTCACGCCCGCAAGGTGCCCGGACGCCCGGGTTCTCTCCCCGCAGGCCCCGGGCCGAGGTGGGGGCGGCGGCCGCAGGCTGGAGCTGCACAAGCGCTTCCCTCGCCCCCTGCGGCGGCTGCGCCTCGGCTCCTGCGCGCCGGTAAGAGCCGGGCCGGGGCGCGGGGGAGGGTCCCGGAGAACAAAGCCCCGGAACAATGGGCGGGGGCGGGGCCCAGCCTGTAAACCCTGCGTGATGGACCCGGCAGCGCCCCGCGTTAACCCCTCCGTGCCCAGCCCAGCCCGACTTTCTCCAGCCGGGGCCTGGTGCGAAAGTGACTCGCTGCCTGAGCCACCGGGGCGCTGCAGCCCGGCTCTGCGGGGATCCCGGGGGCGGCAGAGACTGGGGGGGGCCCAGTGGGGTGAAGCGAGGGGGGGAGGGAGCTGGGGGTGTTGCACGGTCTGCAGCCAGGTGATGGGGGGGGAATTGCCCCCGTGGCTCTCTCGGGTCTCAGCTGCCCACGCACAATCCCTTCCCGGGGGGGGGGGGGGCAGTTCCTAGCCTTGTAGCTGCAGCTTTGTCCTTGTCCGGGGTGGGGGTCGCTGCCCTTGCAGGAGAGGAGCCGCCCCGAGCCTGCTCGGTCACCTCTGCTGGAGCCGCTGCCCTTCCCTGCCCGCACGTGGCACCAGAGTTTGCCCCTTGCTTAGTACGCGGGTTAAAGGGGGGCAGCTCGGGGGCAGAAATTGGTCCGTGGAGCCCAGGGCGGAGCCGGAGTGAAACCCCAGGGGCGATGCAGTGCCAACACCAGAGCCTGGGGAGGGCTGAGCTATTAGATTTCGGGGGGGGGGGGGGGGGCTAGACTCTGGGGTGGGGTCAGAAATGAGGGGTTCAGTGTGTAGAAGGGGAGGCTGCCAGGAAGCAGGCTTGGGGTGTGGGATGGGGCAGCAGGGGGCCTGTAGGAATGGGGGGGGAAGTTGGGGGGAGAGGCTGCAGGAACAGGCTGGGGGTGGGGGTCTGGGCAGGAATGGGGGCAGGAGCTGCTTCCTCTCACACCCATGGGTTGGATCCTCACCTGGCTTGCCTGACTCTGACCCACAGCGCTAGGGGTTTCCTCCCGCTGCAGCAGGCAGCTGGCCACTACAGCCCTGTGGGGGAGACTATGGGCTGGCTGCAGGGCTGGAATGCCAGCATCAGCTCCCTAATGTTGGGGGGAACCCCCAAGACTTGGGGACTGGATCCAGGCAATTTGGGGGCTGGATGCAACCCCACCCCTGGTTAGTCACTGCAGCTCCTCTGTCTGATGTAAGGTACAGCAAGTGCTGCAAGAGACTTGATTTAGTGCAAGATTTTACAGACCTCCCCTCAGAAATAAAAGAATCCCTTATCCATCTGTGTCTGACTACAGAGAGTCCCAGCCAATGTTCCCTCTAATCTTTTCCATCCCTGTGCAGATGTTTTCCACCCAGGCATGTGAAAATGTGCCCCTCCAGTAGAAACACAAACCCAGCTGTGGGCACTCAGCTAATCAGCTGGGAGGTACTGTATTTGGATTTCTCCTGAGCAGGAGCACAAGTGCACAGCTCTCAGGGAACACTGCATACCAGTTCACAAGTTTGTCTTATTTGCTGCTAGAATTCCCTGAATTCTTCTTCTCACTTGATCATTTTCGTTTATTACTGCGCAGATACATGTCGCCGTGCTATTTGTTAAGAACAAATACTCTCAGAAAATATAAGTAAGTTGTTGCCAATAGTTTTAGCAATGGCTTGTGTGTTTCTAAAATGAATCAAACCCACAGCTCACTTGGGCTATGTCTAGACTGCAGTCTTCTTTCAGAAAGAAGAGATCTTCCAAAAAAAAACTTCTTCTGAAAGAGAGTGTCCACACTGCAAAAGCACATCGAAAAAGCGATTTGCTTTTTTGAAAGCGCGTCCACACTGAATGGATGGTATCTTGCATTTAAGCTGTGATTACTATGGATGGAATGGCCACCAGGGCACTTTTTCCCCTCTCCTTTTCTTGCGAAAGAACTCCCTCTTCCCTGTCCATACACGCCTTTTTCTGAAAGAGCTCTTTCAGAAAAAGGTTTCTTCCTCATAAAAAGAGGTTTACCAATGTCAGAAAAACCTCTGTTCTTTTGATTTTTTTTTGAAAGAATACAATTGCAGTGTGATGTAACTGAAGTTTTTTCAGAAAAACGGCCATTTTTCCAAAAAACCCTCTGCAGTGTACACATACTGTTAGGCAGAAATAGCAATGTCTGGATGTTCCATTGTTAGCACAGTAAATGAAGCTGCAGAACAAATGATGCTTAAATGACTTCACAATATTAAGAGATACATATGTACACCAGGCCGGGTTATTTCTGCTCCCGTCCCACACCCACTGTCAAGTTTTTCTCTTTAACCCCCCTTTGTTGCAAGTAGAAGAAAAGTAGTGTAGTCAGCAATGTTCCCTCTAATCTGTGTGCGGATTTTTTTCATCCGGAATAAAGTTTTATGTGCACCGAGGCATGTGCGAATGTGCACCACCAGTAGAAACAAAAAAACTTAACTGTGGGCACCCGGCTAATCACCTGGGTGGCATTTGAATCTCTTCTGGGTGGCTGCATAAGCACACAGAAAACACTGATAGCCCACTGATGGCCCAAGTAGGACCCATGGGCTGAATGCAACCCATAGAGCTGGACACAGTGAAAGGTAGCAACTTGTGACAGGTGTCATTGGTTACAATTTGCTACCTGGGTACCAGAAGATGGGAAAAGTAGGAGGTAGCAAATTAGGACAAGTCTTCAAATAAGAACCATGCATCAGTAACTGCTTCTGGTACCAAGTTACATCAGAGAGCAGCTTTTCCAACACTAGAGTCATTCAGAATGGGAATAAGGCAGCTGTTCCTTGCCACCAACAGACAGGGAAGGGAGAAGCTGGCTGTCCATAGGCACAGGGTCGGTGGTGGTGGGAAACCATCACTATCTGTGCATTGTTCATTCATAAAAATTGCTTCCAACGTTCTCCCTTACTCCTTTTTATTTCATATCAATATTAAATCCTCTCAAATCTTGGCATTTTCCCTCTCTTATTAAATATATCATTTGTTCCCTGCTTTTTGCTGCAGATCTCAAAGATGGATATAAAATACCCTAAATTTTTGCTCCACTTTCTCTCTAGCTCTCTACAGGTTGAACATCTCTAATCCGGAACCCTCAGGACCTGACGGGTTCTGAATGAGAGAATTTTCTGTACCACAGGAGTTCAATATTGTCTAACAGCATTAGCAACACTTCTGCTGCTTACTGTGCTGTTAGAGGACATTTAGGGGTAAATTAGAGCTAAATAAAAGCACAGAACACTAAGAGGTCAGACTGGTGGCTGTAAACAAACTTTATGGGACTGCGGGAAACTTGGCTGCACCCATGAAAAGTGGAGTTCCGGCTCACTAAAATCATTTTGAACGACAGATGTTTCTGGATGAGAGAGTTCTAGATTAGAGAGGTTCAATCTGTGTTACTAATTGAATATACTCCCAGAATTATACTCTCTCTTGAATTATAAAATACTAACAAAATCTCAGATTTAGCTCTTTCCTCAAATTCTTGACCATGGAAATAAAATCTCTGCAAATGTCCATTTTTCTCTACAGGCAGTCCCCGGGTTACGTACAAGATAGGGACTGTAGGTTTGTTCTTAAGTTGAATCTGTATGTAAATTGGAACTGGCGTCCAGATTCAGCCGCTGCTGAAACTGACCAGCGGCTGACTACAGGAAGCCCGAGGCAGAGTTGCTCTGCCCCAGGCTTCCTGGAATCAGCCGCTGATCAGTTTCAAAAGGCTGAATCTGGACACCAGTTCCGACTTACATACAGATTCAACTTAAGAACCCCAGGTGTCCCCAAGTCAGCTGCTGCTGAAACTGATCAGCAGCTGATTCCAGGAAGCCCAGGGCAGAGCAACTCTGCCTCGGGCTTCCTGTAGTCAGTGCTGGTCAGTTTCAGCAGCGGCTGACTTGGGGACGCCTGGGGCAGAGCAGCTGGGGTGCTGCCAGGTTGGTCCAGTAGCGCCCAGAGCAGCGCTGCGGGACCAACCGGCAGCGCCCCAGCTGCTCTACCACAGGCATCCGGAGAAAAGCCTGGTCTGCTGGGGGGGCGCACTAGCTGCACCCCTCCCTCCCCAGCAGACCAGGGAGACGCGGGCGGCAGACCGAGACGCACCGCGGTCCCGCCATCCGGGTCCTCCGCGGCTTTGCTCCGCGTCTCCCTGGTCTGCTGGTCTGCTGGAGACCAGCAGACCAGGGAGACACGGAGTAAAGCCACGAAGCACGCGGGCAGCGGGATAGCCCAGACATGACGCGGCTGTCCCGCTGCCGGCGTCCTCTGAGGCTTTGCTCCCCGTCTCCCTGGTCTGCTGGTCTCTAGCAGACCAGGGAGATGCGGAGCAAAGCCGCGGAGCACGCGGGCAGCGGGACAGCCCAGACGCGCCACGGCTGTCCCGCTGCCAGGGTCCTCCGAGGCTTTGCTCCCCATCTCCCTGGTCTGCTGCAGACCAGCAGACCAGGGAGACGGGGAGCAAAGCCTCGGAGGACACTGGCAGCGGGACAGCCGCGGCGCATCTGGGCTGTCCTGCTGCCCGCGTGCTCCGTGGCTTTGCTCAGCAGCTTTGCTCAGCGTCTCCCTGGTCTGCTGGGGGGGGCTTCCCCCCCCAGCAGACCAGGGAGACGCGGAGCAGCTTTTCTCGCCCCGGAGGACGTGGGCGGCGGGACCGCGGCGCATCTGGGCGTCCCACCACTCCCGTCCTCCGGGGCGAGAAAAACCCCGTTCGTAACTGCGGATCCGACATAAGTCGGATCCGCGTAACTCAGGGACTGCCTGTATTTAGTTATCAAATGTTGTGAAATACTCAGATTTTATCTCATCTCAACAACTGGTATAAAATCTCTCTGACTTTCTTCTTTCCTCTCTAATTTACAAAGATGGATCCAAAAGCCTTCAGATTTTCAGGCTTCTCTCTTTCCTTTCTAAACTCTGATTGCAAAGGTCAGGTTTTGCCTTTTTCCTATGTCACTGTCAAGCATCAGTTAAAAATCCTCTCTGGTTTGGTGCTTTTCCCCGTCTTTCTAAATCCCAGTAATTTCTTTTTTGGAGAGGGAAGGGGTCAGTGTTCCCTCTATTTTTTTTCCATTCCATGAGCAGAATAAATTTCATGTGCACAGGGGCATGTGTGGATGTGCACCAGCAGTGGAAACTCAGGCTGCCTGCTGTCGGTGCTCAGCTAATCAACTGGTCAGCAACTGAATCTCTCCTGAGTGGCTGCCCAAGTGCACAGCTTGCAAGGAACATGGTGGGCAGGGGAGAAGACTCTTGCTCTGAGTCATTCTCGGCTGCTAGTGTCTCCCTGATGGCCTACCATGGGTTTCCAAACTGGAGGGGGGGGGGCGCGAGGCGACCCAGCCACACCCTCCCCCCCATCAATCCCACCCTAAGTTTTGCTGCTATTTTTGGGGAGGGAGGAGTGAGGGTTTCTCAAAAATCAAAAGGGGGGCATGATGCCAAAAAGTTTGGGAACCACTTGCCCTAACCCATAAAACAGGAGAGTGTGACCTAGCAGTCAGTTACGTGGTTCCCTTTGCTCCCTGGGCAGTGTGATCTAGTGGTCAGGGCAGATTGAGTTCCGACCCAGGGTCAGGCCCTCCAGCACGGTAGAGCAGCAAAGACTCTGGGGTGCTCAGCCCTCTGGCTTTTTCAGTGGTCCACTGCTCACCAGTGTTAGAACAGTAGATGACCGTAGGCCTCTAGAGCTAAGATTGGAGAGCTGCCCCCCTGGGTGCGGTCAGCAGCAGTGGGTAGGAGGACCCAGGCCCACCCTCCTCCACTGGGTCCCAACCCTGGGCCATAACAGCAGTGGAGTCTACCACTGGGGGCTGCTGGCCTCTGGGGGCTGCGGCTCCTGCTGATCCCTGGATGGACTTTCCCACAGGCATCCTTCCTCCTCAGCAGTACGGCCCAACAGAGCTTTCCTTGGTACTCTGTCTCCAGGCTGAGCATGTCGAGGAGGGAGGGAGAGGCCTGGTTCCCTCAGCCAGCAATGCCCAGTCAACCCCTGCGCAGCCCGTGTGGGCTAGACCTGTAAGGCGGACAGGAGCTCAGTGCATGAGCATCTGTTGTGTGAGCTAAAAGCCAGCTATAGAGCAGACTCATTCTCTCTCTCTGTAGGTGGTCTCCGTGCCACTGTGTGGGACAGTGACCCACACCCCATCACAGGCTGGGAAAACTTCCAGCTCTCACTGCTGGAGCCTGACGGGACAATCCAGTAGCTACTGGGAGATATGAAGGGGGCCCCTCGCAGGAAGGCTCAGGGGAGCTGCCTCTCCCCTCATATCCAGGTCCTCACAATGAGGAGGGTGTTGGGTTTCCTACCAGGGCATTGTCCTTGGGCCCTGCTAGCAGCTGCATCTCCTGTATCAGTCCCCGGCTAGTAGGGGTGGGATGGACCTGCTGTGACAGACAAGGGTCTCTCTCGCTGTCCCCTCACCCGGCTGTTTCCTAGATGCTCTGCACAGTGTGTGCTTAAGACTTTGACTCTGAGCCACCCAGAGCTTCCATGGTATCGGCTCCTCTCCCGCCTGGCTAGTGGGGCTGTGAGTGGGCAGCAGGTGCTGAGTGGGGGTCTCTTGCTCTTTCAGGGGCTGGTGCCCTTCGAGGAGGTGGCTGTGTATTTCACCAGGGCAGAGTGGGCTCTGCTGGACCCTGCTCAGAGAGCCCTCTACAGAGCCGTCATGCAGGAGAACTACGAGAACGTGACCTCGCTGGGTAAGGAGTCCTGTCCCTGCGGTTCTGAGATGGGGATGCAGGGTTAAGATTCACGTCATCTCTGGATGCAGCCTCTGCTCTGCCCTGCCTTAGTGTTACCCCAACATGCTTGTGACACACACAAACGCTCACCCCTCCCCTGCTACAGAACACTGTGGGATCAGAGCACAGGAGCAGTTTCGCACAATGCCAGACATCTCCTCTTAGCTAAGGGGAAACTGGGGCTTAGGTCCAGCATAACCAACAGAAGCTTCCTGCCCCTGCCCCTCACTCAGACACGGAGCCTGCTCCACCCAAACCAGCTCTGACTTGCAGAATGACGCGAGTCCCTTACCGTCAGCTGGGGGATTCCTTCTGAGTTGTTGCCTTCCCTTGCCTCTCACTGAGCCCTGGGGACCACTAGCAGGAACGACACCAGACAGCTGACAGTCTGTAGGGAAAGAACTGCCCCTTGTGTGCCTCTGCTATCACAGCCTGCAGCACTGAGCCCTGGAATGGGGCAGAGCAGGTCAGGTCCCTTAGGGTTCACATGCACCTCCCTTCATAGCACAGTCACAGCTCTGCCAAGTTGCTCCAAAGCAATCCCTCCGCCATCCGTTGACAGCTACAGCTGACCCAGTGCCCACAGCTGGGGGAGCTTGCAGATAAATGCTGGTGTTCCCAGCTGTGCAACACGTACAATGGCATGTTCTTAGCCCTTCCTCCTACCTAGTACAGCAGGGTACTCCACATGTGGCTGCCTATTTGCATATATATTTGCATGTATATGCCACCACACTTAGGTTGCAGCCCTCGGCATGTGCTGTGAGTATCATGGTGGCCCCCGTGGCTTCCAAAGTTAAGAGTCGCCCTGTAGTATAGATTCATAGATTTGTCAGGCCAGAAGGGATGATTAGGTTTAATTTGGTCTCCTAGGTCACACAGGCAATAGAATTTCCTCCAGGTTCTGCTGTCCTGAGCTCAGCGCCTTGTGTCTGACTAAATCATCTTCCAGAAAGGTCTCCAGCCTTGACATAAAGACTCTACAGAGAATTCTCCAGTACCTGTGGCAGTTTAAGCTTTTCGCCACCCTGACAGAGCTATTCCCAGTGTCCCTTCCCAGCTGCAGGGTTGTGGGTGGGAGCAGAATTAAAGTTGCATCGCAGGGGTGGCGTTTCCATTCACTCCATCTTCTGGTTTGCAGAGATTTAAGTTTAACCATCGCCCATGGGTTGAAAGGCATGAGACAGCCCCAGGCAACCTTAGCTCTGCAGTACAGCAGTTTATGGGCATTTTGGGGCCTTCATTTTTTGTGACTGACTTTTTCATGCTATAGCGGTGTCTGCACTGAATCTTTGGCCACCATACCTATGTTGGATTTGCAGGAGTGAAGGGGAGAAGGGTGATATTTGTTTCATAGCCTTGTACAGCAGAGCTATGCCTGGAAAAACTGTAAAGAGTAGGCCGTGGCAGAGTCTGCATGTGGATTTAACAGCTCTTGAAAATATTCTGAATGGGAAAGCGATAGATGTACAAACTACTGAGCCCTCTTCCTGGGGAATCCTGCCCCTGTTCCATTGAATGCTCCCAGTACTTGCAGATTCGCAGCTATTCTAGCTTACCTGTTACACCTCCAGTCACCAGTCTGCTTAACACACAACACCTAGATGTGTTTGGGGTGAAAGCAAGTAATGAAGTCTAGTGTCAAGTAAAGAGAAATATGGAGGAAAATGTACATCAAGTAAAATCAGAACACTCTGTCTAGAGAACTGGTTCCCGAAATTTTTGGCATCATGCCCCCTCTGGATTTTTGAGAAACCCTCACACCCCGCCTCAAAAGTTGTTGAGCAAAAAAAAGAAAGAAAGGAACTGACTGCGCCTCTTACATGGGAATTCTGCGATTCTCCTGCTCCAGACTAAACTGGGGCTTACCCAGAAAAGATATAAAACAGCAATTTGGAGCTGTGCTCTGTTTTGACACAGTTACATCAATGCTTAAATTTGAAAACTAGAAGACAATGTTATTGGAAACAAAATTGACTATAGCCCTCTTTTGTTAAAACATAGCAAATGATAAGAATTTATAGGAATGAAAAAAAATTACACTTGATAGAATTCCTATTTTAAAATATTACTAAAAAAAGTTAAACAGAAAAAAACTAACAATCCCCCTTTTTAAAGAAATCCTAAATAAATATAACTTAATCAAAACACTGTATTTTTGAAAAATATGATAATTTTTAAAAAGCATGTACATTTTCCTTTTATTTTCCCAGAAAAAACCCCACCTTAATTAAGGACCTGAGTAATGCCAGATAAATCAACTAGTAAAAGAAAACACAAACTAATTTAAAAGAGATTTAAAGCAAATTGCGATGTCTACACTGCGCATCTTACAATTGCTGTCCATCCCAAGGATTTTTGTCATTAACGTTTTTGTCATTCACAGACAAAGCCAGTGTCTTTCTCCAATCACATACTATGACAGGCCGGGTTTCCTTTTAGCTGGGACTCCCCTCCTCCCAAGTTCAGTTCTTTGGTAATTGTTGATGTCATGAGCGAGAGGCCTTTGTGCTAGAAACATCTTCAGTTTTCAGCTAAGTCAGTGGTTCCCAACCTATGGCCCACGGACCCCTGGGTGTCTGTGATGATACTGTAGGGGGTCCGTAGAAAGTTTAGGAAAGGAAAAGAAAAGTAAAGATCGGGCCCAGCACAGGACTGGGACTTTCCACTAGGCCATTATCGCTTGGGGCTCGCTGTTTACGACAGGCTGCATGCATGCTTCCTCCCACCCTTAGGATGGGATCTTGATACCCCAGGAAGCACCATCTGTCCTCCAGCTGCGCTGCCATTTATCTCCAGCCTTCTCCCCCCTCCCAGTCCCACGATGGGCCCAATCCTCACTTTTCCTTTTTTTTCCTCCCCCAGGGCTCCATGCCCAGCCACAGGCAGAGTGCCAGGGCAGGAGCTGTTTTGGCCACAAGAGCCCCCTCGCCATATCCTCTGTGGATGGGCAGAGGACGGAGGGGGCAGGAGCTGAGGAAGCGGTGCGGGCCAAGAGACGTTCTGGCTGCCGCTTCCCGTCACTCCCCTTGGGGGGTCTGTATGCTTAAAAAGGTTGGGAGCCACTGAGCTAAGTCGTGGTGACAGGCTGTCAGTTGTAGAGGTGAGCTCCGAGCCATCCCCGTGTTGGAATGTAACTGCCTTGTTCACAGCTTCCTTCTGCTGGAAAATGGGCATTTAACCAGGTGATAACCCTGCTGTTTCTGAAGAACTGGTCTGTGAGTGTTTCACGGAACCTTTTCAGTAACATTTTAGAGTAAAATCTCAAATTTACCTGCAGTGTTGCTGCACATTTTTCATAGGAAGATAATGCTCAGTGGATTACGGTTTTTCAAATAACATCTCAAAAGGTATACTTTGTACGAAGTAGATTTTAATTGTGTAAAAGAGTGAGCATAGAGGTAAAAACTATCACACAGAGTTTCTCTGTACATGTTCCCAGCAGATATTTGAGTAATTCAATCCCTTATAAGCAGAATTTTCTGCACCTGTGAGGACTTCATATCTGGGTGCAGGATTTTGTTGGTTCACTAAGGAATGTTGTGTACAGATGTGGTCTCCTCACCTCAAAAAAGAAATTTTGGCCTTGGAAAGGGTTCAGAAAAGGGCAACTAAAATGATTAGGGGTTTGGAACGGGTCCCATATGAGGAGAGGCTAAAGAGACTGGGACTTTTCAGTTTAGAAAAGAGGAGACTGAGGGGGGATATGATAGAGGTCTATAAAATCATGAGTGGTGTGGAGAGGGCTGATAAAGAAAAGTTATTTATTAGTTCCCGTAATAGAAGAACTAGAGGACACCAAATGAAATTAATGGGTAGCAGGTTTAAAACTAATAAAAGGAAGTTCTTCTTCACACAGCGTGTTGTCAACCTGTGGAACTCCTTGCCAGAGGAGGCGGTAAAGGCTAGGACTATAATAGAGTTTAAAGAGAAGCTGGATAAATTCATGGAGGTTAGGTCCATAAAAGGCTATTAGCCAGGGGATAAAATGGTGTCCTTGGCCTCTGTTTGTCAGAGGCTGGAGAGGGATGGCAGGAGACAAATCGCTTGATCATTGTCTTTGGTCAACCCTCTCTGGGGTACCTGGTGCTGGCCACTGTCGGTAGACAGGATACTGGGCTAGATGGACCTTTGGTCTGACCCAGTACGGCCGTTCTTATGTTCTTAAGGAATGGGGTTAATTAAAACTATTTTTTATCACTACACGAAAGTCTCATAACTATATATATATATGCAGTGTTTGGGAGGATGATAATGTTTGCAGGTTGTATTTTTCAAATTATATCTGGCAAGACGTACTTTGCACAAAAGATATCATAATTTTATAAAAGAGTGAATATAGGTATACAGCCTGTCACAGTGTCTATGTGCATTTTCCTAGCAGATATGTGGGAAGTTCAGTCCCTCACAAGGAAAGTGTACTGCACCTCTGAGGACCTGGAGAGCTGGCCTTGGATTTTATTGGTGACTAAAGGATTGGGGCTAAACTAATAAAAAAAAAAGTGAGGAGACTGTCTTATGAACTCACCCGATCACATTTGTTTTCTTTTTCCCCAAGCAGGATTTCCTGTTCCCAAACCTGATGTGATCTCCCAGCTAGAACAAGGGGAAGAAGCATGGGTCCCAGGCCTCCAGGATTCAGAGGAAAAAGAGATCTTGAAAGGTCTCTGCACAGGTGAGGAAACATTAAACCAACCTGGAATCTGCCAGGGCCTGTTGCAAAAATCTGAGGTCCTGTACAAAAATCTTGGGAGCATTATGAGTTCAGGGTTGTCCTCAGTAAATGTTATATTCTCAGGATCGATATAGCTCACAGTTTCTTATAGACCCTAGTTGGCACCTGGCAGTAACTTTCTCTCTTCCTGCTGAGAATTTGGAAGAGATGGGAAGGCAGAATGGAACCCCTCCTTTCTTCCCCTTTTGGGGAGTTCAGTTCCTGATTTTTTTATTTAATGTCTCTTCAGCACTTACTTTGGTTTGGTCTTTCCTTTTCAATCCCTGTTTGAGGTTTCTTTCTCTATTGCCACAGGTGCTGCAATGGCAAGTGAGAATGAGGAGCAGAAATCTCAGCAGAAAGATGCTAAGCAAGTGGAACCACATGGAGCGTTATCAAAAATAACCAAAAGGAATATGTGCAGGAGTCATGAACAGGAAAAAGCCTGTCCGAGTCTGCGCAGATCAGAGAGACAGAAGAAAAACCAACCAGGGGAGAAACTGAATACATTTATGTACTGTCAGGGTGGAACACGCAAGGACTTCAAAGAATCCAGAGCCCAGCAAAAAATCCTCAGGGGAAAGAAAAAAAGTACATTCACTGAGTGTGGTAAAATCTTTAATGACTGCTCAGCCTTTATTAAACATCAGTTAATACACAGAGCAGGGAGACCTTATAAATTCTGCGAAGGTGGGGAAAGCACCCCTCAGAACTCAAATCTTACTGCTCATCAGAGAATCCAGACAGGTGAGAAACCTTATGAATGCAGTGAGTGTGGAAAGACATTTGCTCAGACTTCAGACCTTACTACCCACCAGAGAATCCATACTGGAGAGAGACCCTATGAATGCCGTGAGTGCAAGAAAAGCTTCATTCGCCGATCACACCTTATCACGCATAAGAGAATCCACTCTGGTGAGAAACCCTATGAATGCTGTGAGTGTGGGAAAAGTTTCACTGCGAGCTCAAACCTTATTCAGCATCAGAGAACCCATACAGGGGAAAGGCCCTATGAATGCACTGAGTGTGGGAAAAGTTTCACTCAGAGCTCAGACCTTACCACACATCAGAGAATCCATACGGGAGAGAGACCCTATGAATGCTGTGAATGCAGGAAAACCTTCACTCGGCGTTCACACCTGATTACTCATCAGCGAATCCACACAGGTGAGAAACCCTATGAATGTTGTGAGTGCGGGAAAACCTTCACTGCCAGCTCAAACCTTATTCAACATCAGAGAATTCATACAGGCGAGAGGCCCTACCAATGTTGTGAATGTGGGAAGAGCTTCACTCAGAGCTCTGAGCTTACGACTCATCAGAGAATGCACATGGGAGAGAGACCCTATGAATGCTGTGAGTGTGGGGCAAACTTCACTGACCGCTCCGCCTTTCTCAGTCATCGGAGAACCCACACAGGAGAGAGACCTTATGTATGCTTTGAGTGCGGGAAAACCTTCACTCGGAGCTCAAACCTAATTACACATCAGAGAATCCACACAGGTGAGAAACCGTATGAATGCAGTGAGTGTGGGAAGAGATTTACTCACAGCTCAAACCTGATTACGCATCAGAGGATTCACACAGCTGAGAGGCTCTATCAATGTTGTGAATGTGGGAAAAGCTTCACTGAGAGTTCAGCCCTACTTAAACATCGGAGAATCCATGAAGGAGGGAGACCCTTTGAATGCTCTGAGTGTGGAAAAACCTTCCCACGGAATTCAGCCCTTACCTCTCATCAGAAAATCTGCAAGGGAGATAAAAACCATAAAAACCTTTCAGGCTAGCAAAACATTGTTTGGTTGGTTTTTCTTTTGCCAATTCCCATGTAATAACTTTTAAGGCTGTTTGAACTGTTTGCATCACCATTATCTGTCAACTTGGCCAGATGAGTTGCCCATTTTTGCATTTCACCCTGTTTGGGATAGATCCAATTCTCCTTTTTATCAACTCCGTTGTACCATGAGTGGTAGGAGTATGTCCCTCCTTCCAGGAACCAGGAGCTTCACTGTTATAGCATTCCTCCTATTGCAAAGTTATTGTTAGTCACCAGTGATACAGATTGTATCAATCCTGGCTGTTCTCATGTTGCTCTAGGTTGTGCTGAAAAACTATTATTTTGGGAACGTTTAAAATTATATTTAAATGAATATTAAATGAAAAATACTAGGGGTGGTGGAAAAGAGTCATTTCAGCCTCTGTGACATTGGAAGGAGATGGGGTGACTCAGAGAGATTCCCTCCATCCCCATCACTCCAGAACTGCTTCCTCCTGTCAGAGCCATGCAGTTTCTCTCTCTCTCCGCTTCTCAGAGAGTCACATGATACAGTGTTCTCAGCTGTCTGTGAGTGGAGACTTATTTAGTCCTATCTCAGAGTTGCTGTGACCGGAGATAAAAGTGTCAAAGACCTGGAAGGGGAAATCAAACGGATCCCAAATGCATAAAGTTTGACGTTTGAATCCCGGTTTCCATCTATTGGGAAAGCTACTTATAGGAAGGTTGTTGTTTTTTTCCCCTCTAAGAGGATGCTAAAACTGCAGTAATGAACCTGTTCTGAGTGACGTGGATTTGAATGGCTCAAAGGAGACTGATAGGAAAATCTCTTGTCCTGATTCTGAGCTTCCAGAGGTCATCTGCTCTTGAATTTCATTCAATACTTTCATTTCCTTGTATTCTGTCTCTCTGTGATGTGGGTTTCTATCTCTTCCGAAGATTGTTTGGTCACCCAATGGGAAATTAGTTTAGTCTATCAGGATAGGGTTCACATTTACAGGAAATTTTGAGACAAATGGCCATTTGCTAAAGTCTTTGTTTCTCACTTTAGCTTTGCTTGTTTCCCACCTTTCCATAAGGACACGGAGAAAGTTCAAGTGCAGCTCAGGAAACATGAGAGAACTCTCCAATTTTCCCAGACATGCTAACAAAGAAACAGTTGCGATTTAAAATCTTCACTTGGAAATGGTGATCAACAAGCCCCACAAAATGTGCAATTATCTGAACTAAGCTGGTATGATCACAGTGCAGTTCAGTTGTTTAAGTCAGTATTGTCTCATGATCTGGGGAGGGAATTCCACAGAAAATGACTTGGAACTAGGCAAAATGCCCATGTATTTTTTCCCCAGAACATTTGTAACTCAGGTCTTAGAGGAGATAGCTCCTAGCTAATCCTATGATAGGGAAAAGCTGCCCTTCGTGATACAAGTGTTCGGGAAATAGGGTTTTTCTTTAAATAATTTACCCTTTGTAAGTATTGCAAATGTGTATAAAATGAATGCAGTGTTGAAAATGAAATCACTAAAGAAAAACAGATATTTTTGAATACAAACATCGCCTCTAGTAACTTAGAGCAGGGCTAAACTCGAAATAAGCTACACAACTTGAGCTACGTTAATTGTGTAGCTTAAGTCAAAATAGCTTATTTTGCATTTGGGCACATCTACACAGCCCTTGTTTTGAAATAGAGCATCTTCTTCCAACTTCCCTTACTCCTCATACAATGAGGTTTACAGAAGTTGGAGTAAGAAGCCCGTTATTTTGAATTTATTTCAAAATAACGGGCTTGCTATGTAGACACGCAATATGTTATTTTGGAATAACTGATGTTATTCTGAAGTAATGCTGCTGTGTAGCCTTACAGAGATTCTGATCCAGGCTTTAATTTTGTTCCTTGATTAGACCTGTGCCACCAAATTAAATAAAAACTGGGCATGTTTGGGGAAACCATTCCATAACAAACCTACTGATATTCTGAGTGGTTTGGCAAAGATTTCAACTTCAGAAAAGTGTAAATTTACATAACCAAGGACAATGTTTTGGCAAGAACTGGGACAGAAATAGTGCACGCTCAGGTCTTGGATTTCACCCCAATAAAGAAAGCTATGATGACCAACAGCCCAAGGAAAATTGTGTGTGGAACACCACTCCCTACTTCCATGTCACTGATTACAGTCCCAAAGGGTGCTGTGGCTAGATTGAGAACAACCCTTCTGCACTTGTTGGATCCAAAATGTCATGAGGCGAAGAAAGGGAGAGTTCTCAGGGGACATTCTTTCCCCTTGGATCCAAAACTGGCTGCTTGGTTGGGTAAAGAGGAAAAGCAATGAATGGGTCAGACCCCAGGTTCAGCCTGCTGAATAGACAAATATTGCATCCTGGTTCTCTGTTTTTGTCTCTAAGGGCTCATCAACACTTAAAATGCTGCATATGCAGTGCTCTAAGGAGGAAGCTCTAAGCTGAAGGGATAGAGCCACTCCCTTTTGAAGAGGTGAGAGCTATGTCCTGCTAACATGGCGCTGTCTCTGAGGCATTAGGTCACTATAACTGCATTGCTCTTTCAGGGAATACTGACGATAGTGTGAATCAGATTGTGGTTTTGCTCTTGTGTTTTATGCATTTGCGTCTCTTCTCCTCTATCTCCTCTGACTTCGAAAGATTAAAAATGTGACAGTACATAGGAGGTGTTTTTTCCTCATGATGCAAGCAATCCCACATGGGCGATTCACTTCCCCCAACACATAGCAGGAGACAGGGCTGTCCTTAGGACTTATGGGGATCTACGCTGTAGTATTAAACTGGTGCCCCAATGGAGTCCCGAGGGGCTGGACACAATTTTTTAGTGATGTGATTTTATAATCTTCAGCACACTGACATATTTTTAAAGCAAATTTTAAACTGAAGTTCTGTCAACTAACAGTCAATTGTGAAACTGACAAGATTTACCTGTTTACAGTTTCAATGCTCTGCTAATAGGCAGCTGGGGGAATTTTTCCACTTTTAAATTAACTAGATCCCCTCCAGAGGAAGACTCACCAGGCTACAGCAGCCATAGAACAGAAATAGGAAGAATCAGGTGGGTGGACATTAAGAACCAGTGGTGCCTTAAATCATAGAATACTAGGACTGGAAGGGACCTCGAGAGGTCATCGAGTCCAGTCCCCTGCCCTCATGGCACAACCCAGTACTTTCTAGATGAGAGCTTCCCAACCTATGGGTCAGGACCCAAATATGAGTCACCATTACATTTCAAAACGGTTGCCAGGTGGCTCTCCAGGTGGCTCTTAAGGAGCCATTCACACACTTTTTGAATTGCTCTGGGTCACCAAGTCTTCCTGAATTGTCAAAATGGGTCCCCATTGGAAAAGGTTGGGAACCGCTGGTCTAGACCATCCCTGATAGACATTTATCTAACCTACTCTTAAATATCTCCAGAGATGGAGATTCCACAACCTCTCAAGGCAATTTATTCCAGTGTTTAACCACTCTGAAAGTTAGGAACTTTTTCCTAATGTCCAACCTAAACCTCCCTTGCTGCAGTTTAAGCCCATTGCTTCTTGTTCTAACCTCAGAGGCCAGAAAGAACAATTTTTCTCCCTCCTCCTTGTGACACTCTAAAAATTTTAGATACCTGAAAACCGCTATTATGTCCCCTCTCAATCTTCTCTTTTCCAAACTAAACAAACCCAATTCTTTCAGTCTTCCTACACATCTTCAGGTGCCGACACAGCTCTGTATTCTGCATATGAGTAAGGTCGGCCCCAATAGAAGACCTTGAGCTATGTGAACTCCCGTGATTGAGAGACTGCCTATGTTTTGACAAACCACAACTTGAACTGAACTTGGTTCCCTTTATAGCAATGAGAATTAAAAGAAAACTTGCGTGTATGACAAGTTTTTGTGATCTTTGAATATGTTCATTTTATCAATGTTACCTGATTTTTAGAGAGTTGTATATTATTGTTAAAGGGTCACCATTGGTCTGACCAGAAGTTTTTCATCCCAGAATCAGGCTTCCTGTGTTAACCAAGTGTAATCATGTTAATTATACTGGATAACTGAAAGTTGTCTTCTGCTTTGTTAGTAATGCAGAAAATGGGGGCTCATCTTGAAAAGTTAATCTGATGTAACATACTCCCAGTCTAATCAGGAGTTCTGATAGAAAACCTCATGGCAGTGGTTAGAATGGATGAACGCATGGGAAAAGAGTGCTTAAGAGAATATTGATCTATATAGATTTTTGTTTTGTATTTCAAATGTAAACAATTTCCATTTGCTTCAAAGTCAGTGTCTCTTAAAAGGAAAATTAATTGAAGAGAAAAGTTATACAGTAAAACTCCATTGATCCGGCATCTAATGCTCTGGCACTCCTGATGGTCCGGCACCATCCAGAAACCGGAAGTGCTCCGGGCAGCCGAACAATTGGAGCTGCTCTACGCCTGGCTTCCCCGATTCAGCCGCTGCTGAAACTGACCAGCAGCTGAATCAGGGAAGCCGGGGGCAGAGCAGCTGGGGTGCTACCGGGTTGGTCCCGCAGTGCCAAGGGGCGGTGCTATGGGCCCAACCCGGCAGCACCCCAGCTGCTCTGCCGCAGGCGTCCTCAATTCAGCCGCTGCTGAAACTGACCTGCAGCGGCTGAATTGGGGACGCCTGGGGCAGAGCTGGACTATCGGAAGGGGGGGCTATGATGGGTCTGGGGTGGCATCCACCCCACCCCACCCCAGACCCCTCATAGCCCCCCCTTCCAATAGTCCGTCATATCTGATAATCCGGCACCCCCTGGGTCCTAAAGGTGCCGGATTATTGGAAGTTTACTGTATAACTTTTTCTCCAATTCAGTTCTAAGGATCACTGATTTCCCCATTTTCCAAGGAAAGACATGACATCTGTCAGAGCAGGTCTTCATTTATTTTTGCACATGATGATGGATGCAATTTTGCTGGTACATATTTTTGCTATGAGTTAGTGGTATACAGTCTGAAAACTTTTTTTTTTTTTTTATTGAGGGCAGGCAGAGCATGATTGGTTAACCCTCAAGCCTTAGGGTGCATCTACACAATACCATTATTTCAAAATAACTAGCGTTATTCCAAAATACCAATGTGTCTACACAGCAATTCTGTTACTTTGAAATCATATTGAAATAACAGGTGGCTTATTCCGACTTCTGTAAACCTTATTCCACAAGGAATCACTCCTCTTCCGAAATAGCTATTTCAAAATAGCTGCAGTGTGGATGCTCTACTGCTGCTATTTTGAAATAGCTCCTCACCAGGGCCATTCTAAGTAATTTCTCCCCAGTGCCTCCTGCGGCTTTAAATCGAGATAGTGCATCCACATTAGGGGAGCCTGCCTTGGACTAATTTTGAGGCTTCCTTGTAGTGCAGATGCTCTAGTTTGAAAGAAGCTATTTTGGAATATGTCTTCTGGAATAGTTTATTCCGAAATAAGTGTGCAGTGTAGACGTACGCTTAGAGAAGTTGAACTCTTGCGGGAAAGCAGTCATGCCATCAATTACAACATTAATTCATCTCCCTATATGTGCGCATCATTGAAGATGCGATTGGTCCTGCTTTGCAGGGGTTGGACTAGATGACTTCTTAAGGCCTTTTCCAACCCTCAACTAAATCATCCCAACCAGGGCTTTGTCAATCCTGGCCTTAAAAGTCTACAAGGATGGAGATTCTACCCCCTCCCTAGGCAACCCATTCCTGTGCTTCACCATCCTGCTAGTGAAATAGTGTTTCCTAATATTCAATTATCACCAAAGTGTGGGGCAGTTACTGGGCCCTACACCCCCGTCTTCAGCCAGATTGGCCTGTCAGCCATCAAGTAGAACAGAAGGGTTATTAGCCACCTTTGTAGTCAGTAAGGGAACCTCACAGCAACTAGTCACAGGTGTCTTGTTTTAATATATTTTACTCCACACATTGCTCATTAAAAGTACTGTTATATGGGTGGAAATTGGGTAACTATTGCATTTTATTAATATCAGCAGAACTGACTTAAATGGGGCCTGAGTGTTGTGTAGTCTTGTCTTAATCATATTCATGCCCATCAGTTTGAAAGAATCTATTTGCATATATTTTGCATGTATATGCAACCACACTTAAGTTGTGGCCTGCTGCATGTGCTGTGAGTATCATTGTGGCCCCTGGGGCTTCCAAAGTTGAGTAGCCCCGATATAGGCCATTATGTATGCGCAAGAGGCTGGGATATTCTCCCTCAGCGGAAGACACGCCTGAAATTCCCATCACCTTCTAGTACCAAGAGAAACTGAGGCACAACAGGGTTACTGTAGGACAGGCACTCTCATGCAACATAACAAGGTGAATAAAATCCCCACTTACAAAGACTTTCAATGCGGGTGGGGCCTTCGGGCACCTTGCTCACGGAGCAGCTATTGGGGACTTGCCTGGCTTTGTCTTGCTCTCTCAAACAAGATGGGAGCTTCTCATTTTTCTGTTAGCTCTTGGGACTTTGGTGCCAGACTAAAGGTTAGCTCAGGAAGGCGGAAATCCCACGGGAAGAGGTGCGAACCAGATTGCTGTGGAGTCCTACACCTGGGCTGGCGGCCTGGCCTTGCCAGTGGCCCTGTTGGTTGGCCTAGAGTGGGCCAAAGTCACTTTGGCAGGGTTGTCATCGATGGCTTTGGTCTTTCCCCAGTAAGGACCGGTCTGAGGGAGGGAGGCTTAATACTCATCCTTCTTGGTGAGGGCTGAGGAGCAGAGCTGCAGGACAGCCCACATTGATGAGCTGGGCCTGGTCGAGTCTGACTTGTGGGTGGGGCTGGTAACAGGACTCTGTGCTGGAGGGAGGAGCAGGCCTGGGCTAGGGTAGTGGAGAGAGAAGAAGAGCTGTAGGCCGCCTGTTCTCTTTAGTGCTCCCTTTTCCCTCTCATTGCTCTTCTGCGCCAACTCACAAAATACTCTTGTGAACCTGGCTAACTCAGTTGCTAGAGCAGGTATGGGCAATCATTTTTGAAGGGGGAGGCCACTTCACAAATTTCTAAAGTGGGTCCAGGCCACCTTGGGAGTGGGGGGGGGGGGGGGGCTTGGGCACAAGGGGCAGGGCCAGGGCACTTCCTCTGCTTCCCTTCCCACAGCCCCTCATCGGCCGGGAGGGGGAATGCGTGAAGTCTTTGCCTCTGCCCCCCTCCCAGTGCCTGGAGAGAACTGCCAAGTGTTGAAAACAGCTGGTGATTCCATCTAGATCGGTGTTTCTTACATTTTTTAAGACTGAGGAACACCAAACAATTTTTTTTGTTTGTTTTTTTTGGTGAGGAACACCAATGATTTTGTGTTGAGCAAAAAAAAAAAAAAAAAAACAAGTTGTCTGCTCCTTTAAGGGCAGCCATTTTGAACTTCTGGTGTTCTCCCCAGCACACCTCCAGCTGCCTTGCGGCACACAGGTGTGCCATGGAACACAGTTTAAGAAACATTGCTCTAGATCAGGGTTTCCCAACCTATGGGTCTGGATCCAAATATGGGTCGCCATTACATTTCAAAAGAGTCATCAAGTGTCTCCCCAGGTGGCTCTGCCTCCTCTCCTGCCCCTGTTTTTTAATTGCCTTGGGTCACCAAGTCTTCCTGAATTGTCAAAATGGGTCCCCATCTAGAAAAGTTTGGGAACCACTGCGCTAGATGCTGTGCACCCCTGGTGGGGGTGGGAGTGATAAGACGGCCGCATCAATCTGCCCGTGGAGCTTTTTTGTCAATCCCTGTGCTACAGCATCCCACTTAAAAACATAAGAACAGCCATACTGGGTCAGACCAATGATCCATCCAGCCCAGTATCCCGTCTGCCGACAGTGACCAGAGGGAGGGGACACAACTTGTAACCCTCATGTGATCTCTGCCCATCATCCACCTCTGGAGGCTAGGGACACCATTCCTACCCATCCAGGCTAATAGCCAGGACTCGACAATCACGGCGAAAACCACTCGCCAGCCCCGCACCATGCATGCGACCGGCTGAAATCTACTCATCACTGGCGAGTAGATAAGCGTCTTTGTCAAGCCCTGCTGGTAGCCATTGATGGACCTAACCTCCATGAATCTATCTAGCTTCCATTTGAACCCCATCACAATCCTAGCCCTCACCACATCCTCTGGCAAGGAGTTCCACAGATTGACTGTGCACTGAGTGAAGACACATGGGCAGCAATCTTTGAAAACAAAAATAGCCTTCATTTGACACAATACATCTCCATCTATTGGGATGGACAACAGTTTGATGGGGATCACTCCAAGGCTGCATCTAGACTGGCATGATTTTGCGCAAAATCTTGCTGCCTGTCTACACTGGCCGCTAGTATTTGCGCAAGAACACTGACTTTGTAATGTACAAAATCAGTGGTTCTTGCACAAATACTTTCACGTTCCCGCTCAGGGATAGGCCCTCTTGCGCAAGTATTCCCGCTCAGGGATAGGCCAGTGTAGACAGCCACCTTAATTTCTTGCGCAAGAAAGCCCAATGGCTAAAATGGCCATCGGAGCTGTCTTGCGCAAGAGAGTGTCTACACTGGGCATGAATGCTTTTGCGCAAAAGCAAATCTTTTGCGCAAAGGCACATGCCAGTATAGACGCTCTCTTGCGCGAATACTTTTAATGGAAAAACTTTTCCGTTAAAAGTATTTGCACAAAATCTTGCCAATCTAGACGCAGCTCAAGGTTTTGGAAAGTGGTCAAGGGCCATACTTTAAGGTGGGGGTGCCAGGTCTGGGATGGAGGTTGGGTGCAGAAGTGAGCTGGGGTAGGGGCCTGGAGTGCAGGAGAGGGTGTGGGGTAGTGGGGCCTGAGAGGGCATCTGGGTAAAGGAGGGGGTTGGGTGTGGGTGCAGGAGAGGATTCTGGCCTGGGGGAAGAAGTATATGAGGGCGTGCAGGGTCTGGAAGGGAGTTGTGATCAGGGTTCCCTCTAAGCTGTGCACCTGCACGGCCGCACACAAGAACTTTTAGGCCCACGCACCTCATTTGCAAAGCCGTGCAACAAAACTCACCTTCCTGCTGGAACCGAAGGTGATGCTGGTGGCAGCAGCGGCTTGGTCGATTTTTCTGGCCAGTTGTGTGGCAGTGGATGGCAGCCCCCTTTGCTCTGGCTGGTAATGCTGCCTGATTCGGGAACCCATCCCTATTCAGGCCAACATTTAAACACGTTTTACTTTAAGAGAATGCTTAACTCCTCTTGACTTCACTAAAGTGCTCTCCTGAAATATGATTGTGAACTTATATGAGGTCGTCTTCTACATAGTGTTCTAAGAAATCAGATTCAGGAAAATTCAGATAGAGCAATAAGCCCAGGAACTAAGCTAAGAGGGGTTTTTTTTTAAGTCACAGATTTATTTTATTATTTTACATCTGAGTATAATAACTAGAATGCCCACAGGCTAGTAGTAAAATGTTAAAAGAAAAATTTTGAAACTGTAACTGCTACTTCTGAGGTCTCTTCCAGCTCTGTGGTTCTACTTAACTAAGACTCTGTGGCCGATGTCCAAGGCTTCTGTGAACTTTTCTGATATTTTAGGACTTTGTAGGAAGTAAAAATAATTGTAAACATAGGTTAGGTTTTATTTGTATTTTGTATGTGCTGAATGCATTTCTCAGGCTGATTACAGGGGGACACTCAGTACATATCACTGCTGTCACACTCTGGACTTGAAATTGTTCCACAATCCACTAGGATCAACCTTGCACATTATTATCCTCTGGATGCCAATTAGATGCTGCACACATCTGGCAAGTAGGAAAATGGTGACACTGGTTGCTAATGGATGCAGAAGTGACCTTATCTGTCTCCTAAACCATCACATCAATGTCTGAATATGCTCCTCTTCCAATAACCTTAATTCCTTGACTTAAAAAAAGAAGTAAATTTGGGAAGTAGATTAAGTGAACAGCTTAATGGTAGACATGTTTTAATAGGGCATCCCATGCATAAATGACATCATCCAGTAAAATCCCTCTTTGTGTCTGATAGTCATTTCCAATACTGAGAAAATTGTGGGAAATGGTAAAATGAAAAAAAATGGAATGTGAGTCTACATTTTATAATTAATTGCACAGCAACTGAAAAGAACTTCAAACAGAACACTTTTTTATTAGGGCTGTCAATTAGTGGGCGTTAACGCCTGTGATTAACGCAGGGCAGAATGAACGTCTTAAAAAATTAATTCCTGTTAATCGCAGAGGTCAGCAAACCAGCATGAGCTGCTCCAGAGGCCGTCTCTGGTAAGGCGCAAATGCAAACCGTCACCAGAGAGCGCACAGAAAAAACAAGCAGCCACAAAAGAGGCTTCTCACCTCCCGCAGAGAAGTAAACAAGAAAAGTAAAGACCCTGACACCCGTCCCTCTCCCCTCCCAGGTGATCACATTTTTTAAAATAAAACAGCCTCGGAGGGGGGAGAGGGGAGAAGGAGGCTTGCCCAAGCTGCCCCCCCCCCCCCCCAGCAGGGCTCATCCAAGTCACCATCTCTGCCTCCTGGGGCTGGGACTGACCCTCCCCCCGCATCTGATTCTGTTGCTGAGGCCTAAGCTCAGGCCCTTCAGATTACGAGACCGAGACGCTGCCAGCTGCACGAAGATGGCAATAGGCTTGGATGCTGCGCTGCTGCCCACAAGGGCTCGTGAGCGTTGGCACCCAGCAGCATCCCAGCCGGGCAGAGGGCTACTGCCTTGGGGCCCTGCCCGCTCCAGTCCCCTTGGGGAGGGGGGAGGCTGCTGCCCAGGAACCGGCTGGTGTCCAAGCCGCTGCCCCCAGCATCAGCTCCAGCCCTTGGCCCCCCCCAGAGCTGGGTCCCTTCCTCCCGAGCCGGGCAGCTCGCTACTCCGCTGGGAGCCCGCCTCAGCCGGAAATCAGACACCTCCCTCCGCGTGCCCCCCGCTGCGCTAGCACCGAGCCGGGTGGGGGCGGGCAGCGTGTCCCCGAGCCCAACGGGGCGGGGGCTCCCGCAGCTCAGTGCTCGCCGGGGGGGGGGGGCAGGCAGGACGGGCACCCGCCCCCTCCTGCAGGGCAATTTGGAGTTTTATGACCCTCCCCCACTGATGGTGCAGGGGCCGCCCTGCCCCCCCCCCCCGCCCAGCTGGGCAGAAGTGGGGGAGAGCCCCGCACGGGTACCCGCTGCACCCCCCACAGGCGCGAGGCGGACCAGCCGCTGCTCTCCGGGGCCCTGCCTGCGGGGCGGGCTCCCAGGAGAGACTCAGACGCCGCCCCGCCGTGGAGCAGCGCGCCCAGGGCAGGTGTGTCCGGGGTGGTGCCCGCCCGCACGTGCGCGCCCCTGCAGGCCCTTCCCACGGTCTCCCTCCGGCTGCGAGACTTGACCCCCGGCCCCGTTCCCCGGCGGCGCGTGCTCCCCCGGAGCCGGATCGGGCCCCTCCCGCTGGGAGCCAGCGCCTGGGGAGGAGGCTAGTGGGGGGGGGGGGGTCGCTTGTGCGGAGGCATTTCCCTGCCCCCCCCCTCCCGGTTCCAGGCGCTGCAGCCCGGGCGGGGTTTGCAGGGCACAGGAAGGGGCTGGCGCTGGGGGCGGGCGGCGCTGGGAGGAGGCGGCAGGAGGCGGCGGGGGGAGAACAAAGAGCCGAGAGCGGCAGCTCCGAGAACCCGCAGCTGCCCCCCCTCGTGGCGTCCGTGCGGGGCATTAACCCCTCCCTGCCCGCCGGGGCTGTTCTTCATCTGGGACCAGCACCCCCCTGCCAACCCCGGTGAGTGAGATGGGGGGGGGGGTCTCCTTTGTGGGTCTGGGAGCGTCGCGGAGGGGAGGCAGCCCCGGGGATGGGAGGGGCTGTGAGATTTACCTGTCTCTGCGCCCCGGACACGTAGGAGGTAAAGAAATGGGGGAAATAAATAAATTTCCTTCAAATGATCCCTCTTCTCTTCCTAACGCTGATCAGATTTTTCCCATTTTGTCCCCTTTCTAATTAAAATATGCAAATCCATGTAGATTATTCCCCCTCTTTTCTCAAGGTTGCCACCTTTTTGCTCCTCCCCATCTCCCACTTTGTCCCCTTTTCCCTCTCCAGTTCTCAAATATCCGTTTCCGTTTCAAAACACTTGAGAAGGGGGTTCCCCCACCCATGTGATCTACTTGGGTGGGAACTAAAATGCTGGGGATTAAATTAGCTGTTACCACTCAAGACAGATCTGGGAGTCACTGTGCTCTGAAAACATGCAACTGTCAAACAAAGCAAATGGAATGCTGGGGATCATTAAGAAAGGGATAGAGAATATCTTATTGCTTGTCTATAAATACATGGTACACCCACACCTTGAATACTGCATACAGATGGGGTTGCTTCATCTCAAAAAAGATATCCTGGCTCTGGAAAAGGTACATAAAAGAGAAAAATAAATGAGGGGTGTGGAAGAACTTCTATATGGGGAGAGATTAATAAGACTGGGACTTCTCATCTGGGAAAAGAGATGACTGGGGAATATGATGGAGGTCTATACAAATCATTACCAGTGTGGAGAAAGTGAATAAAGAAGTTATTTACTCCTTCCCATAGCACTAGAACTAGGGGTCACCAAATGAAATTAATAGCATGTTTAAAACAAACAAAAGGCAGTGTTTCTTCACACAGTGCACAGTCAACTTGTGAAACTCCTCGCCAGAGGATGTTGTGAAGGCAAAGACTATAACAAGGTTTAAAAAAGAGCTAGATAGATTCATGAAGGCTATTAGCCAGGATGGGTAGGAATGGTGTCCCTCGCTTCTGTTTGTTAGTACTGGGAAATGGGTTACAGGAGATGGATCTCTTGATGATTCCCTGTTCTGCTCATTCCCTTTGAGGTACTTGGCATTGGCCGCTGTCAGAAGACAGGACACTGGGCTAGATGGACCTTTGATCCGACCCAGTGTGGCTGTTATGTTGCCCTGACTCATCTGCCAAACAGGCAGGGGATAGTGGGTGCTGTTTGGGGGAGCCCTGAGACACAACTGTCTTTGGGGTGTGGTGGCCATTCCCTGCCAGCAACAGAGCAGGGAAGAGGCCAAGGATTTTCCCCTCCCCTCACACACAGAGGGGTCCATTAGTTACACACAGTGTTGCTCAGTTAGTCTGTGGTTGGAAGTTTGGAGTTCTTGCTGTTTTCCCAGTGCCTGCATTTTAAGGCTCTCTATGGTTCTTACTGGCTTTTGCCCTGCCTCCTGGAGCTACTGAACACCAGTGCACCACTCCATAGCTTCATCCCATTCGTGCTCTAATGTACATCCCCAAAAGAGACGTAAGAACGGCCAGATCGAATCAGACCAAAGGTCCACTAGCCCAGGATCCAGTCTCCCTACAGTGGCCCAGAGGGAACAAACAGAACAAGGAATCATTAAATGATTCCCGGCTTCTGACAAACAGAGATGTGCAGAGATGTGCTATTTGAACATCCTGGCAAATAGCAATTGATGGACCTGCCCTCCAGAACTTATCTAGTACCAGAGTATCCAGGAAATATCAAGGTGAGGGGACGAAGAGAGAGCCCCGGGTCTCTCCCAGCAGATCCATCCCACCCCTACTAGCCAGCAACTGATATGGGAGGGCCCAGGGCATTTACAGAGAATAGCTGCATGGAGGGTGAGAGAGCCAGATGGGCCCATCCGGAGGTAGCAAAGTTGACGTGGCTCTGTGGCCGTTTCTCATTTCAGATGTTCTCCTTTTCCGGAGAAGTCGGGCCTGAGTCTGCAAGGAACCATCAGTGGTATGGTGCTTAACTTTTAGTCACCTGGAACTAGAGTGAGAGCCCCAAGGCCGCTGTTCATCCCATGAGGCATAGCAGGGAGGTCGACAAATGCCTTTGATGTCGACGGTGGAGCGTCCTGACTACAGCGCTGTGCCAACAAACAGCTGATCAGCACAGCGCGGCAGCCATTTTAATTTAAACAAAGCGGTGATTATTTAAATCACCGCTTCATTTTCCTATGTCTACAGAGGTAATCTACATCTTTACGTCCTGACATCTCTACGTCCTGCTGCTCCCATTGGCTGAGAACATTAATCCATGGCCAACAGGAGCTGCGATCGCTGATACCAGTGGCTGTGCAGGTAAATAGAGTGGTGGTGGCCCACCTGGGGCTAACTCTGGAGAACTGCCAATGTGTATTTGCCCACCACTGCTCTAGAGCTTAGGGAGACAGGCATCTGGACACCTATAGTGTAGCAGCAGCGTTCACACCCAGCGGCAAAAACGTAGGTGCCTCGGCTTACAGGGCGAAACGGCAGCCGAGCAGAGAGTTTGTGGATCTCAACAGCAACATCATCTGTGACTTTAGATGCCAAAGTCCTTTTGTGCATCTGGCTCTTGGGTTGTCGTTCGAGTTATAGTGCGTGATTCTCCATGAATGGGAAGGAGGTTTTAACAGGCACTCCCATGGCACCTGACTCATTGGAGTCTCTAATTTCCCACAATCCTCCTGAGATGGTGCTGGCCCTCCTTACCATTCATGAACCCCACTAGCTCAGAAGTGGGCAAAATACGGCCTGTGGGCCACATTCGCTCCACCAAACCTTCAGATCCAGCCCATCAGATCCTCTAGCTTGCCAGTGTCCCACAACTTAACGGGACCCTTGGGCAGGTTTCTTGCCTGCTATGTCGTCTCCCCCCCCCCCCCCCCAAACACACATGCTGTTTGAAGTGGTTGCCTGCTGGGGCCATGGGTTTGTCTCTGCCATGCACTCCATGGGGAGCGGGCATCCATCCCCAGCAGGATCACACAGCACACATTGTCCAAGAACCAGCCAATGGGGGTTGCCTGGGCCATGCTTGCAGGTGCACTCAGCACACAAAGACCCCTCCCCCCCCACAGAGCGCATGGTGCATGGACACACACACTAGCCCCTGCAGCCAGCTGCTTTGAGTGGCATGTGGGGGTGTGGCAGGCCAGGAGCCTGCCTGAGGGTCCCATTCGGCTGCAGGCCAGGAGTAGGGATGTAAAGGGTTAACCAGTGTGCTTACTGGGTAACCAGCTAACTGCCCCAGCCCAGCTGGAGCAGCCCGCCCACACCACCTTGTAGTGGGTTCAGCCCGGCCTGGCTGCAGCAGCCCACAGCATGACGGGGTGGCTGCTCCAGCCTGGCCAAGCAGGCTATGTCATGCCGCAGGTGGGGAACTGCCCCATAGTTAACCGGTTAAACATAGTGTTTAAATGGTTAACTTTTAAAATGACAATTTACATCCCTCGTTGGGATCCACCTAGGTAAGCACCTCCCAGCCAGAGCCTGCCTCTGGCACTCCACCTCCTCCCACATCCTAACACCCTGCCCCAGATCACAGCCAAAACCCTCTGCATCCCTGTGCCAGTCACAACTCCCTCCCAGACCTGCACCCCCTCTTACACCCTCCCCCAGGTCAGAATCCTCTCCTGCACCCTTACATCTGCCCAGACCCCGAACCCGAACCCCCTCCTATACTCCCAGTTCCCTACCCTGAGCTCCTTCTGCATCTAGTCTCCATTTCAGACCCTGCACCCCCTCCATTAACATAGAGCAAGGTCCTTGACAAATTTGTCATGGAATTGACAAATTCTTAGGCTATGTCTACACTGCTGGGTTCTTGCACAAGAACGTCCACACTGCCCTGTACAAGATGTGCTTTTGCGCTAGAGCTCCCATGGCAGTGTGGACGCTCTCTCGCCCAGGAAAGCTCTGATGGCCATTTTAGCCATAGGACTTTCTTGCGCAAGAGAGCGTCCACACTGCCGAGTGTCCACAATGCCCTCTTGCGCAAGAAGCCCTCTCTTACCACGCCATACTGTATATTCCCTTGCGCAAGAGCAGGCGGGCAGTGTGGACGCTCTGCAGATTCTTGCGCAAGAACAGCTATACTTGCGCAAGAAGCCACGAATGTAGACATAGCCTTAGAGTGCCCCCCCCATCAAAAATTATTGCCCACCCCTGCGCTAGCTCATACACACAGCTCCCTAGCTCATGCATAGGGACTCCTTGACTTCCTTACGGCTCTCCTATTTTCATTGGTACCCTCTATCAATAAGATGATAATCCGAGGAAGTTCCTCCTCTGAGTAGAATCTTTACATTCTGGGGCACAAAGGTGCCTTCTGTGTGTTTTCAGAGCCCCTTGCAGGATGTATGCAAAGCTCTGTGTGCTCTCAGCTGAGAGGCAGACCATTAAATATCAAGCACCGTGCCAGCTAGCCCCAGGATTTTACTACGTAGAAGTAAGCTTGAATGCCTTCCATATGGCAATGCCCCCATCACAATTAGAAAAAGAACAGAGAAGGGCAACAAAAATGATTAGGGGGGGTGGAACAGCTTCCATATGAGGAGAGATTTAAAAATTGGAATATGGTCATTTTAGAAGAGATACAGTTGAGGAGGCATATGATAGTCTGTAAATCAGGAGTGATGGAGAAAAAAAATTAACAAACAAGTTTTATTTGCCTTGTCACATCTCACAAGATGTAGGGGGGTCACCCAAAGAAATGAATAGGTAGCAGGTTTAAAAGAAATGAAAGAAAGGTTCCTTCGACACATGGTTAACTTGTGGAACTCCTTGTTGGGGGATGTTGTGAAGGCTAAAAGTATAACTGGGTTTGGCAAGGCATTAGTTATGTTCCTGGAGGAGAGGTCTCTTAATAGCTGTTAGTCAAGGTGGTTGGGGAGGCTACTCCATGCTCTGGTGTCCGGAGTGGGGGTCACTGGGACTGGATAGATCACTTGATTCCCTGTTCTGGTCATTCCCTCTGGAGCATCTGGTGTTGGCCATGGTCAGAAGGCAGGATGTTGGGCTGAATGGATCATTGGTCTGACCCAGTATGGCCAGTGTTATGTAAAACTGTACACCATTCTTGGTGGCCCCATGAATTCACTGGATCTCGCTTGTTTTCTTTCCCTTCAGCAGGGTTCCCAGTTTCCAGACCTGATGTGAGCTCCCAGCAGGAATGAAGGGAAGAGCTGTGGGCCCTGGATCTCCAGGGCGCCGAGGAAACAGAGACGCTGAGAAGTGCATGCGCAGGTCAGGAGTTAGTTAGATCCATTCCTCCAGGAAACCACCACAAGTCCATACAGAGACCCCAGGAGCTCTCTAAATTCAGGGTGGTCCCCATCAGATGTGGTATCCATATGGCAGACGTGGCTCACAGCTTCCCATCCATCCTCACCGCACCAGCAGCAGCTCCCTGTCTGGCCTCCTTTCGGCCTGAGTTTTCAGATGGGATGTGGAAGCAAAACTGATCCTCTCCTGTCTTCCCTATGGTAACAGTTTGGAGTGTTCAAACCCCTGATTTTTTCTTCTTCCCCATCGCTCCACCCTTTACTCGGGTTTCTTCCACATTTTGAGGTTTCCTTTGTCCTCGGCGCATGGGGCCATCCATATTTCTCTTCTCCCCTCACCCCAGTGGGTGACATGGGCAGATGAGTTGGTAGAAGGAAGAAACCCCCTAGCAGCAAAAGCCAAGCCGGAGGATGAGCAGGAAGGTGTCCAGGGGAAAGCCTTAGAGAGGCAATTGAGGAAGAAGGAAGGTTCACACTAAGGGCAGGTCTGCACTACAGGGCGAGATCGAGCAAAGTTATGTGACTTCAGCTACATGAAGAGCATAGCTGGCAGCACTGTACTTAGATCTACTTACTGCAGCCTCTTTGGCAAGAGATTCTATCCTGTTGTCTCCCCTTGTGCGTCTTGTTGAGCTGGAGACCTGGAGCAAGTGAGGGCGTGATCAGTGGTTGATCACCTAAGCTGCCATGGAGACAGGAGTGGGGGAGAATCCTCTCTCCCTGAGGCAACTGCATACTGAACACCTCATCTTCATCTCCAGCCCCACCCCAGAACCTGAACCCCAGTCCTCTGCCTGACCTCTCTCCAGCCCCCCAAACCCTCAGCCCCACAGTGTGTGTGGAATGACTTGTGATGTGCTGTTTCACCTCCACATTGACACACATAACAAAAGCCATTGCAGAAGTAATGAACAAAAAGAGAGAGAGAGAGAGCACTGCTCTATACCAGAGTTGTTGACTTGAGTCCCACAACTTGAACTCGAGTCCAACTTCAGTCACCTAGGTGACTCGACTGGAGACTCGAATCGGGTTCATTGTTTGTGACTTGAGACTCTACTTGAGACTTGCTAATTTTGTTAAATCGACTTGGTGAAAAAAATTGTCCAGAAATGCTGATATTGATGGCTTGTACAAAAGTGACTTGACTTTTTTTAAATTAAGACTTGAGACTCGACTTGGGACTTGAACTGTTGTGACTTGAGACTCGAATTGGACTTGACAATGACGACAACACTGGTCTATACTAGACTTGATTAATCAACTCCTGTTGGCTTGATCACTGATTTCTCAGGCCGGCCCTTAGTGAAGATAGGCCCTGAGTTTACCCCCATGCTGAAGGTTCCATTCCCACACAGCCTGCTGCCTGTCCCCTCCTCGCTGCCTGAGAAATGTCTGTCTAAAACCTCTCTTTTAACTGCACTCCCAGGGGGTGCAGTCACTCAAGTTTATCAGATATTCATTTAAACCCCTCCCATTTCTCCCAAGCATTGCATTCTGATTACACCTTCTCTGCTCTTCCAGTGTTGCCCCTTTTTCTTCTTAGTTATCTACCACTGATTTAATATCCCCTGAAATGTCTCCCTTCTCTCGCTAAAGCCACGTTGCATGGGGCTCCCTGAAGCCTGCTTGAATGGCCGGCTGTGGGAGGTGAAATCAAACACTGATGTAAAAATCTGAAACGCAGGAGGACTCTTTCCTCCCTTCAGGTTTTGGAGGAAAGACGGTCTGCTCTGAGTCTTTGTCCTCATGTGGGAGTCAAGAGAAATGGAAAGGGGCTCCCCCAGTGATCAGCACTTGTCTGTGGGGAGGTGGTTTTATTAGTTCCCATCATCAGAGCAATAATAATCAGTCTCTGGTTATTGCTGTTTGTTCTGACTGATGTTCCAGTCTTGGCAGGTCGTTCCCCCATTGAAAGCAAAACAGTTTGGGTTTTTTTTATAATAGGAGTTTTTTTCTTTTTTTAAATAGGAATTAGTGAGTTTTACGTTGTTATGCTGTTTTTTTGACAGGTGTGTTATTTGTAGAGGTTTGTTTTGCTATGGTACGCTGGTTTTGATTATGAATAGTTTGTTTTAATTGATAGGTGCTTGGGTTTTTTTAAAGCTATTAATTTGCCCACTGATTACAGTTGGATGGGGGATATGCAGCAATTTTCTGGTGCTTTTACATTTTTTGGCTCGTTTTTAAAAACATTTGGCTTTTATATTTTTTTAACTTATTCCTTATTTACATAAAAGAGGGTTGCTTTCCCTGTTAGAGAAGCAATATGCACATTCAAATAAGGACATTAAGGCTAAGTCTATACTGCAGCTTTCTTCTCTTCTGCAAAAGCTTATGTAAATGAAGCGCAGAGTAGAATATTGCCACACTTCATTTGCGTAATTAATTAGCAGGCATTTTTGCGCAAGAGGTTTTGTACAAAAAGGAGCTGTGTAGACGGCTCCTTTTTGTGCAAACCCCCCCTTTTGCTCAAGAGCCGTTCTTCCTGGAAAAAAAAATTAGGAAGAATGGTTCTTGAGCAAGAGGGGGTTTTGCGCAAAAAGGAGCCATCTACACAGCTCCTTTTTGTGCAAGAGGCTTTTGCGCAAAAAAGGCTGCTAATTAATTATGCAAATGAAGCATGGTGATATTCTGCACAAGTTACAATTTCAAGACGGATGTTTGCTGGAAGCCTAAAACAGAATGGTGAGCATAAGGGCCTATTCCTGCCTTAGAATCAACTTTAGACACAGTATTCTGGCTGTTGCACCTTTACTAGTGGTAAGGGAAAGGTCCGTTCTGCTTTCAGAAAGGGTGATTGGCAAAGTACATGTAGGCACATTACTTTGCAGAAAGCTACATTTTAGCTGCATGGCTACAACAGCTGGATTGTCTTTGTCTCCCCGCAGGTGCAGGGATGGCGAATGAGAATGAGAAGCAGAATCCTCAGCGGGAAGATGCTGAGCAAGTGGGACCACACAAAGGATTATTGCAAGGCTCCAAATGGGATGTGCCCAGGAATTGTGAGCTGGGAGGAGCCTGTGAGAACCAGCATAGGCCAAAGCAGCAACAGGAAAACCAGCCAGAGCAGAAAGTGGGTCAGTCCATTCATTGCCAGGGAAGATACAAGAACCTCAAAGAAATTACAGCCCAGCAGCAAATCCTCACGACAAAGAGAAAATACACATGTCCTGTGTGTGGGAAAAGCTTCAGATACCACTCAGACCTGATTATACATCAGAGAATCCACACAGGCGAGCGCCCTTATGAGTGTGGCGAGTGCGGGAAACGCTTCACTCAGAGCTCCAACCTCATTGCCCATCAGAGGGTCCACACTGGGGACCGGTCTTACAAATGCTGCGAGTGCGGGAAAAGCTTTGCTGTCAGCTCCAATCTCATTAGACATCTGAGAGTCCACACAGGTGAGAAACCATATGAATGCAATGAATGCGGGAAAACCTTCACTGACAACTCTACCCTCATTAAGCACCAGAGAATCCACACTGGAGAGAAACCATATGAATGCTGTGAGTGTGGGAGGAGCTTCACACTGAGCTCCCACCTCATTCGACATCAGGGCACACACACTGATGAGCACCCTTATAAATGCTTGGAGTGCGGGAGAAGCTTCAAACAGAACTGCAACCTGGCAGCACATCAGAGAATCCACACAGGGGAGAGACCCTACATATGTCTGGAGTGTGGGAAAACCTTCACACAGAGTTCAGCCCTTATTAAACACCAGAGGGTCCACCAGGGTGACTGACCGGATCAAGGGGTGGCCACAGATTTTGTTTTTCAAACACGTTTGCAACTTTTCATGGAGCGGCCTTGACAGGGTAATGGCACCATCATGTGCTCACTAGGATCTATTAGGGGAGTTGCTTGTCTTTGCATTTTGCCCTTCAATAAATCCCATGATACTTCATGCAACACACAGTCAACCTGTGGAACTCCTTCCCAAAGGATATTGTGAAGGCCGGGACTTGAACAGGAATCAAAAAAAGAACTAGATAAATTCATGGAGGTTAGGTCCATCTATGGCTATTAGCCAGGATGGGTAGGAATGGTGTCGCTAGCCTGTCAGAAGCTGGGAATGGGTGACAGGGGATGGATCACTTAATGATTTCCTGCTCTGTTCATTCACTCTGGGGCACCTGGCATTGGCCACTATTGGAGGACAGGATACTGAGCTAGATGCACCTTTGGTCTGACTCAGTTTGGCCTTTGATGTTCTTTCTATGGAGTCCTTCCACATATATATCAGGGTGTGTGTCTGTCGTTTTTGGGTCAGGGGGGCCACTGACCCACAGGAAAAAAAAAAAAAAATCAATCAGGGGCACACACAAGAGAGAAGTAAAAAACCCACACACAAAACAGTCACTGACATGGCTTCAATGGAGAAGGAGAAAGACACTCCCCACATTACCCTCGCGCCCCAGAACCTAGGGGTGCCCAGACTAGTAAATTGTGTGTGCTCCAGCCCTGCTGTGGGGCAGTGGGACAGCAGTAAGTATCCGGCCCCTGGGCCTGAGGTTCCCCACCTCTGTATATATCATGACTGTCTCTCCCTCCTACCAGGAAAGCCCATCCTCCTCCACAGGGGGTAGACAGAGATGATCTCAACTAGCCACACAAAGGTGAAATTTACCCTAGTCTCACTCCTTAGCATCCCCCACAGCAAGGTGATTAGGGGGAATCCAAAAGTTCTGGGTTTTTTTCCCCCTTGCCCCCGCTCCCCTCACTCTAGCAGCTGTAGCTTCTGCCTGTGTTACAGTGGGTTGATCTCTGTCCATTCTACCTTGGGGTTGAAAGGCATCCTTTCGGTCATCAGATGCAAAGTAATTGTGTCCAATGTTACTAACAAATATTGCATTTAGAGAAATAAGAGAGGACAAGTGAGCTCTATTAATTGTTTATCTTCCTGCTACTTGGGAACATATGTAATATATTGTTTCTCAACATTTTGGGACTGTTCTTTGGGATAGCCTTCCATAAGTAAGAGTTTCTAAATGGGCATGTCACAGGGTAGTTCCATTGTCCCTCACACAGGGGACACTGTTGAGTCCCTGGGCCCCCTGGCACCACACACTGGCTGCGTCTAGACTGGCATGATTTTGCACAAAAGCAGCCACTTTTGCACAAAATCTTACCGCCTGTCTACACTGGCCACGAGTATTTGTGCAAGAACACTGACTTTGTAATGTACAAAATCAGTGGTTCTTGCGCAAATACTTTGATGCTCCCGTTCAGGGCTAAGACCTCTTGCACAAGTATTCTTGTGCAAGAGGGCCAGTGTAGACAGCTACCTTAATTTCTTGTGCAAGAAAGCCCGATGGCTAAAATGGCCCTTGGAGCTTTCTTGCACAAGAGAGCGTCTACACTGGGCACGGATGCTTTTGCGCAAAGGCACATGCCAGTGTAGACGCTCTCTTGCGCAAATACTTTTAACGGAAAAACTTTTCCATTAAAAGTATTTGTGTAAACTTGCCAATCTAGACGCAGCCCCAGTGTCTTCTGCAACACAGATATGGCTATACCCTGGAGCCCCCCTTTCCCAGGACAATGCAGCCTACCAGCCAAATCAATAGTCCTGGTGTAGCATTCAGTCAGGGGATAAGGAGGTGCAGTAGGGGGACCCCAACCCTCCCTCTCCACCAGGTCCCAGCCCAGGGCCTTGTCAGTGGTGGACATGTCCCATCACTAACTCAGTGGGGAGTCCACCTAAAACACACTAAGCTGCTCAGGGACTCTGGTTCCCTACCCTGGGTTACTTCTTACCTTGTCCTGGATTGCTGGCATCTTTCCCACCTGCCTCCTTCCAAGCCAGGCCCTTCCATGTCTGATCTCTGCTGGCTGGCCTTTGCTGCGGCATCCGGCGGCGGCAGCTGTTGCTGCTGCTCCTCCTCCTCCTCCTCCAGGCTAGAAGCCTTTCTGGCTGACTGGCCCCTCAGGCAGCTCACCTGCAGGCAGGCCAGCCGGCCTGCCTGCCTTCCCAGCAGCCAGCCCAGACTGAGTTGCCTTTGAAGCTTTTATACCTGACCTGTAGTCTGAGCATGCCCTGTAGGGCTGTGGGGCAGGACTTCTTCAGCTAGGTAAACCTGATTAGGTTCAGCTTTCACAGTGCGGGGTGGGAGCTGGTACACCCCATCACAGGGCAAAATAATTTTCTTTCAGGGCATGGACATCCTGTTGGTTATTAACAAATAACCAGGCCATTTATAATTGGGCAAAGTGACAAATCTTAATGAACTCCCATGAAATCAAAGAAAATGGTCATATTAGAAGAAGCTATTTAAGAACCCAAATGTCAAAAATGTTTACTTCAATTAAATCCTGCTGTTGGTCTGTTTATCAATGGTTAGCCCTGGTGTCATTTTCAGTAAATCCAGGGTCTGAGGAATTGAGAAACATTTAGTATTTTTAAGTTACACAGCACTTTTATAGTCTAGTACAGTTACAACACGCATTCAGTCAAAACCTTTGGCATTGTCTCCACCTTTGTGTACGCAACCAACAGATCAGAGTAAGCACATTGCTCAGAGGTGTGGAAAATGCATGTCTAAACAATGAAGTTGTACCGACCTAACCACCAACGTGGATGGTGCTTGTGAGGAGGTGGCATATGGACGCCAATGGGGAGAAACCCTTATGGCTGCGTCTAGACTGGCATGATTTTCTGCAAATGCTTTTAACGGAAAAGTTTTCCGTTAAAAACATTTGCGGAAAAGAGCATCTAGATTGGCACGGACGCTTTTCCGCAAAAGCACTTTTTGTGGAAAAGCGTCTGTGCCAATCTAGATGTGCTTTTCCGCAAAAAAGCCCCAATCGCCATTTTTGTGATCGGGGCTTTTTTGCTCAAAACAAATCTGAGCTGTCTACACTGGCCCTTTTGCACAAAAGCTTTGCGCAAAAGGACTTTTGCCTGAACGGGAGCAGCATCGTATTTCCGCAAGAAGCACTGATTTCAGACAGTAAGAAGTCAGTGTTCTTGCAGAAATTCAAGCAGCCAGTGTAGATAGCTGGCAAGATTTTCTGCAAAAGCAGCTGCTTTTGCGGAAAAACTTGCCAGTCTAGACACAGCCTTATAGGTATAGGTTGTGTCTTCACTCAGCCTACAATGACACAGCTGCAAGCGTAGACAAGCCCTTAGTTAACATTCTCTCACTGATCCTCACTGAAGTTGTGAGGAGGTTTCCCTTGGGTTGGTTTCTTCTCAAATCTTCTCTATTTTGCACAGCTCTCTGTGGCAGCTTATTTGGAAAAAGGGAGGGGGCGTGTTTGCAGGATAGCAGACAATGTTCCCTCTAATTTTTTCCACTTGTGCAGAATAAATTTTGATATGTGCATTGAGATGTGTGGATGTGCACCACCAGTAGAAATACATAGCACCGGCTGTGGGTGCTTAGTTAATCTACTGAGTGGCATTTGACTTTCCTGGCCAGCTGCCCACGCACACAGCTTACAAGGAACACTAATCCCCACCTTTCCATGGGAGTCACATAGCAGTCCCTCTGACTGTTGCCCACCTGAAGCAGAAAGAGGAGTGGGAAACTCACCCCTGGTTTTACAATAGGAACCAGCTGGCTCCATCCCTGGAGGAGTTTCTAACAACAACATCAGGCAGTTATTACTTGAACCTTTGCAATTAGACAACTTCAAAAGATTTTCCTTAGTAAGCATTTGATAAATAACTAAGGTTTTTCCATCTTTAAATTGAAAGATGAAATAGAAGGAACCAGTAACTTGAGTAAAAGATTTCCCACCATTTACATTTTCCAAGTTTAAAGAATGAAGACTTGAGAGGGTTTCCAGAAGAAATTAATTTCAGTAAGGATATGTCTCAAATTCTTTGAGGTTTTTTTTGCAAAGAGACAGGGTGAAAGATGCACTTTGACTTTGTAACACCCTCTATGCCTTGTTGCAACTAGGTCTCTTCTTGAAACCATGACTGTTTCACATGACTAGTAGCTGCCTTGTCCCAAGTTGCTTAGGAGTTACCATTTGTGTGGGACAGCGATTAAACTTCTACTAAAAGTATGGTGCAAAGCACATTTCAACAACAAACACAGCTTCAAAACACAACACAAAGTAAACAGTGGGAAGTTAAAGCAAGGTCATGGTGAAAAGATGGCTTTCTAAGGAATCCTTATGAACAAGGAAGGGTTATTTCCTTCTCGGTTGTTACGGTAGAAACCCCATGGACTTCCTCTGATTACACTGCTATGCTGCCCCATAGTTCAGACTACGGGTGTGGGGCGATGGTTTGGGTGAGACTTAGAAGGGAGTCTTCCTTGTGGGAGGTCTTCTAACAACCCGTGAGCCTATTATGGACTCTCCTCTGGGCTATGCCACCCCTAATTTTTCCTTGCAGATAACAATAGTGCACCTTAGCTCCCAAGCACCTTTGAATCATTTCCCTGTGATGACCAGCCCCTGATGCTGCCTACTCAAAGCCATACAGGATCATCAGTCCCCAAAGGTACTAGCTACTCCAGTTTTCCTTAACCCACCTCTCCTGTGCTCCAGACAGCACTCATGAGCACTTACGAACAAAATGCCAAAGCGGGCAGGGCTCTGCCTCTTTCACAGCTGCTGTTGTTTGCAAACATATATGGCAAGGATCTGCTTTGGTTTGCCAGGGGCTTTATAAAGCCATCTCCCAAAGCAAATGAACAGCATCTAAGTAAGAAAAGAGCAAGACAGGACTGGCCTTAGGCATCATCCTTATGAGATACCGTGGGGTGGGTGACCCTTGCTCCCCTTCCCCCACACAGTCGGCACCTCTGTGACTCTCCAGGAGCAAACTTGGCATTTCCTGTAGCAAACTTCTGCAACTATGGGGCAAAGCACAAGCTCACACAATATCTGGGGACTGGGCCCGCATCTGGGAACCTGCGCTGCTGCCCCTCCATGGGGCTTATTTTCCCTTCTGCTTAAGTTGTGGTAACTTACCTCACTCAGGGAGCTGGAAAAGCCACTCCCTTAGCAAGGCACGTTAACATCAACGCTAAGGGGTGTCCACACCATCTTATGTTGGTGGGAGACACACGTCAGCAAAGCTCCCACCTAGCAATGAGGTGAAATAATTATACCCAGCCAAGGGAGAGAGCTGGCCAGTTACAGAGTGTGTCTTCACCAGACACGCTCAGCTGCGCCCACCTAGTCCCGAAGCAAGTCATGAGGCCTCGTCAGTTTCACCATCTGTAAAATGGAGCTAACGCTGCTGCTCCCTCGGTGTAAAGTCCGTTGGGTGGGCACACGAAGGGACCGGGCATAGCTGTGCCGAGAGCGGAAGGGCTGGGACGGTTCCCTGCGGACACGCGTGACTCCCGAGGACTCTGCTGGCCCGAGCAAATCTTACCGGTTACAGCGAAGGAGGAGCCCGCAGCTATTTGTCGCACTTTCGCCCCGCCCCAGCCCCTGACGTACTAGCTTTAACTCTTACCTTAGATGTACGCGATCTCTCGTGTCTGGCGCTAATTTTGGGAGCTCCTGCCAGCAGGGAGGTAAGTCCGTGCGCGTGGCTGGAGGCTGGGTGCAGACGCGCCCCACTAGCTTGTTCTCAGGCCGCCCCGCAGAGCCCTACAGCCGGGGGGAAGGGACAGTGAGGAGCTGGGGGGGTGAGAAGGAGGGTGTCAGGGGTGCCCTGGAATGGGGTGGAGGCACTGTGGAGGGAAGGGGGATGCTGCGGGGGAAATGGAGGGGAGGTTGCTGGGGGCTGCACTGATCCTGACATTCCCACCGGAGGCCCCCGTCATGGCGGTGCTACGCTACTACCGGCACCCAGACTCCAAAGGCTGCCCTGCGTCCCTGCTGCGCTCGGCCCAGGCAGTGCTGAGAGGCATCTGTGCCCTGCACCGGGAGCTCTACTATAATCTCAGCTGGACAGGTAAGGAAGGCACGTGGCCACGGTGGGGGTCAGGGAAGGGGAGGAACAGCCACGCTACACACCGTGAACAGCTTTAATAAGTAGTGAAAACAAATCAGAAGGTGTGGTCCCAAAAGTGAAATGTTTGCAAGCTGCATGGAAATTTTAATAACAGCATACATTAAAAGTACACCCTCAAATTAAACCAAAAAAAGTGTCTAAGTGACCAAACAATATCAAAAGTGGCTAGAGGCAAAAAGGCATCCTTGAAATATTGGAAGTTAAATCCTACTGAAGGGAATATTCTGTCATGTCAAGTGTAAAGGTGTAATTAGGGAGCTTAAAAACAATTTTAAGAACAATGAACAAAAGACAAACTAACAGAAAAACATATTGAAGTGCATCAGAAGCAGGAAAACAAAAAAGTTGCTAAAGGAGCACTTGAAGATGAGACCACTGCAGAGAAGCTAAATGAATTCTTTGCATTGGTGTTGACTGTGAAGGATGTGTCTGGTTTTTTTGGGGAGGGTCTACCTGGCAACCCTATGAGTCGGACCCGTTAAAGGCACCAAGTGATGGGGACAGCCGGAACTTTGGGAACCAGAGACTGCGGGGTGGGGGTTTGTGACCCAAAAGGAGGCTGAGAAACCTAAGAAAAACAAAGTAGGGGGAGCACCAGAAGGGTGACAGGCAGGGCTACCCTAAAACTCTGTTACATACCAGCTGGTGGCTGCTGGAGGAGGAGGGAAAAATAGGGGGGAAGGGTCAGAGAGGAAGGGGCTTGTGCTGAGGGGAGGAGGCAGGTCAGGAGAAGAAAGGGGAAGGCACCAAGGGACAGGGTGTAGGAGAGTGACAAATGCCAGGGGGCCAAGTGGAGACAATGAGGAAAAGGGCAGGAGGGGAGGTGTCAGTGAGAGGAGGGGACAGGATGATGCTAGGAGAGGAGAGGGGAAAGGCTTTAGGGGCTAGAGGGGAGAAGAAGAGGTGCTGGGAGAAGGCTTGAAAGAAGGGTTGGGCATGAGGAAGGTGCGGATGGAGCAAGGCATATGTGAGGGCACAGAGGGGCATGAGATGAACGGGTGAAGATGGTGGTGAGGGGGTGGGCATCAGGGAAAAAGAGGTTAAAGGGGGTAGGGGCAGTGAGGGAAAGGGGAGGCACCAGAAGGGTGCAGGGGTAAGGGAAGGTGCAGGTGCCAGGGGATTCTGGGGATGAAGCAGAAGGGCAGACACCTGCAGGGGAGGGACCAGTACCAGAGGAGAGAGGCAGGGCAGGTGTGTAGAGAGAGGTGTTATGAGAAGGGATGAGGAGGGGTAGCTCACATGATCAGAGTGGGGCTACTGGAGGAGCGGGCACAGGGGGAAGAGAAGGGCTGGTGGAGGGAGGCAGGTTTCAGGAAGGCTGAGGGCAGTGAGAAGGGCATGAGTCAGGACAGCAGAGGAGGGTGAGGGGTTGGGGGGGCAGGAGGCACCAGGGGAGCTGATGGAGCAAGCGGAGGAGACAGAGCAGCAGAGGGGAAAGGGAGAGGTTCATAAGATATTTATTAATAACTTGGGTGCCACAGTGGCACATCCAAACAAGCCACAAACTCAGTACTGGTGCACAACACAAAATGTATTGTGTTCATGGGAGGAAACTCTTAGAGGGAACACTTCCCCCAGCCTCTCCACCCCCCGAGTTAATGTCACACACATTGGGTTAATGCAATTGCAGGATAGTTGCATGAGGGAGATTTGGTGAGGGCCCTATTGGTAAGAGGATGGTGGGAAAAGCTGGATTTGGGAGTCCTGCTGGCTTGGGAGGGGTCAGTATCAGAAGGTTTGTGTCCGTGTCTATCACTCTGTCTTGCCCCAGGTGCAGGGGGACGCCAGTGAGCTGGATTTTGGGGTGGTGCAGTGAGGTGACCCCGAGATGGAGCTGAAGATGAACCGGGTGCTGCGGGGCTGCGTGGAGAGTGGGGCCGCCAACCCCATCTGCAGCCTCCATGACCAGGGAGCTGGGGGCAATGGTGAGAGGGAGCCAGCCAGGGGATGTTGGGCATGTGCTTGGCAGAAGAGGGTCCCAGTGTCTCAACAGTGGATGATTCTTCCCTCCCTGCCTTCCAGAGAATGTGCTGTAGGAGTTGAGTGGACCAGATGGGGCCATGATCTACACCAGCCGCTTCCAGGTGTGTGAGGACCCTTGTTCTCCTCCCTCCAGCTATACCAGGTATGTGAGGGCCCCTACTCCTCCCTCTCCCTCCAGCTGTACCAAGTGTGAGAGGATCCCCTTTCCTAGCTGGGGCCAGGACATGTTGGTATATAAGAATCTAGCAAGAGCCCCAAATTAGTGGTCCTTCTGCTTGTACCTGTCTGTGGGCATATGCTGCTTGCTTTCCCTCCCCACAGCCAACCACAAGCCTGTTGGTGTCATACACTGACTGGGCTGTGTGGCCGTCCAGATGCCATTATATGAAGAATCAGCATGGGTGCAGTACAGCCCAGCCCGAGGCTGTCTGGTGAATCGGGTTCCTTTGCAGTGGCTCCTGCTCTCGCGTATAACAAGATGGCACAGCCTCTGAATGCACTTTCCAATGAGTGCCATGTCTGCATGACAGTTGGTTAGGGGGCAGGGTTGCACTTGAATGAAAGATCATACAGAAGCTCACAGTCCAGGTCAAGTAATATGGGATTATACTTTATCTTTTGTCCATGCTGCAACAGGCCGTTTGCAAGATCAGCAGAAGTTGAGGTTAGCAGACTTCCGTTGTTGAAACATGGTTTCACTCAGATACTGGTCATAGCTTATTTCTGGTTTTCTGGGACTGAAAAAAGGGGAACTGAGATCTGGATCTTTCACCCTCAGAGGAGGATAGGAAAAATACACTCGGACTCAGTAGATATAAAAGTTCCAAAATAATTGGGGCTGAGTTGAGTAATCATGACAAAGGCCAAGGCAATGATATATGTGGTAATACATTGAGAACAATGACCTATAGGAAAAGAACACTTCAGCATTAGAAACATCCCCTGCTGAATATGCATCAACCATTTTATTGTCAGCATCAGCCAAAGAGAAAGGGAAGAGAAGATGTTGTCCTTGGAATGGTCAGAATGATGTCTCCTGGTAATGGGGAAGGCAAAGATAATGAGAAAGATGATGGGTTAACGCCTAAGATTTATCTAGAAGGAATAATGTAAGTACATGGTTTGGTAATATGCATGTACAATCCCTGTCTTATGAAATTGGGGGCTTTGTGACCGTGTTAACTGTACTAATAAACTATAAATATTGTAAATATACAAGAGTTTATATAGTGTGAGTGTTGTAACTGTGCACATCAGGGTTCCCAATTATAGTATAATTGAATACTGATCCTGGGACAAAGAATCTGTCAACCCTAGAGGTGAATAATTAAAATTTAAACATAATGTTAGATCAGGCTATAGCACTGTTTGATATTTTGGAAGATACCAGAGAGCCATTTGCAAACCAGAAATCTATTCCATCAATGCTACAAACCTACCCTAAGATTTTGCAGTCATTTAGATAGATATGATCTGCTAACAACTTACAAAAAATGTTCATTCTATGTTTTTCTATCCCTATGTGGAATACATTTTGTTATGTGCACCAAGGCATGTGTGAATTTGCACCACCAGTAGAAACACTTGCTGCCAGCTGTGCACTCTACTAATCAGTTAGATGGCATTTGAATCTCTCCTGGGCTGCTGCCCAAGCGCTCAGCTTATAGGGATCACTGCTTATAACCACATTCTTTTATTAATAAGTGTTGAGTTGGTTTACAGGGAATCATCAAGTGATCCTGTTGTCCATTTCCGGCTTCTGGCTAACAAAGGCTAGGGACACTATCCCTGCCCATTCTGGCTAATAAGCATTGATGGACCTTCCCTCCATGGATTTATCTAGCTCTTTTTTTTTACCTCAGGGTGTCTGATCCTTTGGGATTAATAAGACCTTCACATGGGGTGACCTGGGTGTTCTGTAACCTCTTATTCTATTAGATCTCTTTGTATGGATGGGCGCCAAGAGCTGGAATGCCTAAAGCCATGGTATCCAACACATTAGCTGCTGGTTACTGCTTCAGAACTGGTTGGACACCACAAGCTTAAAGGGTTCTATATTTGGCTTCTGGGTAACCACTGCAGTGCTTTAGAACCTCACTTGTTACTGGGTTGGTGAATTTGAGAATATATGGCCACCTCATTTTTCTTTCTTCGTGGCTTTGTGTCTTTTTGCCCCATCCTGGTTATGACCTTTCTGCTCCACCACTTGCCGCCTCTGGCTAGATCTCCTTTGGTGCCTCCTTTTTCCCTTATGTAAAAGAGATAAGGATACTTAGGTGGACAGTGTTTCCTGTAAGCTGGGTGCTTGTGTGACTGCTCAGCTGTCCAGTTGATTAGAGGAGTTCCCACAGTTGGGTGGGATTGATTGGTTTTTGTTTGTTTGTTTCTACTGGTGGTGCATATTTGCACATGCCTTGATGCACATAAAAATTATTCCACACATGGATGGACAAAATATGGCCATGGATGGAAGAGATGAGAGGGCAGATATTGCTGGTAGAAGGTAGAATTCACTGGTGAAGTGAAAGACATTGTATGAGTGCTGGCTAGAGATGTTTATCACTCTGGAATGTGTACCTGGAACAAAAGGGAAACTTCCTCTGTAAATCAAAGATCACAAGCAACAAAATGGCAAATTAAATTAAATGTTGATAAATGTAGAGTAATGCACATTAGAAAAAATAATCCCAACTGTACATACAGTATGATGGGGACTAATTTGACTAACTACTTAAGAGAGAGATCTTGGAGTCATTGTGGTTAGTTCTTTGAAAATATCCATTCAATGTGCAGCAGCAATCAAAAAAGCAAATAGAGTATTAAGAAACATTTAAAAAGGGGTAGAGAATAAGACAGAAAATATCTTATTACCTCTATATAAAACCATATGCCCACATCTTAAATACTGCGTACAGGTGCGGTCACCTCATCTCACAAAAGATATATTGGCACTGGAAAAGGTTCAGAAAAGGGCGACAAATTCTTAGGGGTTTGGAATGGGTCCCATATGAAGAGAGATTAAAAAGACTTGGAATTTTCATCTTAGAAAAGAGGAGATTAAGGGGGGATATGATAAAGATCTATAAAATCATAACTGGTGTGGGAAAATAGAATAAGAAAAAGTTATTTACTTATTCCCACAATATAAGACGTGGGATGGGGGGAGGGAGGGGTCACCAAATGAAATTAATAGGCAGCAGATTTAAAACAAACAAAAGGAAGTTTTTCTCCACTCAGAGCACAGTCAACCTGTGGAACTCCTTGCTAGAGGATGTGGTGAAGGCTGGGACTTTAACAGGGATCAAAGAAGAACTAGATAAATTCGTGGAGCTTAGGTCCATCAATGGCTATTAGCCAGGATGGGTTGGACTGGTGTCCCTAGCCTCTGTTTGTCTGGAAATGGGTGACAAGGGTGGGTTCACGTGAGGATTTCCTGTTGTGTTCCCTCCCTCTGGGGCATCTGGCATTGGTCACTGTCGGCAGACTGGGTACTGGGCTGGACGGACCTTTGGTCTGACCCAGTATGGCCGTTCTTATGTTCTTAATACTGCAGTGCTCTGTACTCGTGATCCTTCAGGCTTGTGTTTATAGTAGAGTCATGACTGCATTGCTGACCAGTGCTGTAGTATCTGTAATGATTTCAAATCTCCTCCTCCAGAGATCAATCTTTTCCTTAACTGCCACCTAACGTCCCAGGATGTGTCTACACTGGCGCGATCTTGCACAAAAGTGGCCACTCTTGCACAAAAACTTGCTGTCTGTCTACACTGGCCGTGTGTTCTTGCGCAAGTACACTGACGTTCTAATGTATGAAATCAGGGCTTCTTGCATAAGAACTCTGATGCTCCCGCTCAGGAATAAGCCCTTTTGCGCAACTGTTCTTCTGCAAGAGGCCAGTGTAGACAGGCAACATGAATTTCTTGCGCAAGAAAGCCCTATAGTTAAAATGGCCATCAGAGCTTTCTTGCGCAAGAGAGCGTCCACACTGCCATGGATGCTCTTGCACAAAAACACATCTCTTTTGGAGGCGTTTTTGCACAAGAAGCTGCCAGTGTAGATGTAGACCCAGTGTGTAGGGTCCACCACTGTAGCTGGGCCCCCTCCTACTCTGTCAGTGACCTGCCTGTCCCACCCTAGCTCATAAGGCAGGGATGGGGAACCTATGGCTCAAAACTTGCCTTATCCAACCAGCCCATGAGGCTCTGGGCTCACCCTACCTTCCCACAGCTGGGAGGCTGGTGCTCTAGCCCAGCGGTGTGCAACCCATTGGGGGTCGTGGCTGTCTTCTGGGGGGGTCGCAGCACTGTGATTCAGGCCAGCCGGTATGTTCTTTTCCTGGATCAGTGCCCAATGTACATGTGAGGAAGGGGAGAGGGAGGGGGAGTGGCAGGCGAGCAGAGTAGCATTTAAAGGGGCCGCACTTTTTTTTTTTCCTCAACCAAAATTTTCCCAGGGGTCACGAGTGCAAAAAAGGTTGTGTACCACTGCTCTAGCCACATGGAGGGGCGCTGGGGCTGGATCACCAGCAGCTGCACTCTTCAACCCAGACTCCACCACCACTGCCCCACTTCTGCACCCTACCTCCCACCCAGAGCTCTTGCTCTCAGCTCCTGCTCCCTACCTCCTGCTTAGACCGCACATGCCCACCCCAATCCCTTCCCTGGGAGCCCCTTCCCACTGAACCCCTCATTTTTTGCCCTAATCCAGAGCTTAGTAGGGGCCTCACAAAACCTACAAGCCCTGGGTTCCCTAGGCTCTGGGTTGGAGTTTAAGAAGGGTGAGGGTTTTTTTTATCTTGTGTAAGATTTTTCTGTGGGTCTATAGTCCCCTGATCCAAAAAGGGTTCCCCATCCCTGCCATAAGGGCTCTGCTAAACTGCTCTCTTCTGGGAAAATGTTAGTCTAACAGGCATGAAAACATCTTCCATCAGGCCAAATCAGATTATCATTTTGCTTCCAACAAAGACTCTATAGGCTTTTTGGTCAAAGTAATTACCCTGCCTCCTGATTAATAACAAACCAGCAAGCCACACAGGCTAGGGAGAACAGTGCTTAACAGACTGAGAGGCTACGTTGAGTCTGACACCTTGTTTGATTGTGTGAAGAAAGGACAGAGATCTCTCAATTATCTCTAACAGGTGCTTGCCATTCTGTGTTCCCCAGGATCAATGAGAGGAATTGGGGGGCGTTTGCAGGCTGCCTGCATGTCAGCTGTCAGGGTATATAATAAACCCGTGACTGACATTTCTTATTCCCAAAATTAGTGCTGTTAATTGGATACCTTCTGTGTGTCTGGCACATGGTACAAAACATGCTCCATTTTGTTGAAAAAGAAATTGCAGAAAAGCAGAGGATTTTTTTCAAAAATAATTTGATTTGGCTGGAAGGGGTCAAGCACACAGTGAGCAGGGACACAGACCGCCAGGGAAGAAGAGGAAAGAAGAGGGACACAGTAAGGAGGAAGGGCCTGGGTGGGGGGGAGAGTACTGCCTCCTCAAGAGGAAGTTTCACCCATCGCCCATGCCTGTATCCTTCTGCCCCCTTTGGATAGGTGGGAACATGATCCCACCTCCTCCAATTCTCTTGGTCCACCCCTTCACTGACACTTCTGTCTTCCCCTTCCCCCCACCCCCCAGCTGGGTGACCCCACTCTTGAGTGTGCTGGAGATCTGGGGGGCTGAGTACCAGCAGTCCAATGCCCTTCTGCTGCATCCCAATGACACTGCATTGCTGCAGCACCTGGGTCACTTCGAGTGCCGCCTGTGGACATTGTAGGCACCATCACCAGGGACAGACGGGTACAGGCACCAGCTGGGGCACAGGGCCTGGAGATGAGTCTAGGACTCACGGCTGGGAGAGATGTGGTAGGGCAACGAGTGAGATTCATGCATGGGGGAAAGGAGGCCAGACCTGGGCCCAGGAGTGTGGGTGTAAGGAGGCGCCTAGGACTGGTGAGAGGCAGTTTGGGGTCCTGGAGGAAGTGGGGCTCATGATGGGAGAGGGATTACATGGGGCACACAGGCTCCTGAGGGTGGCTGGGCCTGGCGGTACTTGCAAGGGGGAGGGGGTGCTCGCACCCCAGGGACAGGGGAGCTCAGCTCCACAGTGGGAGGGAGGTAGGGCTCACATGTAGTAAGATAGTCGGGGTGAGCAACTGACGCCACTCACTCTGCTGCCAGCCAGAGCTCAGGCCCCAGAACTGCAGCACAAATGTGGGGCGCTGACAGGGAGGAGGGTCCCTGAGCTGGGCTTGGCTCTGGGTGAGCCAACTCTGGGACCAGGTGACCCAACATCTCTGAGGGAGAGACAGGCTGAAGGGCGGGGCTCTTGCCATCTGGCCCTCTGTACCGCCAGCACACAGGGCCGTGGGGTGGGGGCCGTGTCTTGTTTCTGACTCTTACGTTACCTCCCTCCGATTGTGCTGGTGGACGACCTGAAGGTGCCGGTGACGACCTGAAGGTGCCAGATGTGGGGCTGACGCAGACCAATGAGAAGAAGTTTCCAGTTAACCTGGAGCTGGACTGGGTGCTGGGCAAGATGCCACGCAAGGTACCGGGGAAGGCCCTGTGGATGCAACCTCAGATCCCCTGAAGCCCCCCAAAGGCCAGGGCTGGAGGAGCCAGAGGCTTCCCCCAAATGTGGTGCCCCACAGTGCCCCCTGCTGGGAACAGCTGGGGCTGGAGTACCTAGGAACTTCACCCACATAATGGTGCCTTAACCCTGCTCTCCACAGTGTGCTCTGCTGGGAGAGGCCGGAGCTGGTGTAGGTGGGGGCTCCCCCCAGAGCTCACCCCCCACACAGTGCCCCCTGCTGGAAGAAACCAGAATTGATGAAGCTGGGAGCTTCTCCCAAGCATGGTGCCCCACCTGGCTCTGCACAGCCGTCCCTGCTGGGAGCAGCCAGGGTGGAGTAGCTGAGAGCTCTCCCACAGAGAGCACCCTCCATCTCTGCTCCCCACAGTGCCCCCTGCAGGTTTAACTAATGAATGTCCAATTTTTTTCCCCCAGAAATTTGTCTTGACCCGTGACAGCCCAACTCTGCGCCCTCTGATCCTGCCCTCTGAGATGAGTGTGGGCGACGCTCTGGAGCGGGTCCTGCGGCTGCCAGCCGTGGCCAGCAAACACTACCTGACCAATAAGGTACCAGTCCCCACCTCCCTTCCATATCCACTGGAAGGTGCAGGCCCAAGAAGGGTAATATCCCCGACCCTGTGTTTTTCCCTCTTAGACCCCCCACCAGAGGGGTGGTGCCTCATGCCCCCCAACTGTGTCTCTCTGCCCTCCTATAGAGGGTCGTACCCTCAACTTTGTGTCCCTAGCCTCCACCCCAGGGTGGTGTCCTCACAATCCCTGGCCCCAGTTCTTTTCCTCCCCCCTCACCCACTCCAGAGGGCTACTGTCCTCTGAGCTGTGTCCCTGTGGCAGGTGGACTGGTCGGTGACGGGACTGGAGGCTCAGCAGCAGTGTGTGGGGCCCCTGTCTGACCTTCTGACCTTTGCAGTGTAGACAGGCAACGTGAATTTCTTGTGCAAGAAACCCCTATGGCTAAAATGGCCATCAGAGCTTTCTTGTGCAAGAGAGCGTCCACACTGCCGTACATGCTCTTGCGCAAAAGCACATGGCAGTTTAGATGTGCTCTTGTGGAAGACTTTTTGCGCAAGAATTCTTCTGCAAAACAGTTCTCGTGCAAGAAGCTGCCAGTGTAGATGTAGCCTTATAATCCTTCTAATTTTGTTCATCCTTGTGTGGAATAAACTTTATGTGCTTCAGGGCATGTGTGAATGTGCTCTACCAATAGAAACACATGCTGCTGGCTATACGCTCTGCTAACCAGCTGGATGAAATTTGAATCTCTCCTGGGCTGCTGTCCAAGCACTTAGTTTTCAGGGAACACAGCTTATAACCACATTCTTTCCTTTTATTAGTAAGTTTTTAGTTGGTTTAAAGATTGTCTGATTGTGATATTTGGGTAAGATCTGAGATACATACTTATCTACAGGGCTTGACAAATTATGGAAAACCCTACTTGCCAGACAAAAAAGGGACTCGCCACCCTCCCCCCCAAAAAAGTGGGTTTTTTTAATGGCATAAATTCCTAATAAGAATAAGAACAGTAATTGCTAATACGTTCTTAATAAGTATCACCCAAGTTATTAATAAATATCTTATAAACTTCTACTTTTCCCCTCTGCTGCCATGTCTCCTCCCCTCACTCCATCAGCTCCCCTGGTGCCTGCTGCCTCCCCCAACCCCTCACGCTCCTGGTTCCTCCCCCTTCCCTCACTGCGCTTGCCCCCTTTGCTCTCTTTTTCCCTGATACCCACCCCCTCAGCACCCTCTGCCCCCATTTCCCTCATGCCCCTGTGCCCTCACACGTGCCTTGTTCCATCCCCACCTTCCTCATGCCTACCCCTTCTTTCAAGCCTTCTCCCAACACCTTCCCCTCCTCCCTCTAGCCCCCAATGCCCTTACCCGCTCCTCTCCCAGCATCACCCTGTTCCCCCTCCCACTGACACCTCCCCTCCTGCCCTTTTCCTCATTGTCTACACTTGCCCCCCTGGCATTTGTCTCTCCTGCACCCGTCCCTTGGTGCCTTCCCCTTTCTTCTTCTTCTTCTCCTGACCTCCTCCCCTCCCCTCTCCTCCCCTCCCCTCCCCTCAGCACAAGACCCTTCCCCATATTTTTCCCCTCCCCATAGCCCATCCCAGCCACTTCCCCTCCCCCAGGGCCAAGCAAAACATTCCCCCCCCCCACTTTTTTTGTTGTATTTTACACGTTTGCATGTTGCAATGGTTTTTGTTTGTTTGTTTTCATTTTTGTCCCAGCATTTTAGCCCTATAAATAGCAAATAGCATTTTCATTCATTTTTTTCCATAAAGACAAAGGCGCTTCAAGTGAACTCCCCTTTTCACTGCTGCTGGGTCACAGCAGCCTTTTCCCTGCCCTGTCCAGCCCCTCCCTATGGGCAAGTACCCTTCACTCCCGACCCACAGGGGAAACGGTGCAGGGACAACACAGAGCCAGAGGGGTGCAGGGAACAGTGGGGGGGACGGGACAGGGATGGCACAGGGAACAGGAGGCACAGAGGCAGAGGGACGCAGGGATCGGGGAGAGCAGTGTGTGGGGTGTGGTGGAGGCACGGAATGGGACACGGGGAACGGGAGGGGCAGAGGGATCGGGGTCTAGGGGCAGTGCAGGGAATGGGCAGCACAGAGCTTGGGGGGAGCAGGGTGCAAGGGCGGTGCAGAGCCAGAGGGAGAGCAGAGGATCCAGGGTGCAGGGGGTGGCGTGGTGAATGGGCGGCAGAGCCAGATTGGGTGCAGGGCGGGCGCAGTGAGCTGGGTGGTCGGCAGGGAGGGTCTCTCGCTGGCAAGGGGCTGGGGCTGGGGCTGGGGCTGTGGCAGGACTGGAGCCGGTGGGGCGGGGCCTAGCTCCGCCGCAGCCAGCTGCCGGAGACACGCGGCCAGAGACAAGCTGCTGCAGCCCTTTACAATCGGCGGGGCCACGTCACGACAGCATCCTGGCATCTGCCGGCGCTCCGCCTCCTTGTGCTGCAGCTGCACGCGGGCAGCCCAGCACTGAGTATCGCTGCAGTTCCCCCTCCCCAGCAGTGCTCTGCTCCTCCGCCGGCTGGCGGATTGATGGGGCCGCGCTGCCCATACTGCAGGTTTCGGCCAGTCCGTTACAACGACCCACTGGGCCAGTCTGCCCCTGCACTCGCCAGCCGGTAAAATCTACTCACCACGGGCGAGTGCATTTGTCGAGCCCTGCTATCTATATAAGAACTGCCATATAGGGTCAGACCAAAGGTCCAACTGGCCCAGGATCCTGTCTTATGACAGTGGCCAATGCCAGGTGCCCCAGAGGGAATGAAAAGAACAGGGAACCATCAAGTGATCCCATCCCTGTCACCCATTCTCAGCTTCTGACAAACAGAAGCTCAGGCTACCATTCCTGGCTAATAGCCATTGATGGGCCTACCCTCCATGAATTTATATAGTTTGTTTTTTTACCTCCGGGTAAGTGTCTGATCCTTCGGGATTAGTAAGAATCTCACATATGGCAACCTGGGTTTTCAGCAACCTCTCATTCTATTAGATCTGTGATAGAAATGTAGCCGTGTTAGTCTGGGGTAGCTGAAGCAAAATGCAGGACAATGTAGCACTTTAAAGACTAACAAGATGGTTTATTAGATGATGAGCTTTTGTGGGCCAGACCCACTTCCTCAGATCAAATAGTGGAAGAAAATAGTCACAGCCATATATACCAAAGGATACAATTTAAAAAATGAACACATATGAAAAGGACAAATCAAATTTCAGAACAGGAGGGGGATGCGGGGGGGGGGGGGGGGGGAAGGAAGGAAGGTAAGTGTCTGTGAATTGATGATATTAGAGGTGGGGAGAGTGGGACGTCTGTGAGCTAATGGGGTATTAGAGGTGATAATTGGGGAAGCTATCTTGATAATGGGTAAGATAGTTTGCGTATTTGTTCATTCCTTCCCGGAGAGTGTCGAATTTTAACATGAATGACAGTTCAGAGGATTCCGTTTCAAGTGCAGATGTAAAAGGTCTTTGTAGCAGAATGCAGGTGGTTAAGTCATTGAGAGTGTCCTTTCTGGTTAAAATGGCAAGAAACTGTTTTTTCTTTGTGATCTTGTCTGATATCTGTTTTGTGGGCATTAATCCTTTGGCGAAGTGTCTGAGATGTTTGTCCAATGTACATAGCAGACGGACATCGCGAAAATGGCGATCGGGGCTCTTTTCCGGAAAAGCGCGTCTACATTGGCCACAGACGCTTTTCCGGAAAAAGGGCTTTTCCGGAAAAGCAGCCTGCCAATGTAGACGCTCCTTTTCTGGAAAAACTGAAAACGGAATAGTATTCCGTTTTAAGCATTTCCAGAAATTCATGCCAGTGTAGACACAGCCCATGGGCCTAAAGGGAGCTATGTTGGTTTCTGGGTAACCACTGCAGTGCTTTAGTACCTCTTGTTACTGAGTTGGTGAATTTGAGAATGGTCATTTTCTGCCTCATTTTTCTTTCCCCAAGGCTTTGTACCTTTTTGCCCTCATCCTGGTTACAATCCTGTAACTTCAGTACTAGCCTCCTTTGGAAAAATCTGTCAGGGGTCACACACAAGAGAGAAGTAAAAAAAAAACCCGCAAAACCCTCACTGATGTAGCCCCTGACTTAAAAGGAGAAAGACACTCCCTACATTCCTCGCTCCCCAGAGCCTGGGGAGCCTAGATTAGTAGATATTATGTGCTCCAGCCTTGCTGTGGGGCAGTGGGTATCTAGCCCCTGGACATAAGGTTCTCCACCCCTTTAAGTATCATGAGTGTCTCCCCCTCCTACCAGGAATGCCCATCCTCTTCCACATGGGGGAGGCAGAGATGATCTCAACTAGCCCCACAAAGGTAAAATCTACCTTGGTCTCAACTTCATGAGCATCTCCCATAGCGAGGTGACTGGGGTGAATAAAAAAGTTTTGTTTTTTCCTATTGCCTCCCCGTCCCCTCACTCCAGCAGCTGTAACTTCTGCCTGTGGTACACTGAGTTGATCTCCTTCCATTCCACGGTGTGGGTGAAAGGCATCCTTTCAGTCATGACACAAAGTAATTTTATGTCCAATGTTACTAACATTCTGCATTTAGAGAAATAAGAGGAATATTTAGAGAAATAGTTGTTTATCTTCCTGCAGCTTGGGAAAGTACATAATTGTAGGGGAGCCTGGACTGTCATGCCTTGACAATGAATTATGAGGTCTGCCTTGTGCACATCTCTAAAAAGCAAAATCCGGGCCTGTCTCAAGTCTGGTGCACATAAGCACGCAGGCGAGGTTTAGGAGGGAGAAGCTGTGAGAGGAAGAAATGTTTTACAAAACAAGGCAGATTAAACATGGTACGTGAGACCACGTCAAGAACACATGACAAGCAACCTTGTACTAGTATTTCTGTTTCTGATAAGCAAAAATTACAGATGCAGCCTGCAACTGTCAACTACACACACAGCAGCAACATCCTGAGTGACAGAATGTACTCCAAATAGGGGCACTGGGCATTTTATGTATCCTATACAATATGTAATCAATTGGTAAATATTATTAGAACAACCAAGTCTTGCTTTGCTGTAAAATGGGCTTAGTAAGAACAATTAAAGGCTGCGTGTAGACTGGCCAGTTTTTCCGCTTCTGCGTAAGAACTTGCCAGCTGTCTACACTGGCCGCTTGAAGTTGCGCAAGAACACTGATGTTCTAATGTAAGATTGTCAGTGTTCTTGTGCAAATGTTATGATGCTCCCGCTCAGGGATAAGGCCCCTTGCGCAAATGTATTTTTTGCACAAAAAAGCCCCAATGGCGAAAATGGTGATCGGGGCTTTCTTGTGCAAAATCGTGACTAGACTGGCCACGGATGCTTTTGAGCAAAAGCACTTTTTGCGCAAAGGTACCCGTGCCAATCTAGATGCTCTTTTCCGCAAATGCTTTTAATGGAATAACTTTTCCGTTAAAAGAATTTGCGGAAAATCATGCCAGTCTAGACGCAGCCAAAGGGAGGGAATGGGCAGGATCAACCCACGTGTAACTAGAAGTAAATAGGCCCTTCACACCAGCGACTCAATGCATGGCGTTCTATTGCATGGGAAGAAAAGGAACCAGGACCTGTCTGGTACTGTAGGTCGCATACTGGTGAAGTGTAAGTGAATTATATTATTGTAGATCTTCTATGAATTGCTTTTGCATTGCTTTGTGCTGTATAAATTGTAGGTTTAAGTTGTACAGTAATTGTTTTTAAGGCTTGTAAAACAAACAACTATGTTGACTTTCTTATTTATTACAAGCTTTAAGCAATTAAGTTTCCCTGGAATGTCCTGGTTTCCCTTGGATCTGAAAGAAATCAAGAACACAACAGCTACTGGCAGGGCTTTGTCCAACATCCAAGCCATGCAGCTGCCACAAAAAACTGCAAGTGGGTCCCTTCAACCGAAGGCCAAACACCATTGTGAGAGGGCTAGGACTCAGACTTTAAGGCAAGAAGGGACCACCATGATCATCCAGTCTGAACCCCTGCACAGTGCAGGCCACAGAATCTCACCCACCCACTGCTAGAATAATCCTCTTACCTATATCTCAGATATTGAAGTCCTCAAACGATGGTTTAAAGACCCCCAAATGCAGAGAATCCTCCCGCAAGTGACCTGTGCCCCATGCTACAGAGGAAGGCAAAAAACCTCCAGGGCCTCTGCCAATCCAGGAGCCCTGATCTAGAGGTGGCCCCGGAACTGAAGGAAAGCAGCTCAGCCTTTGACACAGTGTTGAAGGAATCCCAGGGCAGCCCAAAAGGTGAATTATCTTTTATTGAAGCAACAAGCCAAGGACACAAACTATTGCGCTTCTGAGCACTCACATGTGGTTACCTGGTGAGTAATAAGACTCTTCCCCCTCAACTGAACAGAAAAACCACTGATTGGAGAAATGTAACGAGCATGCAGCAAGGAAGGGGAAAGGACGTTGCACAGTAAGGCTTGTAGGCTTGGTCCTATTCTGTGTTCCCTGGCTCGCTGTAGGGTGAGGTACCAACAATTTCAGCGAGAGCAGCAGCTTCCTGATTTCTGCAGGAGAGTGGAGGCCAGCAGCTGGAGTTTGCAGCTCAAAGGTGGGTAGAAGGACAATCAAATCAAGTAAATGGAAGGAGCCCAGCAGAAGGGATCTTAATCCCACCAAATGGCTGGAATGCCAGCACTGGCTAACCCCGCTGCTGGCAGGGAGGGAGAAGAACCCTGAACCTCATGGGACAGATTCAAGCAAGCACGGGGCTGGAGATGGCCCATGGGCTATAGGTTCCACACCACTGACTAGATGCCGGAGTAACACCTGAGGCACGTATGCAAGACGAACGAATAGCCACTTTGCCACATGAGGCCGGGGTAAGGACCTTCTGGGAACGGAGTGGCCACTCCCAGGAAGCCTTCCCCCATCCCATGCTGCTGCCTCTGATACAGAGGCAGCAGCAGCCCATCTGCAGGGAGTTGGGGCTCCCTGCGGAAAGGAGCTGTGGTGGCATTCTGCAGTGGTGGCTCAGGGGTCCGCGCATGCAGCTGCCTGGCTGGGGGAGCAGCATTACAGCCTCAGCTGACAAGAGACTGGCCTCTCTGCTTTCAGCAGGGAAGTGTCCCTCTCCCCCAGCCAGTCAGCTCCATGCATGGAGCCCTGAGCCCCTGGCTGGATGGGGCTGTGCTACCACGCAGCTTAGGAGGGAACTTGCACATGGCTCTGCCACCTCCTCTTGCACAACCTCTCACCCCCACAATACAACCTCACCCCCCCTCCAACAGGGCACCTCCCTCCGGGGTGCACAGGAAGTCACACTGCATAGGGAGGCCATGCTTAAGATCTTCAGTAGCTGGTGTGATATAATGGCAGGGGCAGCGGGGGGTGCAGTGCAGCAGCAAGCTTCTACGCATGTCCCCTCCCATCTGATGCTGGTCAGAAGCAGGGCAGGTCTATGGCTCTCTCAATAACAAAAGCTGGCCAGTGACCAGGCTCCTGAGTCAGGGCTCCCCTTCGGGGTAGCGCAGGCACCACTCGCAAGCATTCTGGAACATGCGGAGCCAGGGTGAGACCTCCATGGTGCGGCGCCAGCTGGGTGGCATCCAAGCCCACTGCCAGGGCAACACGCAGCGCTCGGGGTGGGGCATCATAGCCAGGTGGCGCCCGTCAGGGGAGCAGAGCCCTGCGATGCCCTGCGGGGAGCCGTTGGGATTCTGGGGGTACTCCTGGGTGGGCTGGCCCTGGTCGTCCACATAGCGCAGCGGGGCCAGGTGCCCTGACGTCACTGCAGCCAGCACCTCGGGCGAGCGGAACCGCATCCGACCTGGGGGAGGGGAGAAGAGGGGCTGGGTTGGACAGGAGCTGGAAGCCTGGTTCCTTTCCCTGTGTAGCAACGGGGGCTCCCCCAGCTGGGAGTGCCCAGCCTGCTCCACTGGAGCGGCTCATGCTCCTTATGCCAAGATTTTCCTTAGCTTTGGCCAACAGCTGCGCCCTGTTCCTCCTACACCCAGCCAAAGCCCAGAGCTCTCCAGTGCCTTCTCCTTGACACACATGCCCCAGCTAACCACCTGGAGGGCGAAGAAGACAGGGTGGGGGAGATATGCAGGGACCATGTCATGATTATGAGGGTTAGCCAGCAGCCTGGGGATTAAGGGGTTAACTACACCTAGCCAGGTGGAGTGGCCAATAGGAATATACGTAGGACTTTCAAACTGGGACAAAGGAATTTGTTTTTTTGCCCTCCTTTGTCTCTCTGGGCGAGTCCTCTGCAGCTACAGAGAGGGACAAACATGTCTCTCTTCAAGAAACAATTCTTCACTTTCTGTAAGTAGGGTAAAGTTTAGGTAGTTTATTAGGCTTTATTGTTTTAAGGGTTGGGTATGGGATCTGAGATCTGGCACTGCTTAAGAGACGTTTGGTTTTTCTTTTCAACTAAGTTCTAGCCCATGGTGTAATTCCTCCACGAGTATATTTTGTTACCTTTCCATCTGATCTTTATGCTTGCAACAGGAATATCGTTATAATAATAAGTTTTCTCTTTTCTTTTTATTAACCTGGCATTGGTTACTTGTGTGTCCTGATTTTTATAATAGGGGTGAGATTTCCCAAATGATCTTTCCTCTAATCTCGTTATTAATATTTGGGTGGTGGCAGCAGAAGTTTTATTCCCAAAATCTAGGTTTTTAAGATTTGGGGGGAAGTTTTATACCAAAGCCTGGTAGATAAGGCTTTGGGGTACACTTGCTGGCCCCCACTTCTGCATTTATCATGTCAGAGTGAGGAAGGAGCCATGACAGACCACCCTTTCCAAGAGCGACCATACGAGGCACGGAGGGAACCACACTCCACTCCCAATCCAGAGGCATCTCTCTCTCTATGCCCCCTTTACTGAAGGCGGCTCCTGAGGGTCTGCAAAGAGCTTTTCTACCATTGACATGGCTGAAACCAACCAATTCACCTCCCACTCCCCACACCAGCAGGAGGGCCTGTTCATCCACCCACTCATGGGACACAGCTGAGGGGGGGGGCGGGGGGGGAAGACACAGCCCAGTAAAGGCTGCTAGGGAAACATCCTCCCATTCCAGGTACCCTCGAATACCATGAGGGCAACCTGCATGGGACTATCGCTCGACCCCACCCCCAGGGCAGAACCCCAGCACTGGCAGAGCCGTCACCTTCTCCGTGGGCCACCCAGATGCCCAGGGTGGAGCCAGCCATGCCCCGTAGCATCATCGCCGGGCTCTCCTCAATTCGCAGCGCCACAAAACGCGACTCAAACCGGCCCGAATCGTTGGGGGCCAGCAGCACCCCGGGACGGACAGCTTCACCTGTGGATGGACAGACAAGGTGAGCCCCACCCCCCAGAAATAGCCATCACTCGATGCTCTCAGATACCTCCCCTACCCCAGCCACATAGGACCCCCAAATCTGACTCCCTCCCAGACACCTCCCACCCCACCCACCCACCCAGCCCTACCTCACTCACCTGCAGGCCCGCTCTTGGGGCTCTCAGCTCCTACCCAGCCCAGCAGCGCCATCAGCTGGCAGCCGTTGCACACGCCCAGGCTGAACTTGTCTCTGCGCCGGTGAAATGCCTCAAACTGGGCCCGTGCCCGAGGGTTGAAGGTCACCGAAGCCGCCCATCCTAGAGACAAAGAGGGACCCTGGGGGTCAAAGCATGGGGCCTGCCCCATCTAGGGGGTGCCAGCTCCCATCCAGCCCCTGGGCAGGGACTGGCTGGTTCAGAGGGGTGGGGGATGGAGCTGGTCCCTTATAAGGGACCCCAGGGTGGGGACCGGCTGGCTCGGCAGGGGTAAGGGAAGCAGGAACACTAGCTCAGGGGCAGCGTCTCACCTTTGGCAGACCCCAGGACGTCCGCATAACTGAAGCCCCCCACAAAGACGAGTCCCCGAAACGAGTCCAGAGTCACCTTCCCTGCACACAGGTCCTGCATGGTCACGTCCCAAGCCTGGGAGAGGGGAAGAGAACAGTGGGGCCTAGTGGATAGAGCAGCAGGAGACAGACATGTCAAGATTCCGGAGGGTCAGGAAGGGGAAGATGAAGGGGTCTCACCTCGAACCCAGCCATGACAAAGGCTGCAACCATCTCCCGGTCCCCGTTGCTGCCCTCCTCACGCAGGATGGCCACACGGGGGGCTGGCGGGACTGGGGGCAAAGGTGGAGTTAGAGGCCAACACTTAGCTCCGTGCACCCTCGCTGGCTCCACCGATGGGCTCCACCTGCACCCGCTGGCAGAGAGCCCCTCCCTGCCACTTGCTGGGCTCCATACGGCCCTACTGGCAAAAACCCTCCCAAGGGCCCCTATTGGGCCCTGGGGATGCCGCCTCCCATGCCACCCTCGCTCCAGAGAACCGCTGCTGGGCCCTGGGGATGCCCCCTTCACTCTCCCTTCCACCTGGGGGTCCCGATTCTCACCCATGTGGCGCAGCAGTGGGGACTGAACCTTGGGGTCAAAGCTCAGGGTGAAGGTGGGCCCCTGGCGCCGTGCCAGCCCCTGCTCCTCCTGCTCCACACAGTGGGGTGACGCCTGCAGCCGCTCCAGCTGGAAGCTCGTGGCCTCCCAGATGGCACGCAGGTCAGCCACGGGCCGCGCCAGCTCCTCCTGCCCATTCACCCGCAGCCGCACCTACAGGACAAGTGGGGGGAGGGGTGTCAGCCTGGTGCTCCTCGCTCTCGACCTGAAAACACTGTGAGCCCAGCCCCATCTCCCCCACCGGTGCCCCTCACTCCCGCTGCTCAGCCCTGGGCACTGCCCTGCTCTATGGTACTCTCCAGCCCCAACCCACAGCCCCACTCACCATGGACTGGGGCCCCAGAGGCCCTGTGTGCCCGATGGGCAGGCAGCGTACTCCAGCCTCCCTGTACTGTCTGCAGACCTCTTCTGCCACGGCGCTGCGCACCTCCAGCACCAGGCCCAGCTCCTCTGCAAACAGCACCTCAAGAGCTGCGGGAGATGGGGGAGGGGGGGAGGGGAAAAAGGGGTCTGTTTGTGTGGGGTGGACATAAGGTTAAGTCATGGAGGGGTCCTGGTCTTGCCCTCCAGGCTGTGGGTAGGGCTCAGCGTGGAGGTTTTCCATTCACCACAGCAATGCAAGGAGGGGGGAAATTTGTGGGGGGGTTAATATTTACTGCTGGGCTGTGAGTGACTCGGGGGGACGGCGCATTGCCATTCACTGCCGGGCTAGGGATTGGAACGCCTTTCATCATAGGAGGGGGAGAGGTTTGGGGCAGGGCCTCCACTCACCACTGGATTCAGGTGCTTCCAGCTCAGCCTGGAGGCCGCAGTTCCCAGCGAAGGCCATCTCCAGCAGACAGGTCACCAGCCCCCCGTCGCTCACATCGTGCCCCGCACTCACCTTTGACTCTGGGGACACAGCACTGGGTGATATAGGCCCATCATCAACACCCCATCTCCCACCAAACCCAGCCCAGCCTCTCCTGCCAGGCCCAGCTCTGATGGGAACCATGGTCAATTTCACCCCCCCCACCCTCCACCCCACAGCACCTCCTCTCAGACCCAAGGAGCATTCATATCCAGCTTCTAGGGCAGGCATGGCCAACCCACAGTCTGCAAGCAGCATGCGGCTCGCTCCCCGCCCCCCCACCGACCAAATCAGTGCGCTCACAAAGCTGCCCCCACACCCCTGAAAATGGTCCCTGCCTCCCCTATGCTCACCAGGGCAGGGGAGCCGTCCAGCGTGGCCATTCAAAATGGTGGATACAAGATGGCAGCCACCGGCAAGAGCCTGCTGAGGCCAAAGAAGCACTTCTTAAAGGAACAGTCTTTTTCCTCCCCACCCTTACAACTTTGCCCCAGCAATTTGCACGGGATCCAACTGGATCTTGGCTCTTCGTTCAGCATGGGTTGGCCACCCCTGCCCTAGGGAACCCCCCCCAGATATGGGGGGGTTCCAGATATCAAAGGGGACACACAAAGGTGGCCCATCCCACCAGCAGGGGGTGGCAGGCACATGGCTATCCGGGACAGGTTGAGAGATACAAACATACATCTACCCCACAGTGATACACACATACACGCACCTTGCAGCAGCTGCTGGGTGACGCGGAAGCAGGCTGCCAGGGTGTCCGGGCTGTCCAAGTCTGGGCAGCAATCCCCCAGCTGGGAGTAGCACTGTGCCAGGGCACTGCCCCCCAGCCGGTGTTGTTTCGGGCTCAGGTCCACATACAGCAGGACCCCTGCAGGGCAAGAGAGATGGGGTCAGAGCCAGACCCACCCCAGGATCCTCTGACCCTGCCCTGTGACACTTGAGAACCAGCATCCCGTAGAGGGGGTCAGGCCCCATGCCCTGCCTCTTGAGGCAGCCCTCACCTCTTACCTTTGCCATCGGGGCACTTGAGGTCCGGTGTGACAGTGGCTGTGATGTCTGGACACACAGCATAGGCCGACACGACCAGTGTCCCTGTGGGAAGAAGGGATGGGGTCAGTGGGGATTGCGGCTAGGGAAGGGGGGAGGAGGAGGGAGAGGGAGAAGGAAAGAGGGGCGGGGGCAGGACTGAAGGCCAGGATAGCCTGAGCACCTGTAGGGGAAGTATCGGGGGTCTCTTTGGAGTTGGGGGGCAGGTGAGAGTAAAAACTGGCTCTAGTGAGGGCAAACGATGGCCCTGGTTCACACACCCATCCAGCAGAGCTTTGTGGGAGAAGAGGCAACTGGCGATGTGCCTCAGTTTCCCCACGGATGAATGCTTGGCCTGCTGGCTACAGAGATGTGATGTGGCTATTGTGGAGTACAGGGGGAGGGGGACGGGAGGCCTCTTGGACACAATCCCAGGGGGAGGGCCCCATAGGCACTGGAAGGGCATAGTGAGGGGGCAAGCCCTGAAAGGGCTTAGTGAGAGGGCAGAACCCAGCCCTCCTCCCTCCACCCCACTCACCAGGTGCCAAGACAATGTCATCACCCACACGAGCTGCCATGCTGAGCGAGTCCTTGCCCCCATCCACGGCCACCCCCAGCTGGGCCATGACAGTGCACATAGCCCTGCAGGCGTCCACCAGCGCTGCACCCTCGCCTGCCTGCCTGGCTGCCCACATCCAGTTCCCGCTGCACTTTACATCCTGGGGGAGGGAGGTGTTAGACACAGGATCCCTGTACAGCTCCCTGATCCCCTGTACCATCCCAAGGCCCCCCACACAACCTCAGTGCTGCCCCATGGGCCTCTCTGCCCCAGCCCTATGGCTCCCTCAATTAGTGCCCACTGCACCTTATCCTATGGAGAGCAGGGGGTCATTAGCCATGCCTCCCTCCTAATGCTCTGTTCCACACCGCCCTTCTGCCCCAAAGACCTCCATACAGCTACCCCCACAGCTCCATGCCCCCCTCTCCCCTCACTGCCCCCAGCCCTGCGGCTGCCACCACCAACGGCCCCTGTGCTTCAGGGGATACTGTCAACAACCCCCGTCCCTGCTGTATTTCACAATTGGTGGGGGGAGAAGAGAATCAGTCACAGAACCCCACAACCCCATGCCCCCGATAACCAGTTCCTGCTACATTTCACATCTTCGGGAGAAAAGCAGGGAGGCCAGCCATGGGATCTCCGTACAGCCCCATGGCCTTCCCCCACGCCTCCCACACAGCCCCACGGGCCCCCTCTACCTCTAATACCCACTGCAGGTCACATCTGGTATTGGGGGAAAGGTCAGACAGACTGGCTCCTTCCACCCCCCCGCCCTTATCCCTTCATACTCTCCCCTCCCCCAGCACCCACCCCCCTTTCCCTATGGGGTGACTCACCCGCAGATCGGTGATGCGAGCAAAGACCAGGTTGGTGAGCGCCTCACCCACGGCCAGGCGGGCTCCTGCGCCTGGGTCGATCAGGCCCTTGAGTGGCTGCTCCCCGAGGGCTGTGGCCGCCCCCACTGTCTCAAAGGGGGACAGGGCCACCACAGCCACGTCGGCCAGGGGAGTGTGCAGGGGCCCCACGCACTGCTGCTGGGCCACCAGTCCCGTCACCGACCGGTCCACCTGCCACAGAAACATGGCTCAGAGGGCAGTACCCCTTGGGGAGGAGAACTGGGTCCAGGGATTGTGAGGGCACCACCCTGGGGTGGAGGTTAGGAATACAGGGTTGTGGGCATAGCCCTCTACAGGAGGGCAGAGACACACAGTTGGGGGGGCGTGAGGCACCACCCCTCTGGAGGAGGTGGGGGCTAGGAGGGAAAGACACAGGGTCGGGGTTACCACCATCCTTGGACCTGTACGTTCTGGGGGGTATGGAACAGAAGTGGGAACTAGTACCTTATTGGTCAGGTAGCGTTTGCTGGCCACGGCCGGCAGCCGCAGGACCCGCTCCAGAGCGTTCCCCACACTCAGCTCAGAGGGCAGGGTCAGAGGGCGCAGAGTTGGGCCTTTGCGGGTTAAGGCAAATTTCTGGGGGGGGAGGGAAAAATTGGACATTCATTAGTTAAACCAGCAGGGGGCGCTGTGGGGAGCAGAGATGGAGGGTGCTCTCTGTGGGGGAGCTCTCAGCTACTCCACCCTGGCTACTCCCAGCAGAGACGGCTGTGCAGAGCCAGGTGGGGCACCATGCTTGGGAGAAGCTCCCAGCTTCATCAATTCTGGCTTCCCCCAGAAGGGGGCAGCATGGGGAGCAGGGTTCAGGCACCATTATGTGGGTGAAGCTCCTCGCTACTCCAGCCCTGCCTGTCCCCAGCAGGGGGTGCTGTGGGGGCATCACATTTCAGGGAAAGCTTCTAGCTCCTCCAGCCCTGGCCTCTGTGGAGGCTTCAGGGGATCTGAGGTTGCAACCCTAGGGCCTCCCCAAGTACCTTGCGTGGCATCTTGCCCAGCACCCCGTCCAGTTTCAGGTTAACTGGATGATTCTTCCCATTGGTCTGCGTCAGCCCCACATCGGTCACCGGCGCCTTCAGGTCATCCACCAGCACAATCTGAGGGAGGCAACGTAGGAGTCGGTGATGAGTCACGACCCCCACCCCATGGCCCTGTGTGCTGGGGGTGCAGAGGGCTAGGAGGCGAGAGCCCCTCCCTCCAGCCCGTCTCTCCTTCAGGGATGTTGGGGCACCTGGTCCTAGACCCAGGGCAGCTGCCTGGCCTCAGAGCTAGAACAGGGCTCACCCAGAGCCAGGCCCAGCTCAGAGACCCTGCCCCAGTCAGAGACCCACATCTGTGCTGCAGTTCTGGGCCTGAGCTCTGGCTGGAAGCACCAAGTGGTGTGGATTGCTCACCACCTCTACCCCACCTCACGTCACCCCTACCTGCCTCCCCCCACAGTGCTGAGCTCCCCTGTCCCTGGGGTGCAAGCACCCTTCCCCCTCGCAAACACTGCCGGAACCAGCCACCCTCCGGAGCTTGGGTGCCCTGTATGCCCCATGTAAGCCCTCTCTCCTCATGAGCCCCACTTCCTTCAGGACTCCGACTGCCTCTCACCAATCCCAGGCCCCTCATTGCACCCACACTTCTGGACCCAGGCCTGGCCACTGTGTCCCCAATACATGAATCCCACCGCTCGCCCAGGGGCCAGGCCTACCACACCTCCCCCAGCTGTGAGTTCTAGACCCATCTCCAGGCCCTGTGCCCCCAGCTGGCACCCATACCTGTCCGTCCCCGGTGATGGTGCCCACAATGTCCACAGGGCAGCGCTCGCGGTGACCCAGGCGCTGCAGCAACGCAGTGTTGGTGGGGCGCAGCAGAAGGGCATTGGACTCCTGGTACTCAGCCCCCCAGATCTCCAGCACGCTCAGAGTGGGGTCACCCAGCTGGTCAGGAGAGGGGAAGACAGAAGTGTCAGGGTGGGAGAGAGACGAAGAGAACTGGAAGGGGTGAGATCAGGGTCCCACATTCCCAAAAGGGGCCAGAGGGCAGGGGTGCAGGCATAAGTGATGGTTGAAACTTCCACTTGAGGCTTGGGCAGGGAGACTACTACCTCCTCCTCACTGTCCTCTCTTTCCTCTCCTTCCCTGGCGGTCTGTGTCCCTGCTCACTGTGCACTTTAAAAAAAATTGCTTTGGCTGAATCTTCTGCTTTTCTGCTATTTCCTCTTCAACAAAATGGAATATGTTTTGTACCATGTGCCAGACATGTGGAAGGTACCCAATTACCAGCACTGAAACTGGGAATAAGAAAGGTCAGTCATGGATTTATTATATAACCTTATACTGTAGCTCTAACTGGGACTTGCCATTCAAAGTTCCAGGTGTTTGAGGCATTCGCAAGCTGCCTGCATGTCAGCTTGTACATGCCCCAAATCCCTCTAATTGATCCTGGGGAACACAGAATGGCAAGCCCCACTTAGAGATAATTGAGAAATCTTCGTCCTGTCTTCACACAATTAAACAAAGCCTGGACCTCAGCTGGCATTTGCCCCCAACAGGAAGAAAATGACTGGAATCTGACTGCAAAAGATGCCACCTCATTTTCACTTCTACACACAAACAAACTGAGGGCTTCCCATGTTGATTGTTCCAGCAGCAGTGAGCACCTCAGGAAAATACAGGCTGGCTAATACAGGCACCTCTAATCTTCCAATCACTGAAAAGACCAAACCTACCAATACTTCTCCTCCCCACCACCATGTCCCTCTGGTCCCCCTTTTTCCCCTCCACACCCTTTTCTTCCCAGTCTTCCCCCTCCCCCAGCTTACTATCTACCCCAGCCAACAGCTCACCCTGCCCATCACAGAATTTGAACTAGTAAAAAAACTAACTGCCCAGCCCAGGCCACTGCTTATCTGTGGAAACACTCTGAAGGGCTCTGGCCAAGGCAGAGGAGGATCTGTTCCTCCTGGCCATTTATTGCTTTGCCCAGTCCCACTTAGCTGGCCCTGGCCACAGCCCAGTACCCAGATGCCTTCCTCCACAAATAGGCCAGCCTAATGCTGTGTGCACAGTAAGCGTGTGTGCAGCAGGGAGTGCTGGCCCATCTGCTTCTTTGTGTAACCCTTTGAAAAGGGGGAGGCCTTGTGGGGCCCTGCTCTCACTACCGCTGCCTCTTCCGGCAAATTATTGTCTGTACAATCAGCTGGTATCAGAGACTTAGTGGGATAATGCACACAATTGGAATACTGGTATAGAAGGATAGGCAGGGAAGAAAAGGAGAGGTGTTGCCTTATATATTAAAAATGTACACACTTGGACTGAGGTGGAAATGGGCATAGGAGACAGACGTGTTGAGTCTCTGAGTTAGGTTAAAAGGGGTTAAAAAAACCAAGAGTGATATCATGCTAGGAGTCTACTATAAATCATCTACCCAGGCAGCAGAGATGGATGAGGCTTTTTTTTTAAACAAGTAACAAAATCATCCAAAGCTCAGGATTTGGTGGTGATGGGGGACTTCAACTATCCAGATATATGTTAAACAGTGGGGCACAGATTATCCAATAAGTTTTTGAACTGCATTGGAAACAACTTTTTATTTCAGAAGGTTGAAAAAGCTACTAGGGGAGAAGCTGTTCTAGATTTGATTTTAAGAAATAGGGAGGAACTGGTTGAAAATTTTAAATGGGAAGACATCTTGGGTAAAAGTGATCAAGAAATCATAGAGTTCATGATTCTAAAGAATGGCAGAAGGGAGAACAACAAAATAGAGACAATAGATTTCAGGAAGGCAGATTTTGGTAAGCTCAGAGAGCTGGTAGCTAAGGTCCCATGGGAAGCAAGACTAAGGGGAAAAAAACTGAAGAGAGTTGGCAGTTTTTCAAAGGGACATTATTAAGGACCCAAAAGCAAGATATTCTGCTGCATAGGAAAGATAGAAAATACGGCAAAAGACCATCTCAACTTAACCAGGAGATTTTGCATCCGCTAAAAATAAAAAAGGAGTCATATAAAAAGTGGAAACTATGACAAAAGATGAATATAAGCAAACAACACGGGTATGTAGGGGCAAGATTAGAAAGGCAAACACACAATACGAGCTCAAACTAGCTATACACAAAAGGAAACAAGAAGACTTTCTATAAATATATTAGAAACAAGAGAAAGACCAAAGACACGGGTAGGCCCATTGATCAGTGAGGAGGGAGAAACATTAACAGGAAAGTTGGAAATGGCAGAGGTGCTTGATGACTTCTTTGTTTTGGTCTTCACTGAGAAATCTGATGAAGGAATGCCTAACTTAGTAAATGCTAGGGGGAAGGGGATAGGTTTAGAACACCGTTTCCCAAATTATGGGCCGCGCCCCGCTACCGGGCCGCAGGAAAAAATACCAGGCCTCAGTGTGGTTGCCAGGGTGTTCCGGGCTTCCGGAGTGCCTCTGTGGCACCGGGTCCCCCAAGCCCTTGGCCGGCCTGGGCAGAGTCTGCTGCTGGATCTTCTGGCTCCTGGCAGATGATTACCTAAGAGAGGTCGGGGGGGGGGGGGGGAGGGAGGGAGGGAGGGAGGAGAGAGGAGGGGAGAGCCGGCTATCAGAAGCAGCACTAGATGGAGGAATCGGGGCGGGCCAGGGAGATTGGGGGAGTGGCAGCAGGCGGAAGCAGAGCTGGCCAGAACAGATTAGGAGGAGGCATAGGGGAGAAGTAGCCGCTGGAAGCAGGGCTTGCCTGGGGCATCAGGATTGTCTCTGAGAGATTGGAGGGGGGAGGGGGGGTGGAAGCAGGGATGCCAGGGGGTGCGAGGTCGGGGACAGGGAGCAGGCCGGGGAAGATGGAGGTTGGGGGGGAGAAGCGGCAGGGCCAGCCAAGGGAGATTGAGAGAAGTGGGGAAGAACTGGCTGTCCGGGAGGAGGCTGGGGGAAGTAGGGCTGGCCAGAGGCACAGCGAGGGGAGCAAATCGGCCAGCGGGACTGACCCAGCCATATGCGGATCTCGGGGCACTGTCGTCCCCCCCTCCCCCCCCGGCAAAGCACGAGTGAGTCCGGCCCGGGGATTCTATTGTGCCCCGCTCCCTCTCCACCTGCCCCACGAGTAGTATGAACTGGCTGGCTGGTAGACACACTCATGCAGTCTGAGCACAATTACCAGGCAGGCAGTTCAAAACTACAAACTGATACATCCAGTAATAATAAAACTTACCTAATGAGAAAATACCAGGCATGTTATATGTCTGGTATTTTCTCAGTTTGTTTTTTGTGTGTTTATATTTTTGGGCTGCAAAAAACAGTACAGAAAAAAAGGGTTCCAATTACAGTGAAGTAAAAAGTTTGGGAAACCCATGTCTAACCAGCTTTCTGTCTGACAGTCCATTTATCCAATCCATATTCCTTAACTTGCTGGCAAGAATATTGTGGGTGACCATATCAAAAGCTTTGTTAAAGCTAGCACTGGGGGCTTGGGAGGACCAGAAACAACTTACTTGAATATTCATCATTTGATTAATGAATATGCAAATAAATGTTACTGGTCCTCCAAAAGTTTGTGAATAGATTTACTGGTCCACGTGTCAAATTTTGGGAACCCCTGGTTTAAAAGATGAAGTAAAAAAAAAAAAAAAAAAAAAAAAAAAAGGTAAAATCACTTAGAAAAGTTAGGTGTCTGCAAGTTACCAGGGCCTGATGAAATGCATCCTAGAATACTCAAGGAGCTGATAAAGGAGGTATCTGAGTCTTTACCTATACGTGTCTGAAAAATCATGGAAGTTGGCAGAGATTCCAAAAGAATGGAAAAGGGCAAATATAGTGCCCATCTATAAAAAGGGAAATAAGAATAACCCAGGGAACTACACACCATTCAGTTTAACTTCTGTGCCAGGAAAGATAATGGAGTAAGTAATTAAAGAATTCATCTGCAAATATCTGGAAGATAAGTTAATAGGTAACAGCCAGCAAGGATTTGTAAAGAACAAACCAAGCTTTCTTTGATAGGATAATGAATCTTGTGGATAAGGGAGAAGCGGTGGATGTGGTATACCTAGACTTTAGTAAGGCATTTGAAATGGTCTTGCATGAGCTTCAATAAACTAAGCAAATACATCTCAGATGAGGCTACTATAATGTGGGTGCATAACTGGCTGGATAACTGTTCTTAGAGAATAGTAATTAACACCTCACAATCCTACTGGAAGGACATAGTAAGTAAGGTTCAGTAAGAGTCTGTTTTGGGACCAGTTCTCTTCAATAACTTTATCAACAACCCCCAATACCTAGGGTTTTCAGATTCGCAAATTTTTTTCTACCATTGCAACACATTTGTTTAAACAACTTAATTGTAGCCGAGCAGGCAATGAAATGTTTGGGTGTAAAAAGTACAAAACAAAAAAAAGCACTGTAAAACTTAAAACAAAAATTCAGTTTTCTCCAAATTTCAGTTGTGTTGAAGTACCCCCAGACTTCTCTTGCATATCCCAAAGGATACTCCTACCACTGGTTAAAAAACACTGGTCTAGAATGGGTGCTGGGTCCTGCCGTGAGGGCAGGGAACCGCACTCGATGACCTCTCAAGGTCCCTTACAGCTCTAGTGTTCTGATTCCTCATCCCCATTCCTTCTCTCCATCCCTCTCGCCTCATTCCCCTCACTTCCTGCTCCATTCCCATGGCCTCACCCCACCCCACTTCCACACACACCTTTCTTCATTTCTCCCCACACCCACCCCTCTCCCCAGCTCCACTGCCAGCAATGGAAACTGGAAGGCTTCCTTCCCAGCACACAGAAGGGGAAACAGACAGGCAGGAGGACCCAGCCAGCAGGCCACATTCTGCTGCAGATGGAGCTCCTGACACAGCGTGCAAACAGGCTGCTCTACATTTAAAACGTGAGCTTGTATGTTCCATGAGCTTCTACTCTGCCTTCCTCTCTGCCCTGCAAGTGGCAGGGCCCATAGCAAAGCCTTCAGAAGCAGAGAACCAGCTGGAGTTTCTGCAGCCCTTGGGTGGGAAGGCAATTAGTTGCCTTCACTTGCCTTTACCACACTGCCCAAGAAGGCAGGGGTGGGGGGCTCCCACACACCTGGGTGAGCGACAGCATTTGGTCAGGGGCTGCGAAGAGTCAGGGGAACAACCAGTTGGGGGTTGGGGGGCATCCCTGCCTGGCAGGCCCCTGTTGGAGCACTGTTGGGAGCAGGGTGTGTCCAGCTTCATGGGGGTGGATCTCCATTGCTCCCAGAACCAAACACTGGGGCAGGGAGCTACAGTTTGGCCCAGCTTCCCACACAGGAGAGAGTCCCAGGGCTGCAGCCCCACGCCTGGTGTGGAGTGAGAAAGCCATGAGACTATGCCCAGCTGCCATGACACTGGGACAGGCCCACATACCTCGGAGCAGCTGGTGGGGGAGGTGGGAGCAGGATGAGGGGGCAGGGTTCCCCCTCCAACCTGGGAGCAGCTGGCATAGGAGGGGACAGGGGGTTCCCAGACACCTAATATGGCTGTCATGGGGGAAGGGGATCCCCATAGCCCCCTGGGAGTAGCTGGAAAGGCGAGAAAGGGGTCCCCACACACCTGGGAGTAGCTGGAATGGGGGAGCAGGGATTCCCCCACACCCCTGGTGCAGATGGCATGAGGGGTGGAGGGTCCTTACATACCTGGAAGCGGCTGGCGTAGATCACAGCTCCAGCTGGTTCACTCAGCTCCTTCAGCACATTTCCTGGAAGAAGGGGAGGGAAGAATCACCCACTGCTGGAGTGCTGGGCCACCCCCGCCAAGCACCCACCCATGCCCAACAACCCCTGGCTGGCTCCCTCTCACCGTTGCCCCCAGCTCCTTGGTCGTGGAGGCTGCAGATGGGGTTGGTGGCCCCACTCTCCACACAGCCCCGTAGCACCCGGTTCATCTTCTGCTCCATCTCGGGGTCTCCCCGCTGCACAGCCCCAAAATCCAGCTCACTGGCGTTGTCCCCCTGCACCTGGGGTGAGATGGAGCGATAGACACAGACATAACTCTTCCGATACACCTAATCCTCCCACATATTCCCCCCAATCCCATTCACTGGCACTGCCTCCCTGCACCTTGGGCAAGAGACAGGAGGGGGGGGTCACTCCAACAGTCACAAATCTCCTGATATTGACCCCGCACCCCAGCCAGCAGCTCTCCCAAATCCCGCTCACAGGTACTGTCCCCTTGTCCCTGGTGGGGAGAGCCATGGGGGGGGGGGGGAATCCCCTCTGTCCCCTGCTCTGCTCCCCCCAAACAAAGATCCTTTCACTCCTTGAAATACAGCTTGCTGGCACAGCCACCCTGCATCGGGGGGTGGGGGGAAGAGACAGAGCTCATCCCAACACAGCCCGAATGTCCCCTATTGCTGCCATCACTACCTGCTCTCAGGCCAGAGGGGTGGGGACACAGATGCCTGGGGGCCCAACTGAGCAGGCTGTGTGAGCCTGACCACTGGGTGCTTCCTGGGCATGCATAGAGAAAGGGGGCTGGGCAGTTCCCGTTACAGACATGGGGGGGTGGAGAAGGGGTGTGTGAGCTGCATTGTGGGAGGGGGTATATGGCAGAAAAGGGGTAGCAGTGTCAGGGCTGAGGAGGGCAGGACCCCCTGTGGCTGGGGGGCAGGGCTGTGTGGGAATCATGGTGGGGCATAGGGGGAGCAGTCCAACCAGTGGATGGGGCAGGGGCCTTGCCCGGGGCTTTGCTGATGCAGTCCTGCTCCCCACTCACCTGGATGGAGGAGGCGGCACCTCCCCCGACTCCAATCCGGTACACGGGCCCCCCCACTTTCACCACCAGCATCCCTGGAGAGACAGCGAACAGTGAGACCCAGCAAAACCTACCCAGCCCGACAGCCGGACACTGGCTCCCCTTCTCCCACCTTCTCCCCTTTACTGCGGGATGGGGAAGGTTTGGGGACTAGGGGACACTCACCAGGCTCGGGGCGCTCCTTGTTCACATGAGCATCTTCTATGGCACCGATCCCCCCGCTGAACATGATGGGCTTGATCCACTCATGGCGCTGCCCATTGGGAAGCCGCTGGCCGAAGGAGCGGGAGAACCCTGCACACGATGGGAGTTAGAGACCAGCCCACTCAGCCCCTCCACACTGGGAGCGACAGTCCTTTAGCACCTGGCATTTCCCTTGTCCAGACTGTTACACACCTCCCCTCTCTTGTTCCACCCCAGAACTAGGCACAATTCCTTCTGCTAGTCAGTGCTCCCCTATCCCCACTCCAGGGCCAGGCATGTCCATTCCCCTCCAGGTACTCCCGAGGCATCAGATGCCAGACTAGACCCCACAGCCTTCTGGACACCCCAGCAGGGAAGAGCCGGGTCAGGCAGGGGCCTCTTGTGAGCATGGAGCAGCAGGAAAGCTGCTTCGGAAAGCTCTTGGGTGCGTGCCCACGTGAACACACCACCCTCCCACCCCAAACCCTGGAAACACACCCTAATCCCTACTCACCAGCCAGGACAGGTTCCCCAAACTTGTTGCCGTAGTCAGAGGCACCATCGCTGGCCCTGATGGCCACCTGCAGAGGGCGGGCGAAGTTCACAGGGTAAGGCAGTGTCGGGTCCTCCCAGGGCAGCGGGTAGCCTGGAGACAGGGAAAGATGGTCAGGGGGACAGCCTGGGATTCCCAGCAATGGCTTCAGGCAGTTCAAAGGGCAGCCAGAAGGCCCAGTAGGGCAGGCCAAGAAGGACGTTCTCTGAGCCCACAGCGGGCCAGGGACTGGACGACCCACAGCTCCCTGGGACCTGGACTAGAGCGGGGAGCCCAGCAGGCAGTGCCCCACAGGGACAGCGGGTGGGGAGGCAGACAGTGACCGTGTCACAAGGTACCATAGGATAAGCAAAGCTAAACCATCCCCCCAGCCTGGAGCCCAGTAGAGCCGGCTGCCCCAGCTCCCTTGCACCGCAATGATTAGATGGAAGTGCTACCTTGGGCTCTAGCGACTAGGCAGGAGAATCACAGGGTTAAAAATGTTGGTTGGGGCTAGGAAAGAATGTTCTACTGATTCAGTCCCCTGTGGGGCTGGCCCTATAGTGTGCCCCCTCCCTTTCCCCAAAGCCAGGAGACCCTGGGAAGGATGGGGAGCATGGAAAGCCATGCACGGGTTGGTCTGTTTCCTTCAAAGGCTCCTGCCATCACAGAGTGACACAGGCACTGTGGCCCAGCACATGGAAGGGCAGCTAGGCAGGAAGGTCTGGGGAAGGGGGTAAATATCACCACAGGTGACAGGGGACCAGGCCTGGAGGGAGAGATGTGGGTGCCTTCGACAGAGAAGGGCGGGGGGGAGAGGGGGGAGAGATACAGGTGCGGTCCCCTGTAACTGTGATGGGGCAGGGACAGGCAAGGGATCCTTGGCTGGAGCAGGCTTGGCTTGGAAGGAGTAACAAATCGAGGGGAGACCTCGTTTTGCGGGAAGGTGACTAGATCTGCCAGCTGAAAACTCCCCGTCTTTGCTAAGACGAGGAAAGAGGCAGGGGGCAAACACACAAATAGTCTCAGGCATTTACTGCACTCAACCAACACTGAGCAGGGATTAAGAGGGGACCAAGGGTGAGTGTGGAGGGTCCCAGGCAAGGTGGAGGAGGGGCGTAGAGCTTCAGGCAGAGTCCTGGTCCCAGGGGCAGGAGGAGCCCATGGCTAGGAGGAAGAGAGTAGGAGGTGGAGGGGTAACACAGCTTGGGGAGGAGTTCCGAATGCGATCTCCCTGTTCTCACCAGGGATTTGCAGGTTTCCGAAGCTGTACCCGGCTGTGCCAGCGATGACGTGGGCCCCGCGTCCCGTGCACTGCACATCCCGGATCCGCCCGCCTGTCCCTGTCGTGGCGCCACTGAATGGGGCCACCGCTGGGGAGGAGAGTTGGCGTAAGAGCCAACAAAAGACACCCCCAAAACACACACCCCACAGTGACATTCCCATGCCAGCCCCACAGACAGGAACCTCCCATACCTCATGGAGTAGAGCCTGCGTATGCAAGAGTAGGAAAAGTATGTAGCATCCACCCACTGCAAAACCCCCATGTACTGTCACCCCCCCGCACATCCACCCCTCAGCCATCCTGCCTCCCCACCACACAGACCCTGACCCATGGACATCCCCCATGAGACAGCACACAAATTCACTCTTCCTACATACTTCACCCCGGGATTCCCCCCAATGTTCCCAGCAGACTATCACATAATCCCCTGCCCACACCCCATGTATAGATGAGCCCCCATACATAAATATTCTCCTCCCACCCCAACCATACACAGAGCCACACTGACCGGTGGGGAAGTTGTGTGTTTCTGCAGTGAAGACGACGTGCCGGGTGGATTTTTTCTTTTCAAAGGGACTAGGACAGGATGGGTCACGGGGCCACAGAGAGCACACTGTCCTTCCCTCGATGGCACTGAGGGATGAAAATAAGCCATGGCCATCAGCAGGGCTCGACAAACTGCAGTGAGAGCTATTCAACAGCTCTGCAACGCGCAGCACCGGTGAATGGGGTGCACGGAGTGACCAGCCGAAATCTACTTGCCATGGGCGAGTAGAAACAGCCGTTTGTTTGATCCCTGGCCATCAGCCACTGAGCCAGGCAGGGCTGGTTTTAGGGAAAATTCACCCTGGACGCATTTGTATTTTGGTGTGTCCCCCATCACCAATGTTCTGATGAAGCTAGTTTATGTTTAGCTAGAAGCCATCTTGTATAACAGAAACCATTTCAGCTTTTTGTCTTTGCACGTAGGCCAGAGTGAACTTTCTATCACCCCATGCGCCAGGCCAAGACAGATGTGCTATTGGAATGTGTTAATTGGGCTGGTTCAGAGAGGAGAGGTACTCCCTCGTACCTGTCCGCCATCATGTTGATAAGGCTTTGTTTTTCCTAGTCTAATTAATTATTTCTGTAATTGAATGCCCTGACGTCAGACTGTTTGGTTAAGGGTATAAAGATACTAGGATTGATTATATTAGGTAGCCTTACTGGACCCGGCTTTGCTGAGACCACGTTTGGCTCACTTTGCTTTTATTGGCCAATAAAACTGTCTGTTTAGCCGCGTAAACTGAGTGAGGCGTTTGCTTCGACAGTTCCCTCATCTTTTCCATCCATGTGCAGAATACATATTTCTATGTGTACCACAGCACATGTGCACGTGCACCACCAGTAGAAACAACACACCTGGGGCTGAGGGTGCTCTGCTAATCAGCTGGACGCCATTTTCCATCTCTCTAGAGCACCCACACAAGCACCCAGCTTATGGAACAATCACCCCTAGCCCCCCGGCCTCCCATCCCCACCAACATGAGACAGTGTGTGCATGGGAGGAGCGTGAGGGACAGCACACAGAGCTGCACTCCTAAAGGGTTGTTCAGACAGTGGCAGTAACCAGCAGCTCCCACCACAGCCAGCAGAGATTGATACGTGGGAGTGGGAGAGGAGGGTTACCCTGACATCAGCACCTCTGCCTCCCTCCCACCCTGGCCTAAACACACAGGAGTCCCCCAAGAGCAGCGTGGCTAAGGCCAAGGGCAACAGCAGCAGCGGCTGCAGATGGAAGCAGAGCAGCAGGGCACCATGCTCCAGAGAAGCCCCTCTTAGAGTGGCACCCTGGGCCTGCTCACCCCTAGCCACGCCCTGGGGATGGTTGGAGGGGGGAGGGAGAAGAGAACCAGCCTTGGCACTCGCCCAGTGGAAGAGAGCGCGTGACCCAACCCCTCCCCACCCTAATGACTAGGGTCCCAGGCAGACACCTGCTGTTGTCCGAGAACTTGATGACGTTGTTGGGGTTGCTGCTCTCCTGGGTCCGCATGATAGACTCGAACAGCGACTCCTCAATCTCCTTCCCGTCCACCAGGAGGCGCCCTTTGAAGAACCAGTGTCGGCTGTGCTCGCTGGGGGACAGAGACAGGGATGAGACACACACAGGGACTCCCACCTGTCCCCAAGGCAGGGACTGATAGGTCATGGGGCAGGGAATGAGATACGGATCTTTTTCCCTCTAGGGGGCATTGGCTCTCACCTGTCCCCTTGGGGTGGCAGGGAATACGGCGTGGGGCCAGTCCCCTCTAGGGGGCGTGAGCTCCCGTCAAGCCCCAAGGAAGGGGCACGGACTAGCTGATACCTGTTGGACTGGGCCAGGTCGAAGCACTCCACGCTGGTCGGGTTGCGCCCGATTCTCTGGAAATACTCAGTGTAGAAATCCAGGTCCCAGGAGTCAAAGGCCAGGCCTGCAGGGAATACGGGTTAGGGTGAAACAGGGGATAGTGACCTTTGACCCCCAGCACTCACCAGTATGAACAGTATGGAGCAGGGGGTCAGCCATAGCCCCATCTCTACCTTAGCAATCCAGCTATTTCAAACTTGTGCCCAGGCCCCCCACCACAGATCCAACCCTTGGCACCACTGCAGAGCCATCCCCCATGCTCCACCACACCCACACCCTTATCCCCAGGACTCATCCCCCAGCCCGACTCCATGATGCATAGTTCCCTCTTTAGTCCTGGTTCTGAGCACTCAGACCCTCCCCACCAATACAGGCCCTTGCCCCCAGCTCCCCACCCTCCATACCCAGCTCCTGGTTGGCTCTCTCCAGCGCAGTGCGCCCCTCCTGTAGCAGGTCTATGTCGTGGGTGGGCACAGGGCGAGTGTCCACGGCAAAGCTGCGGATCGGCTCCTCATAGCGCTGTTCTGTCATCCGGTCACTCAGCACTGCCACCAGGGCTGCCTCCTCTGGAGCCGTGGGGCGCTGGGCACACTGCCGGGAAACGGGGCATGAGAGCCTCTCCCCCTGGGTAATAATGGGAACTTCCCACTGCTCCCCACTGGGGACAGGCACTTGGGGGGAGAGAGAGAGGCAGATAACAAGGATCCACCCACCCCCTGGAAGCAGGAAGGGGGGGCAGACAGACCAAGCTGCCCCCATCCCCGGGAAATCTGAGTGCTGGGAGAAGCAGCAAGCAGCTCAGGAATTCCCTCCCACCTCAGAGCCAATGAATCCAAAAATGCTAGCAATGCCCACCCCCCCCCAATGCCATGTGCCTCCCACCTCCCCCAGGTGTTGCCTCCATCCCTAGACACTTATATCCCCTCTCACCTGCACCAGGTAGCGGCAAGAGCGCTCCACACGGTCAACACAGTCCAGCCCCACCGCTCGGCACACAGACACCACATTGGTAGAGAACGGCGTGGAAAAGTTCAGCCTGCATCAGGAAAGGGTAATAGTCCTAAGAAACAGACCCTGCCCCATGGCTGACCCCCATCCCATGGCATAGCGTCCCTGATCAACCCCCACCACCATCAGCACCCCATAATGCAATACTGACTGCTAGCGGACAGCACCCACTGCTGAGCTCTGGCCTTCTCCCTGCAGCATAGCACCCTCCCTCACAAACTGAGCCCCATGACTCACCGAGGCCCAATCTCTATCAGCAGGTCAGTGGGTGCCGGGTGCAGGAAGGACTTTGTGGCAACATCTTCAGGTTTGAAGGGGCAGCCAAAGAGCCAGTGCATCAGCTGTCTCTCTTGAGAGCTTGGGTGCGACAGACCTGCAGCGAAGAATGGGGCTGAGATACCCAGCATGTAATGTGGCTCAGAGCTCCTGCCAGGAAGGGAAGCCACCAAGGAATATGATACGCACTCCCAACCTTATAAGAATGGCTCAACTGTGTCAGACCAATGGTGCTTTTAGCCCAGTGTCCTGTCCCTGACAGTGGCCAGTGCCAGAAGCTTCAAAGGGAATAAACAGAACAGAGAAATGACAGGATGTATCACTCAGTCATCTAGTCTCAGCTTCTGGCACTCAGAGGTTTGGTGACCCCCAAATCATGGGGTGCATCTCTGACCACCTTGGGTAATAGACCTCTACTCCAGGAATTCAGCTAATGCATTGTTGAACCCTGTTATACTTTTGGCTTTCACAACATCCCATGGCAAAGAGTTCCACAGGTTGATAGTGAGATCCCTTTGTGACTCCTCCCATTCAGCTTTGGGCTGGACAACTCTTCAAAATCGTTTAATCTGCACATTTTGCTGTCTCTGTTTACTCCTTTTTCCAAATCATAGGAAATAGGTTGAATAGGACTGGTCCCAGTATAAACCCGTGTGGCACGTCCCTCTCCAGTTGGAAAACTGACCATTTATTCCTATCCTTTATTTCCTCGCTGTGGTCAGAGCCGTGAAAGGATCCCATGACTTATCCTATGACTTATCCCATGACAATGCACAGCCCCAGCCTTCTCAGCCCTGGAGTACAGGGAGGATGGGCAGCACATGGCTTTGATTAAGAACCTTTGGTGAGAGATGCTATATCTACTGGATCATCCATGTCCACTGACACCTTTAAGGAATTCTAATAGATTGGAAAAATACGATTTCCCTGGACAAAAACTATGTTAACTCTTCCCCAACTATCAGGTTCATTTCTGAATCTGATAATTCTGTTCTTTTCCAGAGTTTCAACCAATCTGACTGGTAATCAGTGTTCCCTGCATGCGTGTACCGCCTCTCAGGAGACTCAAATGCCATCCAGCTGATTAGTAGAGCACTCACAGGTAGTTTTGTGTGTCTACTGGTTGTGCACGTTCGCACGTGTTGATGTACATGATTTTTAACATCCTTACCTCTATTTTTTACTTTGTTTAGTCATGGCAACACTTTCATGGTTCTCTATGTTTTTTTTTTAATTGGGGGTATTATTTTATTTTATGGTATTATTTCCATGCAGCTTGCAAGCATTTCTCTTTTGGGACTACATCTTTCCATTTCATTTCAAGTGGGGTTCCATGGGGTCTAATATCTTCATTAAGGATTTAGATCAGGCCTGGGGGAAGTGCAACCCGCCAAGCCACCAGATCTGGTCCGCAGAAGTAGTGGGGAGCCCCAGCCAGGCTCCTTCACAGCACCACATGCATTGCAGAAATGTGGCTGCAGGGCTCTCTATTGGTTTTAAAACTGGAGGGGAGGGGGGAAGTTTTAGGAGCTGCCCTACCCCCAGCACATTCTCATTGGCCAGTATCACACAGAAACTAGCCAATGTGAGCGACCTGTTGAAATATCAGGCAGCCATTCTCCTGCTCATTTATTCATGAAGCAAATGGCCAGGCAAGCAGGCAGGCTGGATGAGAAACATTTTAAGCTCTTCAGGCAGGAAGACTAGTTTGGCAGTTGGCAAGCAAGTCTCTTGGCCACAGCCTGCTTCTGGCACCCCAGCCCTTTCCTGCCCCAACTCTCTGCCCCCCCACTCAATAGGCCCAAACATCTGTCACCCTCTTACACCCATACTCCCTCCCAGATCTGGCACCCCGATCACCTGCCCCAGATCACAATCCCCTCCTATGCTATGTCATATCCCAAACCCCTTCACTCCAGTCCCTTGCCCTAGGTTACAATCGCCTGCTTAATCCCAACTGCCTCCCACCCCAGTCCTTTACCCTAAGCTCTCTTCTGCACCCAACTTCCATCCCAGAGCCCGCATCTCCTCCAATAATATCATGGAAGAGTGCGGCCCTCAACCACATTCCAAAATCTTGGAGTGGCCCCCATAAAAAATTATTGCCCACCCCTGATTTAGATATTAGCATATAGAGTACTCTTATTAAATTTGTAGATGATACCAAGCTGGGAAGGGCTGCAACTGCTTTGGAGGATAGGGTCATAATTCAACATGATCTGGACAAACTAGAGAAATGGTCTGAGGTCAACAGGATGAAGTTTAATAAGGACAAATGCAAAGTACTCCATTTAGGAAGGAACAATCAGTTTCACACATACAGAATGGGAAGTGACTGTCTAGGAAGGAGTACTATGAAAAGCGATCTTGGGGTCATATGTGTAGCAATGGTAGAAAAAATTATGTGTCTGAAAACTGTAGGTATTAGGGGTACTTCTAATTTTCTTTTTTAACATAGGGTATTTTATTAAAAGAAGGTTGAGTAACATTGGTCTAAAGAACTGAAGACAACTGAAAGAATTGGGCTTGTTTAGTTTGGAACAGGGCTCCACGATCAATGTAATCCACCCTCCTGTAGATTACATCCTGGAAGAGCTGGGTCTGAGAGATCTGCACATGCGAAGAACACTGGACCACGAGGCTAGCAAGCAGGGCTCGCCGCGGCTCAGAAGGCCCTGGTTTGGAAAGGAGAAGACTAAGAAGGGACATGATAGCGGTTTTCAGGTTTTCAAGTTTAAGAAACCCTAAGAATAGCATAAAGGCCAGCTTTGCAAGCCACTCAATTCATTTTGGTAATCCTTCTAGGGACAGACATTTAGAGCAGGCATGAGAGAGGGGCATGGATGCCGAATAAGGCAGCCAACACAGATGTCCTATTTAAATTACGGGGCGGGAAGGTCAGCATATACCTGGTTTATATGGTGTTTCTTTAAAGAAAATTCAAAGGCTGTTGTTTGCCCGGCTTCAGCAATTATTCTGAAATAGGAGTCACTCCCTTATTGTTTTAGTCTATACTTGGTTTTATTTCAGCAAGTTATGTATCATATACAATAATTAAAAAGCACCTTAAGTTTATATTTAAAAATTAAAAAAAATTATATATTAGAAAACAACAATTTTACACAAAGACATGAAAAACATTACACACTACACCTAAAACATAAACTATAATAATAGCGACATTCCGATAGAAGTACATTGGTGGTCCTGAAAGTTATCAGTTTTCGTTTGTGCGGCCCTCAGTAGGCTTTGAGTTTGACATGCCTGCTCTAGAAGGAAAAGTATTGAGCTCTGGAAATCTGGGTATCTGCTTTATATCCATGGGCATCTGCATCTGTAAAGGTAAATGCAGATATCCGCGACTCATTTCTGCAGATACTAATTTTGTATCCCTGGTAGGGCTCTAGAAAAATATCAGCAGGAAACGTCTTTTTAAAGCTTTTCTCAGCAAGTTGAATCAGCAGCAGCCAATCATGTTCCCTGACAGGAAGGACTAAAAAAAAATACAAAGCAAGAAGCAGAAATATCGGAGACCTTCCCCGAAGCACTGCTGAACCACGTGGGGTAAAAAAAAACATGGCGTGTAGCCTCCCGTTCCCTAACCTCCACCCGGGCCACGTGCGTCCTTACCGGTCCAGTTGAGGTTGTAGCAGAGCTCCAGCTGCAGGGCACGGACGCCGCCCAGCACCGCCTGGACAGAGCGCAGCAGGGACGCGGGGCAGCCCCCTGGGTCGGGGCGGCGGTAGAACCGCAGCTCCGCCGTGGCCTCCGCCATGGCCTGGGGGCGGGGGGAAAGAAAGGAAGGGGAGGACCAAAACCAAAGAAGTGTTTCCGGGGTAGCGCCGTGAATGGCTGTGGGGTCTAATCTGGCACCTGATGGTTGGGGAGCACCTGGGGGGGTGAACATGCCTGGCTCTGGGGCTGGGATTGGGGTGCAGGGAGCAGTAGCAGAAGGAATTGTGCCTCGTTCTGGGGTGGAGCAGGAGAGGGGAGGTGTGTAACAGTCTGGACAAGGGAGATGCCGGGTGCTAAAGAACTGTCGCTCCCAGTGTGGCATGGCACAGGGAAGGGCTGGGTGGGCTGGTCTCTAACCCCATCCCCCAGCGTGCGCAGGGTTTGCCCACTCCTTCGGCCAGCGGCTCCCCAATGGGCAGCGCTGAGTGGATCAAGCCCATCATGTTCAGTGGGGGATTGGCGTCATAGAAGATGCTCATGTGCACAAGGAGCGCCCCAAGCCTGGTGAGTGCCCCCTAGTCCCCAAACCTCCGCCCCCCAGTAAATCCTCTCTGTCTTTTTTGTTCCCCCAGCCTGAGAACCCCTCCACTCCTTCCCCTGACCAATGGGGGAGCAGCCATCTGGCCCCAACTGCCCTCCCCCACCCTCCACAAGGGACTGGACTCAGGCTGGAAAGACATCTGTGGCCTGTGAAGGACTCCACCAGAAATATCTAGGATGAGCAATTATCATTTCTAACTGAGGGTATGTCTACACTACAGCACTAATTCGAACTAACTTAGTTTGCATTAGTTAATTCAAACTAAGTCAATTCGAACTCGTGCATCTAGACCTAAAAACTAGTTCAAATTAGCATTTTGCTAATTCGAACTAGTATGTCCACATTGAGTGGACCCTAAACCGGGGTTAAGGCTGGCCGGAAGCAGTGCCGGCAGGGCTTCAGATTAGGACTTAGAGCGTGGAGATGCTGTCTCAGGCTAGCCGAGGGCTGTGCTTAAAGGGACCCAGCCCCCACCCCAGAGACACAGTTCTCAGGGGTTCCCCGCTCGCTTGTCTAACTCAATGAGGGACAGCAAAGCAGTCCTGGCTTGGAGTGCCCTGAATGCCCACACTCAGCACATCACAACACTCGGCCATCAGTCCGGCTGCACTTACAGCAGGCTGCCATCCGGGGGGGGGGTCAATTGGGGGGCTGCAGGAGAGCTTCCACCCCGAAGAGCCCGCAGAGCCACCCCAGTCCTCCCCATCGGGGGCTCGTACCCCATTCCTCCCTCACCTCCTTCCACTTACCCCTCCCTAGCCCCCCTTCCGGATGTACAAAAAGGACACGTGTGTTCAAAAATAGAAACTCTCTTTATTGAACAAAACTCGGGGAGACTGGGAAAAGGAGGTGGGAGAGGAGAAGAGAGAGGGTGGGAGAGGGGAGGGCAACTAAAATGATCAGGGGTTTGGAACAGGTCCCATATGAAGAGAGGCTAAAGAGACTGGGACTGTTCAGCTTAGAAAAGAGGAGACTGAGAGGGGATATGATAGAGGTCTATAAAAGCATGAGTGGTGTGGAGAGGGTGCATAAAGAAAAGTTCTTCATTAGTTCCCATAATAGAAGGACTAGAGGACACCAAATGAAATGAATGGGTAGCAGGCTTCAAACTAATAACAGAAAGTTGTTCTTCACAAAGCAAATAGTCAACTTGTGGAACTCCTTGCTGCAGGAGTCTGTGACAGCTAGAACTATAAAAGAATTTAAAGAGAAGTTAGATCAATTCATGGAGGTTGGGTCCATGGAGTGCTATTATCCAGGGGGTAGAAATGTTGTCTCTGGCCTCTGTTTGTGGAAGGCTGGAGATGGATGGCACGAGACAAATGGCTTGGTCATTGTCTTCGATCCATCCCCTCCAGGGTACCTAGTGTGGGCTGCTGTCAGCAGACAGGCTACTGGGCTAGATGGATCTTTGGTCTGACCCAGTACGGCCGTTCTTATGTTTTTATGTTCTAAGTTCAGGGTCGAGTGTCTCACTGGACAACCTTGATTTTCATGCAAACCTGCTCCTGGGTGGCCAGGCTGGTAGCTATTCTGCCCTAGACGGCCACTTTCCTGTGCTTAGTGCAGAGGTCATGGACGTTGGAGGCTTCCCCCCAAACCTGGATGAGGTCCCCGATCTCTGCACTAGACCAGGCGGGCGCCCGCCTCCTGCGACTCCAGGCAGGCTCCTGGGAGCCACCAGCCTGGTCCCGGGAAGAGGCAGAGGGCTGGCTGGCAGCGGGTGGTTGGCTCATACCGTGCCAGGTGCAGGGTCTGCTGGCTGGGTGCTGGCAGGCTTGCACCTGGCACGGGCACCGTAGCCAGACCGTGCCCCTTTAAGGGCTCCGGGGCCGAGAGGGGGGGCAGACCAGTTTCCCTGGTGGTGCCCAGAGTGGCCACCAGGGCAAGCTGGGGAGGGCTAGCCTCCCACTAGTTCGAATTAAGTGGCTACATAGCCCTTAATTGGAACTACTTAATTCGAACTAGGCATTAGTCCTCGTAAAATGAGGTTTACCTAGTTCGAATTAAGCGCTCCGCTTGTTCGAATTAAGTTCAAACTAGCGGTTTGCTAGTGTAGCGCCTATCAAAGTTAATTCAAACTAATGTCTGTTAGTTCGAATTAATTTTGTAGTGTAGACATACCCTCATTTCTTTGGTGTATCTAGTTTGTCTGCTTTGTATTATTTTCTTAGTAATCTGCTTTCATAGAATAATAGGATAATAGGACTGGAAGGGACCTCAAGAGGTCATCCGAGTCCAGCCCCCTGCCCTCAAGGCAGGATCAAGCTCCGTCTACACCATCCCTGACAGATGTCTATCTAACCTGTTCTTAAATATCTCCAGAGAGGGAGATTCCACCACCTCCCTTGGCAATTTATTCCAATATTTGACCACCCTGACAGTTAGGAATTTTTTCCTAATGTCCAATCTAAACCTCCCCTGCTGCACTTTAAGCCCATTACTCCTTGTCCTGTCCTCAGAAACCAAGAGGAACAAATTTTCGCCTTCCTCCTTGTGACACCCTTTTAGATATTTGAAAACCGCTATCATGTCCCCCCTTAATCTTTTTTCCAAACTAAACAAGCCCAGTTCATGAAGCCTGGCTTCATAGGTCATGTTCTCTAAACCTTTAATCATTCTTGTCGCTCTTCTCTGTACCCTTTCCAATTTCTCCACATCTTTCTTGAAATGTGGCGCCCAGAACTGGACACAGTACTCCAGCTGAGGCCTAACTAGTGCAGAGTAGAGCGGCAGAATGACTTCACGAGTTTTGCTTACAACACACCTGTTGATACAACCTAGAATCATATTTGCTTTTTTTGCAACAGCATCACACTGTTGACTCATATTCAACTTGTGGTCCACTATGACCCCTAGATCCCTTTCCGCCATGCTCCTTCCTAGACAGTCGCTTCCCATCTTGTATGTATGGAACTGATTGTTCCTTCCTAAGTGGAGCACTTTGCATTTCTCTTTATTAAACCTCATCCTGTTTACCTCCGACCATTTCTCTAACTTTCTAAGGTCATTTTGAATTATGTCCCTATCCTCCAAAGAAGTTGCAACCCCACCCAGTTTGGTATCATCTGCAAACTTAATAAGCGTACTCTCTATCCCAATATCTACATCATTGATGAAGATATTGAACAGTACGGGTCCCAAAACAGACCCTTGAGGAACTCCACTTGCTATCCCTTTCCAGCAGGATTTAGAACCGTTAACAACAACTCTCTGACTACGGTTATCCAGCCAATTATGCACCCACCTTATCGTGGCCCTATCTAAGTTATATTTGCCTAGTTTATCAATAAGAATATCATGCGAGACCGTATCAAATGCCTTACTAAAGTCTAGGTATATGACATCCACCGCTTCTCCCTTATCCACAAGGCTCGTTATCTTATCAAAGAAAGCTATCAGATTAGTTTGGCATGACTTGTTCTTCATAAACCCATGCTGGCTATTCCCTATCACTTTATTACCTTCCAAGTGTTTGCATATGATTTCCTTAATTACCTGCTCCATTATCTTCCCTGGGACAGACGTTAAACTGACCAGTCTGTAGTTTCCTGGGTTGTTCTTATTCCCCTTTTTATAGATGGGTACAATATTTGCCCTTTTCCAGTCTTCTGGAATCTCCCCTGTCTGCCATGATTTTTCAAAGATCATAGCTAAAGGCTCAGATACCTCCTCTATCAGCTCCTTGAGTATCCTGGGATGCATTTCATCAGGACCTGGTGACTTGCTGACATCTAACTTTCCTAAGTGATTTTTAACTTGTTCTTTGTGTATCCTATCCTCTAAACTTACCCTCTCTCTGCTTGTATTCACTACGTTAGGCACTCTTCCAGACTTCTCGGTGAAGACCGAAACAAAGAAGTCATTGAGCATCTCCGCCATTTCCAAGTTTCCTGTTACTGCTTCTCCCTCCTCACTAAGCAGTGGGCCTACCCTGTCCTTGGTCTTCCTCTTGCTTTTAATGTATTTATAAAAGGTCTTCTTGTTTCCCTTTATGCCTGTAGCTAGTTTGATCTCATTTTGTGCCTTTGCCTTTCTAATCTTGCCCCTGCATTCCCGTGTTGCTTGCTTATATTCATCCTTTGTTAGTTGTCCTAGTTTCCGTTTTTTATATGACTCCTTTTTTATTTTGAGATCATGCAAGATCTCCTTGTTAAGCCAAGCTGGTCTTTTGCCATATTTTCTATCTTTCCTACACAGCGGAATTGTTTGCTTTTGGGCCCTTAACAACGTCCCTTTGAAATACTTCCAACTCTTCTCAGTTGCTTTATGCTGTTGTTACCTCTTTACTGACTTTAAATTCACCTTTTGTAGTTAAACTGATTTCTGGTTGTTAAACTGGATAATAATTTCTAAGTGCGAGGACAGGAAGTTGCATATAGCTTCCCCCACATTGAGGAAGGGGGCATAATTATGTGTTGGCTCTGCACACAGATGGCCAATTCCCTTGGAGTGCAAAGTCCCTCAACTGCATTCTGCAGTTGAGTGTGCGGGAGGAGGCTGAGTGCAGCAGGGAGACAGGGCTGCCTTTTCCCCGGGTGCTAGTAGTAGTGCAGCACCTCCATGGCACTTACTGGCTCATCCACAGGGGTACAACATCCTGCCCTCCCCCAACAGGGGGATCATAGCTTTCCCCCAAACCAGAGATCCCCTGAACATGCTGCTTTCCCTGCATGAGATGTCATGAGTGCCGGGGACACAGGCAGAACATGACAGACATGTAATCCTACCTTGCCCTATGTCACAAATCATGCATAGGATGAACGGTTAGCATGAATGAATCAACAGTGAGCTGAAGAGAGGCTATGCTGAGGTTCAGGCAAGAGCACCAGAGGATTACGGACTTGTTTGCAATTTTAAGAAAATAACTATCTAAACGGTAAAGGAGAATGTTTGTAAGTTTGTTTGCTAATAACTTGGATGCTATAAGAGCTACTGCAACCAAACTTTGCATGGGATAACTTTTCATCCAGGAGAACGTTTTAAGATACTTTTGGACCCAGTCAGGCCCGATCTCAAGCTGTAAAAATAAAAAATAATCTGCCGCGGCTACTCCGCCCACCTTAGGTCCTGTGCTCATTGCCTGCGGCCCCCAGAGCCACCCAAGACTTGCTCCCTCCTGCCCGCAAGGTTACATAAACGACTCTATCCCCCCCCACCTGTGCCAGCCGCAGTGTCCTGACCCCCCACACGCACAATGGCTCAGGCATCCACCCTGGCCCCCGCAGCACCTACAGCCTCGGGCGTGAGCCGGGGCGCCCGTCCTGCATATAACCTCCCCTCCACCCCCACCTGCCCCCCCCCCCGTGGATGACGTGGACCTATATTTTAATCCGTATGGAAATCAGTGCAATTTTTCTACCATTCAAAAAAAGTGATAGAAATGTAGCCATATTAGTCTGGTGTAGCTGAAAAAAAAACCAGGACTATGTAGCACCTAATAAACCATCTTGTTAGTTTTTAAAGTGCTACATAGTCCTGTTTTTTTATTCAAAAAAAGATAAGGCAGTACTGTTTTTCTAAATTTTCCTGGGCAACACCAGGTAACTCCAGCTTGTGTGAAATAAAACAACTGTGTATGTGGCTGAGGTAGCGTTTCCAGCATTTGCAGATAAGAAAAAAAGTAACAAAGGAAGAATCTAACCAAGGACAGACCATTGTTTCTCACTCATGGTGAGGCAAGCGGTGCAAAAACCTGATGTTTCTGGATCAATCGTGGACACATCTGTAAGAAGAAGGGGGTGTTACTAATGGACATCACCCCATCTGGACTGTGTGTAACCAGTGGATGGCATCTCACTGGACTGGCCCCCGCCGAGGGGATATATACCTCACCATTTTCCTCCATGAGTTGGAGTCTTTCGATTTGGCATATTGGGGTGACATGCACATCAGACTTCCACCTCAACCAAATTAACCAACATTACCTGGGGTCTGGCCAGCCCCAGAGAGTGAGCTTGTGTGTAAAAGTGTGAGTGTGTTAAATTGGATTGAGAATTAGGCTGCCAAACTGGGTTAAAAATTAGATTTAAATTGTTGAGTATTCCACTTAAGTATTGTTTTTAATGCCTTTTTATGCTTGCAATTCTTTTTAAAGTCTTTCACTGTTTGTTTTAATTAAATACTTAATATACTAAATATACATATAGTGCTTTCAAAATTTGCTCCTGAATTATTTGCAATATACTTGTCAAGGGTCCAATCTACTGTGGAAGTCTTGTTCTGTGAGCCGATTCTAATACACCATCAGGAGCTCTGTTTGCTTGGCTCAATCACCCACACAGCAGCAGCAGCGCCCTCTTTTGACACCTGTGCTGCAGGGACAGAACAAAAGATGAGGGATGCAGTGCTACATTTCTGCCAGAGTTCAGAGCCCTGGGACCTGGTAGCTCAGCCCTGGCACCTCTGGGTCTGGCAGCTCAGCATGCGCAGATCGCCCAATCCTGGCTCTTCCAGGTTGTAATCTACTTGCCACGGGCGAGTAGATTGCATTATTTGTCGAGCCCTGGTTATGGGTAAAAATATTAGCTGAGCTCCAGCACCTCTCGTTAGGAATAAAGCGCTGGTTGGGTGACCTTAACCCTGCACCCTGTGCTTTCCCAGCCCACAATTCCCCCAGGACCTTATGCATCCCACATGGCCTAACCAAGGTAAGCAGAAGCTCCTCAAGGCAGTCAGTGTCTGGGAAACGTGGCAGGCTTTTTTTCCACTGCTCTGGGCAGGTGTGCTTACAATCACAGGACATTGAATGATTATAGGGCCCAAGTTCTCACCTATCGGCTGTGTCTATACTGGCATGATTTTCCGGAAATGCTTTTAACGGAAAAGTTTTCCGTTTAAAAGCATTTTCGGAAAAGAGCATCTAGATTGGCACGGACACTTTTCCGCAAAAGCACTTTTTGCGGAAAAGCGTCCGTGCCAATCTAGACGTGCTTTTCTGCAAAAAAGCCCTGATTGCCATTTTCGCAATCGGGGCTTTTTTGAGGAAAACAAATCTGAGCTGTCTACACTGGCCCTTTTGCACAAAAGCTTTGCACAAAAGGACTTTTGCCTGAATGGGAGCAGAATAGTTTTTCTGCAAGAAGCACTGATTTCTTACAGTAGGAAGTCAGTGCTTTTGCGGAAATTCAAGTGGCCAAACTAGACAGCTGGCAAGTTTTTCTGGAAAAGCGGCTGATTTTCCAGAAAAACTGGCCAGTCTAGACACAGCCCTTGTGTCTTCAGTCCTCAAGGGTTGTGGGGCAAAGCAGGAGGCAGAGCTGCAGACCAGATGCCCATACAGCCTCCCTTGTTTATAGGGATTGTCTGATACCTGTCCCCAGCCTCCCCATGTGCAGGGGTCACATGCTGTCCAGGACTGTGAGATTATATCATCTAGCTCTCAAAGGGCAGGATACACAGTGCAGGGGCCTCCACTGCCTCATTCTAGGTGGTGAGTTGGGGCTGGTTAACCTGACAGAAGTGCCTGGATGCAGCTGGGCTATCAGTGCCCGTCTCAGAGGCTACATCTACTCTACAGGGGTTTTGTGCAAAAATCCGCGGAGCGGCCACACCTCAAGTGCATTTCTGCACAGGCACCACTCGCAGGTGCCCTGGCTCTGCGTGTTCCAGAATGAGACCTCCATGGTGCGGTGCCAGCTGGGCGGCATCCAAGCCCAATGCCAGGGCAGCACGCAGCGCTTGGTGTGGTGCATCATGGCCAGGTGGTGCCCATCAGGGAAGCAGAGCCCCGCAATACCCTGTGGGGAGCTGTTCGGATTCAGGGGGTACTCCTGGGTGGGCTGGCCCTGGTTGTCCACATAGTGCAGTGGGGCCAGGTGCCACAACGTCACCGCAGCCAGCACCTTGGGCAAGCGGAACCGCATCCAACCTGGGGAAGGGGAGAAGAGGGGCTGGGTTGGATGGGAGCTGGAAGCCTGGTTCCTTTCCCTGTGCAGAAACGGGGACTCCCCCAGCTGAGAGTGCCCAGCCTGCTCCAGCCTTAGCTTTGGCCAGCAGCTGCGCCCTGCTTCTCCTGCACCCAGCCAAGGCCCAGAGCTCTCCAGTGCCTTCTCCTTGGCACACACGCCCCAGCTAACAACCGGGGGGGAGGAGGGAGGATACGCAGGGACCACCCTTTCCAAGAGCGACCATACGAGGCATGGAGGGAACCACACTCCACTCCCAATCCAGAGGCATCTCTCTCTCTATGCCCCCTTTACTGAAGGCGGCTCCTGAGGGTCTGCAAAGAGCTTTTCTACCATTGACATGGCTGAAACCAACCAATTCACCTCCCGCTCCCCACACCAGCAGGAGGACCTGTTGGTCCGCCCACTCATGGGACACAGCTTGAAAGGCGGGTGGGGGAGAGGGAGGTGCAGAGACAGCCCAGTAAAGGCTGCTAGGGAAAAATCCTCCCATTCCAGGTACCCTCGAATACCATGAGGGCAACCTGCATGGGACTATCGCTCGACCCCATTTCTGGGGTAAGACCCCAGCACTGGCAGAGCCGTTACCTTCTCCATGGGCCACCCAGATGCCCAGGGTGGAGCCAGCCATGCCCCGCAGCATCATTGCTGGGCTCTCCTCAATTCACAGTGCCACAAAACTTGACTCAAACTGGCCTGAATCGTTGGGGGAGAGCAGCACCCCGGGACGGACAGCTTCACCTGTGGACAGACAGACAAGGTGAGCCACACTCCTCAGAAATAGCCATTTCTTGATGCTCCCAGATAACTCCCCTACTCCCGCTACACAGGACCCCTGAATCTACCCCTCTCCCAGACATCTCCCATGCCAGCCCTGCCCTACTCACCTGCAGGGCTGCTCTTGGGGCTCTCAGCTTCTACCCAGCCCAGCAGCACCATCAGCTGGCAGCCGTTGCACACGCCCAGGCTGAACTTGTCCCTGAGCCGGTGAAATGCCTCAAACCGGGCCCATGCCTGAGGGTTGAAGATCATCGTAGCTGCCCATCCTAGAGACAAAGAGGGGCCCTGGGGGTCAGAGCATGGAGCCTGCCCTGTCTAGGGGGTGCCAGCTCCCATCCAGCCCCAGGGCAGGAACTGGCTAGTTCAGAGGGGTGGGCGATGGCGCTGGTCCCTTATAAGGGACCACAGAGTGAGGACCAGCTGGCTCGGCAGAGGCAAGGGAAGTAGGAACACTGGCTCAGGGGTAGCATCTGACCTTTGGCAGACCCCAGAACATCTGCGTAGCTGTAGCCCCCCACGAACAGGAGCCCCTGAAATGAGGCCAGAGCCACGATTCCTACACACAGGTCCTGCATGGTCACGTCCCAGGCCTGAGAGAGGGGAAGAAAACAGACATACATCCTCCTTCCTCCCCCGCACCGATACCCACACACGCACCTTGCAGCAGCAGCTGGGTGACATGGAAGCAGGCTGCCAAGGTGTCCGGGCTGTCCAGGTCTGGGCAGCAATCCCCTAGCTGGAAGTAGCACTGTGCCAGGGCACTGCCCCCCAGCCAGTGCTGCTCCGGGCTCAGCTCCACATACAGCAGGGCCCCTGCAGGGCAAGAGAGATGGGGTCAGAGCCAGACATCTCCAGGATCTCCTGCCCCTGCCCCTGCCCCTGCCCTGTGACACGAGAACCAGCATCCCGTAGAGGGGGTCAGGCCCCATGCCCTGCCTCTTGAGGCAGCCCTCACCTCTTACCTTTGCCATTGGGGCACTTGAGGTCCGGTGTGATGGTGGCCGTGATGTCCGAACACACGGCATAGGCCGACATGACCAGCATCCCTGCAGGGAGAAGGGATGGGGTCAGTGGGGATTACAGCTAGCTTGGGAGGAGGAGGGCAGGACTGCAGGCCAGGATAGCCCGGGCACCTGTAGGGGAGGTGTTGGGGGTCGCTTTGGTTAAAGGGGGTGGGGAGGAGAGGAGTAAAAACTGGCTCTAGTGAGGGCAGAGGGTGGCCCTGGTGCACACACGCGTCCAGCAGAGCTTTGTGGGAGAAGAGGCAACTGGCGATGTGCCTCAGTTTCCCTGTGGATGAATGCTCGGCCTGCTGGCTGCAAAAATGTGATGTGGCTGTTGTGGGGCACAGGAGCAGGGGGTGGAGACCTCTTAGACACAATCCCAGGAAAGCAAGGGGAGGGCCCCATAAAGACTGGAGCATGGTGAGGGGGCAGAATCCAGCCCTCACACTCACCAGGTGCCATGACAATGTCATCGCTCATGCGAGCCACCATGCTGAGCGAGTCCTTGCCCCTGTCCACGGCCACCCCCGGCTGGGCCATGACGCTTCACATGGCCCACAGGCATCCACGAGTGCTGCGCCATCGCCCTGCTTTGCCGCCCACATCCAGTTCCTGCTGCACTTCATGTCCTGGGGGAGGGAGGGGTTAGATACAGGATCCCTGTACAGCTCCCCAATCCTCTGAACCATCCCAAGGCCCCCCATACAACCTCAGGGCTGCCCCATCGCCCCTATGCCCCCAGCCCCATGGCTCCCTCAGTTAGTGCCCACTGCACCTTATCCTACGGAGAGCAGGGGGTGATCAGCCATGCCTCCCTCCCACTGCTCTGTCCCACACCACCCTTCTGCCCCATAGCCCTCCATACAGCTGTCCCCACAGCTCCATGCCCCCCTCTCTCCACACTGCCCCCAGGCCTGTGGCTGCCATCACCATGACCCCTGCACTTCAAGTCCAGGGGGCAGAGACCTATGGATCCTGATAATGACCCCCGTCCTGTCCTTGCTGTATTTCATATTCCGTGGGGGGAGAAGAGAATCAGTCACAGGACCCCATATCCCTCATAACCAGTTCCTGCAACATTTCACATCCTGAGGAGAAAAGCAGGGAGGCCAGCCATGGGATCACCATACAGCCCCATGGCCTCCTCCCTCCCCCCCCCCCACAACCCCACGGGCCCCCTCTACCTCCAATACCAACTGCATGTCAAATCTGGTGTAGGGGGAACGGTCAGACAAAGGCTGGCTCCTTCCCCCCTTGTACCTTCATTCTGTCCCCTCCCGCAGTACCCCCCACTTTCCCCACTGGGTGACTCACCCGCAGATTGGTGATGCGAGCAAAGACCAGGTTGGTGAGCGCCTCACCCACGGCCAGGTGGGCTCCTGCGCCTGAGTCGATCAGGCCCTTGAGTGGCTGCTCCCCGAGGGCTGTGGCCGCCCCCACTGTCTCAAAGGGGGACAGGGCCACCACGGCCACGTCAGCCAGAGTAGCGTGCAGGAACCCCACGCACTGCTGCTGGGCCACCAGTCCCGTCACCGACCGGTCCACCTGCCACAGAAACATGGCTCAGAGGGCAGTACCCCTTGGGGAGGAGAACTGGGGCCAGGGATTGTGAGGGCACCACCCTGGGGTGGAGGATAGGGACAAATGGGTTGTGGGCATAGCCCTCTACAGGAGGGCAGAGACACACAGTTGGGGGGCATAAGGCACCACCCCTCTGGAAGGTGTGGGGGCTAGGAGGGAAAGACACAGGGTCAGGGTTTTTACCCTCCTTGGACCTATACGTTCCGGGAGAGGTGGGGACTGGTAGCTTATTGGTCAGGTAGTGTTTGCTGGCCACGGCTGGCAGCCGCAGGACCCACTCCAGAGCATTCCCCACACTCAGCTCAGAGGGCAGGGTCAGAGGGCGCAGAGTTGGGCTATTGAGGGTCAAGACAAATTTCTGGGGGAAAAAATTGGACATTCATTAGTTAAACCAGCAGGGGGCGCTGTGGGGAGCAGAGATGGAGGGTGCTCTCTGTGGGGGAGCTCTCAGCTACTCCACCCTGGCTGCTCCCAGCAGAGACGGCTGTGCAGAGCCAGGTGGGGCACCATGCTTGGGAGAAGCTCCCAGCTTCATCAATTCTGGCTTCTCCCAGAAGGGGGCAGCATGGGGAGCAGGGTTCAGGCACCATTATGTGGGTGAAGCTCCTCGCTACTCCAGCCCTGCCTGTCCCCAGCAGGGGGTGCTGTGGGGGCATCACATTTGGAAGAAACTTCTGGCTCCTCCAGCCCTGGCCTCTGGGGGGCTTCAGGGGATCTAAGGTTGCAACCCCAGGGCCTCCCCCGGTACCTTGCGTGGCATCTTGCCCAGCACCCCGTCCAGTTTCAGGTTAACTGGATGATTCTTCTCATTGGTCTGCATCAGCCCCACATCGGTCACCGGCGCCTTCAGGTCGTCCACCAGCACAATCTGAGGGAGGCAACGTAGGAGTCGGTGATGAGTCACGACCCCCACTCCATGGCCCTGTGTGCTGGGGGTGCAGAGGGCTAGGAGGCGAGAGCCCCTCCCTCCAGCCCGTCTCTCCTTCAGGGATGTTGGGGCACCTGGTCCTAGACCCAGGGCAGCTGCCTGGCCTCAGAGCTAGAACAGAGCTCACCCAGGGCCAGGCCCAGCTCAGGGACCCTGCCCCAGTCAGAGACCCACATCTGTGCTGCAGTTCTGGGCCTGAGCTCTGGCTGGCAGCACCAAGTGGTGTGGATTGCTCACCACCTCTACCCCACCTCACGTCACCCCTACCTGCCTCCCCCCACAGCGCTGAGCTCCCTTGTCCCTGGGGTGCAAGCAGCCTTCCCCCTCGCAAACACTGCCGGAACCAGCCACCCTCAGGAGCTTGGGTGCCCTGTATGCCCCATGTAAGCAGCAGCAGCTCAACTGCCTCTCACCAATCCCAGGCCCCTCGTCGCACCCACACTTCTGGACCCAGGTCTGGCCACTGTGTCCCCAATACATGAATCCCACCGCTCGCCCAGGGGCCAGGCCTACCACACCTTCCCCAGCTGTGAGTTCTAGACCCATCTCCAGGCCCTGGCCCCAATCTGGCACCCATACCTGTCCGTCCTCAGTGATGGTGCCCACGATGTCCACAGGGCAGCGCTCGCAGTGACCCAGGCGCTGCAGCAACGCGGTGTTGGTGGGGTGCAGCAGGAGGGCATTGGACTCCTGGTACTCAGCCCCCCAGATCTCCAGCATGCTCAGAGTGAGGTCACCCAGCTGGTCAGGAGAGGGGAAGACCGAAGTGTCAGGGTGGGAGAGAGACCAAGGGTACGTCTACACTACAACGTTAATTCAAACTAACTTAGTTCGAATTAGTTAATTCGAACTAAGCTAATTCGAACTAACGTATCCAGACTAAAAAACTAGTTCGAATTAGCGTTTTGCTAATTCGAACTAGCATGTCCATATTAAGTGGACCCTGAACCGGGCTTAAAGATGGCCGGAAGCAGTGCCGGCAGGGCATCAGAGGAGGACTTAGAGCGTGGAGATGCTGTCTCAGGCTAGCCGAGGGCTGTACTTAAAGGGTCCCGACCCCCACCCCGGACAGACAGTTCTCAGGGGTGTCCCGCTTGCAAAGCAGTCCTGGCTTGGATTTCCCGGAGTACCCACACTGGGCACATCACAGCACTCGGCCATCAGCCCGGCTGCACTTGCCGCAGGCTGCCATCTGGGGAGAGGGAGTAATTGGGTGGCTGCAGGAGAGCTTCCACTCCCAGAAGCCCGCAGAGACAGCCCAGTCCTCCCCATCGGGGGCGCGTACCCCATTCCTCCCTCACCTCCTTCCACTTACCCTTTCCTAGCCCCTCTTCTTGATGTACAAAATAAAGGACAATTGTGTTCAAAAATGGAATCTGTCTTTATTTAACAAAACTGGGGGAGACTGGGAAAAGGAGGTGGGAGAGGGGAAGAGAGAGGGTGGGAGAGGGGAGGGCAACTAAAATGATCAGGGGTTGGGAACAGGTCCCATATGAAGAGAGGCTAAAGAGACTAGGACTTTTCAGCTTAGAAAAGAGGAGACAGGGGGGACAGGATAGAGGTCTCTAAAATCAGGAGTTGGGTGGAGAGGGTGCATACAGAAAAGTTCTTCATTAGTTCCCATAAAGAAGGACTAGAGGACACCAAAGGAAAGGAATGGGTAGCAGGCTTCAAACTAGTAACAGAAAGTTGTTCTTCACAAAGCAAAGAGTCAACCTGTGGAACTCCTTGCTGCAGGAGGCTGTGAAGGCTACAACTAGAACAGAGTTTAAAGGGAAGTGAGATCAAGTCATGGAGGCTGGGTCCATGGAGTGCTATTAGCCAGGGGGTAGAAGTGGTATCCCTGCCCAAGGTTTGTGGAAGGCTGGAGAGGGATGGCACGGGACAAATGGCTTGGTCACTGTCTTCGGTCCATCCCCTCCAGGGTCCCTAGTGTTGGCCGCTGTCGGCAGACAGGCTACTGGGCTAGATGGACCTTTGGTCTGACCCAGGACGGCCATTGTAAGCTCAGGGTCAGGGGTCTCAGTGGACCACCTTGATTTTCATGCACACCTGCTCCTGAGTGGCCAGGCTGGCAGCTCTCCTGCCCTAGACGGCCACTTTCCTGTGCCTAGTGCGGAGGTCGTGGACGAGGTCCACGATGTCCGCACTAGCCCAGGCGGGTGACCGCCTCTTGCGGTCCCGGGCAAGCTCCCGGGAGCCGCCAGCCTGTTCCCGGGAAGAGGGGGAGGGCTGGGGGGCATTGGGTGGGTGGTTAAATCCATGCCAGGTGCAGGGTCTGTTAGCTGGGTGCTGGCAGGCTTGCACCTGGCACGGGCACAGTAACCAGCCCGTGCCCCTTTAAGGGGTCCGGGGCCGGAAGGGGGGCAGAAGAGTTTCCCTGGTGTTGGCCAGAGTGGCCACTAGGGAAACCAGGGGAGGGCTAGCCTCCCACTAGTTCGAATTAAGGGGCTACACACCCCTTAATTCGAACTAGCTAGTTCGAACTAGGCTTAATCCTCGTGGAATGAGGATTACCTAGTTCGAACTAAGCGCTCCGTTAGTTCGAATTAAATTCGAACTAACGGAGCGCTAGTGTAGCGCCTATGAAACTTAGTTCGAACTAACGGATGTTAGTTCGAACTAACTTTGTAGTGTAGACATACCCCAAGAGAATTGGAAGGGGTGAGATCAGGGTCCCACACGCGCAAAAGGGGCCAAAGGGATGCAGCAAAAGCGATGGATGAAACTTCCACTTGAGGAGGCAGTAGTCCCCCTTTCCAGGTCCCTCCTCCTTCCCACTATCTCCCTCCTCTCTTTCCACTCCTTCCCTGGCGGTCTGTGTCCCTGCTCACTATGCACTTGTTCCCTTTCAGCCAAAGCAAATTATTTTTGAAAAAACTTTCTGTTTTTCTGCAATTTCTTTTTCAACGAAATGGAGCATGTTTTGTACCATGTGCCAGACATGCAGAAGGTACCCAATTAACAGCACTAAATCTGGGAATAAGAAAGGTCAGTCATGGGTTTATTATATAACCTGATAGCTCTAACTGGGACCTGCCATTCTGTGTTCCAGGAGTTTGGGGCGTTTCCAAGCTTTCTGCATGTCAACTTGCAAATGCCCAAAATCCCTCTCATTAATCCCGGGGAACACAGAATGGCAAGCCTCAGTTAGAGCTAATTGAGAAATTTTTGTCCTTTCTTCACACAATCAAACAAAGCCTCGACCTCAGCTGGCATTTGTCACCTGACAGGAAGAAAATGACTGGAATCTGACTGCAGAAGATGCTACCTCATTTTCACTTCTACATACAAACAAAACCGAGGGTTTCCTATGTTGATTGTTCCAGCAGCAGTGAGCACCACAGGAAAATACAGGCTGGCTGCTGCTTTACCAATAGCAACTGTTTGGCTCACAGAACCACAGCGGCAAAATGAGCCATGGAGGAAGCATGGTGTTGCCAACTTTATGTATCAGACTGGCAGACCCAATATCCCCAGAGGTGAAGGAACCAAATCCCTAGCCCTGCTCTCACCAGGTACCCCTAATCTTCTAACCATTGAAAAGACCAAACCTACCAATACTGATCACCACCACCATGTCCCTCTGGTCCCCCTTTCTTCCCTCCACACCCTTTTCTTCCCAGCCTTCCCCCTCCCCCAGCTTACTATGCATCCTAGCCAATAGCTCCCCCTGCCCTGCCCTACCCATCACAGAATTTGAACAAGTAATCAATCTAATTGCCCAGCCCAGGCCATTGGTCACCTGTGGGAACACTCTGAAGGGCTCTGGCCAAGGCAGAGGAGGATCCGTTCCTCCTGGCCATTTATTGCTTTGCCCAGTCCCACTTAGCTGGCCCTGGGGACAGACCAGCACAAGGTGTCAGCTACCACAAATAGGCCAGCCTAATGCTGTGTGCACAGTAAACATGTGTGCTGCAGGGAGTGCTGGCCCATCTGCATCTTTGTGTAACCCTTTGAAAAGGGGGAGGCCTTGTGGTGCCCTGCTCTCACTACCGCTGCCTCTTCTGGCAAATTGTCTGTACAGTCGGCTGGTATCACAGAGACTTGGTGGGATATTACACACAATTGGAATATTAGTATGGAAGGGTACTGCTTAATCAGGAAGCACAGGCAGAGAAGAAAAGGAGAGGTGTTGCCTTATATATTAAAAATGTACACGTTTGGACTGAGGTAGAGATGGGCATAGGAGACAGACGTGTTGAGTCTCTGAGGGTATGTCTACACTACAAAGTTAGTTCAAACTAATGGACGTTAGTTCGAACTAACTTTCATAGGCGCTACACTAGCGCTCCGTTAGTTCTAACTTAATTCGAACTAACGGAGCGCTTAATTCGAACTAGGTAAACCTCATTTTACGAGGATTAAGCCTAGTTCAAACTAGGTAGTTCGAATTAAGGGCTGTGTAGACCCTTAATTAGAACTAGTGGGAGGCTAAGGCTTCCCAGGTTTCCCTGGTGGCCACTCTGGCCAACACCAGGGAAACTCTATTGCCCCCCTCCCGGCCCTGGAGCTCTTAAAGGGCCACGGGCTGGCTACACAGTTTGTGCCCGTTGCAAGGCTGCCAGCACCCGTGCCAGCACACCCTGCACCTGCCACACCATGAGCCAGCCACCCGAGGACACCCAGCCCTCCAGTGCTCCCCAGGACCAGCCTGGCGGCTCCCAGGAGCCTGCCCGGGGGCGCAAAAGGCGGGCGCCCGCTTGGTCAAGTGCGGAGATCGTGGACCTCATCGAGGTTTGGGGGGAAGCCTCCAATGTCCACAATCTCCGCACTAGCCACAGGAACGCGGCCGTCTACAGCCGCATGGCTGACAGCCTGGCCCCAGGGGCCACCAGCGCAGCCGGGAGGAGGTGCGCTGCAAGATTAAAGACCTGCGGCAGTCCTACTCCCGGGCCTGCCAGCCAGGGGCCGACCCGGAGGCCTTCCCCCACTTCCACACCCTGGCCCGCCTTCTGGGGGCTCATGCCGTCCCTGCCCCCCGGGACGTGATAGACCCCGGAGCAGAGGGCCCGCTCCAGGAGACGGAGGAGGAGGAGGAGGGCTCTGAGAGCCAGGAGCCTGCCGCCAGCCTGCCCAGGACCCGGGACCCCCGAGGCACCCCACAGAGCCGCTCGCCTGTGTCGTCCGAGGCCGGGGAGGCGTCCACCTGTGAGTACCATCGTGCTCCCCTTATGTGTATGGGGGGCTGGGGCGAGAGGGAGCCCCGGGACCGTGCGCCTAGGCCTTGCCCACCATGGAGCAGCAGCTGGGGATCCTGCAGGGGCCCTGGCCTTGTAGAGGGGAGCTGGGTTTCACACACCTGGGCCCCTGGGGTAATTGACCGCTGGTCTTGTTGCACCACAGCTGCAGCACCTGGGCCTGCAGGGTGCACCACACTGCCTGCAGCAGCTGCCCGTGCCCGGGCAAGAAGGAGAGCCAGGAATGAGGAGGACTACCAGAGGCGGCACCTCCAGTTCCTGGATCACCAGCTCCGCACCCAGGACCACTGGGTCCAGGAGGAACTGAGGCTGCGCCGGAGGAGTTTGGAGGCCCTGGAGGAGCAGGGCCCTGCCCTGCGAGGCCACCTCCAGAGCCTGCTCGACCGCTTCCCATTTCCTCCTCCTCCTGCTCCCCCTGCTCCTCCTGCTCCCCCTGCTGCCCCTGCTCCCCCTCCTGCTCCCGCTCCTGCTTCCTCCACACCCCCCGTCCCTCCTGCCCCCCCCCCACAACCATTTCCCACCGATGCCCCCGGACCCGCAGTGTGGCGAGATGGGAGAGGCAGCTGGACTCCCACCCCTGAGCTTTCCTTTCCCTTCCTCCCTTCCCTCCCCTTCCAGATCCCTCGTCCCAGGTTTCCCCCTCCCGTCTCCCACCCTCATTCCTCCCTTCCCCCACCCCAGTTATGTGAAATAAACATACGTTTTTGTTTGAAAAACAGGTGTCTTTATTTTACAGTAGCTAGGGAGGGGAAAGGGGAAGAGGGGTAGGGTGGAAGAAGGCCCCAGTGGGGCATGCAAGGGAGAGGTCAGTCCTCCTCCTCCACCAGGAAGCTCTCCCGCAGGGCTTCCCGGATCCGGACGGCCCCCCGCTGGGCTTCCTGGATGGTGGCGGTGCGGGGCTGACCGTAGTGTCCAGCCATGCGGTCAGCCTCAGCCATCCAGTCTGGCAGGAAAGCCTCCCCCTTTCGCTCACACAAATTGTGGAGCACACAACATGCTGCCACCACAGGAGGGATGTTGTGCTCGGCCAGGTCGAGACGGCTGAGGAGGCATCGAAAGCGGGCTTTAAGTCGCCCGAAGGCCCCCTCCACCATGATGAGGGCCCTGGTCAGCCTGGCATTGAAGGCCTGGCAGGAGGGATTGAGGTGCCCTGTGTAGGGCTTCATCAGCCACGGCTGCAGTGGGTAAGCGGCATCCCCCACCAGGCACACGGGCATGTCCACATCCCCGACCCTGATGTGGCGGTCGGGGAAGAAGGTCCCGGCCTGCAGCCGCTGGCACACGGAGGAGTTGCGGTACACCCGGGCGTCGTGTGCTTTGCCGGACCAGCCCACATTAATGTCCGTGAACTGTCCCCGGTGGTCACACACGGCCTGCAGGATCACGGAGAAGTACCCCTTGCGGTTCACGTAACGGGACGCCTGGTGTTCCGGGGCACGGATGGGGATGTGCGTCCCGTCGATGGCTCCACCGCAGTTGGGGAAGCCAAGGGCGCCGAACCCCCGGATGACGGCATCCGGGTCGGCGAGGCGGACCACCCTGCCGAGCAGCACCCGGTTGATGGCCTTGACCACCTGCGGAGAGAGACACAGCAAAGCGCCAATCAGTGGGGCGCCCGGGTGGCTGGGAGCGTTCGTGCCCTGGCAGTGCCCCGCGCCCCACTCCCAGAAGCAACCCCCCTGGCGGCGTGTAGTACGGCCGGGACAGACCGACCCCTCCGGTGCGGGGCGCTTTCGCCTCCTCCCGCCCCCCCCTTTGTCCCTGGGGCAGCCCATCCCTTCTCGCAGCTCCCCTGCCCCCTGGCTCGGTGGCCGACGAGTGCCATACCTGCATGAGCACCGCTCCGACGGTGGATCTCCCCATGCCGAACTGGTTCCCGATAGATCGGTAGCTTTCCGGCGTGGAGAGCTTCCAGAGGGCGATGGCCACCCGCTTCTGGAGGGGGATGGCAGGCCTCATGTGAGTGTCCCTTCTGCGCAGGGCAGGGGCGAGCCACTCGCAGAACTCCAGGAAGGTGTCCCTCCTCATCCTGAAGTTCTGGGTCCACTGTCGGTCCTCCCAGCGCTCTAGGACGATGCGGTCCCACCAGTCGCTGCTGGTGTCCAGACGCCAGACGGAGCGGGGCACGCCTGTGCCGGGGCACTGCCGCAGCTCCTCCATGGCCCCCAGGGCGGCCAGGCGGAGAGGCAGGGGGCTGACGTGCACCAGGAGGTGCCAGGCAGCCTCGAGCCATTGCTGGCAGGCTTGCAGCAGCAAGTCCAGAAAGTGCACCAGAGGGTGCAGGGCGAGCTGTGGCTCCATGTTGCCACCTGCGGCGGCCCCCCCGAAGGGAAGCACCGACACAGACGGGCACAGAGACCAACGCTTTGCTGTCCCTCGGCGAGGTTGGCAAGCAAGCAGGAAAAGCTGAGAACCGGCTGTCCAGGGGGGGTCCCTTTAAGCTCGAGCCTCAGATAGCCTCAGACAGCAGCCACACAAAGCAACTACTGACCTGATGCCCTGCCAGAACCAGTTTCAGCTGCCCTTAAATGCCCCCTGCGTCCAATCAGTGTGGACACGATAGTTCAAATTAGCAAAACGCTAATTCGAACTAGTTTTTAGTTCTAGATGCGCTAGTTCGAATTAGCTTAGTTCGAATTAACTAATTCAAACTAAGTTAGTTCGAATTAGCGCTGTAGTGTAGACATACCCTCAGTTAGGCTAAAAGGGGTAAAAAAACATGAGTGATATCATGCTAGGGGTCTACTACAGGCCATCTACCCAGGTAGAAGAGGTGGATGAGGCATTTTTTTTAAAATAAGTAACAAAAGCATCCAAAGTGCAAGATTTGGTGGTGATGGGGGACTTCAACTATCCAGACATATGTTGGGAAACTAACACAGTGGGGCACAGATTATCCAATACATTTTTGGACTTCATTGAAGACAACTTTTTATCTCAGAAGGTTGTAAAAGCAATTAGGGAAGACAGGGGCGGGGTCACCCCCCCAGACACAAATCTCCTGATATAGATTCCACGCCCCAGCCAGCAGCTCTCCCAAATCCTGCTCACAGGTACTGTCCCCTAGTCCCTCGTGGGAAGAGCCATGGGGGAGGGGTCCTCTCTGCCCCTTGCTCTGCTACCCCCAAAACAAAGATCATTTCACTCCCTGAAATACAGCTTGCTGACCCAGCCACCCTGCATCGGGGAGGGTGTGTGTGTGTGTGTGGAATGGGAGAGACAGAGCACAGACCCAATGTCCCCCATTGCTGCCATCACTACCTGCTCTCAGGCCGGTGGGGGCATAAATGCCTGGGGGCCTGACTGAGACCCACCACTGGGTGCTTCCTGGGGATGCATAGAGAAAGGAGGCTGGGCAGTGCCCGTTACAGACATGGGGAGAGGGCCGGGTGTGAGGGCTGCATTGTGGAAGGGAGTGTATGGCAGAAAAGGGGTAGCAGTGCCAGGGCTGAGGAGGGCAGGACCCCCTGTGGCTGGGGGCAGGGCTGTGTGGGAATCATGTTGGGCATAGCAGGAGCAATCCAGCCAGTGGCTGTGGCAGGGGCCTTGCCCAGGGCTTTGCTGATCCATCCCTAGAGCAGTTCCTGCTCCCCACTCACCTGGATGAAGGAGGTGGCACCTCCCCCGACTCCAATCCGGTACACAGGGCCCCCCACTTTCACCACCAGCATCCCTGGGGGGAGAGCGAACAGTGAGACCCCGCAAAACCCACCCAGCCCCACGGCCGGACACTGGCTCCCCCTCTCTTCACCTTGTGGAGGGTCGGGGAGGGCAGTTGGGGCCAGATGGCTGCTCCCCCATTGGTCAGGGGAAGGAGCGGAGGGGTTCTCAGGCTGGGGGAACAAAAAAGACAGAGAGGATTTACTGGGGGGCGGAGGTTTGGGGACTAGGGGGCACTCACCAGGCTTGGGGCGCTCCTTGTGCACATGAGCATCTTCTATGACGCCAATCCCCCACTGAACATGATGGGCTTGATCCACTCAGCGCTGCCCATTGGGGAGCCGCTGGCCGAAGGAGTGGGCAAACCCTGTGCACGATGGGGGATGGGGTTAGAGACCAGCCCACCCAGCCCTTCCCTGTGCCATGCCACACTGGGAGCGACAGTTCTTTAGCACCCGGCATTTCCCTTGTCCAGACTGTTACACACCTCCCCTCTCCTGCTCCACCCCAGAACGAGGCACAATTCCTTCTGCTACTGCTCCCTGCACCCCAATCCCAGCCCCAGAGCCAGGCATGTTCACCCCCCTCCAGGTACTCCCCAGCCATCAGATGCCAGACTAGAAGCCACAGCCTTCTGGTACCCCAGAAAGGAAGGGGAGGGTAAGACAGGGGTCTCTTGTGAGGATGGAGCAGCAGGGCAGCTGATGTGGTCTCTTGAGAGCATGCCCATGTGAAAACACAGCCCAGTCCTCACCCACCAGAACAGTTGTCTGTCCCATTTCGTCCCCCCCCCCCAGCCCTGGGAACATACCCCAACTCCCACTTACCAGCCAGGACAGGCTCCCCAAACTTGTTGCCATAGTCAGAGGCACCATTGCTGGCTCTGATGGCCACCTGCAGGGGGCGGGTGAAGTTCTCAGGGTAGGGCAGTGCTGGCTCCTCCCAAGGCAGCGGGTAGCCTGGGGACAGGGAGAGATGGTTGGGTGGGGGTGGGGGGGGGAGGCAGCCTGGGATTCCCAGCAATGGCTCCAGGCAGTTCAAAGGGCAGCCAGATGTCCCAGTAGATGATGGGCAGGCCAGGAAGGACGTTCTCTGAGCCCACAGCGAGCCAGGGACTGGACGACCCACAGCTCCCTGGGACCAGGACTAGAGCGGGGAGCCCAGCAGGCAGTGCCCCACAGGGACAGCGGGTGGGGAGGCAGACAGTGACCGTGTCACAAGGTACCATAGGATAAGCAAAGCTAAACCATCCCCCCAGGCTGGAGCCCAGTAGAGCCGGCTGCCCCAGACTCCCTTGCACCTCAACGATTAGATGGGCTCTAGCTACTAGGCAGGAGAATCACAGGGTTAAAAATGTTGGTTGGGGCTGGGAAAGAATGTTCTACTGATTCAGTCCCCTGTGGGGCTGGCCCTATAGTGTGCCCCCTCCCTTTCCCCAAAGCCAGGAGACCCTGGGAAGGATGGGGAGCATGGAAAGCCATGCACGGGTTGGTCTGTTTCCTTCAAAGGCTCCTGCCATCAAAGAGTGACGTGGGCACTGAGACACATTATCATGGCTCGTGGGGAGCAGGCCCAGCACATGGAAGGGCAGCTAGGCAGGAAGGTCTGGGGGAGGGAGTAAATATTGCCACAGGTGGCAGAGGGCCAGGCCTGGAGGGGGAGATGTGGGTGCCTTCGACAGAGCGGGGGGGGGGGGGGGGAGGAGATACAGGTGCAGTCCCCTGTAACTGTGATGGGGCAGGGACAGGCAAGGGACCAGCGGCTGGGGCAGGTCTCTCTTGGCAGGAGTAACAAATCCAGGGGAGGCCTCATTTTGTGGAGAGGTGACTAGACCTGCCGGCTGAAATTTTTGGAATTCGGAAATTTCACCAGTACCTGTTTGGATGGAAGTTTACACTTCTCACTGACCATTGACCTCTGATGGCAATTTTTGGTCCACACTCAGGTATTCCACCAATGGCTGCTAGTCGTATGCAACGATGGGCATTGTGGCATTCAGGACACACATATGAGATCAGATATCGGAAAGCCACTCTACATGGCAATGCAGATGGTCTCTCTAGGCTGCCTTTGCCAGTCAAACATCAAGATAGTGGCCAGAAGGAAATCTTTTACTTTGAGCAGGTAGAGAACAGGCCCATCACTGCTGCACAAGTTAAGAGAGCAACTCATGTTGACCCAGTACTCTCCCAAGTAATAGAACTAGTGATGCGTGGAACATCTCTACGGAACTCTCAGGTCTCATCTGACCTTGTCCCTTACATGTCCAGGAGAATGGAGTTATCAACCCATTCGGGGTGCTTGTTGTGGGGAATGCGTGTCATTATTCCAAAAATACTGAGACAACAGATGTTAGAGCAACTGCATTCAGGTCACTGTGGAATGGTGCGCATGAAAGAAATTGCACGAAGCTATTTTTGGTGGCCTGGTTTGGACAATGACATTGAAAAGAAGGCAAGAGCTTGTATTTCTTGCCAGGGTGTGAGGAATGCCCCTCAATTGGTACCTCTGCACCCATGGGACTGGCCTGAAAAACCATGGCAATGTATTCATGTTGATTTTACTGGGCCCATTTGAAGGTAGCATGTTTTTGGTGGTGGTAGATGCTCATTCCAAATGGCCAGAAATCTGTATAATGCCTTCCACTACTGCTGAGAGTACTATCCAAAAATTACGGGGAATCTTCTGTCATTTGGGTATTGCTGAACAACTTGTGAGTGACAATGGTCCACAGTTTGTGTCTCAGGAGTTTGGAAATTTTATGAAAGCAAACGGGATCCATCACATCACTTCAGCACCGTATCACCCGGCCACAAATGGATTGGCTGAAAGGTTTGTCCAGACAATGAAACAAGCTTTGAAATCGGTTAGAGAACATTCACTCATACAAAAGAGTCTGGACACCTTCTTACTATCCTACAGAAACACTCCTCACGCTACAACCAAAGTGTCCCCGGCTTTTCTAATGATGGGACGTCAGCTACGCACGTGCTTTGATTTGCTGAAACCTTCAGAACCACGTCAAATTGTGCAATGTCAGCAGGAAAGTCAAGTCATCAGGCGTGCATCCAGAGCAAAAGACCGAACCTTTAGTCCTGGAGAGACAGTTTTGGCTCGGAACTATGTTCCTGGAGCTAAATGGGTCCCTGCCACTATTATTGCTCAAACAGGACCTGTTTCCTATACTGTCCGGACTGCGAAAGATCTCATCTGGCGGCGGCATGTAGATCAGTTATTGACAGGTTATTCCTGCCGCCAAGGCACATCTCCAGTTGAGTTGCCTGTCCTTCCCACTGCTGGTGAGCTACCGTGTCAAGAATCACCTGCTCCTGACTCTCCTCCTCCATCATCACCAGCGGCGAACAATAACCTCCTCCCTGAGCAGGCCGATCCAACAGCCTCACCTGTTCACACTTCAAGTTCCCAGCCCAGTGTCAGGCCTGCACCCATAACATCTTCGGGTGCGAGAACGCCGGATGTCCACCGTAATCCACCTAGAGAAAGGAGGCCTCCTCAACGGTTGGACCTTTAGTTGAGATTAACTCATTGATGGGGCAAAATAATCCCCAGGGTTAGCTGGGAACTTGAGGCGGTCTACCCTCATTTCATAGTTAGTTTTTGTTTTCTTAAAGGGACGTTTTTATTAAGGGAGGAGGAATATGTTGTATATTGGGTTGTAGATATAGATCTTGTTGTTATGGTAACTGAGTAGGTCACTGGGGTCAGCCCAGCTAGTCTGGGCTTGTTCTGGTGAGTTCTGTGCTATGCAATAAAATGGACACTTGCACCTACTCCAGCTCTCTGCCTTTCCACTGATTTCTTCCTATGCTGTGAAACTCCCCACGACATAACAGACACCAAGGCCAGGGAGAAGAGAGGAGGAGGTGGAGGGGGTAACATGGCTGGGGGAGGAGTTCCGGATGCGATCTCCCTGTTCTCACCTGGGATTTGCAGGTTTCCGAAGCTGTACCCGGCTGTGCCAGTGATGACGTGGGCCCCGCGTCCCGTGCACTGCACATCCCGGATCTGCCCACCATCATGGCTCCGCTGAATGGGGCCACCACTGGGGAGAAGAGTCAGAGTAAGAGCCAACAAGAGATGCCCCCAAAACACACACCCCACAGTGACATTCCCATGCCAGCCCCACAGACAGGAACCTCCCATACCTCATGGAATAGAGCCTGCGTATGCAAGAGTAGGAAAGCATGTTGTATCCACCCACCGCAAAATCCCCATGCACTGCCAACCCCCACACATCCATCCCATAGCCATCCCTGCCACACACAGACCCTAACACACAGACACATCCCCATCAGACACCACACAAATTCACTTTTCATATATAACTCCCTCCTGGACTCCCCCCCCCCAATGTTGCCAGCGGACTGTCACATAATCCCCACATAATCCCACATAAGCCCACACCCCATGTATAGATGAACCCCCATACATACATATTTTCCGCCCTCACACACACACACAGAGCCACACTAACCAGTGGGGAAGTTTTGCACCCCCAGACCCTCCCCTGGTGTCCCCCCACCCCTTCCCATGATGCCTCCTAAGCCTACCCCCATCCCATGGTGCCTTCTATGCCCGCCCCCCCTCCCATGGTGCCTCCTAACCCCTGTGAAAGTAGAAAGAATTATACTGTAAGAAAAAGATGAATTGTGCTGTAATAATTAAATAAGTTGAAGGAATTCTGTTTGTCTTTTAAGAGGAAGAAGAAAAGTATGTTAATGTTGATTGTAGGTATGCAGATCAAGGTGCTAGCCAATTTGGGCCTGAGTTTAACAGGAAAAGAAACATTAGGTGTTAGACAGGAAACAATTCCAGATAATCAGGGAGATATAGCCAGGAGATTGCTGTGTGCTTGATATTGAAATGAAGAGTACTTGAGTAGCCTCACACTAATTATGTGAAGTTTTGCCCCCCTTTTAATCCTGTTAATTTTGGCTTTCTTTTGACTGTATAAATCAAGAGGTTTGAACCTTGTATGGTACTCACATTTTCTGAATGCATTTTAGCAAAGCTTTGCTGAAATAAACAGAGCAGTCTGCCAAATCTGTGAGTCCTGTCTGACTTTGACAATTTGGAGGTTCCACCGAGATGGCAACCGTCTTCGCTGAGGCTGTGTGATCCCTGACCGTCTTGCAGGATGACCGTGGTAGCCGGCACCTGGGCATTTGGCCTGAGCGGTCCTCCGCCAGAATGGAAAGGTGCACAACCACAGCGAAGTCTACGCCATCGAACCTGTTGGTTCCTGCTCTGTTCTGGTAGGGATCCCGGGATCTAACATCAGGACTCTGGTCATGTAATTATTTTGTCCGGACTGAGGACTGTCTTGTCTCTGTGTCTATCCGTCTTCCCAGTGGTGTGAGTGAGTCTGGGAGCCATCCCTGTCCAGGGACTGGCCGACCAAGGGGCTCCTGTCCCCACAGTCTGTGTGACTGGAATCTGCACAATCGCAGCCGCACCACGCCTTGGATGAAATCCTTGGAGTGAACGCAAGGGCGATTGAGGCAGTAGCCTGTGGGCTTCTTTTGTGTGTTGCACTGGGCACCGCTCTGACGAACCCGAATTTCCTCCTTGTGTGATTGGTGTATGAAGTCCTCCTGTATGGGTAACTAGACGTCTAAGCAGGGATAGTTCCCTAAAGGGACCCTGGCTCAGTTTATATATTTTTAGAAAGGGTCCGGACTCCTGTAAATTTCTGGAAAAATGATCTAGATTAACTCTGGGGGGATCCCAAAACTCAGTGGCCACTGTTAGGATCTTGGAACAAAGACCAAGTGGACGTCTTAAAAGACAAACTTGGCCTTCCCAAAACTAAATTGGCTAGAGGAGAGGTAGATTGCTTCATGCAGTGGTGGGACGAGGCAAATCTTAAATGAACTGAATTGAAGCTCGCCTCCCTTAAAAATTCTAATTATAAGAAAAAGCTTTATTGGAAACCTCCTCTCCCACCACCAGACCGAGCGCTTCCCTTTACCCCGTCCTCCAAGAAGACTCAGACCGGTCCCACTTGAAGCTATAAACTCTGGACCCACACGGAGCTCCACTCAATTTTAAAAGGTTTTCCAAAGCCCCAGGAAAACCCTACCAAATTTGCAGAGGAATTTTGCTAGTGTGCAATGCCTATGAACCCTCTGAAGCAGACCTCCTGCAACTGTGTAAGCTACTTATAACCCCGTAAACAGCAACAAAGAAAAAAAAACCCGGGCAACTATCACACAGACTGACTGATGGTTTTTGTTTGTTTGGTTGGTTTTTTTGGGTTTTTTGGGGTACAGCAACCAGGTAAAAAATGGACAGGGCGCCCTGGCGCATGCGTTTGTTAATAGCCTCTTATCTGCTATTAGCAGTATGTTAAAGCAAATAAGTGTTGGATGGGAGGCCAAGACCATGGACAAATTGCAAGCAGTGGCAGAGCATTGCCACTGCACTCTAAAAGGAAAGAGAAGCAGTCCTCACAAAAGTTGATAGCTCTGCAAATACAGCATTATTCAGGGCAGGGCAGACAGTACTGGGAACGGGGAGGGTACCAAGAATGGGGATAAGATCGGAGAAGGGGTTGTGGCACCCAGTTTTTGGGATTTAGAGGTTTCAGCTCCGGTCATATCCACCCTGTGGGAACAAGGCATTATTGTCCCCTGTTCCAGCCCCTGTAACACCCCTATCCTCCCAGTTCGAAAAGCTGATGGTAAATCATGGCGGTTTGTTCAAGCTATTAACTGCATTGTTGTACCCACCTTTCCTGTAATCCCTAACCCAGCAACTATTCTGGCTTCTATCACACCAGATGCAACTCATTTTACTGTTATTGATCTGTGTTCTGCTTTCTTTCTGTCCCGGGTGACACAGGTCCAATATGTAAATGATCTACTCCTCTGTTCCCCTTCATTATCTGCCTCAGAAACTGACTCTTTAGTGCTTCTCACTGCCCCCCCCCCCCCCCCCCCACCTTAGGGTTACCTAACTGCTGTAAGCCTTTTACCCTTTTCTGCCACGAGCAATCTGGTTGTGCACTTGGGGTTTTTACTCAGGAGCATGGTGGCAAAAATCGTCCAGTAGCTTATTTCTCTGCCACCTTGGATCCTGTTGCCCAAGGTCTACCCCCCTGTCTGCGTGCTGTGGCTGCCGCGGCACGCCTAATTGAAATGTCTGAGTCCCTTGTCTTCCGCTCTCCTGTTTCTCTCATGGTCCCTCACTCTATAGAAACTCTCCTGCTACAATGTAATACAGCTCACCTTTCCTCCGCCCGCCTCACTTTTACTGCTTTCGGCTTCGCATATCACCATAAAGTGCTGTTCTCAGTTGAACCCTGCCACTCTCCTTCCTCTGTCTAATGACGGTGAACCCCACGACTGCCTTGCAAGTGCCTCTGCTGTCACCGTCCCATGCCCCGACCTTTCTGATGTCCCTCTCTCTAACTCCGACCTTGTGTTATTCACTGACGGTTCCTGCTTTAGAGATAGCCAAGGTCGTCTCCTTGCAGAATACGCTGTGGTATCACTCTCTGAAACCCTAGAAGCTGCGCCTTTACCTTCTGTGACCTCACCACAAGTTGCTGAACTAGTTGCCCTAACCCGCGCTTGCTTTCTGGCTGAGGGACGCTCCGCCACCATTTATACTGATTCTCGATATGCTTTTGGGGTTGTACATGACTTTGGCACCCTCTGGCAAGCTCGAGGTTTCCTTACCTCTGCTGGTACCCCTATCAAGAATGGCCCCTACATTTCTGCTCTCCTGTATGCAGTTTTACTCCCATCTGCCTTAGCTATTGTTAAGTGCCCTGGCCACTCCACAGCAGATACTGATGTTGCTAAGGGTAATGCATTTGCTGATGCAGCTGCTAAACATGCTGCTGCCATAGAACCTTCCCCAGTTGCGTTTCTCGGTTCCCTTTCTGTTTCTGTACCATCCCTTTCCAAACTCACCCTGCTCCAAGACTCTGCCCCAGAAACAGAAAAAGACTCCTGGGTCACCCAGGGTTGCTCTCTACACCCTGATTCCCTTTGACGCTCGCCTAGTGGTGCCTTTGTGGCCCCCTTTTCGCTCTACCCAGCTCTGGCCGCCCTGCTACACGGCGTTTCGCATGTCGGAAAGGAGGGTATGATCTCTGCTGTAACTAAGGCAGAATGGTGGGCCCCCCATTTCAGCTCTTTCGCAGCTCGCCACTGTGCCGCCTGTACCACTTGCCAAAGCTACAATGTTGGCAAACCTGTAAAGGTAGCTCAAGGGTTCCGAGGCCTGCCCCAAGCACCGTTCTTGCATTGGCAGCTTGATTTTGTACAAATGCCTAAGTGTCAACGCTATGAATTCATTCTGGTTATGGTATGCTTCTATTCGGGTTGGATTGAAGCCTTTCCTTGTCACAAAGCTGATTCACTGTCTGTTGCCAAATGTTTGTTAAATCATATTATGCCTGCCAAAGGAATTCCTGCCACTTTGTCCAGTGACCGGGGTACACATTTTACTGGACAACTTGTTCAGCACCTGGATCGTGTATTACATGTCACGCACTTGCTGCACTGTCCCTACCACCCACAGAGCGCAGGTGCAGTTGAAAGACGAAATGGCATGCTAAAAAAATAAGCTTGCAAAAATTTGTGACTCTACAGGGTTAAGCTGGCCAGCGGCCTTACCATTGGCCCTTATGGAAATTCGATCCACCCCATCCCAAAGACATAAATTAAGTCCTTTTGAAATTGTTATGGGGCGCCCTATGCGAACAATGGCTACCATTACTCCAGTCTCAGACTTGAACTTGACTCACAGTATACTCCTTCAATACTGCAAGGGACTAATGCAAGCTGTAAGTCACTTCCATTCACCGGTTCGAGCCGCCTGGCCAACCGAACCCACCTCTGACGCCTGCCACACCCTCGAGACAGGTGACTGGGTCTACATACGACACCACCAACGAAAACACGCCTTTGAACCCCGGTGGAAGGGCCCGCATCAGGTGCTGCTCACTACCCAGATGGCTGGTAAGCTATCCGGCATAGCAGCATGGATACAGGCTTCTCAGTGTAAGAAGGCACCACCCCCAGCAGACCAGTCATCGCCTCAGGACCATGCAGAGTCAATTTTGACTCCAGAAGAAGACGTAGAGGAACAGCCTGCAATACCTTACAACCTACGTTCACGTAAGGGTTGCCTGAAGCAGACGACAACCAAAAGCAAGGCCCAAGAAGAAGCAGCAGTGAGCCTAGCGCCTGCTGCCTGGTGGACATAAAACCGTGACTGCGGTTCCCTCAGCTGAGGTTGTCAGAACCAAAAAGGGTCTTGCCTCCAGCATGTGCCTCTGGTGGGGCCTGTTCCTCGGCTACTGGTGTCTTAAGGTCTGGGGAATCCACAATGACAATGACAATTCTTTTATCCACCAGCAAGTATGGATCGCTCAGACCCTTAATATCTCTAATTGCTGGGTCTGCAGCCACATCCCAGCCCACTCACAAGCTGGTGTTCCTGTTTTGGCAATCCCACTTAATTCCCCAGGCCTCACTGGAGGACCTCATCCGTTTAACAAGACATGGAACAGTAATGACACTTGGGAAGCAGTAGGAATAAATGTATCTAAATGGATAAGTGTGGAGGAGGGAAAAGGTCACTGGTGTTGGGTGTGTAATGGGACGGGGCTGAATCTGGGGAGGAGCAGTTGTCTTCAGCATATTGTAACCAATGGTGTATGGGATTATTCAAACAAGATTGAAAAATGGAGGACCGGGTATGGGGATATGAATTTTTTCTCAACCTGGGATCAAACAGGGAAATCACTCTCCTGCTCCCGCTACAGCCACCCTAGTGAGAACAGTACAATCTTTCAATGCCATGCAAATAACACCACTCCCCGTAAGGAGAATCACCGTGTGCCCTTCGGGGGATATTACTCCTCCTTTGTAGACACCTATATGGCAAAGGGGTGCAACCGACCCTTCCCGGCTTTGATAGGGCATCATTGGGTCTGTGGGACAAAGGCCTATACCACATTACCAGTTAACTGGTCAGGTATCTGTTATCCCGCCCAACTCTTCCCACAATTCCGAGTGTTAGAGTCCTTCCCACGAGAACGCCTCCGTAATTTTAGGCGAAAAAGAAGGGACTTGTCGGATGCCCAATGGTATGTGAATCACATAAGCCCTTTAACTTGGGAAGAGGCTATTGGTGGTTCCTTTATCCCACTTGGGGGAGTAATACATCATGCAAAAAGGCTTCTGAGGTTACAAGCAGTAGTTGAAATCATGGCAAATGAAACTGGAGAAAGTTTAAGGGCCCTGGCCAAAGAAACGGGAGCAATCAGACAAGTGGTCCTCCAAAACCGTCAGGCATTGGATATAGTTCTGGCAGCAAAAGGAGGGACCTGTGCTCTCATTGGCAAAGAATGTTGTGTATATATACCAGACAACACCAATGATGTAATAGATCGCGCTAGCTACTTAGAAAAGATTGCATATCTTCCTCACGAAGAGCCAAGTTCCCTGTGGAAATGGCTGAGTAACTTGTTCAATTTCTCTGGCATAGGAAACTGGTTGTTTCAGGGAGCCCTGACTATCCTATTTGGGATCTTAATGATTTTTGTATGTTTTCAGTTAATCTCCTGTTGTATCCAAAACTGTGCAAAACATATCACACAGCTAGCTACCCCTCACCAGAGTGCTAATCTGATGATTTTAAATATCACTGATGAACAGAGAGACAAAGAACGGTTAATGCAAGGAACCCAGTAATTGTTGGTCATAGGCGAGGCTTGACCAAAAGGAGGGATTGTGAAAGTAGAAAGAATTATACTGTAAGAAAAAGATGAATTGTGCTGTAATAATTAAATAAGTTGAAGGAATTCTGTTTGTCTTTTAAGAGGAAGAAGAAAAGTATGTTAATGTTGATTGTAGGTATGCAGATCAAGGTGCTAGCCAATTTGGGCCTGAGTTTAACAGGAAAAGAAACATTAGGTGTTAGACAGGAAACAATTCCAGATAATCAGGGAGATATAGCCAGGAGATTGCTGTGTGCTTAATATTGAAATGAAGAGTACTTGAGTAGCCTCACACTAATTATGTGAAGTTTTGCCCCCCTTTTAATCCTGTTAATTTTGGCTTTCTTTTGACTGTATAAATCAAGAGGTTTGAACCTTGTATGGCTCTCACATTTTCTCCATGCATTTTAGCAAAGCTTTGCTGAAATAAACAGAGCAGTCTGCCAAATCTGTGAGTCCTGTCTGACTTTGACACCCCCCATAGGCGCCTCCACCACGAGGCTTCCAAAATGGCGGGACAGCGCCATGTTGGACGCATGCATTCCAGGTCAGGGAAAACAGAGGCCAGCTTATCTGTCTAAAAAGAAAAGAAATAGTAGAAAGGGGAGAGAAAAATGGAATAAGCATGACAGGTTAAAAAGACAGTGAAACAGAGCAATGCTAGCACCAGAAAAGAAAAGATAACCCCAGAACCTGCACTTGGCATCCAAGGTGGCTCCCATGAGGTATCCTTCCCCAGCAGCACCTGGAAGAGGGAATGGTAGGAGGCAAGATGGAGAGCCCTAGGTACTGATCCTCCCTTTAGTCACATCCAATACAATTTCAGCTCTGCCCTTTGTCGCGTCCAATAGAATTTCAGCTCCGCCCTTTAGATCGGACCAATAGAATTTAGTGGGGGACCAATGAGAGACCGAGCAGCGTTTTCCATTTCAGAAATTGGTTTATTTGAAAAAAGCCGCCCAATGGCCGTTTGTCCTCGTGAATAAAAGCTGGTTTTTTTTGCTATGTGTGGTTTTAAGGACAGGCGATACAGACCTATGTCCGGTCTCCAATACAACCCTATGGCCGGTTTCAAGGCTCTTGCAGATGTCAAGGAAATCGACCACTTCTTCGGTGCCCTGAGGGCTACCCCACTGTCTGAAATAAGCATTTTGTATCCTAGAGAGAGAGAACCGAAAAAGTCGGGAGCATCGACGCCCATGAAAAAGAAGAAGAGCAGCAGGGGGAAAAACCTGATGCCCCTTATGGCAGATGAAGAACTGAAGACAACGGTAAGCCAATTGGTATGATTTTATAGGAAAATGTAGACAATTACACGCACGTTATACAAATGTTGTTTTTATAGGGAAGCGCAGTAGAAGAAGGAGAGAACACACATGAAGTAGCAGGTCCAGAGACAGCAGAAGAGAGCACATTTGAGTCGGTGGTCCCTGAGGAAGAAGAAGAAAAGGTATACGAAGACAAGGGTCCTGAGGCGTGGGCCGGGGAGAGCGATAAGGAAAATCAGCCAGTGGCAGCTGAGGGGCAAATAACCACGCCGTCTCCTGGTGCAGGGGCAGAAGAGCAAGAGGAGGTAAAAGCAACTTTTATTTTATTTGAGAGAAATGAAATATGTGTCTAGACAACAGATTACCCATCATGTACGGGGCCGGTTTAGGTGGGATATTCCGTATTCTTTTTAGAAAAGCTGTCCCCCTATTGAGAAGAGGTTTTCAAATAATTAAATCCCACATGAAAACAGCTGCCAAAAACATAACCAAGGACATGGTGAGCTACGTGTCTAGCACCGTCATAAGCAAAATCGGATCCCAGGAAGGCTGGGGGTTAGCGGTGATGAGGCAAAAAGAGCCACTTCACACCCACCATTCACAGGGCCCCTCAGGCTCTTTAAAATAAGAAAGGCGACCAGAAGACGCCTCAATCACAGATCTAAAATTAGTCCTAAGACGAGGCACAGCCCCGTCCCCCATGGCAAAAGAGATGTATTTTAAAATGTCTTTTATTCATTGCGGTTCTGAAAAATGCACCAAGTCAGAGCTGGATCTCTTTCAAATAGCCCCCACACAAACCAGCATCAAGAACAGTTTCTACGTGGAGATCCCACCCCGTCCACTTTAATGGTGAACGCCCCCCTAGAATTTTTTATTTCTGGACACGGAGATCATTACTTGGATCTCAACAACACCCTACTGCACGTGTGTTGCAAGGTGGTAAAAGCAGACGGCTCAGACCTTGAAGATGATGAATGGGTGGCGCTAGCAAATTACCCCATCGCCACCCTTTTTAATCAGCTGGATGTCACGCTAGGCAACCGTCTGATCGTTACCGTTACCCTTACAGAGCCTTGATAAAGTTGATTTAGAACTACAGCCACGGCGCTCTCAAGACTCAGTTTTCTGCAGGAGGGTTTCAGAAAGACACATCAGGGCTCCATGAAAGCACTGCATTGGTAGGAGCATGTAACGAGGGCTTTGTGCACCAGGCCAGACTAACCAGCAGAAGTAGAAAGCTGGATTTGCTGAGGCCTCTACACAGCGATCTGTTTTTTCAAGGAAAGCTTTTGCTGAATGGCGTGACTTGAAAATTAAACTCACGTGTAGCAAAGATGCTTTTTGCTTCATGAGCGGGAACACCGCTGAGAATTATAAAGTGCATATTATTTCAGCGGCCCTGTTTGTAAAGCGGGTAAAAATGACGCTAGGGGCACATGGAGGCGCTCATGACTGCCAATGCTAAGTACCCGGTAGATCGCATGAGCATAAAGGTGTTTAGCATACCGGCCAGCAGTCGTGTCAGTAACCAGGAAAATCTCTTTCTGGGGCAGCTACCCAAGCAGCTTGTGATCGGTTTTGTAGATAACGAAGCCTTCAGAGGCAGTTATGTTCAAAATCCTTTTAACTTTAAACATTATTACATTAATTTTGTGGCCTTATATGTGGATGGTGAACATGTGCCGGCTAAACCACTGCAGCCTGATTTTGAGAACGGAAACTGTGTGAGAGAGTACATGCAACTGGTACAGGCAACGGGGAAATATGGAAAAGACTTCTCGGTCTTGATAGACCGTGACGAATTTGTCCAGGGTTACACACTCTTTGCTTTTGACCTGACCCCAGACCAGGAGTGCGCCAACCATTATTCCCAGATTAAAACCAGCAACCTAAGAGTGGAGATTCGGTTTGCTATGGTGCTGCCTTCCACGATTAACATGATAGTTTACAGTGTGTTTGACAACATGCTGGAAGTGAACCATAGAAGAAACGTCCTGTTTGACTATATCTAATGATGAACACCAGCCAGATACAGTAATACGTTTATCATCAAAGGACTCTTTATTTTTAGATGTTTTCCCTAGTGATATGCTACTGGCAGGCCGCGTATCCGAAAGGCTGGTGGGGCTTATTGTTAACTTGTGAAGGATAAACTTAACTGTTATCAGTGATAGAAATGTAGCCGTGTTAGTCTGGGGTAACTGAAGCAAAATGCAGGACAATGTAGCACTTTAAAGACTAACAAGATGGTTTATTAGATGATGAGCTTTCGTGGGCCAGACCCACTTCCTCAGATCAAATAGTGGAAGAAAGTAGTCACAACCATATATACCAAAGGATACAATTAAAAAAAATGAACAAATATGAAAAGGACAAATCACATTGCAGAACAGAAGGGGGATGCAGGGGGGGGGGGGAGGAAGGAAGGTAAGTGTCTGTGAATTGATGATATTAGAGGTAGGGAGAGTGGGATGTTTGTGAGTTAATGGTATTAGAGGTGATAATTGGGGAAACTATCTTGGTAATGGGTGAGATAGTTCAAATGTTTGTTGAGTCCTTTTTGGAAAGTGTCGAATTTTAACATGAATGACAGTTCAGAGGATTCCCTTTCAAGTGCAGATGTAAAAGGTCTTTATAGCAGAATGCAGGTGGTGAAGTCATTGAGAGAGTGTCCTTTCTGGTTAAAATGGCAAGAAACTGTTTTCTCTTTGTGATCTTGTCTGATATCTGTTTTGTGGGCATTAATCCTTTGGCGAAGTGTCTGAGATGTTTGTCCAATGTACATAGCAGACAGACACTTTCGGCACATGATAGCATAGATTATATTTCTGGATGCGCAGGAATATGTGTTCTTGATCTTATAACTCACTTGGTTAGGTCCAATAATGGTATCAGCAGAATGAATATGTGGACAAAGCTGGCAACGGGGTTTGTTGCAAGGGAAGGTACCAGGGTTGGTATTAGTGTGGTTGTCAGTATGACCCCTGCTGTTAAAGTCTGGTCTTTGTAAAGAAGTATGTGCTTGAACACAGGTATACAAAAGGAGGGGACAGGTGAAACTGGTTTGAACCTGTTGTAAGGCCTGCAAAATGACTGTGAGGGGACAAATGATGATTGGAGGGAATTTGGTGCAAAGGGGCATGACCTGTATATGCATGCAATTGTAAGTGGTCAGTAAAAGGGGGGTAATTACCATGTAAGAAAGTACAAAAGACCTTGCCTTTTGTTTGGGCATTTGCAGAAACTTTTCAGGAACTTTTTCTCCTGAGTATCCTGGAGGTTTTTGCCCTGGAATGCATTCCTGAATAAAGCTGGTTGCTTAAGAAGGGTGTCTGGAATTGATTTGGTAGGGGTTTTGGGCCCCCATCCGAACCCTCGGATTAAATTCTCCATCACATGCACCCCCATAATTTGCCTGGGGAACACTGGCTGGCCCTTTACTTACCAAAGCGGAGGCCCAGGGAGTTTTTTGATTCCTATGGTTCCCCTCCAGACAGTCATTTTTTCCCTAAATCTATTATGGCTTTCTTAAACCGTAACTCTAACCGTGCTGTGTTTCAGCAGAGACAACTACAGGATCCTGTAGCTGTGACCTGTGGATAACATTGTATATTTTTTTGAAAGAAACGTGCTAAGGGTTTATCTTTTGATCAGATTTTGAAATTGCACACTAATGATTTACCAGAAAATGATCGCATGGTGATGAGGTTTATGAAAGGAAAAACACCACGGGGTCCCAACCTTATTTCAAATGTGTTGCAGCACGTCCAGACATGTTTGTCTTGTCGTGAGTTTAAAGAGGCGCATTAATAAAACACTAAAATAAAGTTGAATCATGGTTAAGTTTTTTTATTTTACCCTGTTAACCACGCGATTTTCTGTTTTTTAGTGGAGGGCTGTGTAGCCAGACACAAACCCCATCTTGTTTTTCCACAAACCCCATCTTGTTTCCCCCCCCCAAGAGCAAGAGAAAGGCAGTCAGCCTTTGATGCCCTGGGAACACAGGTGTGCTGCCTGTCCCTGACTCTACCATAAACAGAAACCAGACAGTAAATGGGCTAGCTGACGACCCGGGACCTCCCGTCGCCCTGATGGCTAGTACCAGTAATTGACACGCCTGCACTGTCCCAGAGAGGAATCTTCGCCCATCACATACCAGAGGTGCCCATTGTCTGCATTTTCCCAGGTGTAAATTATGCTTTGCACCCTTCGTGGGAAACTTGGCATTCAAAGCCATTTTTCCTAATTGGCCACTTGAGACCAGGAAGAAGCTTACATGACCCAAGGGGTATAAAAGAGGTTCAGCAGCCCACCCCATTTGAGCTCCAATCATCTATACCTGCTGGCAGGTATTGATTGTCTCCCGAGGTCTGTGGGACGCCCAACCTCGCCCTACTTCTTCCCAAGGGATTGAGAGAAAGACGCTGGCCACGCCAAGTCTGGAACGCAGGGGTGAGAATATATACCTGCTATGTGTCTATTTTGCATGCATTTAATAAGAGCTCAGAGAACCAAAGGGTTTCATGGTACCTGTAAGTAACTTATTAGTGTAATTTCTGTCCTGTCCTTTGTAGTGTCTGTGTTATCTGTAACACAGTAGTAGCATTTAACAACTAAGTTTACCCTGTAACAATAAATAGTAACTGTTTAAGCTTTAACCTGACTCCTTCAGTTGCTGTAACAGAACCAAGCACAATTTAAAAGAACTTCAGCCGGTCATAAGGGACTCACTGCCCTGACCGTCGGCTAACAGGCTGGTTAAAAGAAGTGCCGTTACTTACAGCCTCGCTGGCTCTAGCCCCGATTTGAGATGTTTTAAATATTCTTTATTGCAGTGGTCCCCAACACGGTGCCCGCAGGTGCCATGGCGCCCGCGGGGGCCATTTGTGTGTGCCCGCCAAGTGCTTGGGGCTGGCCTGGCTCCGGGCACGTGGTGCATGCATGGTGCCGGAGCCAGTCCCGGGTGCATGGTAAACGCTGGCCCCGGGAGCACCGCGAATTGGCTTCTCGCACTCTGGGCGCGCAGCGCTTGGGGGGGGCGCCGGCCCCAGACGCGCAGTGATTGGGGGTGAAGGGCGCCGGCCCCTGGTCACACGGCAATTGGGGGGAGGGAGCCGGCCCCGGGGCGCGCGGCATTTGGAGGGGGCGCTGGCCCCGGGAGCGCGGCGCTTGCGGGGGGGGCCGCCCCTGAGCACATGGCTATGGGGGGGCCCCACCCGCGAGGACGTGGCTATGGGCTCCCCCCCAGCATGCATGTGTCCCCGCCCTCTGGCACCCGGCAGGCGACTGACCACGCCCCCTGGCGCCCGGCAGCCTCTAATGGTTGGGGACCACTGCTTTATTGGTAACATGACCCACAACGGACGTCGGCGTATTTAGCTCCGCCAAAGCTTTCATAAAAGACTGCCACCCCCTAGGAGCCCTCTTGTTAGTGAAAGAATAAGTGCCCATTACTCCCCTAACTAAGTTGAGCATGTGAGACCCAGCCACGGCCACCCCCCGGTACACAAAACTCCTGTCGGCAGTCCAAGAAGCAATGTCTTTATGCTGTTTGAGTTTATGTAACAATATTTCATCTTTTTTTATAGCAAGGATTTATCCCCTCCAACACGTCCCAAACCACAAAGTCTGTGAGACTTCCTGTGGCTTCAGGGGGATGATTTTCCTCCGGTGCTTCTCTCGCATGCTCGGGGAGAGACTTATTTTAGTCTTTTCCGCTTCCCCCTGCCTGTTCAACAACAGGTATCTTTGCAGGACTCTTTCGTAAAGTTTCACCTTCTTGTAGTCAGATAGGCTGGTTCTTTGAAGGATGTCTTTCATTTCCGAATCGAGCTGCTGAGCGGGGGTGGTTCTGATGCTTTCTTCCCCGCTAGAGGCACCTTTCAGCTGATCCAGCTAACGGCTAGGCACCAGTTACAGTTTTTCAGCCTTCCATTCTCTGTTCCTGAGGGGAAGAGGGACTGTTTTATCTGCTAGTTAACAGGCCTGACAGTAGAGGGAGGGCAAAACTCAACAAGGGGTTGATAAATCCTGCCGACTACTTGACAATTAGCTTCTTCTTTTTGAGGGACAGTCTAAAGGGCAACGTCCCCCTGGCTTTTTTTTAGCACACTTATTTGGCGCGGTTTCAGGGGGACGTTGCCCTTTAAAGTGTTGAGCACTATTTCAGAGATGGCTGCTACCAGGTCATCGGAGGCCGCACAGAGAATAGCTTTTCTTTGCTGCAGTTTGCTTTTATAAGGAGCCTTAAAAGAGCCAGGTTTCTCTGCATGCGCCGGGACATGGCTGTGAGGGGCCGCTCTTTTGTAAAAATGGGGGCACTTGGTACAACCGTCTATTTTTTATTAGCTTTTTTAAAGACGTATACACAGAGCCGGTTAGGGGGAAAGAGCCCTGTTGTTAGCCTGTAGGTTTCAGGCATCGAAGCATTTAAATCCACCAGCAGGTACCCATAAGGTTCTTTGATAGCATCCTCAAAAGCCTCCAAAAAGAACTGCGTTTTATCGGGATACGTCTGTCGGGCCAATGTGGTGATTTGCAGATTATCGCATGGGGGGAGAGGGGAGGGAGGGGTTAAAGAGAACCATATACTTAGTATTTCAATTAATTGTTCTGCTTTATTTCCCCTGACAAAAAATGTTTTGCACGATGTACATAACACTCCGGTTTCTGTGGTGTACATATTTTGTAAAGGCTTTTTCGATTTCACTGCTTTCAGAAGCAGGCTCCATCAGGTCATCTATAATCACCATATTCACTTTATTGCTAAGAAACAGTTGTTCATCATTAAAAGTATCTGGTAACCTCTCCATAAACTTCATATGTGGAAATTTTTGCAGCAACTCTTTATACAGTGATTGCCAGCAACTATAACACCATACAGTATTTTCAGGCATGCATAATAACACTTTATCCCCATTTTCTAGCAATTGCTTTATAAAAAAAAGTTTTTCCAGAGTTCGAAGGCCCACAAAGCAGACAGGAAAAGGGGTGAACAAAGCAAAGGTGGCTTTGCATCATAATCAGTACCCATACGGCCAGGTTTTAAAATCCTTTTTTCATAAACAACTTTTTGGGGTTTTTTTTAGAGTCCTTGTTTCTATCAGCCAATGTTTTTTCACCCTCATTATCCTCAGCTGCCATACCACAATCTCTTTTGGAGTATCTTCTGCGGGGTATGCCCTGACAATCTTTTAAACTTTCGAAATTAATGTTTTTGCTGTTTCCCATGTTCAGCATGACGCCTTTTACTTTCATGCAGGTGTGACTGTTGGATAGTTTGTACCCGTATGTTTTAGGACCCACGGACACAAACTCCACGATGTGCTCAGACTCCAGTATTTTGCTGGTCAGCTCCCCTAGATAATCCCCTAAGGGCGGGTTCCACTCTCCTTCTTTACTGACAAAAATCACAGAGTTGGTGTCGTGGTAAAAAGACTGCTCTTATAAGTGGTCTAAGAGCCAGTAAAGCTCTACGCGGGTGTAAGCAGTTGTGAAGCACGCGATGAACACGTTCATGTTGCTCAAATGGGTGCAGCGCTCCTTTTTGTACTTCTACAACACCACTGCCGTGACATCATCGATAACGTCGCACGATGACACGGTGTAATAAGGCACAAAAATGTACTAGAAGACCTTGTCTGCTGCCCAAATTTCTCCACAAGGAATTTAAAAACAGTTTTGAAATCTGCCTTTTTTCAGGATTTACCCTAATCTTATTTAGGTGCAGGCACATGCCGGCTGTGTCTACACTGGGCCACTTATTCTGGAAAATCAGCCGCTTTTCCGGAATAAGCTGCGAGCTGTCTACACTGGCCCTTGAATTTCCGGAAAAGCAACGACGCTCTACTGTACAATATCAGCCGCTATTCCGGAAAAGCTACGCTGCTCCCGCTCGGGCATAAGTCCTTATTCCGGAACACTGTTCCGGAAAAGGGCCAGTGTAGACAGTCCAGTAGTCTTTTCTGGAAAAAAGCCCCGATCGCGAAAATGACGATCGGGGCTCTTTTCCGGAAAAGCACATCTACATTGGCCACAGATGCTTTTCCGGAAAAAGGGCTTTTCCGGAAAAGCATCTGTGGCCAATGTAGACGCTCTTTTCTGGAAATACTTATAATGAAAACTATTCTGTTTTAAGCATTTCCGGAAATTCATGCCAGTGTAGACACAGCCGCCTTCTTTTTCCCAGTACTCTTTAACATACTGTATTTTTTTCATTTCATCCATACACCGGTGAGGGAACCCTGAGACTTCCTGTTTTTGTCTCAGGTGCATTTTAATATAGTCTGAAAACAGAGTGTCTGATGTGCTGTTAAAGTGTCAGACTTCATAAATCTCAGTGATCGTGTACCCTTTGTCTAAAGCCTCCACCATCTCTATCATGTACCAAGTCCCCATTAAAGCCCTCTTCTCCCGACTGAGTGCAAGGCTCCTTTTGTTTTGTTTCTGCAAAAAGGGCACACAGGGGGATGGTGAGTTTACCATCAGTCCTGTATGGTAAAATGGGGAAATAGAGCCCTCTCGGCGGATATACTTTAATTTTAGCAATGCCAAAGTACAGTCTGGTGTCCCCCAAATCCTTACACACAATAACAGGGTATCCCACGGGATAATGCTTAGTTTTGTTAACAAAAGGGTAAAGGCTGGTGAAATCGTAGTAATAAATCTGTTCCCTGGGCCGCGGTTTGTAATACAGGCAAATAGCGTTGGTTCTACTGCTGACACCCTGCAGTAGTCATTTTCCAAAAGATGATATAAACTCAAAAGAAAAAAGGCAGGGTTCTATGCCCACTCCCGCTATCCACAATGCAATGTTCTCCACCGACACTGGCTACCCACAGTGCACTACTGCCCATAGAAACCAGCTACCCCGAGTGCACCGCTCTCCACCAACACTGACAACCCACAGTGCACTGCTCTCTACTGACCCAAGGAGTGAGCGTGGGCATACGATAGCGGATTAATCACAGCACTGCAACTTTTGTCAACACCCCTCTGCAGCGCGGACGTACGTGTCCACGCAGACAAGGGAAGAGTTTCCGCAGGAGGAGCACAGCGAGGGCAGTGAAGATTGCAGTTAATCCCACCGTTATATTGGTCGGGATGCTGGCGAGAATGCAGATGTCTTTGGCTGGAAAGATGATGATGCCAAATGGCTTCCCTGGGATGATACAGTAGGACTCAGTCACTCAGCCACACAGAATACTGAAAGTGGTCCCTCCACCTGTGCACTTTGGGGAGAAGGCAGCTGATTGGCCCAGGGGAGCTGGGACATTGACCGGCTCCCCTGACCTACGTGCACAATACGCAGCTGCATATTTATGCAGGGGGCCAGCTCCGGCAGCCAGCCCCACCCCCAGCCATCCTACCCATGGGCTGCACCCAGCATGGCTGTCCCTAGGGTAGTGCGGGGCCCAGGACAACCCCCCTGCTCTGTCCCTTCCTTTTTGCCCCCATTCCAGCCCTTCCTCCTAGCGACACAGCTGGGAGTGGAGCTGAGGCTCTGTCCCTTTGTGACCCACCACCACAGGTGAGTTCCCCTGACCTCTCTGGGCCTGCCCCTGTGGCCCAACAACCCTGAATGCAGACCACAGGAGAAGAGGGGTGCAAGTGGTCAGGCTGCATAGGCAATTGCTGGGATGGCCCTAGGCCACCCCTCCTATGCTCCTGAGAGCCTCATCTAGCCCTCTCCTCGCAGATCCTCAGTCTCCCCCTCTGCTCTGCTCTGGACCTTCTCCAATTTTTCCACATCTTTCCCGAAGTATGGTGTCCTGTCCCATCTGAACACCTCTCCATGCAGTTCCAGAGCACCAAGCACATTGTTGGGTCTAATTTGCCCGCGGCATCATTCTAAGCCTCACTGCAGTGCATGGAATTTTTAAAAACATTCGGGTCATTCAGCATGGCAAAGAGACATGTCGGGGGATGTGAGAAAGGGTGAGAAGATCATGCAGTGGCATGGAGAAAGTGACTGGAGAATTCCTATTTCCTCTGTCCCACTGCTACCAAATCCAGGGGTCACCCAATGACATGACTAGGTAGCAGGTTCAATGGGAACAAGAGGCCATACTTGCTTTCCCAACAGTGTACAATTAACCCGTGGAACTCATTGCCAGGGGATGTGGGTAGGGGCAAAAATATGAGGATTTAAAAAAAAAAAAAAGGATCAGGATAATTCCTAGAAGATAGTATCATCAGTGCCTATTAGAAAGATGGTGATAGAAATGTAGCCGTGTTAGGGAAACCTCCATGCTCTACTCTACATGTCCCTAAACCTCTTTCTTCCAAAAGCCCAGAGGGAAAGATAGGAACAGGAGTGGGTCTCTCCTAAATTGCCATGAGGTGTACCCTGCCCAGGAACATCTAGTTGTGTCACTGCCAGAGGTGTGGCCTATAAGAACATAAGGGTGGCCATTCTGAGTCAGACCAAAGGTCCATCTAGCCCAGTAGCCTGTCTGCAGACAGTGGCCAATGCCAGATGCTCCAGAGGGAGGGATCACAACAGGGAAGCCTCATGTGATCCCTTCCCTCCAGAGAAACAGAGGCTAGGGACACCATTCTGCCCATCCTGGCTAATAGCCATTGATGGACCTAACCTCCATGAATCTGTCTAGCTCTTTTCTGAACCCTGTTAAAGTTCTAGCCTTCACCACATCTTCTGGCAAGGAGTTCCACAGGTTGACTCAGAGGTGAGTAAAGAAAAACTTCCTTTGGTTTATTTTAAACCTGCTGCCTCTTCATTGCATTTGGTGACCCCCTAGTTCTTATATTGTTAATAAGTAAATAACTTTCCCTTATTCACTTCTTCCACACCTGTCATTTTATAGACCTCTCTCCTATCCCCCCTTAGTCTCCTCTTTTCTAAGCTGAAAAATCCCCATTTTTTTTATCTCTCTGCATATGGGACCCATTCCAAACCCCTCATCATATGTGTTGCCCTTTTCTGAACCTTTTCCAGTGCCAAGAGATCTTTTTGGAGAGGCGGTGACCTCTAACGTTCTGAACTGGTTCCTTCATGGTCCCACTCATGACATTAAATGTCTTCCCCACTGTAAATAAAAGACATAAACATCCCAACAGGTTTGCTCTCCCATTGATTTTATTCAGTGCAGCCACCTCCGGGGAACGTGACTTCATCTAGAAGCGGAGAGCAGCTACCCCAGGCTACAGGGTGTACGTGAGTATAGTGTCATCGTTGCATGGGCGTGGGGGGAATCAGAGATGAAGTTTCAGCAGGAGGCCAGTGAGGGTGTGGCAGCAGTCGGGGTTCCCCCACCTCCTGCACCCCCGTAGTGGCACGAACAGACTCCGCCAGCCAGTAGAATAGAGGGAGTTTATTGCTTCTCCAGGATACAGCACAGCATAGAAGTAATCTGGTTACAAGGCAGGCCTAGGATGCCTCAGCCCCCCTTGAGATGGGGGAGACTGGGCCCCTAAATCCCAGCCACTTGCTTAGGCTGCCTCCTCCATGATTCCAGAAAGAAACTAAAACTCTCTTCCAGCCCTGCCCCCCAGCCAGGTGTTGGTCTCCGCTTTCCTTCCTTTGTCTCTCTCCCTGGGAGGCTGAGCCTGGGTGTCTGGGTTAATACACATTTGGGGGAGTAAGTGAGACTCTCCCATCACAGCGCAGGGGGACCCCAGATCACAGAGCAGACAGCCCCCACTACGCCACAGCTGTCCCCCGTCTGAGAGCAAACTGAGCCGGGTCACTCCGTTTCTGACCTAGGGAAGTTCGGGTCTCCTGCCCAGGAAAGCCGCAGCGGTGACATTGGTGCTCCCCTTGGCTTGGGTTGGCTGCAGCGATACCCTGCAGGAGCTGACTCCCCACTGTCCCGTTGCTGCACAGCTCTGGGGGGACCGGCACGGACCCGTCTTCAGTGCCTGTACCAGCCCTTCCACTGCCCTTGATCTCTGGCCAGGGTCTCTCTGGCTGTGCCCATGAGCCCAGCGAGCCTTTCCCGGAAAGCCAGGATGTCTTTCACCCCCGACGCTCCATCCTGGGGGGGTCTTCCCCTCCCATAACTCTCTCAGCAAGCCCGGGGGTCCTTCCCCCTTCTTCACCCTGGCTCGGTCCAGGAGAGCCTGGTAGACCCTCGGGGTGCCTCCCCCTGTGCAGACAGCAGATGGGGCAGGTACTTGTCCCAGTCCTGCGGGTGCCAGAGCATAAAGGCCTCCAGCATCTGCTTCAGGGTCCCCATGAACCTCCCCACCAGCCCGCTGGGCCTGGCGCCATACGTTGGGGTCCAGGTGAGCCAGGCCCAGTGCTTCTCCCATAAGCACCGGAGCAGGGCCGACATGAAGTGGGATCCCTGGTCCGTGAGGACCTCCTTGGGAAACCCCACCCTGCTGAAAAGGGCCAGCAGTGTGTCTGCCAACATGTCTGCCACGGCCTCGGGACAGTGGGTAACCATATCCATGGCTACCAGGATGCGTTTGTTCCCCGTCTCGGTCACCTGGCTGACAGGTCCCACTATCTCTAATGCTGCCTTGCAGAACTGCTCCTCTATATGGGGTAGGAGCCCCCAAGTAGCCTTCCTCCCATCTTGGGCCTTCCCACCCCTCTGGCAGGAGTCACAGGACCGGCAATATCGCTGCACGGCCGCAAATATCCCAGGCCAGTAGAAGTGTTGGAGCAGCCTCAGCTGTGTGCGTCAAATCCCCTGGTGGCCCGCAAAGGGGACATCGTGGGCCAAATACAACAGCTTGAGGCAATACTTTTGGGGGACTACTAGCTGCTGCTGGACCCCTCCATGCCCTCACCTTCCTAGGGGGAAGCCATTCCCGGAACAGGAATCCCCACTCCCACAGGAATCTCTCCTGGCCACCTCCCTCCAGGGGCTGAGCTGCACGGAGGCCAGCCTGGTCCCTCAGACTCTGCAAGGAGTCTGCCTGCACCGCAGCCTGGAATTTAGCCACTGGGGCAGGGATCGGGACCTGCTCCCCACCCTTGACTAGGTCCAGAGTCCCAGCCTGGCTGGACCCCATGTCCCCTGGGATGGGGCCCTGAGCCCCCTGCAGGGAGCCCTCCCCTGGGTCAGGGTTGCCAGCCCCTCTCGCTGGCTCTGGCTGCGGGTGGTGACCAGGGTCCTGTGGGGTCCGTCTGGCCACTCCTCTAGGTCACCCCCCCATCAGCACCTCCGTGGACAAGTGCCGGTGTACCTCCACTTCCTTAGGGCCCTCCTTGGCCCCCCATTTCAGATGCACCTGGGCTATGGGCAACTTAAACAGGGTCCCGTCTATACCCCTCAGGGTCAGCTGTGTGTTAGGTACCATGTGGTCTGGGGCTACTACCTCAGGCCGGGCCAGCGTCACTTCCGCCCCGTGTCCCAGTAGCCTGTCACCTCCCTGCCATCCACCTGCAGGGGCACGAGGCATTCGCTGCCCCCCCCCAGTACATGGAGAAATCTGCCTCCAGAGGATCAGATCTCCTAGGGGAGATGCACTGAGCATCCTTCCCCCCACTCTGAACTGAGGCTTGCTTGCCAGCCCCTGCCTCTGGGGGAGCCTGCCCTTCCCCCAGCTCCAGCCACTTAACCCTGGGAAATCCCAGGTCTTGGTGCCTGGTGCACTGAGCCCTCTTGCGGCCTTTTTGTCCACAGCGATGGCAAGTTAGGTCCTGCAGGCCCCTTTGGGCCAGCTCTGCCTGGGCCCTGGCTGGTTCTCTGGGGCCCTGGCTGGTTCTCTGGGGCGCAGATGACTGGTCCTTGTCTCTTGGGCTCGCCTCATAGAGGACTCTCTCCGTTGTTCAGCCGAAAACCGGACTCTGCATGATTCCCTTTCTCTCCGGGACTCCCGTTCACACCTGGACTGGCTCTCTGTGAACTCGTCCGCCAGCCACCCAGCTTCCTGGGGGTTCTCTGCACTTTGGTCCTCAGACTCGGTGTGCATGCCTCATCGAACTGCTCCATCATGATCAGCTCGAGCAGTTCCTCTGCGGTCTGGGTTCTGACTCCAGACACCCACTTACAGCAGTATTGCACCAGGTGGGAGACCATATCCACATAGGTCTCCCGTGGCCCCTTCTGCACCCCCCAGAACTTTTTCCTGCACATCTCGGGGGTCAGCCCGAACTTGTGCAGCAGGGCCTCCTTGACTTGGTTGTAATCCCCTGACTGTAGGTCCTCCAGCTGACTGAGCACTCTAGCAGCCTCCTGGTTCAGTGTGGGGATGAGCTCCTGCAGCCAGTCAGCTGGGGGGACCCGTTGCAGTCCACAGGCCCTCTCAAAGGAGCTGAGGAACCCGTCTATGTCGCCCATGTCCTTCAATTGGGCCACCACGAGCTTCTTCAAGTGTCTGGCAGCCCCGGGACCCTGGGGCCCCTCCCCATTCAGCGTAGCCGGGGCTCTACCACTTCTCTGCTCTGCCATGGCCAACTCATGCTGTCACTGCCTCTCGGTCCTGGCAGTCCCTCTCTCGATCTTGGTGCTCCTTCTCTCAGTCCTCTACTTTCAATTCCTTCATCTGCAGCTGGATCTCCAGCCGCTGCAGCTCTGCTAGGTTCGACCCTCCCCTGGGTGGACTATGGTTTGCAGGATTCCCGAGAGACTGTCCCGTCTCTCCGGCAGGCTCCAGGGCTCTGCCCTCCCTCAGAGCCTGACACACTCGGGGCGGGGGGAAGGGGAGAAGTGTGGTCTGGCTGCTCCTCAGCCCCATGACTGGTCATTCTCTTCCAGCCAGGCAATCAGCTGGGCCTTGGTTGCTTTTCCCATAGGCAGGCCCCATCTGAACAGCCACACCAGCTCTGCCTTCAGGAGTCGGGCGTAGGCCATCTCCCCGCTGGTCCCCTTGGTGCAGACTCACCGGTCTAGTGCCACAGCACCCCATGATTCCCAGGAACCACTTCGCTGTGTCTCCAGCATGCCTGGCTCTAAGGCCCTTCCTTCTACTGCACCTTGACACTTGCTGCTGGAAGCTCCATCCACGGGGTGCAGTGCATCCCACCCCTGACACCAGTGTGGTGGCGGGTTGGGGTTCCCCTGCCTCCTGCACCCCCCTAATGGCATGAACAGACTCTACCAGTCAGTAGAATATGTCGTACCTCGGTGTTTTCGTACCTCGGTACCTTCAGTGGTCTGGACTGTTAGTGTCAGCGTCGTCTGGTCAAGGTCATCCTGGCGCGCTCCTGACAGGACCTCTACTCCGTTGATAAACTTTCGGCTGCGTGCGTAACAGTCGGTATTCCCTTTATCTAGAGTGTTAGACCCCGTGCACTTGGGTCAACACAAGAGATCTCTGAGAGGTCCCGGAAACGACAGATGCAGGCAAGATTTGAAATCAATCGAGCAGGTTTATTGTCAAATGTGAAGCTCTACCAGTTGGTAACAGAGATCAGTACAATGTTACACCACTAGGCACTATGGCCCGCGTTGACAAGGTACCAGCACCGGGCAGGCCTATTGCCATATAACAGATATTAACAGCAGTCAAAGTTAAGCTACTGTGCATTCTGTAAGTTCAGGCAATGACACCTGCCATTCAGGCACCTACTGCACCCCCCCCCCCAAAGGTCGGCCAGCCAGTACCCTTTGCAGTGTCCTTTTATAGACAGGTACAAATAATTTACATCATTTCTTTATGTACCAGGTTGTGACGGACCGGACCGTGTCTGGGCACAGCTGAGGGAGTCCGCTCAGGGCGAATTGCTCGATTCCGGGGCTTCTTACAGCCCCCGACTGGTGACCTTTCCACACAGGCCACAAACCAGTCCCACAGAGCGCTTCAGCTGCCTGCCTGAAGCCTCCCGAGCAAAACCCCTCTGACACCACAGCAATATCCGTGCCCCAGATGGCCCCGGGCCTATACACAGGTGGGGGGTCCTAGCACCCACCTGTGTATAGGCCCGGGGCCATCTGGGGCACGGATATTGCTGGGGTGTCGGAGGGGTTTTGCTCGGGAGGCTTCAGGCAGGCTGCTGAAGCGCTCTGTGGGACTGGTTTGTGGCCTGTGTGGAAAGCACCAGTCGGGGGCTGTAAGAAGCCCCGGATTCGAGCAATTCGCCCTGAGCGGACGCCCTCAGCTGTGCCCAGACACGGCCCGGTCCGTCACAATGGCGTAGTCGGCAGGATCCACAGATCTTGGTCAATTGAGCTTTGGGATCAGGACCCCACGCTGTCTAAATTTGATTTTTAGTACTGAGAGTTTGGTTGGGTAAAGTGCAGCCGAAATGAGTCAGTACCAGTATGAGAGCCTAAGTAGAGAGGCTCTGAAGGATTTGTGCTCGGGGAGAGGCATTGCCTTTAGGAAAAGGGCCTCTAAACTAGATCTGGTAGTGTTATTATTAACCAGAGATGTGGATGAAAAGGAGCAGAAGCAAGCCAAGGAGGCTGCTGAAAGAAGGCGGAAGGCAGATGAAGAAATTGCTAAGAGAAAGCAGGAGATGGATCGGGAACTTGAGATGAGAAAAGCAGAACATGCAGAGAGAATGGCAGAGCATGCAAAGAAGATGGCCCTAGCCAAGGAGGAAAATGCTAGACTTGACCTCCAGCTTAAGAGACTAAAAGAACAAGAGAGACTGTATTCTCCTGAAGGTTCAATGTATAACTCTGTGGGTATGCGGTGTGCTTATGATATGGCAGACGTATTTTGCCCAGCTGATGTGATGACCCAACCCCAAAGCATGTGTGAATGCAAACCTTTTGTGTTACCTGTAGCTAGCAGGGAGGTTTGGGAACGGGGTGCATGTGGGTATGGAAAGTTTCCTGGAGCTGGTCAGTCTCCCTGTAACCAGGGGGAAAGTGTCTCTACATGTGTGCCTGTGGCAGATGGCTGTGTGTCTGTGCAAGGGGGCAGTGAGCCTGTGGGTGAGTGCCCGTCTGATGCCTCAGAGGGGAGGCTGGAATCAGAACCAGGGCAGGAAGAGCCCAGAAATCAGAGAAATGTTTCTCTGAGGCAGCCTGGAGTGGCTGGCCAGAGTGAAGTTTTAGTTGAGGAGTTGGTGGCTGGTGAGGTTTGTGGAATTGAACCTGCACAAGCTGAAAGTGAGTTGTGTGAAGCACAGTGTGTGCAAGCTGGCAATTTGGATGGTGGAAGTAGCTATGGGGAAGTGAAGGAAGCTGTCCCAGTGGCTAGCTGAATGCCTGAAATTAGCCAGGGGTGTTTGGACAAGGGAGAAAGTGTCTCTGGTTGTCTGTCTGTGTGTGGGGAAGAGTTTCTTCCTTTGTCTGAGGAAGGTGCCCCACAGCCTGTGAAGGCTGAGAGCAATGTTGTTGTCCCAGAGTTGGGTCTGGATATGGCTAAGACCCAGGAAGGGGGTGGCCCAAGGTTTGTGTCTGCTGGGGAGAGGGATGAGGTGACTCAGGTAGAGTCAGTCAGTGTTTTACCAGAACCCCAGAGACCAGTGGTGACCCTGATATTGTGCCTGATGCTGCTGTGTTGCTGGCTGAGGGGGGAGCTACTCTGTGGGAGCAGGGAGACCCCTTAGCCCAGGCACAAGGAGAGAATGAGGGTGTGTTAACTCTGGTGCCTAATGATGGTGTGGACGTTTACAGCCATCTAGAGAGTTGCACAGGGAGTGAAGGTGCTTCTGACCCTGTCTCTTGTGGATCTGTCTATGTGCCTGAGAGGGGATTGTCTGTGAATCCACCAGAGGGGCCAGAGATGACTCAGGGAATAAGGGAATTGCAGGAGGAGTTGGTTGTGGCTCAGCAGGGTAATGCTGCTGTGGAGCCAGAGAAGGGTGAACTGTTGCTTAAGGAAGCTCATAGGGAAGTGAGTCCTGGCAGTGCTTATAGCAAGCAGTTTTCAGTAACTGAGAGAGGTGAGAATGCCTGGCTTAGAGAAGGCATTCAGGAGAAAGCTCTGCCTGTAAAAGGCAGCAGCTTCTTGTGTGAGGCACTTGTTGCAGTGCCTGACAGACAGAACTTGTCTGTTAACAGTGACTCCACTGACTTGGGTTTAGGGAAACCCAGTGTGGATGGTGGTGGAGAGGTCTCGGAGGGACTGAGGGTTGTTCCAGAGGAGGCAGGATCAGCCAGAGAACTGGAACAGGCTGATAACCCAGTAACTGTGTGTGACCAGCTTGCTGGGAAGTCAGTGTGTGTGGGACGGGATTATTCCCAGGTGAATGAGGAGAGTGGGAAGTTAGTGTCTCAGATTCAGGAGAAGGACTGTGTAGCTAAGTATGCAGAGCAGAACGGCTGTGTGGTTACTTTCTCTAGGATGCAGGAGATGGCGATTAAGCTCCCATCTCTGGACACGGTGGACACTCATACTCAATCAGGGAAGTTGATATCTGGTTCCATGTGGAAACAGAGGTTAGAGAGGGACAGAGGAGAGACTTGGGAGTCTACAGCTTACTGCTGTTACCCCACTGAGTGGGGGAAGGGGGAGAATTCCAGGGCCATTGTGAGCCAGGGAGTCACGCCCAGCCAGCCCATTGTCTTGGTCTGGCCAGAGGTTTCAGGCCTGGAGCCCAGAGGACAAGGGGGAGGGGCAGGACTTGCTTTGGCCAAGAAGATTTGTAGTTTAAACCTGAAGGGCCAAAACTGCAATGGTGTGGGGCCAGAGAAGGGGCCTGACGGAGAATTTCAGTATACACCTGGTATAGGATTGTTCTTGTTACTGATGTTAATTCTTGTAACCAATGTATTATTGTTGCAGAGAATTGTAACGGTATACAGTGTGCATGAGCTTATGAAAATACCATGTAATCTGTCTGGAGATGTACCAAACGACAGACAGTATGTAGGGGGACATTGTGATGTTGCTATCTCGTGGTTAACACTTGTAACTGGTCTTGGAACTTCTTACAGGACAAAAAGGGTTCCCGCCAGAAGGTCCTGTATGAGAAGGGAAACTGAGGCACGCCACCATTTTGTTTGGGGAGGCCTGTGATGCCCTCAGTGATGTTACTGGCATCACTTCCTGCATCAATTTTGCGTTGGGGGTGTCACATTACTGAATTGGAAGGAAGCAGCCAGATCGCTGCTGCACCCCTAGGTGGGGGTGTTGGCCCCAGAAATTGGTATGAAAGGGAGCCATGTGGGGTATTGAATGGGAGCTTGTTGTTTTCTGATCCTGTGTACACTGTTTATGTGAGTATATAATGTCTGTGTGTGTAGATCTGTAATCTGTGTGGAAGCTGAATATTTCTCTGAATATGGTTAAGCATTGCTATGGACAGGCTGAGTAGTGAAGCCCTGTGGAACAATGGCACTTGATGGCCCAAGGACACACCTAAAGCATGAGGGCGGACACCTAAGAGCGGCCTGCAGAGAGAGGCTGAGGACCAGGTGACCTGCTGCATACCAGAAGAGGCCAGGAAGGGGGTATAAAGAGGCCATGTGGTCGATGCCATTTTGTTCTCAGCTCAGCACTTCATCCCAGAGGCAGCACTGCAGGGATTGAAGAGCCCGGAAGACCTGTGAACCCATCCTGATTGTAGGATGTGCAATAAGAACTTTTAAACCAGCAGCTGCAACATCTCTGCTAGAGCCTGCATCGAGAACTGGGAGATTCGGTGCATGTAACGTACTGTACTTTAATAACCTTACTCTCAGGCTTTTCTTTCTTGTAATAATAAACCTTTAGATATAGATTCTAAAGGATTGGCCCAGCGTGATTTGTGGGTAAGGTCCAGAGGGTAAATTGACCAGGGATCTGTGGCTGGTTTCTTGGAACCGGACAGAACTGGTTCGGGGTAGGTGGGATTGGGTGTTAGGACCCCCCACCTGTGTATGAGGCCCGGGGCCATCTGGGGCACGGATATTGCTGGGGTGTCGGAGGGGTTTTGCTCGTGAGGCTTCAGGCAGGCTGCTGAAGCGCTCTGTGGGACTGGTTTGTGGCCTGTGTGGAGAGGTCACCAGTCGGGGGCTGTAAGAAGCCCCGGATTCGAGCAATTCGCCCTGAGCGGACGCCCTCAGCTGTGCCCAGATACGGCCCGGTCCGTCACAGTAAGTTCAGGCAATGACACCTGCCGTTCAGGCACCTACTGCACCCCCCCCCCCCCCCCAAGGTCGGCCAGCGAGTACCCTTTGCAGTGTCCTTTTATAGACAGGTACAAATAATTTACATAATTTCTTTATGTACCAGGTTACCACCCTCTGTTGCCTAGATACCACCCCTCACCTTACGGAAGGGGAGCTTACTTACTGTCCTTCATGCTGGCAATCTCGACCCAGTCCTGAACTTAGGTCGGTATGTACATTAGTTTTTAGGGAGTCTTTGTACCAAGACAGTTGTTAAGATGTTCTGTTACTCCCCTTTGGCTTACAGTCTGTACCCAGTGCCTCCCTGTGTCCTTCCATGCTTGACCTAACTTACACAAGCACAGTTATCAATAGGGCTTCTTTCTTAGCTCCTGTGTTACTGAACCAAAGTCTTGCTCCCTAGATTGCAGTCCTGTTGCTGTTTTCATGTTACAGGCCTCTATTTAGGCCTGCTGACTCCATGTTACTGACCCTCAATTTACTACAGAATAGAGGGAGTTTATTGCTTCTCCAGGATACAACACAGCATAGATGCAATCTGGTTACAGGGCTGGCCTAGGATGCTTCAGCCCCCCCCTGAGATGAGGGAGCTTGTGCCCCCAAATCCCAGACCGTTGCCTAGGCTGCCTCCTCCATGATACCAGACAGAAACTAAAACTCTCTTCCAGCCCTGCTCCCCAGCCAGGTGTTGGTCTCCGCCTTCCTTCCTTCATCTCCCTCCCTGGGACGCTGAGCTTGGATGTCTGTGTTAATACACATTTGGGAGAGTCAGGGTATGTCTACACTACAAAGTTAATTTGAACTAACGGATGTTAGTTCGAATTAACTTTGATAGGCGCTACATTAGCGCTCTGCTAGTTTGAACTTAATTCGAACTAGCGGAGCGCTTAGTTCGAACTAGGTAAACCTCATTCCACGAGGATTAAGCCTAGTTCGAACTTACTAGTTCGAATTAAGGGCTGTGTAGCCGCTTAATTCAAACTAGTGGGAGGCTAGCCCTCCCCAGCTTGCCCTGCTGGACACTCTGGCCAACACCAGGCAAACTCTACTGCCCCCCCTCCTGGCCCCGGAGCCCTTAAAGGGGCACGGGCTGGCTACAGTGTTTGTGCCAGTTGCAAGACTGCCAGCACCCTGCCAGCAGACTCTGCACCTGACACGGGATGAGCCAGCCACCCGATGCCCCCCAGCCCTCCCCCTCTTCCCGGGACCACCTGGTGGCTCCCAGGAGCCTGCCCGGGCCCACAAGAGGCAGGCACCCACGTGGTCTAGTACGGAGATTGTGGACCTCATCGAGGTTTGGGGGGAAGCCTCCAATGTCCACGATCTCCGCACTAGCCACAGGAACGTGGCAGTCAACGGCTGCATGGCTGACAGCCTGACCGCCAGAAGCCACCACCGCAGCAGAGAGCAGGTCCGCTGCAAAATCAAGGACCTGCGGCAGTCCTACTCCCGGGCCTGCCAGAGAGGGGCCGACCCGGAGGCCTGCCCCCACTTCTAGGCTCTGGACCACATCCTGGGGGGCTCATGCCGTCCCTGCCCTCAGGATGGTGATCGACCCCGGGGCAGAGGGACCACTCCCTCCTGACAGAGGAGGAAGAGGAGGACGCCGAGAGCCAGGAGCCTGCCCAGGACCCAGGACCCCCAAGGCATTCCACAGAGCCAATCGCCTGTGTCGTCAGAGGCCAGGGAGGCCTCCACATGTGAGTACCATCATACTCCCCTTATGTGTATGGGGGCTGGGGGGAGAGGGAGCCCAGGGACCGTGCGCCTGGGTCTTGCCCACCATGGAGCAGCAGCTGGGTGTCATGCAGGGGCCCTGGCCTTGCAGAGGGGGGCTGGGTTTCACCCACCTGGGCCCCAGGGATAATTGACTGCTGCTCCTGTTTCATCACAGCCGCAGCACCTGGGACTGCAGGGCGCACCACCCTGTCTGCAACAGCCAGCCGTGCCCGGGCCAGCAGGAGAGCCAGGAATGAGGAGTACCAGCGGCGGCACCTCTACTTCCTGGACCACCAACTCCGCACCCAGGATCACTGGGTCCAGGAGGACCTTCGGCTGCGCCAGCGGAGCTTGGAGGCGCTGGAGGAGCAGGGCCGTGCCCTCAAGAGGCCACCTCCAGACCTGGTCGACCAGTTCCTGCCTCCTCCTGCTCCCTCCACACCCCCCGTCCTTCCTGCCCCACCCTCCACAACCATTCCTCCCCGAGGCTCCTGCACCCACAGTGCTGCAAGACGGGAGAGGTAGCCGGACCCCCACCCCTGAGCTTTCCCTTCTCTTTCCTCCCCTTCCAGCTCCCTCCTCCCAGGTTTCCCTCTCCCCCCCTCATTCCTCCCCTCCCACCCCAGTTATGTAAAATAAAAAGAGGTTTTGGTTGGAAAAACAGGTGTCTTTATTTTACATTAGGTAGGTGTGACGGACCGGGCCGTGTCTGGGCACAGCTTAGGGCGTCCACTCAGGGCGAATTGCTCAAATCCGGGGCTCTTTACAGTCCCCCTGACTGGCGACCTCTCCAAACAGGCCACAAACCAGTCTCACAGAGCGCTTCAGCAGCCTGCCTGAAGCCTCCCGAGCAAAACCCCTCCGACACCCCAGCACTATCCGTGCCCCAGATGGCCCCGGGCCTATACACAGGTGGGGGGTCCTAGCACCCAATCCCACCTACCCCGAACAAGTTCTGTCCGGTTCCAAGAAACCAGCCACAGATCCCTGGTCAATTTACCCTTTGGGCCTTACCACAAATCACGCTGAGCCAATCCTTTAGAATCTATATCTAAAGGTTTATTATTACAAGAAAGAAAAGCCTGAGAGTAAGGTTATTAAAGTGCAGTACGTTACATGCACCGAATCTCCCAGTTCTCAATGCAGGCTCTAGCAGAGATGTTGCAGCTGCTGGTTAAAAGTCCTTATTGCACATCCTACGATCAGGATGGGTTCCCAGGTCTTCCGGGCTCTTCAATCCCTGCAGTGCTGCCTCTGGGATGAAGTGCTGAGCTGAGAACCAAAATGGCCTCGACCACATGGCCTCTTTATCTCCTTCCTGGCCTCTTCTGGTCTCAGCCGGTCACCTGGTCCTCAGCCTCTCTCTGCTGGCAGCCCTTGGGTCTCCGCCCTCCTGCTTTAGGTGTGTCTTTGGGCCATCAAGGGCCATTGTTCCACAGGGCTTTGCTACCCAGCCTGTCCATAGCCATGCTTAACCACATTCACAGAAATATTCAACTTCCACACAGATTACAGATTCCTACCTACACACATAGACATTATACATTCACATAAATAGCGTACATAAGATCAACAAACAATTCAATCCCCATTCAATCCCCCCATACCAATTTCTGGGGCCAACACCCCCACCCAGGGGTGCAGCAGCGATCTGGCTGCTTCCCTCCAATTCAGCAACGTGACAGTAGGGAGGGGAAAGGGAAAGAGGGGGGGGGAGGTGGAAGAAGGCCCCAGTGGGGCATGCAGGGAGAGTTCAGTCCTCCTCCTCCACCAGGAAGCTCTCCCACATAGCTTCCCGGATCCGGACAGCCCCCCGGTGGGCTTCCCGGCCTGCAGTGGTGCGGGGCTGACCATAGTGGCCAGCCATGCGCACAGCCACAGCCATCCAGGGTGGCAGGAAAGCCTTCCCCTTTCGCTCACACAAATTGTGCAGCACACAACATGCTGCTACCACGGGAGGGATGTTGTGCTTAGCACCACCACCATGCAACAAAGGGCTATCAGGAGGAGCCCATCTGCCCCTAGGCTCACGCCTCCTGCACCAGAGGCTTCTGTGCATTTGTAACCCATTGTGATGGTCCCCATGGCATTGGTGTATTGGGTCTTGAATCCAGTACACTTGATTGGCTCTTCAAGGCACTGCTCCGTGGTCAGAATGAAGCAGGTACAGCACCACTGGCCATTTAGGATAGCGGTAGCAGGCGGCACTGGGAACAGGGAGAGAGGAACAGTCAGTTCAGGGGACAAGCCCCAGAGGGTGTTAGAGCAGGAGAGCAGCTGGAGGGCTATACCACTCAGCCCCAGATCCCCCTGCAGGGGGCGCTGCAGCTCTGGGAAAGTGGAAGACAGGGCAGAGGTTTGCAGCAGGGAGCCCCGGATCTGCCACCCAGGCAGGGGTGCAGTTTTACTCAATGGAGCGCCTGCTGCAGGGTGGGAGGAGCAGGCTAGGGGAAGCGAATAGGGCAAGGGGAGGTTCCAGACAGTGGGAGAGGCCGAGGGCTGGAGGAGGAGCTGTGGAGAGGGGAGATTTACTTGTGAAGTTGACTGTTCTGCAGGCATCTCCCACGCAGGTGACAAAATTCAAGACGGGGTCAGCTTTGTACTGGATGGACGTTACACAACCCTTGAAAATGGTCTTCCTCTCCACTGCATGGGGAGATGTCTGGAATTTACCCCCCTTCCACTCCTGCCCCATCGCCATGGACCCAGAGCCATCTGCCATGCCACACCCATCTCCTTGGCATTTCCTAGTGGCTGGCTCCAGTGCCTCCCACTTGCCACGCTGGCTTTGGCCCATCTCATCCCTAGTGGGCCCTGGGCTGGATTGTCACCTGGGCAGATTCCTAAGGGCAGCCCCAGTGGACACAACTGCAGCTACCAGGATGTTTGGAATCCCGGAGCCTCTTCCCCCAGCTGCCTGCCCCGGCTCCGGCTCTGCCCCCAGAGCCACCGTGAGGGCCTGGGAGCTGTGGGCGGGATGATCCGGCTTTGTCTCCTTTCCCCTTTGCCAGGACAGGAATCAAACATTGTCCCAGGAGTCTGGGCACCCAGCCACCCTGCTCTGGCCCCGGGGAGGCATAGTGCAGAGCCCAGGCACCCGGGCTCCCTCTCCGACGCCAGACCCCAGCCCACCTACCTAGCGAGATTCCGGTGAGGATGGTGCCGCACGAGTCTTGCCTGGTGGTGCAGGAATGCAGGCTGCTCATGTAGTGTGCCTCAACAGGACAGAACACCTCGCACTGCAGGCAGTCCCCTGGAGAAGCTGAGCGGGGGAGGGGGAGAGAGACCAGATGCCCCGTTTTTTGAGAGACAGGCCCATCCTGCAGCTGTCCCAACTTTTTCCTAAAACCAGGCCGAGTGCCCCTTCTTTTCCATCTCCCCCCTATTCCATGCTGGTGGGTCCTCCTGCAGGCCAGTCCCAGCTCCCCAACTGCCTATCCACCAGCATTGAGTGTAGGGGTCTCTCACCCCGCCCCAGCCCCCAGAGCAGCCTGGCAGCCCTGGCCCCAACCCCACACAGCGACCTCAGCCTTCCTGGCTGGCTGGAGTGTAGGCAGGGCCACATTCACTTTCTGGAGAAGGCAATGCCTTCCCTTGCCTGCATTACCTGCCATCTGGGGATGCTCCGACCAGCATGGGAGCCACGACTTCCACCCCAAGCCCCGAGGCAGGCATGGACAGCTGGTTTGCCCATGTGACGGCTGGTGGGATGACACCACACCGCGGGAGAGGGCACAAAGGCCCTGGGACTCCACCAGTTTGCCCTATTCCTGCTCTAGCTTCGCTCCTGCTTGAGCCTAGGGGCTGTGGTTTTACTTCGTGGGGAGCAGCCACACAAAGGGGCCAAAGACTTGACTGAAGGCAGCAGTTTGCTCCATCCAACTTTGCAATTGTTGTATCTGATTCCTGTAACAATTCGAACTCCCTCCCTCCTTCCTTCCTCCCTTTCTTTCTAGAACCTTTAGATTTGAGATACTTGAGGCTATGTCTAGACTGCAGAGTTATATTGAAAAAAAGATATGCAAATTGTGAACCACCATTTGCATATTCTTTTCCAGGTTTGTTTGTTTTTTGGAAGAGGTTTTTCTGAAATTTGGCCCATCAACATGGGGCCATATGTTGGAAAAACCTCCTCTTTTGGAGAGGTCTAGGCTGGATATTAGGAAAAACTATTTCCCTAGGAGAGTGGTGAAGCACTGGGATGGGTTCCCTAGGGAGGGGGTGGAATCTCTATCTACAGAGGTTTTTATGTCTTGGCTTGACAAAGCCCTGGCTGGGTTGATTTAGTTGGGATTGGTCCTGCCTTGGGCAGGGGGCTGGACTTGATGGCCTTCTGAGGTCTCTTCCAGCTTTATGCTTCTATGATTCAGTGGAGCTACAGCCCATTGACCCTGGCCAGGCACCTGGCAGAAATGCCTGTGAGGCCGCCTTGAGCTCCTGAAAGGGAAAAATCAAACCCGCCGCCTTTCAAACTCACAGGGGGAAAAAAAAAAATCTCCTTTCCAAGGAGATTCCTGACCAGGATGGACTTACCTCTCCTCGTCCCTGGAACTTCTTGTTTCGGAGACCAAACATGAAGGGCACAGGATCACATGCCTCTCAATGTTTCTATCCATGTACGGAATACATTTTGCTCTCTGCAGAGGAGTGTGTGGATGTGCACCACTCATAGGGTATGTCTACACTGCCACCCTAGTTCGAACTAGGGTGGCTAATGTAGACATTCGAAGTTGCAATGAAGCCCGGGATTTAAATATCCCGGGCTTCATTTGCATCTTGCCGGGCGCCACCATTTTTAAATCCCCTTTAGAGTGGATTCGGTGCCCGCGGCTACACGTGGCACGGAGTGGGTAGTTTGAATTGGGCTCTCTAATTCAAACTACCGGTACACCTCGTTCCAACTTCGAATGCCTACATTAGCCACCCTAATTCGAACTAGGGTGGCAGTGTAGACATACCCTATGAGTGGTGCCAGCAACTGGTGCTTAGTCTGCCCCTGGGCTTGGGTGCCTTCATTCCCAGTGTCCCCCAGCCAGCAGCTCGGACCTGGGGGCCCGTTGGAGACATCGGGAAACCAGCTCCACTCACCCATGGCCAGCAGAACAACGAGGAGGCAGGGGATCAGAAAAGACCACCTGGTGCTGGGAGCAGTTGCTGGGCATGGAGCGGCCATATTCCTGCTGCAGAATTTGTCCTGGAGGAGCTGAAACGAGACCATAAGTGGGACTGACCATGGGTGAGCTGGTCAGCAGGCAGGGGAACCACAGAACTCTGGGGGAGCCGCCCCTCTGGCCTCACTGCGGCTGGTGTGCCCATGGGCCCGCAGGGAGGGGTCAGACACGACCCTCCCATTCACCTGCTGCAGTGTAAGATGAGTGTCTCTGGGGTTGCAGAAGACTCACCTGCAAGAACTGGAGACCAGAGGGAGACAAAGCCGGCTGCTCCCTCACTGCCTGCTCCATCCCCATGCCCTTATTCCCCCTCACCCCAAACTGTTCCTTCCCTCATTCTCACACACCTAATATGGCTGTCATGAGGTGAGGGGATCCCCTAGACCCCTGGGAGTAGCTGGAATGGGGGGGGGCAGGAATTCCCACACCCACCTGGTGCAAATGGCGTGGGGAGTGGGGGTCCACACATACCTGGAAGCGGCTAGCGCAGATCACAGCCCCAGCTGGTTCACTCAGCTCCTTCAACACGTTCCCTAGAAGAAGGGGAGGGAAGAATCACCCACTGCTGGGGCATTGGGCTCCTCCCCTGCCAAGCACCCACCCATGCCCAACATCCCCTGGCTGGCTCCCTCTCACCGTTGCCCCCAGCTCCCTGGTTGTGAAGACTGCAGATGGGGTTGGCGGCCCCGCTCTCCACACAGCTCTGCAGCACCCGGTTCATCTTCTGCTCCATCTCGGGGTCCCCCCGCTGCACCGCCCCGAAATCCAGCTCGCTGGCGTTGTCCCCCTGCACCTGGGGTGAGACAGAGCGATAGACACGGACACAAACCTTTGATACAGCCTCCCCACCTAATCCTCCCACATATCCTACCCAATCCTACTCACTGGTGCTGCCTCCCTGCACGTGGGAGAGAGACTAGAGGGGGGGAGGGTCACCCTTACAAACAAAAATCTCCTGATATTTACTCCACTCCCCAGCCAGCAGCTCTCCCAAATCCCGCTCACAGATACTATCCCCTAGTGGGGAGAGCCATGGGGGGGGGGGGTTCTCCTCTGCCCCCCCAAAGAACCTTCCACTCCCTGAAATACAGCTTGCTGACCCAGCCACCCTGCATCGGGGAAGGGGAGAGAGAGAGACAGAGATCATCCCAACACAGCCTCAATGTCCCCTATTGCTGCCATCACTACCTGCTCTCATGCCAGAGGGGTGGGGGCACAGATGCCTGGGGGACTGACTGAGCAGGCTGAGTGAGCCCCACCACTGGGTGCTTCCTGGGGATGCATAGAGAAAGAGACTGGGCAGTTCCTGCTACAGACATGCGTGGGGGGGAAGGGGTGTGCGGGCCCCATTGTGGGAGGGGTATATGGCAGAAAAGGGGTAGCAGTGTCAGGGCTGAGGACGGCAGGACCCCCTGTGGCTGGGGGGCAGGGCTGTGTGGGAATCATGTTGGGTGTAGCGGGAGCAGTTCAGGCAGTGAGTGCGACAGGGGCCTTGCCCAGGGCTTTGCTGATCCATCCCCAGGGCAGTCCCTGCTCCCCACTCACCTGAATGGAGGAAGCGGCACCTCCCCCGACTCCAATCCGGTACACGGGGCCCCCCACTTTCACCACCAGCATTCCTGGGAGGAGAGCGAACAGTGAGACCCCACAAAAGCCACCCAGGACCACGGCTGGACACTGCTTCTCCTTCTCCCCACCTTGTGGAGGGTGGGGGTGGGGGGGGGGGGAAGAACTGCTCTCCCATTGGTCAGGGGAAAGAGCAAAGAGGTTCTCAGCCTGGGGGAACAAAAAAGACTGAGAGGATTTACTGGGGGGCGGAGGTTTGGGGACTAGGGGGCACTCACCAGGCTTGGGGCGCTCCTTGTGCACATGAGCATCTTCTATGGCACCGATCCCCCCGCTGAACATGATGGGCTTGATCCACTCACGGCGCTGCCCATTGGGGAGCCGCTGGCCAAAGGAGCGGGCAAACCCTGCGCACGATGAGGGATTGAGTTAAGAGACTGGCCCACCCAGCCCCTCCCTGCGCTGCTCCACACTGGGAGCGAAAGTCCTTAAGCGCCTGGCATTTCCCTTGTCCAGACTGTTACACACCTCCCCTCTCCTGCTCCACCCCAGAACTATGCACAATTCTTTCTGCTACTGCACCGTGCACTCCAATCCCCACTCCAGAGCCAGGCATGTCCAGTCCCCTCCAGGTGCTCCCCAGCCATCAGATAGTAGACTAGCACCCACAGCATTCTGGTACCCCAGAAGGGAAAGGGATGGTCAGGCAGAGGCCTCTTGTGAGGATGGAGCAGCAGGAAAGCTGATGTGATCTCTTGGGAGCATGCCCATGTGAAAACACAGCCCCTCTCCAAGCCCTGGGAACACACCCCAACCCCCACTCACCAGCCAGGACAGGCTCCCCAAACTTGTTGCCATAGTCAGAGGCACCGTCACTGGCCTTGATGGCCACCTGCAGGGGGCGAGCAAAGTTCTCGGGGTAGGGCAGTGCCGGGTCCTCCCAGAGCAGCGGGTAGCCTGGGGACAGAGAGAGATGGTCGGGGGGCAACCTGGAATTCCCAACAATGGCTTCAGGCATGTCAAAGGGCAGCAGCCAGATGGCCCAGTAGGTGATGGGCAGGCCAGAAAGGATATTCTCTGAGCCCACAGCGAGCCAGTGACTGGATGACCCACAGTTCCCTGGGACCCGGACTAGAGCGGGGAGTCCAGCAGGTAGTGCCCCACAGGGACAGCTGGTGGGGAGGCAGAAAGTGACAGAGTTAAACCCGTGTCACAAGGTACCGCAGGATAAGCAAAGCTGAACCATCCTCCCAGGCTGGAACCCAGTAGAGCCGGCTGCCCCAGCTCCCTTGCACCGCAATGATTAGATGGAAGTGCTACCTTGGGCTCTAGCTACTAGGCAGGAGAATCACAGGGTTAAAAATGTTGGTTGGGGCTAGGAAAGAATGTTCTACTGATTCAGTCCCCTGTGGGACTGGCCCTATAGTGTGCCCCCTCACTTCCCCCAAAGCCAGGAGACTCTGGGAAGGATGGGGAGCATGGAAAGCCATGCACGGGTTGGTCTGTTTCCTTCAAAGGCTCCTGCCATCACAGAGTGACACAGGCACCGTGGAACGTTATCACGGCTCGTGGGGAGCAGGTTTAGCACAGGGGAGGGCAGCTAGGCAGGAAGGTCTGGGGGAGGCAGTAAATATCACCACAGGTAGTAAGGGGCCAGGCCTAGAGGGAGAGATATGGGTGCCTTCGACAGGGAAGGGAGTAGGGGGAAGATACAGGAGCAGTCCCCTGTAACTGTGATGGGGCAAGGACAGGCAAGGGATCTGTGGTTGGAGCAGGCCTGGCTTGGCAGGAGTAACAAAACCAGGGGAGGCCTCATTTTGTGGGAAGGTGACAAGACCTGCCAGCTGAAAATACCCCATCTTTGCTAAGGGTGTTTCCTTTGCTGAGGAAAGAGGCAGGGGGCAAACACACAGACGGTCTGAGGCATTTACTGCACACCACCAACACTGAGCAGGAATAAAGAGTGGATCAAGGGTGAGCGTGGAGGGTCCCAGGCCAGGTGCAGGAGGGGCGAGTCCTGGTCCCAGAGGCAGGAGGAGCCCATAGCCAGGGAGAAGAGAGGAGGAGGTGGAGGAGGTAACATGGCTGGGGGAGGAGTTCCCGATGCGATCTCCCTGTTCTCACCTGGGATTTGCAGGTTTCCGAAGCTGTACCCGGCTGTGCCAGTGATGACGTGGGCCCCGCGTCCCGTGCACTGCACATCCCGGATCTGCCCACCTGTTCCTGTCGTGGCACCACTGAATGGGGCCACCGCTGGGGAGGAGAGTTGGAATAAGAGCCAACAAGAGACACCCCCAAAACACACACCCCACAGTGACATTCCCATGCCAGCCCCACAGACAGGAACCTCCCATACCTCATGGAGGAGAGCCTGCGTATGCAAGAGTAGGAAAAGCATGTAGCATCCACCCACTGCAAGACCCCCATGTACTGCAACCCCCTAACACATCCACCCCACAGCCATCCTGCCTCCCCACAACACAGACCCTGACCCATGAACATCCCCCATCAGACAGCACACAAATTCACTCTTCGTACATACTCCTCCCCAGGATTCCCCGCAATGTTCCCAGCAGACTGTCACATAATCCCCTGCCCACAGCCCATGTATAGACAAGCCCCCCGCCACCTCACTTCCCACACACAAAACCACACTGACCGGTGGGGAAGTTGTGCGTTTCTGCAGTGAAGACAACGTGCCGGGTGGATTTTTTCTTTTCAAAGGGACTAGGACAGGATGGGTCACGGGGCCACAGAGAGCACACTGCCCTTCCCTCGATGGCACTGAGGGGTGAAAATAAGCCATGGCCATCAGCAGGGCTCGACCAACTGCGCCGAGAGCTATTCGCCAGCTCCGCACCGTGCAGAGCCAATGAATGGGGCACACGGAGTGACCGGCTGAAATTGATTCACCACGGGGAAGTAGAAACAGCGGTTTGTCGAGCCCTGGCCATCAGCCACTAAGCCAGTGTCGGCTGTGCTCGCTGGTGGACAGAGACAGGGATGAGACACACTCAGGGACTCTCACCTGTCCCCAGGGCAGGGACTTTTGGGTCATGGGGCAGGGAATGAGATATGGCTCCTTTCCCCTCTAGGGGGCACTGGCTCTCACCTGTCCCCAAGGTGGGGACTGCCTGCCTCAGGGTGGCAGGGAATACGGCGTGGGGCCAGTCCCCTCTAGGGGGCGTGAGCTCCTGTCCAGCCCCAAGGAAGGGGCACTGACTAGCCGGTACCTGTTGGACTGGGCCAGGTCGAAGCACTCCACGCTGGTTGGGTTGCACCCGATTCTCTGGAAATACTCAGTGTAGAAATCCAGGTTCCAGGAGTCAAAGGCCAGGCCTGCAGGGAATACGGGTTAGGGTGGAACAGGGGACAGTGACCTTTGACCCCCAGCACTCACCAGTATGGACAGAATCCTCCCTGGACAGCAGGGGGCCTGGAGCTGGGGATCAGCCATAGGCCCATCTCCACCCTAGTAATCCAGCAATTTCAAACTTGTGCACAGGCCCCCCTCCACAGACCCAACTCTTGCACCACTGCAGAGCCCTCCCCCACACCTCACCCACACCCTTATCCCCAAGACTCATCCCCCAGCCTGTCTCCATGATGCATAGCTCCCCCATTAGTCCTGGTTCTGAGCACTCAGACCCTCCCCACCAATACAGGCTCTTGCCCCCAGCTCCCCAACCCCCATACCCAGCTCCTGGTTGGCTCTCTCCAGCGCGGTGCGCCCCTCCTGTAGCAGGTCTATGTCGTGGGTGGGCACAGGGCGAGTGTCCACGGCAAAGCTGCGGATCGGCTCCTCATAGCGCTGTTCTGTCATCCGGTCACTCAGCACTGCCACCAGGGCCGCCTCCTCTGGAGCCGTGGGGCGCTGGGCACACTGCCGGGAAAGGGGGCATGAGAGCCTCTCCCCCTGGGTAATAATGGGAACTTCCCACCGCTCCCCACTGGGGACACGCATTTTGGGAGAGAAAGAGGCGGAGAACAAGGACCCGCCAGTCCTCTGGAAGCAGGAAGGGGAGGCAGACAGATCAAGTTGTCCCCCATCCCCTGGAAATCTGAGTGCTGGGAGAAGCAGCAAGAAGCCCAGGAATTCCCTCCCACCTCAGAGCTCATGAACTCAAAAATGCTGGAACACCCCCCCACTTCCCTGAGTACCATGTGCCTCCCACCGGGTGTTGCCCCTGTCCCTAGACACTTATATCCCCTCTTACCTGCAGCAGGTAGCGGCAAGAGCGCTCCACACGGTCAACACAGTTCAGCCCCACCGCTCGGCACACAGACACCACATTGGTAGAGAACGGCGTGGAAAAGTTCAGCCTGCATCAGGAAAGGATAATAGTCAAGAAACAGACCCTGCCCCATGGCTGACCCCCATCCCACAGCATAGCGTCCCTGATCAACCCCCACCACCATCAGCACCCCATAATGCAATACCGACTTCTAGGGGACAGCACCCACTGCTGAACCTTGGCCCTCTCCCTGCAGCATAGCACCCTCCCACACAAACAGAGCCCCATGACTCACCGTGGCCCAATCTCTATCAGCAGGTCAGTGGGTGCCGGGTGCAGGAAGGACTTTGTGGCAACATCTTCAGGTTCGAAGGGGCAGCCAAAGAGCCAGTGCATCAGCTGTCTCTCTTGAGAGCTTGGGTGCGACAGACCTGCAGCGAAGAATGGGGCTGTGATACCCAGCATGCAATGTGGCTCAGAGCTCCTGCCAGGAAGGGAAGCCGTCATGGAATATGATATGCACTCCCAACTTTATAAGAATGGCTCAACTGTGTCAGACCAATGGTGCTTCTAGCCCAGTGTCCTGTCTCTGACAGTGGCCAGTGCCAGAAGCTTCAAAGGGAATAAACAGAACAGAGAAATGACAGGATGTATCACTCAGTCATCTAGTCTCGGCTTCTGGCACTCAGAGGTTTGGGGACCCCCAGATCATGGGGTTGCATCCCTGAACACGTTGGCTAACAGTCACTGACGATCCTCTCCTCCAGGAACACAGCTAATGCATTGTTGAACCCAGTTATACTTTTGGCTTTCACAGCTTCCCAGAGCAAACAGCTCCACAGGTTGATAGTGAGATCCCTTTGCGACTCCTCCCATTCAGCTTTGGGCTGGACAACTCTTCAAAATCGTTTCATCTGCACTTTTTGCTGTCTGTTTATTCCTTTTTCCAGATCATAGGAAATAGGCTGAACAGAATTGGTCCCAGTACAAACCCATGTGGGACATCGCTCTTCAGCTGTAAAACTGACCATTTATTCCTACCCTTTATTTCCTCTCTGTGGTCAGAGCCGTGAAAGGATCCCATGACTTATCCCATGACAACACACAGCCCCAGCCTGCTCAGCCCCGGAGTAAGAGCCTTTGGTGAGAGATGCTATATCTACTGGATCACCCATATCCACTGACACCCTTAAGGAATTCTAATAGATTGGAAAAATACAATTTCCCTGGACAAAAGCCATGTTAACTCTTCCCCAACTATCAGGTTCATTTCTGAGTCTGATAATTCTGCTCTTTACCAGAGTTTCAACCAATCTGACTGGTAACCAGTGTTCCCTGCATGCACGTACCACCTCTCAGGAGACTCAGATGCCATCCAGCTGATTAGCAGAGCACTCACAGCTAGGTTTGTGTGTCTACTGGTTGTGCACGTTCGCATGTGTTGATGTACATGATTTTTAACATCCCTACCTCTATTTTTTACTTTGTTTAGTGATGGCGACACTTTTATGGTTCTCTTACTATGTTTTCTTTGAATTGGGGGGGGAGGGGTTATTCTTTTAATTTGTGGTATTATTTCCATGCAGCTTGCAAGCATTTTACTTTTAGGACCACATCTTTCCATTTCATTTCAAGTAGGGTTCCATGGGGTCTGTTTAATATTTCCATCAATGATTTAGATCAGGCCTGGGCAAAGTGCGACCCGCCAAGCCACCAGATCTAGTCCTCAGGCAGTGGGGAGCCACAGGCATGCTCCCGCACAGCACCGCATGTATTGCAGAAATGCGGCTGCAGAGCTCCCGATCTGTTTTAAAACTGGAGGGAAGAGGGAAAGTTTAGGAGCTGCCCCACACGCAGCACATTCCCACTAGCCCGTATCAGGCAGAAACTAGCCAATGCGAGCTGCTTGTTGGACTATCAGGCAGCCATTCTCCTCTGCTCATTTATTCATGAAGCACATGGACAGGCAGGCAGGCTAGATTGGCAGCTGGCAGATAAGTCTCTTGGCCACAGCCTGCTTTTGGGACCCCAGCCCCTTCCTGCCCCAACTCTCTGACCCCCACTCAACAGGCCCAAACATCTGTCACCCTCTTACACCCATACTCCCTCCCAGATCTGGCACCCCGATCACTTGCCCCAGATCACAATCCCCTCCTATCCTAGGTCATATCCCAAACCCCTTCACTCCAGTCCCCTGCCCTAGGTCACAACCACCTGCTTCACCCCAACTGCCTCCCACCCCAGTCCTTTACCGTAAGCCAGTGGTCCCCAACCTTTCGTGGCTGCCGGCCGCCCGTGGGAGGGGTCGTGCCCGGGGCTGGCACCGCGAATGTGCCGCGCGCCCGGGAGGGGCGGGAGCCCAGATGTTTCGCTGGCCACATATAAATGCCCCGGAGGGCACCATGGCGCTCGCAGACACTGTGTTGGGGACCACTGCCCTAAGCTCTCTTCTGCACCCAAACTCCAACCTAGACCCCTCATCTCCTCCAATAATATCATGGAAGAGTGGGGCCCTCAATCACGTTCCAAAATCTTGGAGTGGCCACCATAAAAAATTATTGCCCACCCCTGATTTAGATATTGGGAGTACTCTTATTTAGAGTACTCTTATTAAGTTTGCAGATGATACCAGGCTGGGAAGGGTTGCAACTGCTTTGGAGGATAGGGTCATAATTCAAAGTGATCTGGACAAACTAGAGAAATGGTCTGAGAAACGGGCTGAAGTTTAATAAGGACAAATCCCTTAACCTGCTGGCAAGAATATTGTGGGAGACAATATCAAAAGCCTTGCTAAAGTCAAGGTATATCACATCCACTGACTTCCCCATGTCTACCGAGCCAGTTACCTCATCATAGAAGCTAATCAGATTGGTCAGGCATGACTTGCCCTTTGTGAATCCATGCTGACTATTCCTAATCACTTTCCTCTCATCCAAGTGCCTCAATATGGATTCCTTAAGGATCCCTTCCATGATTTTTCCAGGAACCGAGGTAAGACTGACTGGCCTATAGTTCCCTGGATCATCCTTCTTCCCTTTTTTGAAGATGGGCACTACATTTGCCTTTTTCCAGTCATCCGGGATTTCTCCCGATCTCCATGACTTTTCAAAGATAATAGCCAAAGGCTCCACAATGACATTTGCCAACTCCCTCAGTAGCCTCGGGTACACTACGTCCGGACCCATGGATTTATGTACGTTTAGCTTTTCTAAATAGTTCCTAACCTGTTCTTTACCCACCACGGGCTGTCCATCTTCATCCCATCTTGCGTCACTTGGCGCAGAAGTCCAGGAGCCGACCTTGTCCGTGAATACAGAGGCAAAGAAAGCATTGAGTACTTCAGCTTTCCCTACATCATCTGTCACTAGGTTACCTCCCTCATCCATTAGGGGCCGCACACCCTCTCTGATCACCTTCTTCTTGTTAACATGCCTGTGGAAACCTTTCTTGTTATCCTTCACATCCTTAGCCAGTCGCAATTCCATTTGCGCTTTCGCCTTCCTGATAACCCCCCGGCATTCTCGAGCTATACCTTTAAACTCCTCCCTGGTCATTTGTCCAAGTTTCCACTCTTTGTAAGCTTCCTTTTTGTGCTTAAGTTCACCAAGGATTTCCCCTGTAAGCCAGTCCGGTCTCCTACCATGTTTGCCTCTCTTGCTACGCGTCGGGATGGTTTCTTTCTGTGCCTTCAATAAGGCTTCTTTAAAATACTGCCAGCTGTCCTGGACTCCTTTCCCCTTCATGTTAACATCCCAGGGGATTCTGCCCATCAGATCTCGAAGGGAGTCAAAATCTGCTTTTTTGAAGTCCAAGGTGTGTATTTTACTACTCTCTTTTCTTCCTTTGGTCAGGATCCTGAAATCTACCATCTCATGATCACTGCTTCCCAGGTTGTCACACTTCCCCTATTAGTTCCTCCCTGTTTGTGAGCAGAAGGTCAAGCTGCGCACGGCCCCTGGTTGGATCCTGCAGCACCTGTGTCAAGAAGTTATCCCCAACATTCTCCAAAAACTTCCTGGATTGCCTGTGTACTGCCGTGTAGGTTTCCCAGCAGATGTCAGGGTGATTAAAGTCCCCCACGAGAACCAGTGCCTGCGATCTGGAAGCTTCGCTCAGTTGTTCGAAGAAAGCCTGATTCGGTGGCCTGTAGCAAACATCAACCACAACATCAATGCTGTTGTTTGCTCCTTTAAACTTAACCCATAGACTCTCAACAGGTTTTTCTCCCTCTTTATACTGGAGTTCAGAGCAATCGTAGTGCTCTCTTACATATAGTGCAACTCCTCCTCCTTTTCTCCCCTGCCTGTTGTTCCTGAACAGTCTATACCCTTCCATGACAGCGCTCCAGTCATGCGAGTCATCCCACCAAGTCTCTGTTATCCCAATTAAATCATATTTCTTGGTCTGGGCCAGGGCCTCCACTTCTTCCTGTTTGTTGCCCAGGCTTCTCGCATTAGTGTACAAACACTTAAGGTAACCAGTTGATCGTCCTATCTTCTCCATTCGAAACTTGGGTCCTCCTTTCTTGCCCCTTCCTCACTGCATTTCTTCCCGGTATCCGACTTTCCCACTCCCCTCAGGGTTTTGGTCACCGTCCCCCGACGAACCTAGTTTAAAGCCCTCCTCACTAGGTTTGCAAGCCTGCCCGCGAAGATACTCCTTCCTCTCTTCGTTAGGTGGATCCCATCTCTTCCTAACAATCCTTGCGCCCGGAACAGAGTCCCATGGTCGAAGAAACCAAAGCCCTCTCTGCAACACCATCTGCGCAACCACGCATTTACGTCCTCAATTCGACGATCCCTGCCCAGTCCTTTCCCTTCAACAGGGAGGATGGAGGAGAATACCACTTGCGCTCCAAATTCTTGGATCCTTCTTCCTAGCGCTACATAATCCGCAGTAACACGCTCAAGATCATTCTTGGCCGTATCATTAGTTCCCACGTGGAGAAGCAGGAAGGGGTAGCGATCCGAAGGTTTGATCAGCTTGGTAAGCCTCTCAGTGACATCCTGAATGCGAGCTCCCAGTAAGCAGCACACCTCTCGAGATTCCAGGTCCGGACGGCAGAGGGATGGCTCAGTCCCTCTTAGGAGGGAGTCCCCGACCACCACCACCCATCATTTCCTTTTGGGCGTGGTGGCCGTGGAACTCCCATCCGTAGGACTACACATCCCATGCCTTCCAGTAGATGGTGTTCCCTTCTGGTTTCTTCCTTGTGAGGTCCCTTCCAGAGCTTTCAGCACTGCAGAGCCTGTGTAGAGAGCTTCAAAGCGATTGCTTACCTCTATAGCATCGGGGGATTCCCGTGCTGGCCTTTTTCCCCTTCTAGAAGTTACATGCTGCCAGTTCTCTTCTTGGTCACGTACTGCCCTCTCTGGCTCTTCTGCCTGCCGTGCTTGAAGGATTAAATGCTGCCTTCTATCGAGGAAGTATTGTGGAGTTTTGTCCAGTTCTGGGCCCCCCACTACAAAAAGGATGCGGACTCATTGGAGAGGGTCCAGCGGAGGGCAACCAAAATGATTAGGGGGCTGGAGCATATGACTTATGAGGAGAGGCTGAGGGAGTTGGGTCTGTTTAGTCTGCAGAAGCAAAGAGTGAGGGGGGATTTGATAGCAGCCTTCAACTTCCTGAAGGGAGGTTCCAAAGAGGATGGAGAGAGGCTGTTCTCAGTAGTGACAGATGGCAGAACAAGGAGCAATGGTCTCAAGTTGTGGTGGGAGAGGTCCAGGTTGGATATTAGGAAAAACTATTTCACTAGGAGGCTGGTGAAGCACTGGAATGGGTTACCTAGGGAAGTAGTGGAGTCTCCATCCCTAGAGGTGTTTAAGGCTCGGCTTGACAAAGCCCTGGCCGGGTTGATTTAGTTGGAATTAGTCCTGCATAGAGCAGGGGGCTGGACTTGATGACCATCTGAGGTCTCTTCCAGCTCTATGGTTCTATGATTCTATGAACAAAACAAGTTATGAATCATACAAAATAATTAAAAAGCACCTTAAGTTTATATTTAAAAGTTATAACATCTACACTGGCAGCTTCTTCTGGAAGAACAGCTGTTCTTCCGCAAAAACTTGCTGGCTGTCTACGCTGCACGAGCGTTCTTCCACAAGTAAATTTATAGTATAGCATTGTAAAACAGGGCTTCTTCCGGAAGAGTTATTCCTCTCCTCAAGAGGAATAAAGCCCTCTTGTGCAAGAGTTGTTCCAGAAGAGGCCAGTGTAGACAGGAAACATGAATTTCTTGCGCAAGAAGCTCCTATGGTTAAAATGGGCATCTGAACTTTCTTGTGGAAGAGTGTGTCTACACTGGCATGGATACTCTTGCGCAAAAGCACATCTTCTACGCAAAAGCACATGTAGACGCTCTCTTGTGGAAGAGTTTTTGCACAAGAACTCTTCCGCAAAAGAGTTCTTTTGGAAGAAGCTACCCGTGTAGATGTAGCCTTTGAGTTTGACATGCCTGCTGTAGAAGGAAAAAAAACAGAGCTCTGGAAATCTGGGTATCTGCTTTGTATCCATGGGTAGCCGCATCTAAGGAGGTAAATGCAGATAGCTGCGACTCATTTCTGCAGATGCAAATACTAATTTTGTATCCCTGGTAGGGCTCTAGAAAAATATCAGCAGGAAACGTCTTTTTAAAGCTTTTCTCAGCAAGTTGAATCAGCAGCAGCCAATCATGTTCCCTGACAGGAAGGAATAAAAAAACCCACAAAGCAAAAAGCAGAAGCATCGGAGACACACTCACTGACACTCTAAAGAAGCCAATAGTGATAGAAATGTAGCCGTGTTAGTCTGGTGTAGCTGAAGCAAAATACAGGACTATGAACCAAAAGACCTTCCCGGGTGACCTCCACCCGGGCCACGTGCGTCCTTACCGGTCCAGTTGAGGTTGTAGCAGAGCTCCAGCTGCAGGGCACGGACGCCGCCCAGCACCGCTTGCAGGGAGGTGAGCAGAGAGGCGGGGCAGCCCCCTGGGTCTGGGCGGTGGTAGTAGCGCAGCACCGCCATGGCGGAGGCCACGGGGCAGAAAGGAAGGTTCCCTCCCCTTCCCCACGTGAAAAGCCCGCGAAAGTGGTGCCTCTGCGCATCCGGGGCGGGACGAAGGTTTCTGGATAGTCTGTGGAGCAGGGCCGAGTGGCCTCGCGGGCGCCGCCCGGCGGTGCGTCTGTTCCTCCCCCCCAAGCCCTGCTGGTTGCTCCCGCGGCCGGTGAGCGCTGACCGGGCCAGCAGAGCCCGAAGTGTCCGCAGGAACCCGCCCATACCCTGCCCCCGCCCGCGCTGCACCCGGAGCGCCGCCGGGTTGTTTTCCTTTCCTCCCGTCTCTCGCCGCGCAGGGCAAACCCAGCTCGCAGCCTCGTCTCGGGGCTTTCACAGACAGACGTCAGACAGGACCACAGCGGCGGCGAAAGAGCAGAGCGCTGCTTTGGCTGAGCCGTGTATTACAAGCGCTGAGGGGCGGGAGCTGGAGCAGCCACTGGCTAATTTGAAACTTAGTAAAGCTCTTAAGTAGCTTCTTCTACGTAACCGATATGAACATTTTCCTTGGTTTTATGGGAGTTCGTTAAGATGTGTTACTTTGCCCTATTATAAAAGGGCTGGTTATTCGTTAATAACCAACAGGATGCCCATGCCCTGAAAATCATTTTGCCCTGTGATGGGGTGTACCAGCTCCCACCCCGCACGGTGAAAGCTGAACCTAATCAGGCTTACCTGGCTGAAGAAGTCCTGCCCCCACTCCTACTGGGCATGCTAAGGCTACAGCTCAGGTATAAAAGCTTGAAGGAAGGCTGAAAAGGAAGGATGTGCTGCCTCAGAGGCCAGACAGCCAGGCAGGGCTGGCTAGGAAGGCTTCTAGCCCGGAGCCATGGCTGAGGCTAGACATGGAAGGATGCAGGTGGGAAAGATGCCAGCAATCCAGGACAGGGTAGGAAGTAACCCAGGGTAGGTAACTGGAGTCCCAAGAAGCTTAGTGTGTTTTGAGTGGACTCCCCCCTGAGCTAGTAGTGGGACATGGCCTAGGCAAAGCCCTAGGCTGGGACCTGGTGGAGAGGGAAGGCCTTGGTCCCCCCTACCTCATCTCCTTATCCCCTGACTGGATGCTACACCATGACTATTGATTTGGCTGGTAAGCTGCGTTGTCCTGGGAAAGGGGGGCTCCAGGGTATAGCCATATCTGTGTTGCAGCAAGGATTCAACAGAGCCCCCTGTGTGAGGGACAAGGGAACTACCATGTTACATGCCCAATTAGAAACTCTTAGTTAGAGGGCTACCCCAAAGAACAGTCCTAAAATTTTGAAAAACAATATATTACATAAGTTCCCAAGTAGCAGGAAGATAAACACTTTATAGAGCTCACCTGTCCTCTCATTTCTCTAAATGCAGTATTTGTTAGTAACATTGGACATAAAATTACTTTGCATCTGATGACTGAAAGGATGCCTTTCAACCCCACTGCAGAATGGAAGGAAATCAACTCAATGTAACACAGCCAGAAGCTACAGCTGCTGGAGGGAGAGGAGAGGGGGCCAAAGGAGAAAAAAACCAAAACTTTTGGGTTCTCCCCAGTCACCTTGCTATGGTGATGCTAACAAAGATGAGGCCAAGGTAGATTTCACCTTCATGTGGCCGGTTGAGATCATCTCTCTCTCCCCCCCGCCTCCTCCCATGTGGAGGAGGATGGGTATTCCTGGTAGGAGGGAGACACACACTTATAATGTATACAGAGGTGGGAAAACTCAAACAGGATAGTCACTGCTGCCACACAGCAGGGCTGGAGTACACAAAATCTACTAGTCTAGGCACCCCTAGGTTCTGGTATGCAAGGGGAGTGTCTCTCCTTTTCAAGCAGAGGCCATGTAAGTGAGTGTTTTGTATATGGGTTTTTTACTGCTCGTGTGCGTGGCCCCTGATATTTTTTTCTGTGGTTGTGGCCCCCATGACCCAAAACAGACACAGGGAATCATTAAGTGATCCATCCCCTGTAACCAATTTCTAGCTTCTGACAGATTAGGGACACCATTCCTACCCACAGGGCCGGCTTTAGGAAGTGCAGGGCCCAAATAGAACAGTTTTGGCAGGGCCCCACCACCTAGGATTTTGTGTTGAGCAAAAAAAAAAAAAACAACACCTACACAAACCACAGCCACACACAAATATCACATCAGAAGTAGATCTGATCAAAATGTATATCAATATAGTTGAACATTTTCAACAAAAAAATGCCATCCTTTGATGCAAAATTTTACACAAAATTAAATCAGTTGCCTTAAATGTAAGTCAAATATTTTCAATTGCAAACTATCTTTTCAATAAGTTTAAATTTTGATTTTTAAAAAGTTCACAGAGCGTTGCAGTTTTGTTACATTAATTTACTTTTTAAATAGCAAAAATGGAGTCTTTGTTAAAGTGTCAGTTCTGTGGTCAAATTCCAGTCCTTAGTGATTTCAGCACCACTGATTTCACTAGGTACTATGGTACCTCACCACCATTGCCTCCTTTGCACTGCCCTTCAGCACATATTGCCTGCATGTTGAGTCCAAGGTCAGTCTACACAAGATTTTATCAATGATTTTTGCTCAAGCGATCACTGAGACAAGACAAGGACTCTCAATTGATTCTAGTCAGCTCTGCCTTTAAGCACTGGATGTAAAGTATCAGATATAATTGAGGACTCCCAAATATATTCTACACCACCAGAAATAAAACCTGTTTCCATCTTCTGTGACTTTGTTAGATGTGACTCACTATCCTCTGCTTAGTGTTCAAGTTATGGTAGATTAAGCCAGGTCATATTAAGTTCAGGTCTTTTACCTTTTAATCATACAATCTGGATTACAACATTTCATTCTCCCAGCTCCAAGTCTTAAGTGAATTTCGACCCAAGAGAGCCAAAATTGAGCACCTTGACACAGCAAGCGTCTACACTGATCTCTGTGGCAAAGTAGGTATGTCTATATAAATAAGGCCTGCTTGTGAAGCCTTTTCCTACAGTTGACTAAGAGATGGCAGTAGATAGCTCATTCAGACTGCTGGCTGATAATAGTTAGTCACCCTGACCAGTCATTAACCATAGTCATGAACTCACCCTACTCTCCATTGTCTCTATGATTCTTTGATGACCCGTGACAAAAAAGGAGGGTGGAAAGGGAAACTGAAGGGAGAGACCTCTCTAAATTCACCAAAGAGCAGTATTGTCAACCCAAAAAATCACAAGGAACGCCTACACAAAGTTATGAGTGATCTACAAATCATAAGATATTTTAAAAATAAAACATGTTGGATTTTTATTGGCCTTTTGTTTCTTGAGTATTTAGGGTTCATGCTTTAAAGCTTTCCTCCTTAGCTGTAAGGCCCGGAAGTATAGAGAACTTTTTTTAAATAAAAGCTGAGATTCCTACATAATTGACTGACTCCAGGCCTTTAGAAAAACACCAAGGGTGTGTCTAGACTGGCAAGATTTTGCGCAACACTTTTGCGCAAAAACTTGCCAGCTGTCTACACTGGCCACTTGAATTTGCGCAAGAGCATTGACTTTGTAATGTATAAAATCAGTGCTTCTTGCGCAAATACTCTGACGCTCCCACTTGGGAAAAAGCCCTGTTGCACAAGTGTTCTTGTGCAAGAGGGCCAATGTAGACAGAAGGGCTGTGCCAATGTAGACAGAAGGGCTGTGTCTACACTGGGCCACTTATTCCGGAAAATCAGCTGCTTTTCCGGAATAAGCTGCGAGCTGTCTACACTGGCCCTTAAATTTCCGGAAAAGCAACGATGCTCCAATGTACAAAATCAGCCACTATTCCGGAAAAACTATTCTGCTCCCGCTCGGGCATAGGGCCAGTGTAGACAGTCCAGTAGTCTTTTCCGGAAAAGCGCTTCTACATTGGCCACAGACGCTTTTCCGGAAAAAGGGCTTTTCCGGAAAAGCAGCCTGCCAATGTAGACGCTCCTTTTCCGGAAAAACTGAAACGTTTTAAGCAGTTCCGGAAATTCATGCCAGTGTAGACACAGCCAAGGAATTTTTTGCGTAAGAAAGCCCCAATGGCAAAAATGGCTGCCGGAGCTTTCTTGTGCAAAATCGCATCTATACTTGCCATGGATGCTTTTGCGCAAAAGCACTTTTTGCGCAAAAGCATCCGTGCCAATCTAGATGCTCTTTTGCAGAAATACTTTTAACGGAAAAACTTTTCCGTTAAGTATTTCCGCAAAATCATGCCAGTCTAAACTGGGCAGCCCAAATGTTTTGAGACTCATGGTAAAACAATGGAGGAATTCTTGTGAGCCCATGCTTTGCCCACAGTATAAATAAATAAAATGAAATATCTTCTCCACTAAACATCTTAATGAGATACTGTAAATGGTAAACTGAATTCAACAACTCCTGATATGAACAGGTATCAACCTAGTTTTTCATATTTGAGATGGGTTACCAGGAATCATACATGACAATATGAAATCTTTCCACTCAAGTCAGCATATTCACAAAGCACCTATAATTTTGATCCATGCATTTATTGGATAGTGAAAGAGAAAGGAGGGGAATCAGTGTAGATAAATGTTCAATTAATTAATTAATTAATTAAATTAAATAAATAAAGCCTGAAGGAATTAAGACTGGGCTCCTACGTCTCACGTTCAGAACTGACTAGGACACTTATGACCAGATTTTCAAATCTGATTGAAAACTGTCTCTTTAGGAGCGTAATTACCTTTGAAAATCTGAGCTTAGTCCAATTATCAAAAATGACTTTGGTCACTCATGTGCTTTTGAAAATTTTAACTGGGGACCTAAAGAGATGAAAGGCAGGAGATACGGTATTCCTTTTAAAAATGTGTGACATCTATTTTTAGCTAAATTTTATATTATTTTTCTCCCAGGGGCAACTGACCCGTCCGGCCCCCTCACTACGCCACTGTCCCCCCGCCTGCAGATCTATAATCTTATGGATGTGCAAGATCAGTGAGAGCCGTCCCATGAATCTGAACTTAATGTCTGTGGTGCCTGCTTCTGGGTGGTGTCTCAATGCTGCCCCATTCACCTCCAAAGAGGGGGCTTCCCAAAGCAGACCCTTGCTGCTGACCCCCAAGGCATCCACAGGTCCAGTCTCCTTTCAATGGGCCCACTTCCCAGGGTTCACTGATCTTGGATCTGGCTTCCATCCCCTCTCCAACCCCCATCAGAACTACTGTGCCCTCCTGGCTTAGGAAAGGAATAAACAGGAGGATTGGAAATTAACCCGCCCAGTCTCATGTCCCCTAGGCAGGGAATGAGCCATCTACATTAGGCCCCAGCTAGAGTATCATGTCCAGTTCTGGGCGCCACATTTCAGGAAACGTGGAGAAACTGAAGAAACTCCAGAGAAGATCAAGACAAATGAGGAAAGGTCTAGAGAACATGAGATATGAGGCAAGGCTGAAGAAATTGGCCTTGTTTACCTTGGAAAAGAGAAGACCGAAAAGGGACAGGAGAGCAGCTTTTAAGTATCTAAAAGAGAATCATAAGGAGGAGGAAGAAAAATTGTTCTGCTTGGCCTCTGAGGTTAGGATGAGAAGCAATGGGCTTAAATTGCAGATATTTAAGACTTGGTTAGACAGACACCTGTCAGGGATGAGCTAGAGCAACTCAACTTTGGAAGCCCCAGGGGCCACACTGATACTTACAGAACATGCTGAGGGCCTCAACTTAAGTGTGGTTGCATATGCAATCAAATATATACAAATAGCTTCTCACAGTGACAAGCATGAATACAAAGATTAAGGCAAGACTACACAACACAGGCCCCATTTAAGTCAGTTCTGCTGATATTAATAAAATGCAATATTTACCAGATTTCTATCCACATAACAGCACTTTTCATGGGCAATGACAGTCCAAGAATTTAACTACTAACACACATATCAACAGAAGATCGCTACACTGACTACATTTTTGTTTTGGCTCCCACTCGCTGGCCATGTGTTGATCCCCACATAAACCCAAACTGCACCATGGGGCGCAAACAAACTGGCCATGGGCAGCATACCATGTTAATAAATATTTTATAAACCTTTACCTTTTCCCTCTGCTGCCCTGTCTCCTCCCCTTGCTCCATCAGCTCCCCTTGTGCCTGCTGCTCCCCAACTCCTCACCCTCCTCTGCTGTCCTGACTCCTGCCCTTCTCACTGCCCTCAGCCCTCCTGCGACCTGCCCCGCTCCACCAGCCCTTCTTCCCCCCTCCCTCGGTGCCCACTCCTCCCGTAGCCTCTCTGATCACGTGAGCAACTCCTCTTCTAACGCCTCCCTCTACACACCTGCCCTGCCTCTCTCCTCTGGTGCTGGTCCCTCCCCTGCAGGTGTCTGCCCTTCTGCTTCACCCCCAGAATCCCCTGGCACCTACAACTTCCCTTAGCCCAGCACCATCCTCATGCCTCCCCCTTCCCTCACTGCCCCTGCCCCCTTTGCCCTCTTTTTCCCTGTTGCCCATCCCCTCACCACTCTCTGCCCCCATTCCCCTCACACCCATGCCCTCACACATGCCTTGCGCCATCCCCACCTCTCATGCCCACCCCTTATTTCGAGCCTTCTCCCAGTACCTCCCCCTCTAGCCCCAGTGCCCTTCCCCTCTTCTCGCCTCTCCCCACATCACCCACTGACATCTCCCCTTCTGCCCTTTTCCTCATTGTCTGTACTTGGCCCCCTGCCATTTGTCTCTCCTGCACCCTGTCCCTTGATACCCTACCCTTTCTTCCTCTTCTTCCCTCCCCCACTCCTCTGCAAAAGCCTCTTCCTCCCTCCCACCTCCTCTCTGCACAAGCCTCTTCTTCCCCTGCCGCTCCCCTACCTTCTGCAGGGCCGGATTGCAAACCGCGTGAGCAGTGGCAGCAGCATGGCACTTTTCAGTTTTAAAATCCCAGGCGTGACATTACGTCACGCCCAGGCGTCTCCCCGCCCACCTGCAAACAGCACACATGGCAGCAGCCAGCAGCGTTCGCAGCGCAGGTAAGGGGGAGCCGAGCCGAGGGATCTGACTTCCGGGTGCAGTGCATGGGGCCCCCTTAGGCGCGGGGCCCGAATCGGCCAAACTGACTTATAGCCAGCCCGGCCTACCCATCCTGGCTAATAGCCACAGATGGACCTAATCTCCATGAATTTATCTAGCTCTTTTTTTGATTCCTGTTAAAGTCCTGCCCTTCACAATATCCTCTGGAAGGAGTTCCACAGGTTGACTGTGTGTTGCATGAAGTATCGTGGGATTTACTGAAGGGCAAAATACAAAGACCAGCAACTCCCCTAATAAACCCCAGTGAGCACATGATGGTGCCATTACCCTGTCAAGGCCGCTCCATGAAAAGTTGCAAACTTGTTTGAAAAACAAAATCTGTGGCCAGCCCTTGATCCAGTCAGTTGCCCTGGTGGACCCTCTGGTGCTTAATAAGGGCTGAACTCTGTGTGAAGGTTTTTCCACACTCCAGACATATGTAGGGTCTCTCGCCTGTGTGGATTCTCTGATGTGCTGCCAGGTTGCAGTTCTGTTTGAAGCTTCTCCCACACTCCAAGCATTTATAAGGGTGCTCGTCAGTGTGTGTGCCCTGATGTTGAATGAGGTGGGAGCTCAGCGTGAAGCTCCTCCCACACTCACAGCATTCATACGGTTTCTCTCCTGCGTGGATTCTCTGGTGCTTAATGATGGTAGACTTGTCGGTGAAGGTTTTCCCGCACTCACTGCATGCATATGGTTTCTCACCTGTGTGGACTCTCTGATGTCTAATGAGGTTGGAGCTGACAGCAAAGCTTCTCCCGCACTCGCAGCATTTGTAAGACCGGTCCCCAGTGTGGACCCTCTGATGGGCAATGATGTTGGAGCTCTGAGTGAAGCGTTTCCCGCACTCGCCGCACTCGTAAGGGCGCTCGCCAGTGTGGATTCTCTGATGTATAATCAGGTCTGAGTGGTATCTGAAGCTTTTCCCACATACAGGACATGTTTATTTTCTCTTTGTCGTGAGGATTTGCTACTGGGCTGTAATTTCTTTGAGGTTCTTGTATCTTCCCTGGCAATGAATGGACTGACCCACTTTCTGCTCTGGCTGGTTTTCCTGTTGCTGCTTTGACCTATGCTGGTTCTCACAGGCTCCTCCCAGCTCATAATTCCTGGGCACATCCCTTTTGGAGCCTTGCAATAATCCTTTGTGTGGGTCCCACTTGCTCAGCATCTTCTTGCTGAGGATTCTGCTTCTCATTCTCACTCGCCATCCCTGCACCTGCTGGGAGACCAAGACAATCCAGCTGTTGTAGCCATGCAGCTAAAATGTACTTTCTGCAAAGTAACGTGCCTACATGTATTTTGCCAATCACCCTTTCTGAAAGCAGAACGGACCTTTCCCTTACCACGAGTAAAGGTGCACCAGCCAGAATACGGTTTCTAAAGTTGATTCTAAGGCAGGAATAGGCCCTTATGGTCACCATTCTGTTTTAGGCTTCCAGCAAACATCCTTCTTGAAATTGTAACTTGGGCACATTCAAAGAAGGATATCAAGGTTAAGTCTATACTGCAGCCTTCTTCTGCAAAAGCTTATGCAAATGAAGCATGGTGTAGAATATCTCCATGCTTCATTTGCATAATTAATTAACAACTGTTTTTGCACAAGAGGCTTTTGCGCAAAAAGGAGCTGTGTAGATGGCTCCTTTTTGTGCAAAAACCCCCTCTTGCGCAAGAGCTGTTCTTCCTCACTTTTTTTTTTCCAGGAAGAACGGCTCTTGAACAAGAGGGGGGTTTTGCGCAAAAAGGAGCCGTCTACACAGCTCCTTTTTGCACAAAAGCCTCTTGCGCAAAAACATCTGCTAATTAATTACGCAAATGAAGCGTGGCAATATTCTACTCTGCGCTTCATTTGCATAAGCTTTTGTGGAAGAAGGCTGCAGTATAAACTTAGCCTTGATGTCCTTCTTTGAATGTGCGTATTGCTTCTCTTTAACAGAGAAAGCAACCCTGTTTTGTGTAAATAAGGAATGTGTGGGTTAAAAAAATATAAAAGCCAAATGTTTTAAAAAAAAGCCAAAAAATGTAAAAGCACCAGAAAATTGCTGTATATCCCCCGTCCAAATGTAATCAGTGGGCAAATTAATAGCTTTCAAAAAACTTAAGCACCTATCAATTAAAACAAAGTATTCATAATCAAAACCAGCGTAGCATAGCAAAACAAAAAACCTCTAAAAATCACACCTGTTAAAAAAAAAAAAAAAAAAAAAAAAACCACCACCAAAACGAAGCAGTATAACAAAACTCACTAATCCCTATTTAAAAAACAAAAAACCCTATTATAAAAAAAAAAAAAAAAACTGTTTTGCTTTAAAAGGGGGGATGTCCTGCCAAGACTGGAACATCAGACCGAACCAACAGCAATAACCAGAGACCTCTGATGGTAGGAACTAATAAAACCACCTCCCCACAGACAAGTGCTGATCACTGGGGGAGCAGCCCCTTTCCACCTCTCTTGACTCCCAGGTGAGGGCAAAGACTCAGAGCAGACGTCTTTCCTCCAAAACCTGAAGGGAGAAAAGAGTCCTCCTGCGTCTCGGATTTTTACATCCGTGTTTGATTTCACCTTCCAGAGCCGGCCATTCAAGCAGGCTTCAGGGAGCCCCATGTAACATGGCTTTAGCGAGAGAAGGGAGACATTTCAGGGGATATTAAATCAGTGGTAGATAACTAAAGAGAAAAAGGGGCAACACTGGAAGAGCAGAGAAGGAGTAATCAGAATGCAATGCCTGGGAGAAATGGGAGGGGTTTAAATGAATATCTGATAAACTTGAGAATGACTGCGCCCCCTGGGAGTGCCGTTAAAAGAGAGGATTTGGAGACAGACGTTTCTCTGGCAGTGAGCAGGGGACAGGCAACAGGCTGCGTGGGAATGGAACCTTCAGCATGGGGGTAAACTCAGGGCCTATCTTCACTAAGGGCCGGCCTGAGAGAGCAGCGATTGATCCAACAGGAATTGATTAATCAAGTCAGTATAGACCAGTGCGCACACACCCCTTTTTTGTTTATGTTCATTACTTCTGCAATGGCTTTTGTTACATGTGCCAATGTGGAGGTAAAATAGCACATCACAAAAGTCATTCCACACACAGACTGTGGGGAGGTGTGGGGCTGAGAGTTTGGGGGGCTGGAGAGGGGTCAGGCAGAGGACTGGGGTTCAGGCTCTGGGGTCAGGCTGGAGATGAAGATGAGGTGTTCAGTATGCAGCTGCCTCGGAGAGAGGATTCTCTCCCACCCCTCTGTCTCCATGGCAGGTTAGGGCTTCTCCATGGCTGTCAGGTCTAGGGGGAACAACAGGGGAAGGGCGCCTGTGCTCCCAGCCAGGGCAAGCCCTAGGCTGGGTGGGAGCCAGGGAAGGATTGCCTGTCGCCCCAGAAGGAGAATCCCTGGGGCACCATGGCCAGACCAGAGGCACGTTCCTCTGGTTCCAGCACGGAGCTGCTGCCTTGCTGGGGCTGGCAGGCAGACGTGCTTCTGCTCAGGCAGTTCCACCTTGAGGCCAGTGGGCAGAGGCTGCACTCAGAGTAGCCACCCTGAGCCCCTGCATGGGGCTTGTTAGGCAGCTGCTTAGAGGGGGCTTCGGGAGAGATGAGACAGATCAACCGCTGATCACTCCCACGCCCATTCCAGGTCCCCAGCTCAACGAGATGCACAAGGGGAGACGACAGGACAGCATCTCTTGCCAACACCCCACAGCAAAGAGGCTGCAGTAAATAGATCTAAGTACACTGCTGCCAGCTATGCTCTTCATGTAGCTAAAGTCACGTAACTTTGCTCGATCTCGCCCTGTAGTGCAGACCTGCCCTTAGTGTGAACCTTCCTTCTTCCTCAATTGCCTCTCAAAAGCTTTCCACTGAGAAACCTTCCTGCTCATCCTCCGACTTGGCTTTTGCTGCTAGAGGGTCTCTTCCTCCTACCGACTCATCCGCCCATGTCACCCACTGGGTTGAGGGGAGAAGAGAAATATGGATGGCCCCATGCGCCAAGGACAAAGAAAACCTCAGAACGGGGAATTGGGGGAAGAAATCAGAGTAAAAAGGGTGAAGCGATGGGGAAGAAAAAAAATCAGGGGTTTGAACCCTCCAAATGGTTCCCATAGGGAAGACAGAAGAGGATCAATTTTGCTTCCACATCCCAGGCTGAAAGGAAGCCAGAGATGGAGCTGCTGCTGGAGTGAGGGAGGATGGATGGGAAGCGGTGAGCCATATGGATACCATATCTGCTGGGGACCACCCTGAATTTAGAGAGCTCCCAAGGTCTCTGTATGGACTTGTGGTGGTTTCCTGGAGGAATGGGTTTAACTAACTCCTGTCCTGCGCATGCACTTCTCAGCGTCTGTTTCCTTGGCGCCCTGGAGATCCAGGGCCCACAGCTTTTTCCCCTCATTCCTGCTGGGAGCTCACATCAGGTCTGGAAACTGGGAACCCTGCTGAAGGGCAAGAAAACAAGCGAGATAGCGAAGTTACTCACCTTTGGTGCAGTAACTGTCGTTCTTCAAGGTGGTGTCCCCGAGGGTGCTCCACTATGAGGGTGCTGGGCTTGCCCTGGCGCCGCAGACAGAAGCTTGTGATGAGCAGTGTTCAGCCAGACTGCGCATGTGCCACGGGCTCACGGCTTTTGTGCTCTTTTCAGTCTTGTGCGGTCCGGCCCCCCACCAGTTCCTCGAGACCACCTTGGAGTCTGTAAGAGACAAGAGCAGAGAGAGAGAGAGGACTCCAAAGTGGGGGGAGGGTGGGTAGTGGAGCACCCGTGGGGACATCACCTCAAAGAACGACAGTTACTGCACCGAAGGGGAGTAACTTTGCTTTCTTCTTCGGGGATGTCTCCGCAGGTGCTCCACTACGAGTGACTGAGTAGCAGTAGTCGCCAGAACAGAAGGAGGGTAAAGAGTACCTATTTATCCGCTGTGGAGAGCGCCACAGTCACCACTGCTCCATCTGAACAAGTGATTAGAGAAATAGAAGAGCTGTTGGCAAAGGTCTTATGTGAGGACCAGGTCGCCATCCTGCAGATGTCCTTCAGATACACCCCTCTATGAAACGCTGTAGATGTAGCCATGGCTCTAGTGGAGTGGGCGCATGGTTGGGATGGAAGGTGTAAGCCTTTCACCGCTTACGATTGCATTATGTATGAGGTTACGAGATTGGAAATCCTCTGGGAAGATAGGTGTTGACTCTTTGACAAGGAGACGAATAAGTGGCCCGTACGCCTGAAAGGTTTAGTGCAATCTATGTAGAATGCTTAGGCCCTGCGGGTGTCCAAGAAGCGTAGGGCTGCTTCTCATGGTGAGACACGGGGCTTCGGGAAAAAGGTTGGCAGGATCACTGGTTCGTTGACATGGAAATGAGAGACGATTTTGGGTATGAATCTTGAGTGTAGTCTCAAGACTACTCCATCCTTACGGAAAATTGTATATGGTGGCGTGGCCATCATGGCGGAAAGCTCACTTACTCTGTGTGCCGACGTTATGGCAAGCAGGAAAACGGTTTTCAAAGTGAGGAAATGCAAGGATACAGTTGCCAGAGGCTCAAACGGCCGCCTCATTAGGGTGTCGAGGACTACATCCAGCCTCCACACCCGTGGGACTGGGTCGTGCGGTGGGGCCATGTTGGTAAGGCCCTTGAGAAATCTCTTAGTAGTAGGATGGGCGAAGACAGAAACACCATCTATTGGTGATGTGAATGCCGCGAGGTGCACCCTGATGGAGGCTAACACGAGGCCTTTGTTACTTAGGTGCAACACATAGTCTAGGATGGAGGGGATCGACGGACATGTCGGATTGTGGTGGTTCAAGGTACACAAGGTGGAGAATCTGCGCCACTTGTGAAGGTAAGTTTTTCTCGTGGTTTGTCGTCTACTGTGTACTAGGACGTGCTGGCCTGGAACGGAGCAGAGGGATTCAAATGGAGTCAGCCAGTTAGGAACCATGCTGTTAGGTTCAGCATTTGTATCTGGGGGTGTTTCAGGCATCCTCGGTCTGTGAGAGGAGATTGTGGAGAGGCGGAAGGCGGATCGGTGTTTGCACGAAGAGATGGTGGAGGAAGGGAAACCAGTGCTGACGGGGCCAGCCCGGGGCTGTAAGGATTAGTGTTGCCCTGTCCGCCTTCAGCTTCTGAAGGACTTTAGGGATCAGAGGTATGGGGGGGAAATGCATAGAGGAGGGGTCTGCGCCAAGTCGTAAGGAAGGTGTCTCCCAGTGATGCACGGCTTAAGCCCGCCCTGGTGCAGTACTTGCAGCATTTTGTATTTGCAGGAGTTGCAAAGAGGGCCACTCGGGGAGTACCCCAACATTGGAAGATCTTGCGTAGGATGCCATCGTGCATTTCCCATTCGTGCTTCACATGGAAGTGTGTGCTCAGGAAATCTGCCGTCACGTTTGTGGTGCCAGGTAAGTAGGATGCTGTAGAGATTATTCTGTGGCGAATGCACCAGTTCCAAAAGTGGATGGCTTCCATGCATAGGGAACGGGAGCGAGCGCCGCCTTGGCGATTCACGTAATACATGGCTGTGATATTGTCCGTGAGTATCCTCACCACAGTGTTTTGAATGTAGATGAGGAAGGATTTGCATGCGTTGAAAATGGCGCGTAGCTCTAGAAGGTTTATGTGTAGCTGTACTTCTTGTGGGGACCATTGGCCTTGGACTGAGAGGGAGGCTATGAGAGTCCCCCAGCCTAGTAGGGAGGCATCCGTTGGATTTGGTGGAGTGGCTCCTGCTGATGGAAAGGTACACCTGACAGTAGGTTTGTGTGGCTGGTCCACCATAGGAGTGATTGGAGAATGCCAGGTGGTGGCGTTATCGGCCTGTGGAGGTCGTATCTGGTGTGGTCGTATACGAGAGTCAGTCAGTACTGAAGGGCGCGCAGATGTACTCTGGCGTATTTCACCACGTATGTTGTGGCAGCCACATGGCCCATCAGTCTGAGGCATGTGATGAGTGGAACGGTAGGGCTGACGGTGATGGTGTGAATGAGGTCTTGGATGGCTTGAAACCTCTGTACGGGTAGGAACGCTCTGCCGGCAAGTGAGTCCAGGTGGGCCCCAATGAATTCGATGTTCTGCACGGGGCGCAAAACGGACTTTTGCTCGTTAAGGAGGAGTGCGAGCGATTGAAAGACTTGCCTCATGAGGTGAACCATCTGGGAGACCTCGTGTGCAGAAGGGCCCTTAAGTAGGCAATCGTCCAGGTAAGGGAAGATGAGTACCCCTTGGCATTGGAGGAAGGCCATGACCACGGATAAAACCTTTGAAAACACCCTGCGGGCTGACGATACCCCGAAAGGGAGGACCTTGTATTGAAAGTGGTCCTTTGCCACAACAAAGTGCAAGAACCTCGTGTGAGCTGGATGGATAGGGATGTGGAAATAGGCGTCCTGGAGGTCGAGGGCGGCAAACCAGTCCTGTGGATCTAATGCAGGGATTATGGCTGCTAAAGTCATCATTTTTGAATCGTTGTGAACGGTCGCAGTGAACGGTCGTCATGGTAGTTAGAGTGGCTGCAATATTAATAGCAATACGGGGAGCAGGGCGAACAGGAGCGGATGTGTGATGCCCGGGAGGAAGCAGGAGAAGCAGAGAGCTGCCTGCAGTAGTGCCTGCGATGAGAAGATGCAGCAGCTAGCAATGGAGAAGGCAGTCTGGAGGAGGCATGGGGAGACCCATGCCAGTGTATGGACCGGCGTGGAGATCGCAGTGCCGGCAGAGGAGAGGACAGTGCTGGGGAAAGGAGGCAGGAGTGAGAGTAGCTGCGGCGCGGAGATAGGAGAGGAGCAGGGCTCCGTGGTGGTTGTCTGGCGGCATGCGCTGAAGTGCTAGCCAGTGGATTGCTCTGCTCCAGTGGCTCAAGGGCAAGAGCAATCGGTGCCGCTCTGGCAGTGGAGCGGGTCGGTGCCGTGTAGTCCAACACCGCGAGGTGACTCAGAGGCGGTGCCGGCGCCGGTGCCATGATGGTCAGATCTGGGGCTGCTCTCGGACCTGGCTCAGCTCTCTGCGCTGGACTGAAGGGAAGCGGCTGAACTGGTGCTGTCTGGGGAGCCGGTGTTTGGGAAGCCTCCCGTGGCCGCTTAGGCTTCAGAGCAACTGAGGCAGGGGGACGTGGCTTTACATTGCCAGAAGTCCCAGGTGTGTCTGCCTGGTTTTCCCTGTCATTAAAGGCAGCTGGCAGGGATCTTGCTGGAGACAGCCTTGCCTTCTTTTGGAGTCCCATAGTGGGGGAGGAAGCCCAGCATTTGTGTGGCTGCTGACCAGAGTCAGCTTGCTGTGGTTGCAGGGCTTTGTCAAAGAGGAGCATGTGAAGGCACCTCTCTCTATCTTTTCTAGCCCTGGAGGTGAGTCTTGTACATTGGGTACACTTCTGGGGGATGTGAGATTCCCCCAAGCAACGGATGCACTCCGAATGGCTGTTGGAAGCTGGCATTGCCTCCCGGCAGGAGCCACATTTTTTAAAGCTGGTCGCAGACATTTTGCCCGCAGCCTGAGGCAGTTTTTTTAAGAAGCAGAGAGACAGCTAGTTGTTCAAATGTTGGTAACTTGGTGATAATGTCTCTGTTCTGTTGTCTTTGTTCCTTTTCTCTTTTCACTTTTTTTTTTTTTTTTAAAAAAGGTGAACGCAACTATGTACAACAGAGTTGACGGGAGAACAGCTGAGAGGTGGGAGGTAAGAGGGGTATGCGATTTCTGTTCTTACTCCCAATAGTTCTGTCTTTCTCTTTTGTTTTTTTTAAATAAGGAGAAAAAACAAGAGAAAAGGAGGAAATAGTATTCTATGAACAAGGGGGAACTAGGAGTCTAGTTCAGTGAGTGAGGTAAGGAGCGCAGTTCCAAGCATCTGCAGCCTGAGGCGGTGAATAGGAACTGGTGGGAGGCTGGACCACACGAGACAGAAAAGAGTGCGAAAGCCGCAAGCCCGTGGCACATGCACGGTCTGGCTGAACACTGCTCATCACAAACCCAGCACCCCCATAGTGAAACACCCGCAGGGATATCCCTGAAGAAGAACCAGTGAATTCATGGGGCCGGCGAGAATTGTGCACGGTTTTACATAACACTGGGTCAGACCAATGGTCCATTCAGCCCAACATCCTGCTTTCTGACCATGGCCAACACCAGATGCTCCAGAGGGAATGACCAGAACAGGGAATTAAGTGATCTATCCAGTCCCAGTGATCCCTCCCCCCCGCTGGACACCAGAGCATGGAGGAGCCTCCTGTGACATAGTGGGGGTGCTGTCTGCTCTGTAACTCGATGTCCCCCTGCGTTGTGATGTGAGATTCTCACTGATTCTCCCAAATGTGTATTAACCCAGATCCCTAGGCTTAGCCTCCCAGGGAGAGAGACAAAGGAATGAAGGCGGAGACCAACACCTGGCTGGGGGGCAGGGCCTGGGAGGGAGGCAGTGGCTGTCTGGGAAGCATGGAGAGATGAGGCTAAGCTGAGGCCTAAAGGTGATGGACCCCTAACCTTAGGGTCTGAGGCATCCTGGCCCTGGCCCCTGTAGCCACATCACATATGTTGTGTGCTGTATCCTGAAGAAACAATAAACCCCTCTCTGTTCTACGACTGGCAGAGTCTGTTCTTGCTGCTACGGGGTTGCAGGATTTGGGGGAACCCCGACTGCGCCATCAAACCTCCCCAACCACCTTGGTTAACAGCTATTAAGGGACCTCTCCTCCAGGAACATAACTAATGCCTTGCCAAACCCAGTTATACTTTTAGCCTTCACAACATCCCCCAACAAGGAGTTCCACAAGTTGACCATGTGTCGAAGGAAGCTTTCTTTTAAACCTGCTACCTATTCATTTCTTTGGGTGACCCTCTAGATCTTGTGAGATGTGATGGGGCAAATAAAATGTCTATTCATTTTTTTCCCTCCACGTCACTCCTGATTTTCAGACTATCATATGCCTCCTCAACTGTCTCTCTTCTAAAATGACCATATTCCAGTTTTTAAATCTCTCCTCATACTGAAGCTGTTCCACCCTCCTAATCATTTTTGTTGCCTTTCTCTGTTCTTTTTCTAATTCTGATAGATCTTTGCTGAGATGGGGCATTGCCATATGGAAGGCAGTCAAGCTTTCTTCTACTCAGTAAAATCCTGGGGCCAGCTGGCACGATGCTCGATATTTAATGGCCTGCCTCTATGCTGAGAACACACAGAGCTTTGCATACATCCCGCAAGGGGCTCTGAAAACATAGAGAAGGCACCTCTGTGCCCCAGAATGTAAAGATTCTATTGAGAGGGGGAACTTCCCCAGATTATCATCTTATTGACAGAGGAGACCAATGAAAATAGGAGAGCTGTAAGGAAGTCATGAGCTAGTAGTGCAGGGGTTGGCGATAAACAATAATTGTTTATGCGGGGGGGGGGGCACTCAAGAATTTGTAGATGGTCAAGGACCATGCTCTATGTTAATGGAGGGGGTGCAGGGTCTGGAATGGAGGCTAGGTGCAGAAGGAGCTCAGGGTAGGGAACTGGGGGTACAGGAGGGGGTTCAGGCTCTGGGCAGGTGTAAGGGTGCAGGAGAGGATTCTGACCTGGGGGAGGGTGTAAAAGGGGTGTGCAGGGAGGGAGTTGTGACTAGGACGGGTGCAGAGGGTTTTGGCTGTGCTCTGGGGCAGGGAGTTAGGATGTGGGAGGAGGTGGAGTGCCAGAGGCAGGCTCTGGCTGGGAGGTGCTTACCTAGGTGGCTCCCAGCTAAGGATGTAAATTGAAATTTTAAACATTAACAATTTAAGCACAATATTTAACAGGTTAACTATGGGGCAGTTCCCCACCCACAACATGACATGGAGCAGCTACCCTGTCATGCTTGGCGCTGCTCCAGCCAGGCCGGACCAAACCCACAACACGGTGGTGTGGGCGGGCTGCTCCAGCTGGGCCGGGGAGGGCAGTTAACTGGTTACCCAGTAAGCATACTGGCAAGGCTCATACTTATCAAGTAACTGGTTAACCCTTTACATCCCTACTTCTGGACAGCAGCCCAACGGGACCCTCAGGCAGGCTCCTGACCTGCCACACCCCCGCATGCCACTCAAAGCAGCTGGGTGCAGGGGGTGGGGGTGTCATTGTGCACCTGCAACCATGGCCCAGGCAACCCCCATTAGCTACTTCCTGGCCATTGTGTGCTGTGTGATTCTGCTGGGGATGGATGCCTCCTCCCCATAGAGTGCATGACACAAACACACACATGGCCCCAGCAGGCAGCCACTTTGAGCAGCATGTGTGTGTGTGTTTGGTGGGGGGAGATGGACGGACAGCAGGCAAGAAACCTGCCTGAGGGTCCCATTAAGCTGTGGGACACTGGCAAGCCAGAGGATCTGATGGGCTGGATCTGAAGGTTTGGTGGAGCGAATGTGGCCCACAGGCCATATTTTGCCCACTTCTGAGCTAGTGGGGTTCATGAATGGTAAAGAGGGCCAGCACCATCCCGAGGGATTATGGGACATTAGAGACTCCAATGAGTCAAGTGCCGCAGGAGTGCCTGTTAAAACCTCCTTCCCATTCATGGAGAATCACGCACCATAACTCAAACGACAGAACCCAAGAGCCAGATGCACAAAAGGACTTTGGCGCCTAAAGTCACAGATGTTGTTGCTGTTGAGATCCACAAACCCTCTGCTCGGCTGCCTGCATGTGAGCTGGCAAAAGCCCCAAACTCCTCTCACTGATACCAGGGAACACAGAATGGCACATCCTAGTTAGAGCTAATTGAGAAATCTTTGTCCTGTCTTCACACAATCAAACAAAGCCTCGACCTCAACTGGCATTTGTCCCCTTACAGGAAGAAAATGACTGGAATCTGACTGCAAAAGATGCCACCTCATTTTTATTTCTACACATAAACTAAACTGAGGGCTTCCTATGTTGTTTGTTCCAAGTATCCTACCTGGGCCATAAGGTGGGGAATGGCGCGAACAGACTTCACCAGCCAGTAGAATGGAGGTAGTTTATTGCTTCTCCAGGATATAGCACAGCACAGATGTAATATTAATCATCTGAGGTAAACTGGATGAAGTTTAATAAGGACAAATGCAAAGTGCTCCACTTAGGAAGGAACAATCAGTTTCACACATACAGAATGGGAAGTGACTGTCTGGGAAGGAGTACTGTGGAAAGCAATCTAGGGGTCATAGTGGACCACAAGCTAAATATGAACCAACAGTGTGATGCTATTGCAAAGAAAAAAACCAATATGATTCTGGGGTGCATTAACAGGAGTGTTGTGCACAAGACATGAGAAGTCATTTTTCTGCTCTACTCGGTGCTGATTAGGCTTCAATTGGAGAATTATGTCCAATTCTGGGCATCACACTTCAAAAGAGATGTGGAGAAATTGGAGAAGGTCCAAAGAAGAGCAACAAGAATGATTAAAGGTCTAGAGCAGTGTTTCTCAACCAGTGGTATGAGTACCCTTACGGATACTTCAACAACTGATATTTGGAGAAAACTGATTGTTGTAAGTTTTACAGAGCTTTATTATTTTTGTACTTTTTATACCCAAAAATGTGATCGCCTTCCTGGCTACAATTAAGTTGTTTAAACAAATGTGTTGCAGTGGTAGAAAAAATTATGTGTCTGAAAACTGTAGGTACTTCTAATTTTATTTTTTTTTTTAAACACAGGGTATTTTATTTAAAACGGTTGAGAAACATTAGTCTAGAGAACTGAAGACAACTGAATGAATTGGGCTTGTTTAGTTTGGAAAGGAGAAGACTAGGAGGGGACATGATAGCAGTTTTCAGGTATCTAAAAGGATGTCACAGGGAGAAGGGAGAGAGATTGCTTCTTGTCCTATCCTCAGAGGCCAAGAAGAACAATGGGCTTAAACTGCAGCAAGGGAGATTTAGGTTTAGTTCCCTCCCAGTTCTAGTGTTCTCTGATTCTATGGTTTATTTTCAAATTAACTGAGACAGTCAGGAACACAGATCCATACTCTGGGTCTCCCAGAGGTTACGTCTGCAGTTCTTGGAAGGCGAACTCTCCAGAGAGGTCGATAGATCTTCCAATATTTGATTCAGCAAGTCTGATAAGGACGGGCCGGACGCGCGGCCAGCAGGTGTATCATGTTAACATGATGAAGCCATACTGGGACAGAGAGAACTTGGTGCTGGCCGTGTGTAAGCCCTGGGAGGAGCAGGGGGAGGATCCCCTGGTGGGCCTGTTCCCTGGGACCAGAGAGGACTCTTCGCTGGAGTCAATTTCCCTCTCGGACCAGCTCACCCCGGTCCAGCAGGCCGAGTTCCAAGAGGTGCTGCGCTCCCACCGGCAGCTGTTCGCCGACAAGCCTGGTCTCACCAGCCTGGCTGTCCACCGGGTGCAGACGGGCACTCACCCCCTGGTGTGCTGCTCCCCATTCAGGGTCACGGGGAAAACAGCCCAGGACCTGGAGAGAGAAGTCCAGGGCATGTTGGCCCTGGGGGTGATCCAGCCATCCTCCAGCCCCTGGGCCTCTCCCGTGGTGCTGGTTCCCAAGAAGGATGGGTCGATCCAGTTCTGCGTGGACTACCGTGATGGCGTTGAGCTTCCAGTGTCCAACGCCTACCTGATACCAAGGCCCGATGAGCTCCTGGACAAGCTGGGGGGAGCTCGCTATCTCACCACCCTGGACCTCACCAAGGGCTACTGGCAGGTGCCGCTAGACCAGGAGGCCAGACTGAAGTCGGCTTTTATCATGCCGCTGGGGCTCTATGAGTTCCTGGTCCTGCCCTTTGGTCTCAAAGGGGCGCTGGCCACCTTCCAGCACCTGGTGGACCAGCTGCTGCGGGGAATGGAGAACTGTGCCCTAGCGTACATAGATGACATCTGCATCTTCAGCCAGTCCTGGGAGGACCACGTGGCCCAGGTCAGCCAGGTACTGGATCGGCTGAGGGAGGCTGGGCTGACCGTAAAGGCTGGGAAGTGCAAGGTTGGAATGGCCGAAGTATCCTACCTGGGCCATAAGGTGGGGAATGGTGTGAACAGACTTCACCAGCCAGTAGAATGGAGGTAGTTTATTGCTTCTCCAGGATATAGCACAGCACAGATATAATCTGGTTACAGGAACTGGGGCTAAGAAGCCTCAGTGCCCCACTTGAGATGGGGGAGTCCCAGCCCCCTCCCCAGCTCCTTCTCCCCTGCTTTCCAGACAGGAACTAACTACCTCTCCTCCAGCCCTGCCCCCAGCCAGGGCAGCCTTCCACCTTCCTTTGTTTCTCCCCTTGGGGGGTGACTGGTCAGACCAGTTTGGAGCCACCTTTGCATAATGACTCCCCCTTTCCCTGCTGGGTCTTGCTACAGACAGCAGAGGTCGCCACAGCCCTAGCAAGGTCGCCACAGCCCTAGCAAGTTACCCCCACTACGTCACACCTTGTACAAGTGTTAATCGCATGGTGTCACATACTGTTTTTCAAATAGTATGATAGCATACAGGTTCCCCCCCCAACCAAATGGAATGGAACTGAGTACTGTAATATACACGCACAAGGAGCTGATTTATGGTTCCCAATTTAATTTTCATACATCCTGAGTTTTAAGTACCTAACTGTACTGTGTTAATATTGGTCATATGATTTCCTTGGAATGTAGGCACTGACAAATCAGCCAATGGGATCCTCTGGTCTAGTCCAGTATTGTAGCTATAAAAGTAACCAATACAAGATGTGTCATAGGATGGGGTGTGAGTGTGTTTGCATATGTGCACAAGAAACTATAGTGGACAGTTATCCCCAGATAGGGAATGTTTCTTCTTCACTCCCATCAGTTTGTGGCTGGCTTATTACCTGAAACAGTTTTAGGTTTTAATCTGTTTTTTATCCATCTATGGTATTCTAGATGTTTTCATTATCAATAAGCCTTCAACCTTTTAAAAGTCTTACAAACTTTTGACTTCACTGCTATTTAATGGCAGTGAGTTCCAGAGATGAATTAGGTTAAAAAATTTTTACCAATTCTTTTACCAATTTTTTTTGTAATGTTTTGGCTATTTGCTCATCAATTCCCACTTTGCACACCTGATAGCTATCTTGCATTTTACCTATCCTTATTTCATTTTCTGCTCTAGAGACTTAACTTGAGATGGGTTTCCAATTTCTGAAGGATACCCATTTGACTCAAATAACATCTGCTTTAAAGCTTCAGGGGGTAGCCGAGTTAGTCTGTTACAGAAAAAAAAACAGCAAGCAAATGGTCTGGTAGCATTTATAGACTAACAAAACATGTAGATGGTATTATGAGCACTTCTTCAGATGACCGGAGTTATGATTAGAGGATAAGAAAGCTCAAAATAAATAGGAGAAAGGAAGGAGGAGGGGGGAGAGAAAGATGCTCTGTGGCCCACCCCCCTACCTCTATACATAAAGTGTCAGAAGAAAGGGTGCTAAACCTGAGCAGATAAAGATCAAACTCAGTTCAGTAAACTTCCGATAATCCGGCACCTTTAGGACCCAGGGGGTGCCGGATTATCAGATATGACAGACTATCAGAAGGGGGGGCTATGCCACCCCAGACTCCTCATAGCCCCACCTTCCAATAGTCTGGCTCTGCCCCGGGCTTCCCGGAATCAGTTTCAGCAGCGGCTGAATTGGGGAAGCCGGGCTCAGAGCAGCTCCAATTGTCCGGCTGCCCGGAGCACTTCCAGGTTCCTGAAGGTGCTGGACCAACAGGAGTGCCGGAGCACTGGATGCTGGACCAATGGAGTTTTACTGTAGATAGATTGCTAAGGCACGATGGATACCCTTCAGAAAGTTGTTAGTACTTTCCGTGATAAAAAAGGAAATTATCCAGTTTTATATCTAAGTACCTCCAGCCAATCAAGGGTAACTTGGGGCATACCAGTATTGCTAATAAACATGCACTTGTATATCAGTCAGCCAAAGGGCAATTAACTCATTAGTCTTGCATGGATTATCGGTGTAAGAATTTTACATGTATTTTTAAAAGTGCAAAGTTTAAGAAATCCTAAGAATACCATAAAGGCAAGCCACTCAATTTATTTTGGTAATCATTCTGGGGACAGACACTTAGAGCTGGCAGGGGAGAAGGGCATGGATGCAGAATAAGGCAGCCAACACAGATGTCATATTTAAATTCCGGGGGGAGGAGAAGGGGAAAGAAGTCAGTATATACCTGGTTTATACGGTGTTTCTTTAAAGAAAATTCAAAGGCTGTCGTTTGCTGGGCTTCAGCAATTATTCTGAAATAGGAGTCACTCCCTTATTGTTTTAGTCTATACTTGTTTTTATTTCAACAAGTTATGTATCATATACAATAATTAAAAAGCACCTTAAGTTTATATTTAAAAGTTATAAAAAATTATAAATGAGAAAATAGCAATTTTACACAAAGACCTGAAAAATATTACACACTACACCTAAAACAAACTATAATAATAATGACATTCCGATAGAAGTACATTGGTAGCCCTGACAGTTATCAGTTTTCGTTTGTGCACCACTCAGTAGGCTTTGAGTTTGACATGCCTGCTCTGGAAAAACCAGAGCTCTGGAAATCTGGGTACATGGGCTTGCATCTACGGAGGTAAATGCAGATATCCGCGACTCATTTCTGCAGATGCAGATACTAATTTTGTATCCCTGGTAGGGCTCTAGAAAAATATCAGCAGGAAACGTCTTTTTAAAGCTTTTCTCAGCAAGTTGAACCATCAGCAGCCAATTATGTTCTCTGAGAAGAAGGAATAAAATAAGCCACACACAAAAAAAGCAGAAGTATCCGACATTCACTGCACACTCTTAAAGCCACAAGACCTTCCCCGAACATGGCTGGGCTACGGGGGGTAAAACACCATGCAGTGCAGCCCCACCCGGGCCACGTGCGTCCTTACCGGTCCAGTTGAGGTTGTAGCAGAGCTCCAGTTGCAGGGCACGGACGCCGCCCAGCACCGCCTGCACCGAGCGCAGCAGGGAGGCGGGGCACCTCCCTGGGTCGGGGCGGTGGTAGTAGCGCAGCCACGGCGAGGCGGGGAAAGGGGAGGGGCTGATGGGAGGTCTCAGATGAAAAGCCCGGGAACGGCTAAAACGTAAACGCGCATGCGGAGCGAAGGATTCTGGGTAATTTTAGGAGAGGCCAAGTGACCTCACAGGCGCCGCTCGGGGATGCCCCCGCGGCTGGTGAGTGCTGCCCGGGCCAGTAGACCCCCAAGGAGCCACGAGTGTCCGCAGGAACCCGCGCTGCGCCCTGCCCCCGCCTGCACCTGTACATACCCGCTGCCAGCCCCTGGGCTTCACCTTTCCCGCCCCCAGCTCCAAGCCACAGCCCTGCAGGGGAGGAAAACAGTCAGGCCCCCCCAAGGAAATACTTGAAAACGCCTGGAAACAAAAGGATTCAAACAGGGAGGGGGGAGAGGAGGACCCAGGCTGGAAAGACATCTGTGGTTGGCCTGTGAAGGACTCCACCGGAAATATCTAGGATGAGCAATTATTTGTATCCGATTTCTTTAGTGTATCTAGTTTGTCTGCTTTGTATTATTTTCTTAGTAATCTGCTTTATGCTGTTGTCACCTCTTTACTTACTTTGAATTCACCTTTTGTAGTTAAACTGATTTCTGGTTGTTAAACTGGATAATATCTAATTTCTAAGTGGGGGGGCAGGAAGTTGTAGATAGCTTCCCCCACATCTAGGGAGGGGGATTATTTATATAATTGTGTGTTGCCTCTGCACCCAGATTTCCAATTCCCTTGGAGTGCAAAGTCCCTCAGGTGTCACATTCTGCAGTGTGGGGGAGGGGAGTTTCATAGCTCAGCAAGACAGGATTAAGGGGAGCCCAGGCTGGCAGAGTGGGCAAGCTCACAGCTAACCCAGTACATCAGGAGAATCCCAGGGGGACAACCTGTCACAGCAGATGTCCCCCCAGCATCTCCTGGGTTGAGTGCAGCAGGGAGACAGGGCTGCCTTTGTCCCTGTGTGCTAGTAGTAGTGCAGCACCTCCATGGCACTTACAGGCTCATCCACAGGGGTACAACATCCCTCCCTCCCCAACAGTGGGATCATAGCTTCCCCCCCAAACCAGAGATCCCCTGGACTTGCTGCTTTCCCTGCATGAGATGTCATGGGTTATGGGGACATGGGCAGAACGTGACAGATATGTAATCCTATCTTGTCCTCTGTTACTAGTCACGCGTAGCGTGAATGGTTAGCATGTGTGAATCAACAGTAAGTGAGCTGAAGAGAGGCTATGCTGAGGTCCAGGCAACAGCACCAAAGATTATGGACTTGTTTACAACTTTAAGAAAAGAATTGTCAAATACATAAAGGAGAATGTAAGTTTGTTCAGCACTCAGTAGGCTTTGAGTTTGATATGCCTGCTCTATAAGGAAAAAAACAGCTCTGGAAATCTAGGTATCTGCTTTGTATCCATGGGCATCCGCATCTGCGGAGGTGAACACAGATGCAGATACCAATTTTGTATCTGTGGTACGGCTCTAGAAAAATATCAATGGGAAACATCTTTTTAAAGCTTTTCTCAGCAAGTTGAATCAGCAGCAGTTCTCTGAGAAGGAATAACATAAACCACAAAAAAAAAAAACAAAAAAAAACACAGAAGTATCCAAGACACACTCACTGCATACTCTAAAGCTAAAAGACCTTCCTGGGAGCATGGCTGGGCCACATGGCATAAAACACCATGGGCTACGTCTAGACTGGCATGATTTTCCGCAAATGCTTTTAATGGAAAAGTTTTCCATTAAAAGCATTTGCAGAAAAGAGCGTCTAGATTGGCACGGACGCTTTTCTGCAAAAGCACTTTTTGCGGAGAAGCGTCTGTGCCAATCTAGACGCGCTTTTGCGCAAAACAAATCTGAGCTGTCTACACTGGCCCTTTTGTGCAAAAGGACATTTGCCCGAACGGGAGCAGCATAGTATTTCCGCAAGAAGCACTGATTTCTTACATGAGATCGTCAGTGTTCTTGCGGAAATTCAAGCGGCCAGTGTAGACAGTTGGCAAGTTTTTCTGCAAAAGCAGCTGTTTCTTTACCAGTCCAGTTGAGCTCCAGATGCAGGGCACGGATGCCAGCCAGCCAGGGCCAGCTCTAGGTTTTTTGTTGCCCCAAGCAAAACATTGTTTGGCTGCCCTGCCCCCTTTTTGTTGGCTTTTACACATTTTCACTATGCAATTTGTTTTGGTGACAGAGACAAGAGTTCCAGCTCCCACAAAGCTCTTTTTCAAGGGTGGGAAATGTACCTTAAATCTCTACTTTATTGTTCTTATAGAAATAGACTACTTTTTGATTGTGGTTTGAATGCATGAAAAACTATTAACACAAATAGTTAAGGAAATATAAACTAAGTACCAAAAATAGAAGGGAGAATGTGTGCCACATCTAAAACTCAAGTTTATGGCTATACAGGCAGTCCCCGGGTTACATGGATCCGACTTACATCAGATCCCTACTTACAGATGGGGTGAGGCAACCCCGCACTAGCTGCTTCCCCCCAGCAAACTAGAGAGACGCGAAGCTAGTGCCCCCCCCCCCCCAGCAGACCAGGGAGACGCGCAGCGGCTTTTCTCAGCAGACACCTCAGCTTGAGAATAAAGGACTGAGGGAAGTGAGGTGTGGGAGAATAAAACTGAGCTCTGGAGAAATGTTTGGCTAGAGTTTCCCCTACAATATGTACCAGTTCCGACTTACATACAAATTCAACTTAAGAACAAACCTACAGTCCCTATCTTGTATGTAACCCGGGGACTGCCTGTATTTAATCTTCAAACCAATTGCAATCAGCTAACAATACCACTCTGTTTTAACAGACTTGTCAACCAATTATGATAAATATAGCACATAAGACATCAAAACTAAATCAATAAATATTTGTATTGTTAAACTAGATGGGCTCGTCTACACTGGCCCCTTTTCCGGAAGGGGCATGTTAATTTCAGCTATCGTAGTAGGGAAATCCGCGGGGCATTTAAATATCCCCCGCGGCATTTAAATAAAAATGTCTGTCGCTTTTTTCCGGCTTTTAGAAAAGCCGGAAAAGAGCGTCTACACTGGCCCCGATCCTCCGGAAAAAGCGCCCTTTTCCGGAGGCTCTTATTCCTACTTTGAACCCTTTCTGCCTAGTAGGAATAAGAGCCCTTCTTTGAAGTAGGAATAAGAGCCTCCGGAAAAGGGCGCTTTTTCCGGAGGATCGGGGCCAGTGTAGACGCTCTTTTCCGGCTTTTCTAAAAGCCGGAAAAAAGCGGCGGACATTTTTATTTAAATGCCGCGGGGGATATTTAAATCCCCCGCGGATTTCCCTACTACGATAGCTGAAATTAACATGCCCCTTCCGGAAAAGGGGCCAGTGTAGACGTAGCCGATTTGTTTTGGAATGCAGTGGCTCCTTATGAGGCTTTAAACACATCTATCTTATCAGATAAACTGAGATCAGTGGGCATGCATGTGCACATTATTTTTGTGTGTCCACCTGGTTAGCAGCCATTATATATTCAAGTTTATGAGGTGTTAGAGGGAGTGGAGAGTTGTATGTACCCAATGCAACTATAGATGGAATGAAGCTTGCCTTACGGACATCAGACACAAAAGTTTACCCAGATCAAGGAAGTTTAATTCTTTTAAGAAATGTCTATGAAACAACATGTGTGGTTCTTTGAAGAGTGTAGAACAGTTAATATTCTGTGTGAGTGCATGCATGAGCGCTGGATCTTTGTTTGGTTCTACTTCTACTACAAACATGAATAAGAAAAATATACTAGGAACAGACTTCAAAGGGCCCATGGGATGGAGGGTGTCAGGAGCTGGGCCAGTGGGCTGAGTGTTTGTAGGTTTGCCAGATGTCCCGTATTTTCTGATTTTTTTTAACTGGACAGGAGGCAAAAACACCAGACACCTGGCAACCCTAGGCAGAAAGGGGGCAGCTTACCTGGGATTTCCATACAATGTAGGCAGAGTGATGGCTTGGAGATGCTCTTGGAGGAGATAGAGGCCACCGGGAAGGAGCAGGACTCAGAACTAGGAGAAGGGGTGGCCAGAAGGCTCCGGGGTGCATTGGTGCTGCGTGCAGCCCCGGCATTTCCAGGCGCTGCCCTTTCAATCGGGGAGGCAAGGCGGGGCTAGGTGTTGCCAGAGGCGGCACTGGCTGCTTAGCTGAAATGCCGCCCCTGGCAAAGTGCCTCCCCGAAGCACCTGCCTGATTTACTGGTTCCTGGAGCCAGCCATGCGCCCAGCACCTCCTAGGCTGAGCGCAGCAGGGACACTGGGCAGCCCCCTGCGTCTGGTGCCGGTAGTAGCGTAGCACCGCCATGGCCATGGGAGGGGCGAGAGGCGGTCCCCTTCCTCCCCCGGGTGAAATTCACGCCCAAAAAAGTGTATCCGGGGCAAGGTTAAAACAAAAACGCTCATGCGGGAGCAGGGCGAAGCAGTGGGGGTTGCTCCTGAACTCCAAGCTCTGCTGGATGTTCCCATGGCCGGTGATCACTGCCCGGGCCAGCAGCGTCCCAAGGAGCCAGGAGTGTCCGCAGGAACCCGCCCAGCCCCCTGCCCAGGCTGCGCCCTGCCTGTACTCCTAGAATCACTGGATACTCCCTGCCCGCCCACTCGCCCCTCTAGATACCCCCAGGCAATCCCTGGGCTTCACCTTTCCCGCCCCCAGCTCCGAGCCACAGCCCTGCAGCGGAGGAAAACAGTCAGGCCCACCCAAGGAAATACTTGAAAACGCTTGGAAACAAAAGGATTCAAACGAGGAGGGGCCGCCGAGGAGCTACTTGACCCATGCTGGAAAAATATCTGTGGCCTATGAAGGACTCCACCGGAAATATCTCCGGTGAGCAGTTATTCTTTGTAACTTATTTCTTTGGTGTATCTAGTTTGTCTGTTTTCTTAGAAATCTGCTTTATGCTGTTGTCACCTCTTTTCCTACTTTAAATTCACCTTTTGTAGTTAAACTGATTTCTGGTTGTTAAACTGGATAATATCTAATTTCTAAGTGGGGGGGGCAGGAAGTTGCAGATAGCTTCCCCCACATCTAGGGAGGAGGCATATTTATATAATTGTGTTGCCTCTGCACCCAGATGTCCAATTCCCATGGAGTGCAAAGTCCCTCAGGTGTCACATTCTGCAGTGTGGGGGAGGAGGCTTTCATAGCTCAGCAAGACAGGATTAAGGGGAGCCCAGGCTGGCAGAGTGGGCAAGCTCACAGCTAACCCAGCACATCAGGAGCATCCTAGGACGACAACCTGTCACAGAAGATGTCTCCCCAGCATCTCCTGGGTTGAGTGCAGCAGGGAGACAGGGCTGCCTTTGTCCCTGTGTGCTAGTAGTAGTGCAGCACCTCCATGGCACTTACAGGCTCATCCACAGGGGTACAACATCCCTCCCTCCCCAATAGTGGGATCATAGCTTCCCCCCCAAACCAGAGATCCCCTGGACTTGCTGCTTTCCCTGCATGAGGTGTCACGAGTGCCGGGGACACGGGCAGAACATGGCAGACATGTAATCCTACCTTGTCCTCTGTCACAAATCACAGCATAGTGTGAATGGTTAGCAAGAGTGAATCAACAGTTAGTGTGCTGAAGAGCGGTATGCTGAGGTCCAGTCAAGAGCCCCAGAAGATTATGGACTTGTTTACAACTTTAAGAAAAGAAATACGTGAAATAAAATAACTGTGTATGTGGCTGAGGTAGCATTTCCAGGATTTGCAGATAAGAAAAAAAGTTACAAGGGAAGAATCGAACCAAGGATAGACCATTGTTTCTCACTCATGGTGAGGCAAGTGGTTGGAAAAACTGGGTGTTTCTGGATCAGTCGTAGACACACCTGGAAGAAGAAGAAGAAGAAGGGGATGTCATCAATGGACATCACCCCACCTGGACTGTGTGCAACCAGTGGATGGCATGTTACTGGACTGGCCCCTGCTGAGGGGATATATACCTCACCATTTCCCCCCATGAGTTGGAGTCCATCGATTTGGCATATTGGGGTGACGTGCACATTGGACTTCCGTCTCAACCAAATTAACATTACCTGGGGTCTGGCCAGCCCCAGAGAGTGAGTTTGTGTGTAAAAGTGTGTGTGTGTGAAATTGGATTAAGAATTAGGCTGCTAAATTGGGTTAAAAATTAGATGTAAATCAAGTATTCAATTTAATTATTGCTTTTAATGCCTTTTTATGCTTGCAATTATTTTTAATGTCTTCCACTGTTTGTTTTAATTCAGTACTAAATATACATATAGTGCTTTTGAAATTTGCTCCTGAATTGCTTGCAATAAACTTGTCAAGGGTACACTCTGTCTCCTGTGGATCTCTTGTTCTGTGAGCCAATTATAATATAACATCAGGAGCTCTGTTTGCTTGGCTTCATCACCCAAGCAGCAGCAACACCCTCTTTTGACACCTGTGCTGCAGGGACAGAACAAGAGGTGATGGGTGCCATGCTACATTTATGCCAGAGTTCAGAGCCACTGGCACCGCTGGGCCTGGCAGCTCAGTTATGTGTAAAAAATATTAGCTGAGCCCCAGCACCTCTCATTAGGAATAAAGTGCTGGCTGGGTGACCGTAACCTTGCACTGCAAATAGCCAGTGACATCAGCCATCCTTTCCGTAATCTCCTCTGGTTGACCCCCTGTGCTTTTCCAGCCCACAATTCCCCCAGGACCTTATGGATCCCACACAGCCTATCCAAGGTAAGCAGAAGCTCCCCAAGGCAGTCAGTGTCTGGGTAACGTGGCAGGCTTTTTTTCCACTGCTCTGGGCAGGTGTGCTCTCGGTCACTGGACACAGAACAGTAGGGCCCAAGTTCTCACCTCTTGTGTCTTCAGTCCTCAAGGGCTGTGGGGCAAAGCAGGAGGCAGGGCTGCAGACCAGATGCCCATGCAGCCTCCCTTGTTTATAAGGATTGTCTGATACTTGTCCCCAGCCTCCCCATGTGCAGGAGTCACATGCTGTCCAAGACTGTGAGATTATATCATCTAGCTCTGAAAGGGCAGGATACACCATGGGGCCCCCACTGCCTCATTCTAGGTGGCGAGTTGGGGCTGGTTAACCTGACACAAGTGCCTGGATGCAGCTGGGATATCAGTGCCTGTCTCTGAGACTACGTCTACAGGGGTTTTGTGCAAAAACACGTGGAGCATCTACACCTCAAGTGCATTTTTTGGTGCAAGGAAATTTAGTCATTCGATGGACTAGAGGGCTCTTTGCTATGTAGGTATACCTCTTTTTGTGCAAGAGCTCTTGTGCAAAAAGGTGTGTGTGTGGATGCTCAGCAGGGTTTTGGTTTTTTTATTAATTGGCCTCCAGGGAAAAAAAAAAAGAGGTGGCCTCTTAGCCAGTTTAATCACAACTCTACAGTTCCTGTGTGCTGGCCCCCCTAAAAGCTGCAGGCGCCCTGGGCAAGCCCTGTGGCAGGAAATTTGCAGGGAGCAGGTGCCTTCACTGTGGCTCTGCTTCTGCCACAAATAGCCTCCCATCAAGCTCCCCAAGGCCCCCCCAGCCCTTCCAGGGAGAAGCCCCAGGGGTGCCAGGACCCCCCGAGGAGGACAAAAAGTCATGCCCCCTGCCTGGAGTGGCCCTGAAATCACAATCTCTCCTCCAGTCGTGAGGCGAGAAGGAGTCGCTGCAGGAACTCGGGGCCAAAGTGCCGCAATGTGGAGATCTTCTCCCGCATGGCCGTATCCCTGGTGGAGTAAGGTCACCCTGTTCAGACCATGCAGCAAGTTCAGGTAAAGGTGAAAGAGCTTCATTGGGTACATCTGGCCCACCGACTCCAGGGCAGGCTCAGGGGCAGGACCCCACACCTGCCCCATCTACAGCAAGCTCCACCTCATCTTGGGGGGTGGGGAAACCTCTTCCCTCCCCCCTATTGTGGTGGACTCAGGCCTGGAAACCCCAGTGGTCATCTACCAGGAGGTTGCCCATGAGAAGGAGCTGGAGGGACAGTGGAGGAGGAGCAAGAGCCAGGGGACTGTCATCCTGTCCCTTGAGCCGGTGAGCACTGGCCTGGACATCTGCCAGTCCTCCTCAGATGCCTGGGAGGATCTTCAGATGAGTGGTCTCACTTTCTCACACACAGAGGGTGGGGGAGTGGGGCACACAGGGAGTGGGGGGCACAGTGTAGCTTGGGCTCCCCAACCAGCGCATGATTCTGCATGTGCAACCATATGTGGGCACAGCAGGCGGCCCCTGAACATGGCCAAGATCCTGCTGCCTATTCATGAGGCTGGTGCACATGTTCTGCCCCCCAGTGTGGAAGGGGGCACACCCATCTGCAAGCAGGCTAACTGCAAGGGCACAGGCATGACCCCATACACTCCAGAGTGCTGCACATAGCACATGGGCTGCTCCCACAGACAGCACAATGAGCTGCACCTGCACAACGAGCTGCTCCCGTCTCCTCTGCTGCCCATGAGCAGATCCTACTCTAGCCACACACTTCTCTTGCCTGCCTGGCCATGGTGTGGGTGTGTGTGTGGGAGAAAGGGGGCACCATGGTCCTCTGGCCACATTGGGGCCCCTGTGACATAGGGCGTGTTGTGCAGGCCACACATGACCTTGCATCCAGGACATCCCCCTCCTGTGGGCCATGGATTGGTGCGGTCACCTCTCTCAAAGGAGGGCACAGCCTCAGGGAATGTGTGTGCAAGGAGAACTGATGGTCTCTCCCTTTCGTATGTTCTCCACAGCCGGACGAGCTGGGACAGAGGGCCCAGCCACACGGTCGCCACAGCCACCTGCCAGGGGACCCACAGATGAGCCAGAATGCCAGAGGACCTCATGCAGTAACACATCGGCATCCTGTGCGGCATACGCAACACCCTGTCGCACAGGCTGAATGCCGACCTGGAATGGCATGAGCGTGCATGGACCGACATGATGGTGTGGTGCAACACCACATGCAAAATCCTGTCCTCGATGGGAAAATGCCTGATGCTCCTGCCTTCCACCCTCCTCCTGCCCTCCCACCCCTTCCCATGGGCCATTGCCCATCTGTCTGCCCACTGTGCCTCTCATCCCTCCCCATGCCATGCCTCTGCTCCCTCCCTTCCTAGTATCCATGCCCCCTCCCCAAGTGATGCCTATGGCCCATCCTCCTGCCAACCCTGACCCCTCCTGCCTTCCCCAGACACACCCAACCCCAAAGAGGTCCCCGTACCCGAGGTGGCACTGCAAATCACCCCACGACTCCTCCCAGTCCTGATTCCCCCTCCCCCTGCCCACCTTCTCTTCATGTTCAACAAAGAAGCACTCCTTTTTTGTTTAAACCAAACAGGTGTGTTTATTGGGAGGTCGGGAGGGGATGAGAGGGGTAAGGGAAAGAGTGGAAAGGCAGAAGCCCCTGTTGGGGATTGTAAACTAGTCTGTCACAGTGAGTCAACAACACGGCCGATGGCCCTCTATTTCGTTCGCTTGCGTGTTCACCCGAGCTGGATCCGTCGGTCAGCGGAGTAGGGGGGTTCGGGCCCGCCCCCTCTCCGAACCCCGGCCCAGGGCCCTAAAGGCAGGGACCCACGGTCCCTCCCTAGCGGATGGGGGAAGTGCCCCAAAACACACCCGCTCACGGGCTCCACGACCCTGCCCTGGGCCGCTTCCTACTCCACCAGGCCTCCCGACCCGCCTCTGCCGCGTTATCCAGCCTCACCTCTCCCTTCTCTTTCCTCCCTGCCGCTCCGTTCACCTCCTCCCCCTTTGCAGTGCCGGCCCCAGGTTTAAATCCCCCCCCCCGTGACCTCATCAGCCCACGCCTCTCTGGCCCCTCCCTCCTGGGCCTTGTCTGTCGGCGCCCTTTGCCTCCCGGCGCTCCCCGCGCCGGGTCCTGGTGCGTCTGCGCAGCCCGACGTGCTGGGCCCGTCCGGGCTCCCCGCCCCCCGGTGTGTCCGCCCGGCTTCCCCGCGAGCGCCCTGAGTGCGGGGCGGGAGTGACCCGTCACAGGGATGCCCTGGGGAGAGTTACTGCGGGGCCTGAGAGAATCTCTCCCTCTGGGCCTCCCATATAAGCACCCGGGCTTGATGAAACTGGCGGGTGGCAGCAATCTGGAACTGCTCAAATGCACAGCCCTTGCAGCCGGCATCTGGCCCCCACCTCTGGAGGAAAGCCTCCCTCTTGCACTCCACAATATTGTGGAGCACACGGCACACCACCACCACCACCACGGGGATATTGTGCTCCAGACAGGTGAGGAGGCAAAGGAAGCATCCCTTGAGGTGCCTGAAGGCACATTCCACCTGCATCCAGGCTCTGGTGAGGCGTGCATCGAAAGGGCCCTTGTTGGGATCTAGGTGGTTGGTGTAGGGCTTCATCAGCCAGGCATTAGTGGGTATGTCACATCCCCCACTATGCACATTGGCATGTTGTGCTCATCTACTGCCAAGTCCCAGTGGGGGAAAAAGGTGCCTGCCTCCAACTTGGCGCACAGGCTTGAATTTCTGAAAATCTAGGCATCATGTGCCCTGCCCGACCACCCCACAGAAATGTTTGTAAAGTGGCCCCGGTGGTCCACCAGGGCCTGCAGGACTACTGAGAAGTAGCCTTTTCTGTTTGTAAACAGGGCTGCCTGATGGTCTGGGGCCCCGGATTGGGATGTGTGTGCCGTCGATGGCTCCCCCACAGTTGGGGAACCCCAGGGCAGCAAATTCGCCCATGGTTACATCCAGATCTTGAAGACGGATGATTCTGTGCAGCAGCAGGGAGTTGATGGCCTGGATATCCCAGACAGAATGGGAAGCGACTGTCTGGGAAGGAGTACAGCAGAAAGGGATCTAGGGGGTTATTGTGGACCACAAGTTGAATATGAGTCAGCAGTGTGATGCTGTTGCAAAAAAAGCAAACTTGATTCTGGGATGCATTAACAGGTGTGTTGTGAGCAAGACACGAGAAGTCATTCTTCCGCTCTACTCTGCGCTGGTTAGACCTCAGCTGGAGTATCATGTCCAGTTCTGGGCACCGCATTTCAAGAAAGTTGTGGAGAAATTGGAGAGGGTCCAGAGAAGAGCAACGAGAATGAGTAAAGGTCTAGAGAACATGACCTATGAAGGAAGGCTGAAGGAATTGGGTTTGTTTAGTTTAGAAAAGAGAAGATTGAGGGGGGACATGACAGCAGTTTTCAGGTATCTAAAAGGGTGGCATAAGGAGGAGGGAGAAAACTTGTTCATCTTGGCCTCTGAGGATAGAACAAGAAGCAATGGGCTTAAACTGCAACAAGGGAGGTTTAGGTTGGACATTAGGAAAAAGTTCCTAACTGTCAGGGTGGTTAAACACTGGAATAAATTGCTCAGGGAGGTTGTGGAATCCCCATCTCTGGAGATATTTAAGAGCAGGTTAGATAAATGTCTATCAGGGATGGTCTAGACAGTATTTGGTCCTGCCATGAGGGCAGGGGACTGGACTTGATGACCTCTCGAGGTCCCTTCCAGTCTTAGTATTCTATGACAACCTACAGAAGTCGACAAAGAAACACACACAACAGAGAATGAGAGAGGAGGTGCCTGTTCCCCTCCCCTGCCACCCAACTTTCCAGGAGTCATCCCCTATGAGGCCATGCGCCCCTCCCCCAGCAGCAGGGCTGTGTGAGGGTGGGATGGTACAAGGCCCCAGGGCCAGGGCTTTTCCCCTCCCCCAGACCACCTCCTACAGTCCCCAGCCCTCCCATCCCAAGGGTCTCCCTTATCCAGCACACTCGCCCCCCTCCAGGCAGGGACTACAGTCCAAGAGCTCCTTACCAGCATAAGCAGGGCCCTGACAGTGCCCTTCCCCACCCCAAACTGGTTGGCCACTGAGTGGTAGCTGTCTGGGGTGGCCAGCTTCCAGAGGGTGATTGTGACCCACTTCTGCAGGGGGGTAGTGGGACGCAGGTGGGTGTTGTATCTCTGGAGGTCCGGTGTGCAGAAGTGGCCTGAGGCCGGCAGCGGCAGCTGGTGCCCCATGCGGAAGGCGCGATCGGCATCAATGGCCATGACGTCATCGGGCGCCAGGGCACCCCATGATGTCTTTATCAGGCACCCGGGCCAGCGGCTCCCTAGGCGACCGCCTAGGCTCACAGGCCGCCCCTGCTCATTCTAAAGTTGTGCAGCTACTGCTGGTGGTCCCACCACTCCATGTCCTGCCGGACCCACCACTCCAAACTGGTCTTCAGCCTCCACAACCTTCTGTGTATGGTGGGGTGTGGCAGCCAAACTGGAGCAGCCACAGCCACGCAGAGGGTGACGAGGAGGAGTTCTGAGTCCACAGACAGCATTAACATGTAGGCAGCTGGAAGCAAGTGCTTCAGGAACTGCAGCATGGCCTCATGGGGCCGTCACCTGCCCAGGGGCAGTTCCAGCTCCATGGCACACACCAAGGCAAAAAGCTGTAGTGTCCCAAAAAGAAGAGGGCAACCACAGCAGACCCCTCAAGAGAAGTCCACAAGCAAGCAGCAGAAGCAGAGAAACAGCTGTCCGGGGGGTTCCTTTGAGCGTGTCTCTCTGCAGGACTCCAGTAACAGCACTTGAACAACTAGTGACCTAAGGCCCAGCTAGATCTGGTTCTTGGGGACTTTATATGCAAGAGAGCATCCAATAGTGTGGACGCTCTTGTACGCAAAAGCACGTCATTTTTGCAATGCGCTTTTGAGGTGTTAACGTGCTTTTGTGCAAGAATGTTTTGTGGAAGATCTCTTCTGCAAAAAGGTTCTTGTGCAAAAAGCCTGCAGTACAGACATAGCCTGAGAGAGGGACAAGGATTCATACTCTCTGGTGTTGACCTTGTTGCATAAATTGCAAGGTTTCGTCCCCTTGGAGGCTAGTCTGATTTACCCCAAGAAGAGAGTCACACTTTCAGGCTGGGTCCAACTCAAGTTTATTGGTTGCAACCAAGGTACGGCTAAGGAACTCAATGTTCAGATCAGAGCCGACCCCCAACATCTCATAGGCAGGGGTTTTTATAGGGTTCACATCTTTCCTGGTTTAGGTGCCTTAACATGATAGGTTACTTCATCTTTGACATTTAGCATTCCTATAGGTCAGGTTAATTTTCCAAATGAGGTTAAATACAGTGCCTACTTGCTGAACAATGGGCAAGCCATACTTCCCTTTTTCCTTTCCTGCTTGAGCCGGTCACAAGTTTAAAGGATGTGGAATCTATCCATATCTCCACTTAACAGAAGACTGGTTTCACTTCCCCTCGTCTCCTTATTATAAGTTATTACCTGTGACAGGCCTTGACCTTTGTCATGTCTTACTCCTATACAAATAGCAAATATATCTAAGCATTAGCAATGTATGTATATTGTACGTGCCCCTCATAGGGGAATCAATGGCTCCGGGGGATTTGACTTCCCTTTTACACATCAACCTTTCCCAGTACCTAGCTTGTCCCATGCACTGCACCCAAAGCCTTGGTGCATCACGCAGCATTGTGGATCATGTCTCTGTGACATAGTGGGGGTGCTGTCTTCTCTGTAACCTAGTGTATTCCTGCGCTGTGATGTGTGATTCCTACTGACTCAACCCCACACGTGTATTAGCCCTAGGGTTGCCAGGTGTCCGGTTTTCTACCAGACAGTCCAGTATTTGCACCGTCTGTCCGGTATAAAAATTCAGAAAATACTGGACATGTGCAATGTCCGGTTGTGACGACGCATCAGGGTTTCCCCGACTCCTGCACCCCTGTAATGGCACGAACAGACTCTACCAGCCAGTAGAATAGAGGGAGTTTATTGCTTCTCCAGGATACAGCACAGCATAGATGCAATCCGGTTACAGGGCAGGCCTAGGATGCCTCAGCCCCCCTTGAGATGGGGGAGACTGGACCCCTAAATTCCAGCCCCTTCCCTAGGCTGCCTCCTCCATGATACCAGCCAGAAACTCAAAACCCTCTTCCAGCCCTGCCCCCCAGCCAGGGCTGGCCTCGCCTCCTTCCTTTGTTTCTTTCCCTGGGAGGTATCTTGCCAGCAGAAGCCGGGCGGGAGCGGGGCTGAGAGTCACTCCCCCAGCCCGGCTTTTGCACAGGACCAGAGGCTCCCAGCGCCAGTTAAGGTTGGCAACAGCCCCACAAGGATTGGGGGGGGGCTCAAGTTGAGGGGGCTCTGTGCTCCCAGACCTGGCATGAGCCAGAACTGAACCATACTGACTGCCAGCCTAGCTCCTAATACACTTTAAATGCAGAGCCGTTGCATTGGTAGGTCCCGGACCCATCGCAAGCCAGGACTGAGCCAGGTTGCTGGCCATCCTCCTAAAAATGTACTGGGGGAGGGGGGAAGATGTGTGTCATCTATAGCATTAACCTATAAGCTTTTGCTAATTGGTTAATCGACAACACTATTACATCCTTGGTCAGAGGAACTCTGCCCAGATGCACGACACCAGGGAGGAGCAGAAGTAGGCCCCAAATTCGCAGAGCACCCCCTCATCCAGCGTTCTCCTGCTGGTCCTGTATATGGCGGCTTTCACCAGGGCCAGGAGCAGGTTGACAAGGAGGTTTCACAACTTTGTGGGGCCACAGATGGGGTGTATGTAAATAAAAAGGTGAGGGGAAAAGTGCAGCCAAAACTTCAGTAAGAGGTTCTAGAGGAGCCAGAATAGGGACTGCAACCTGGCACATTCTAGGTATGCATGTGCCAGATTTTCCCTCAGGCTACGTCTACATTGGCATCCCTTTCCGGAAAAGGGATGCTAATGAGACGAGTCGGAATTGCAAATCCGCGGGGAATTTAAACATCCCCCGCGGCATTTGCATTTACATGGCTGCCGCTTTTTTCCGGCTCAGGGATAAGCCGGAGAAAAGCGCCAGTCTAGACGCGATTCTCTGGAAAATAAGCCCTTTTCCGGAGGATTTCCTACTTAAGTAGGAATAAGAAATCCTCCGGAAAAGGGCTTATTTTCCGGAGAATCGCATCTAGACTGGCGCTTTTCTCCGGCTTATCGCTGAGCCGGAAAAAAGCGGCAGCCGTGTAAATGCAAATACCGCGGGGGATATTTAAATCCCCCACGGATTTGCAATTCCGACTCGTCTCATTAGCATCCCTTTTCCGGAAAGGGATGCCAATGTAGACGTAGCCTCACAGTGCAGAAAGGACAGGTGTCTGGGATAGGGATGAACCATGCTAGGTACCTTCCAGTGCTCATGGCTCCGTGAAGAATCTGCTAACTGATGTCCCTGATGGGCTGTGGGATTAAGGTGGAATAAACACTGGCCCATCGGGGTTCCCCACCCTCAATAGGTCTTAGTCCTACCACTTGGTGTCAGGGCAGGACACGAGGGTGAGGAAATGCAGCGTGTGGAGCACGAGCATGTACAGATGGTCCCTAAGCACGATTCAAAAACAGACCAGCTGCAGACGTTGCAGCTAGCTGAAGGTCCAAGAATGGGGAAGCTGGGAGGAGGGGGTGGGGACTGCGGAGCAGAGGCATGAGAAAAAGAGCTAGAGGGCTTGCAGTGACGGGGTGAGGGTGTACCCTCTCACAGGGCTCGCTTGAGGAAATTGAGAGTGGGCTGCGACAAAGCGACTTTGACCTCCTGAAGTATGCACAGGAGGTTCGGGGAGTGAAGAGCCCCATGCACTGAGCGAGTGCTCGGGGATCCACCCACAGCAACCAGTGAATGTCCAACCAGAATGGATCCAGGGCTCCTGTTGTAGTTCAGGAGGTCTCTGACCTTGGTGGCTTCTGCCAGGATCAGCCTCCAGCGGACCGAGGGAGATTCTGCCACCTGCACGCACATGGCTGATTATGGAGCGGAGGCTCCACAAGGAGGTCCGCTCCCTCAGGGTATGTCGACAGAGCTATGTAGTGTAGACATACCCTCAGTGGCCACAACAGACCTGGTCACTGAGAACAGCTTCCAGGTCTGGAGGAACTCGTGGTAGAATTCCAGGAGCTCTGAGAGGTCTCGTGGGAGACCCCTTAGGTGGAGAAAAAAGAGCTGCCAGTTATATTGGAGCCCCCGGAAGCGGTGGAGGAAGGTGTGCACCAGCATGCTCCATGCCGGACTACCTGCACTATAAAGGAGTCTCTGCATGGCCTGCAAGCAGCCCTGCCTCCCACTCCTCCAGGGGGAGACACAAGACCCCTGCAGAGACTCAGTATACTACTAGCCAGAAAAACTCCAGGACTATCCACTGAAGTTTGGCCAGAACCTCTGGAGAGGGGCTTAGGGTGCTGAGCCTATACCAGAGCACAGACAGAACTAGCTGATTCAGCACCAGTGCTCTCCTGCGTAGGGAGAGACACTGGAGCAGTCCTGTCTATCTCAGCAGCCGCTCGCCCACCCTGGCCTCCAAACCTTGCCAATTCTCTGGTAGAGAAGGATGCGTGACAGATAGGAAGACGTCCAGATATAGCAGAGGACCTGTGTGCTGTGGGTGACCCCTACTGGCGTTCGTCTGTAAGCACTGCCCGGGAAGGGGGGGATCGCCCCTGAGCACAAGCACATCGCTTCACACCTGGCCATGAGAAGGGGTTTAAAACAAAGGAAGGGGTGTGGCTACTTGGGGGGAGGTGTGCTTGGTGGTTTTGAGAAAAGGCAGCCTTGGCTGGGCAAACATGAAGAAAAGGGACTAAATCGTTGGGGGATCAGGGCCTGTGTACCCCTACCCCAACCGGTCTAAGGCTGCCAGTCCCCTTACGTCAATGTCCACATTGAACCCAGGCCATGCTGTATCTCTGAGAAGCAATAAACCCTCTCTCTTCTACTGGCTGGCAGAGTCACATCTTGCTGTGGATGGGGATGCAGGGCGGGGCAGGGCGGGGGGGTCCCCACACACCATGGCAGTGGTTTCAGGAGCGGGATCCACTGCGCCCTGTGGATGGCTCAGACGGAAGGCCGGAGGGGACAACCTACCTCTGCTGTCTGGTGTGGGTGTGGGTGAGGGTGGGGGGGGGGGGCCCAAGAAGCACCAGGATTCTTAAAGGTGCAGTGACCCTTCTCCCCACTCCGCCCCCCCCCCCTTTTTTTTTTTTTTTTTTGCTCAACCAAGTTTTTTTCCTGCCATGTTTGGGATTTTTGCTGAAAGCATCTGGCAAGCCTACCAGGTACAGATGTGGGGGATTAACTGGGTTTTCTTGTCTTGGCCAGCCCTCCCTTTGGGGCTCTGCTCCTGCTGGGGTGGATGTTGCCTTGAGAAAAGGCCCCTCTGGAACTTGTGCAGCATTGGCCACTAGGGGTGGTTCAGTTTCTCCACTCAGAACAGGTCATTCTTTGTCCTGATCAAATTCCGCCTGCTCCCGGGGAGACGTATTCACTCTGCCCATCTCAGCTCACCCATGCAGAGGCAAAGGGAATTGGAGCTGTCCCACACGGAGAAGAAGCCTGGAGGAGCAGCCGAATACTGACCTGGCTCTGTGTAACTAGGGGAGCCAGAATCCCCTACCAGCTCTCTACCAGTAAACAGCTGCCAAGACTCTTTGGCTGGAGAGCAAGTGCCCAGCATTGCTGCTTTTTTCCAGCAGATGGTGGTGTCCCCTCACTGGGTCATGCATACAGTTCTCTATTGGATGCTGCAGACACTTCAGTGACATTTCCCACACCTACCCCCTCGGTAAGAGCTCAGATCGTGCCATTGACCAGTTCAGTGTAGTGAGCGTTTGTCGTGTACTTGGTCCTGCTTTGAGCTGTGACTGGACCATGTGACAGCCCCTGTATTTGCCTCCATGGAGTGCTCATGTGCAGAAATAAATATCCCGCTTCGAAATGCTGCTGACGTACATTGCTCAGTAACCGAGAGAGTACTGGGAGAGAGAGAATACTCTCACTGCCTGAAGGAAGGACAAAAGGCAGCATGCACCAGTCCCAGGCTGTGGCAGAGTGGGGGCTTTTCCATAACATTGTAGATGAAAACTCTGTGTGCCTCAGTTTCCCTGTGTGCTGCACAGTTAGCTAGGTGGACAGCAGCGTTCCCTGTAAGCTGAGTGTTTGTGCGGCTGCTCAGATGAGAGATTCAAATGCTGCCCAGCTGATTAGCAGAGTCTCCACAGCTAGGTGATGTGTTTCTACTGGTGGTGCACATCTGCACCTTTCTCAGTGCACATAAAATTTATTCCACACATGGATGGAAAATATCTGCAAGCAGATGGAAAAGATGAGAGGGAACATTGGTGGTGGGTGCATCCCATATTCATCATGGTTATATGATGGTATTATGGCCTAATTACATATTTTACATATGATGGGTCCAGCGAGGGGTCACTGGAACAGTTCTGATTTGCTGACTAGGGTTATCCTAGTTTTGCCTCTGATGTTATGAATGTTGGCTGTGTATCTGTACCTGGGAAAGATGCTTCCTGTCTAGATGGCTGGCTGGGAAGGACCCATTCAAGGCCATAGGGCATTGGGAAGAACAACAGACCTTAGGTGAAGCTTAGCTCCCCAGGCCAGCCTTGCTGAGAATGCTACTGGTAGCCTATGGCTAATGGCTGTTAGACTGTCTCTGCAAGGACATGGGACCAGATCGCACAATGCTGGACTCCCTCTTGAGATGTCAGCAGGGGCAACTAGTGAGGGGGGTCCAGGGGGCGCTCTTCCCCTTTGTCCCTCCTGCCCACAGTGTTTGTGGGGCACATGCCCTCTCCCCACACATGTCGCTCCTGGAGGTCAGTGTTTTTCCATCAGCCAGTCTGGGAACAGAGCTTTGGAACAAAGGTTCCTGCCCTATGCTAAAGCTGTGCAAGGCAGGGACAGACGTCACTGCTGGCTCTTCACTCCCCACACAAGAGAACCCCTGGAAGCCACTGAGGAACAAAGACGGAGCTGGGGGAAGTGCTGGGCCTAGGCTAGCGGGCCTGCTAGCTTGTGGCTGAAGGCCTGAGAAACACAAGCGGCAAAGCAATGCAGCCTGTGCAGCCAGACTCTGCAGCCTGTTTGTATCGTTTCTCAGGGTGACTCTGCAGTTCATATCCAATCTATCTAGTATATTAAGCTTAGTGGCAGTGGTGTCTATTTGCTGGGGAATCTGCTTTGATCTGTTTGCCATCATTTAGCATCACTCTTTTGTAGTTAATAAACTTGTTTTTTGTGTTAATATAACCCAGTGATCTTTGACTGGAGTGTTTGGAGAAAAATCTCAGTTTGGTTCCCAAAACCAGGATGGTCTTTAAGGGGGTGGGGACTCAAGACTTCCCCCTTCTCCACCTCAAGCCCTACCCTTCCTCTTCCTCATCTCCATCCCTTCCCATGCCTGCCTATAATTACCAAAGTCATCCCATTTGCCCATTGTAAAAACGAATACATCTGCTTTCTTTTGGTCTTCTGGAACTTCCACACTGGGCCAGGACTTATTGAAAATCAACATTAATGCTCCTCTGCCAGCTCTTTTAAAACTCTTAGGTGCAAGTAATTTTAATCTGCTGATTTTAGAAGTCCAACTTTAGTAGCTTCTGTTTAACATCCTCAAGAGATGCTAGTAGAATGGAAAGTAGGTTACCATCATCACATGATAAGACTGGCTCATCCTTTCCCCTCCATAAATTTGGAGCATGAATATTTATTGAACACATCTGCTTTTTCGCATCTTTAGTGATGGTTTTACCATTCCCACCTAATAAAGAATTAATACCATTGCAGGATTCTTTATTCCCCCCTAAAATATTTTGTTCTTGTTGTCTATTATTCTTCTGGCCAGCTTTTACTGGTGTCCTTTTTCTTCTCTTATCAATTTTCTACAACCCCTAACTTTCGATGTATATTAATTGCTATCAAATTCCCTTTCTTGTACTTTTGTATTTTGTGTTTCTACCACTGCCTTCACTTCTCCTGTAAACCAGGCTGTTGGGTTGTTGTTCTTAGTTTTTCTTTGTGGGTTTTTTTAAACCAGCATAGCCTACTTCCTCAGTTGTGGGTTTTGGGACATCTAATTAGCTGTTCTTCAATGAATCTCAATTACCACTCACATTTTTTTGATTAAATTCTTCCTCCCAGCTGATTTGGGTCATAATTGTTTTAGCTTTGTGAAATTGGCCCAATTAAAGCACCAAATATCTATATTACTGGTCTGGACTTTATTGTCTTTGCATATTATAAATGTGATCAAGTTGTCATCATGGGTACTGAAGCAGCCATAAACTTTCAGTTCTGTGAGTGACCCAAATACAGAACCCTTAGCCTGACCTCATTCGCACGTCAGACTTTTGAACAGATGGCGAAGGAAAGAAGACTGAAGGTTGCTTTTAAATTTCTGGAGTTATACCATGGGGCAAGAGGGGGGGGGGGGGAGTAATACAATGTGGCTACATCTAGACTGGCAAGATTTAGCGTAAATACTCTAAACGTAAGAGTTTTTGCATTAGAGTATTTGAGTAAGAGAGCGTCTATACTGGCATGTGCCTTTGTGCAAAAATTTGCTTTTGAGCAAAAGCATCCGTGTCAGTGTAGACGCTCTCTTGTGCAAGAAAGCTCCGATGGCCATTTTAGCCATCGGGCTTTCTTGCGCAAGAAATTGATGTTACCTATCTACACTGGCCTCTTGCTCAAGAACACTTACGCAAGAGGACTTACCCCTGAGCGGGAGCGTCAGAGTATTTGTGCAAAAAGCACTGATTTCATACATTAGAACGTCAGTGTTCTTGCGCAAATACTCACAGACAGTGTAGACAGACGTAGCCTGTGAGTTTCCTACGATCAGTCATTCCAAACTAACCTGATTTCCTTTTTGGTGGCAATAAGTGATTTTCAGTGAGGGGCAGTGCTGTGGATTGAATAGACTGTGGCTGTGGTAAAGCATTAGGCAGGGTACCACATAGGACAGGCTGAGCTCAAGAGGGGTGTGCTGGAAAGCTAAACTGTACAGCACTGCAGGGCTATTTTAGGCTGACTGGCCCTGTGCCCGCCTTGGGGACAAAAGAGTTAGCGAATGACTGTGGGTGGGACTGGCCCCACCCCTCCAGCCCTGCCAATCATGCGAGGGTTGGAGTAAGGCTTTAAAAGCAGGCAAGCCGGGCAAACAGGGGTAGTTTAGTAACCCCAGACAAATCACCCCCATGACATGCCACAAGCTGGCAGCTCCATAGCCCCACGGGCAAGCCATGGAGGGGCTGCTTCTCACTACCCCCAACCTTCCTGGGATGAGGGTATTGCGGTCTGCGCTGACAGGTCTGGGGCAAGGGAAGGAAGCCTGGGGAGTGGGCTCTGGCAGTGTCAGGCCAACAGGGGGCGCCTGTCAGTGACCCCACCACAGTGACCCTTGCCCTGATACTGACCTCCTTAGCAGTGCCCCCTGCAGGCTGCTCTTTGCAACCCCCCTCCCTGCTTCCAGCCCCAGCTGCTTCCACTCACTAAACCCACGGGATGGCCCAGCACCTTCATGGCCAACATCCCGTAGAGGGATCAGGACTTCAGATTACATGGGGCATTGGCAGAGCTGTAGTGGGGCTGCAGGTCCAGAGTGAGGGGCACCAGCAGGGATGGGTGGAGCCCTGGGCTTAGCTGGAAGGAGCTGTGGGTTGGGAGGGGGGAGGTAGCTGGAGGAGGGGCTTGAAGCTAGGGAGGGAGGGGTGTCAATGATCTCTGTGGTGGAGTCTAATTGGGGACTCAGCCAGGGAGCTGGGCTGCTCCAGTGAGTTACCTCTGCCTACAATTCTGGGTTCCTCAATCTCTCAGCACAGAGCACCCAGGAGCACCCACTGGCCCCGTGGCAGGAGCCCTGTGCCCAGCACACAGCCCCACCAGTGCCCGGTCGCCCCATGGCCAGACTGATTCTCAGTTTATTGCCTCTCAGTTATTTTCCCAGAGGATTTATCAATAACCCGTTCTCTTGCCCCTCTCCAGCGTGTGCCTGTCACGTCTCATGCCTGACTCTGGGCACCTCAGGTTCTGGCCAAGGCAGCTGGGCAATGCTGCTACCACAAGGGAGGAGGAGGATGAAAGTGGGGGCTGGGGGATCCCAGGTCCTAGCACTGTGTCCTCAAAATGGGGCTGAGTCTCAGGATCCCACTCCCCTCCCAGAGCCAGGGAGAGAACCCTGGCTGCCTGTAACACCAACTGGAGTCTGGGCCACGCAGGGTTGTGCTGTGGCAAACGGGAGCCCAGGGCTCCAGGACCGTGGCACATATGGGGCACAGCCTAGTGCGTGTCTGGGCAGCAGCGCTGGGTAACACCACAGTGAACCAGCAGGACATCAGATGGCTGCACCCCATGCAGTTCCTGGTGGCCCCAGGCACAGGAGGCCAGGGGTGTGGGAGGCCACATCTGGTTTGGGTGCCCACAAGCATGGGCCTTACTGAATGGGTAACTGGCAACAGGCAGGGGGTAGAGGTGGCATGGCCAATTGGTTACATGGTGGGGACTGGAAGCCAGGACTCCTCGGTTCTCTCTTGGCTCTGGGAAGACAGTGGGGGCTGGTGGTTAGAGTGTGCATGAGGCACCAGGATACCTGGGTTCTGTGCCTGGCTCTGCCCTCACTGTGTGCCCAGGGATGCATCCCATGACTCAGTTTCCCCTGGCTAGAAAAGGGAAAAGCTTACCCCAGGGCAGGGGGTGCAGTTCATGGGATGCCCGGGGGGGAGTCAGCTGTCCTTTGCCCCCGCTACTGGAGAATCCATGTCCAGAACGCTCCCAACTTTGAGCCTGGTGCAGGAAGGGAATGGCCACTGTCCCAGTGTGTGTCCCTAGCCCTGTGTCTTTGTGTGCACTGGAACCCGCCTGTTCCCAGTGCTGGGCTCATTCTGCCAATTCTTCTGGCCTCTCCCATCATGCACCGGGTGCCTCTTCCTCCTGTTTGGTAGGGGTCTATGCCGCTGCACCCCACAATGCACTGGCAAGTTACCCAGAAGCCTTTGCTTCCTGGGGGTGCCCATACCTTGGGGTAGAGCTGGGAACCCACTGTCCTCAAGGAACTGCTGGTGTAACCCTAAGGCCCTTTTTCTACAGTGGTTGGGCTGCTCAGGGAGCCTCCGGCTTTCGGAACAACTTTGGAGCAGCCCCGTGAGAGTCACCTCCACTGGTGTTTGCCACACGGCCACTCACCAAGGCTGCGCTGCCTGGGTTGTGGGCATTGCTGCGACCCCACTGCCCCCCGGACTTCCCCGGAGCCAGTGTGTGGCCCAGCCCGGCCTCCCGGCTGCACCAGAGCCTCTCGTTCAGCAAACTGGCCTGGCAGCATCTGATCCTGGCCATGACCCTGGACTGCAGAGCCCAGGGTTAAAGCTGTGTGTCCCCCATGCCGGTACCCACAGGGCTAGTGATCCTGGCCCCACCACAGTCACGCTGCACAGCTGTAGTGCCTGGCCTCTCTCCCTCTGCACCCCGCGCCTGGCTCTTCTCTGACCCCAGCGCAGAGATTCCTCCAGGACCTGTTCCTGCGGCTCAGTGGGGGGCCTCAGATCCTAGCCACATCCCCCTCCACCGCCCAGCCAAATGGAGTCACCCTCCGGCCCCCAACACAGAGATTCCTCCAGGACCAGGATTTCCCACGTCCTCCTCGTCCTGCTACATGCATCCACCGTAGGGAGCAGATACCCCTCCCAAGCTCCCACACCGTGCAGGACCAGCACCTCTGCTGGGATCTGCAGCCCTCTCCCTAGTGCCCGCCCCACTCCCTGCAGCCCAGCGCCCCTGGTGCTCCTGCCCCATTTCCTGTGCAGTGCCACCTGCTACCCTGCCCTGCTCCCTGCAACCCAGCCCCCACAATGAAACTCCACCCTGCTCCCTGCAGCCCAGTGCCCCCTACTGCCCTGCCCTGCTCTCTAATGCCCAGCACCCCCGGCTGTCCCCACTCAGCTCTGTGCAGCCCAGCATCCCCTGCTGCCACTGCAGCTCAGTGCTCCCTGTTGAGCCTGTCACCAAGGTGTGGGGGAGTCACTGAGCCCTGCACCCCCATCTGCAGCCAGCTCTGACTCTCAGCCGGCAGGTGGAACAGAAGGTTTATTAGGTGACAAGGACACAGCATAGAACAGACTTGTCAGCTCAGGAACCAGGAACAGTCAGAGTCATTCATCTTGGGGGGTGGGGCCCAGAGCTAGGGCCTGGCTCTTGCACTGTGCCCCAAGCCAGCCCAGGCTGACTGGCTCCTGGTCCCAGCCAGGCTCCTCCTCCAGCCTTTCTCCTGCTTCCCGGGCAAAAGGTGTCACCTGGTGACACTCCCATCCCGGATGCAGGCTGTAAAGGGGGTCGGCCATTGTGTATGTGAGGGAGGCTCTTACACCGAAAATTCCCATTACCATCCAGGCACTGGTGCAGTTCCTGGGGAAACTGAGGCACACACGTGGGGTTACCATAGGACAGTAGACCTCACATGCAACATAACAAGGGGAATTAAACCCCCCACTTTGTGGCATCTCTGCTCCTAGCCCGCCCCCCACACTGGGGGGCCAGCAACCAAGCTGGGGTCTGCAGGCCCCTCAACAGCCCTGCCCCACTCCCTGCAGCCCAGCGGCCTCTGCTAGCCGCCGCCCCCTCTGCAGCCCGGTGTCCCCTGCTGAGCTCCCCAGCAGGCAGGGAAGGGAACTGGGAAAGCTCTCCTGAAGGAGAATCGCTGCACTGGGTGCGGCCAGGGACACATGGGTGGGGGGGCCGCGGTGCCAGGCTGGGGGGCGCGGTGTTAGGCTGGGGGGCGCGGTGCCGGGCTGGGGGCGCAGTGTTGGGCTGGGGGGCGTGGTGCCGGGCTGGGGGGGCAGTGTTGGGCTGGGGGGCGCGGTGCCGGGCTGGGGGGCGGAGTCCCTTCAGTTCCAGGCCGGGGGGAGCCAGGAAGCGAGTCCCCTCCCCAGCCCGGCTCCTCCCCCGGTCCCGAACCCGTCACATGGAGGCGGCGGCGCCTGCCCCGAGCTCAGGCTGCGGCCGCCTGGAGCAGCCCGGCGGCGTGTGCGGGACAAAGGGGGCCTGAGTCTGCAGCGCCGGGCGGGACCCGGAGAAAGACCCGCGCCCCGGCTCCGGCGCCCAGTGCGCACCCGGCTCCTGAGTCGCAGATCGGGCCGCGCCCCCGACGTTGAGCGAAGGTGGGTCTCGCCGCAGAGCCGGGGGAGCGGGGCAGGATGGGGCGGGGGCGCCTCCGCAGTGCGCCGCTGGGCGGGGGCCGTTTCCTGCCCGGCCCCCTACCCCGGCACCCAACCAGTGTCTGCAGCACGGCCAGGCTGTCGCCCCCTCCCCCGCCGAGCTCCTGTGGGTCCCTGCCGGCTGACAGGTCCTGGGTTTGGGTCTCTCCCTCTAGAGCTGTGTCCCCACGGGTGGCCAGGCTTCCCAGTGCCCCAGGGCAGCGCCAGGCGGCGTCGGGCTGCAGGGAGGGGGTGGGGAGGCAGTAGGGTGCGCTGGGCTGCAGGGAGTGGGCAGGGGGCAGTAGGGTGCGCTGGGCTGCAGGGAGTGGGCAGGGGGCAGTAGGGGGCGCTGGGCTGCAGGGAGCGGGCAGGGGGCAGTAGGGGGCGCTGGGCTGCAGGGAGTGGGCAGGGGGCAGTAGGGGGCGCTGGGCTGCAGGGAGTGGGCAGGGGGCGCTGGGCTGCAGGGAGGGGGCGGGGGGCAGTAGGGGGCGTCGGGCTGCAGGGAGGGGGCGGGGGGCAGTAGGGGGCGCTGGGCTGTAGGGAGTGGGCAGGGGGCGCTGGGCTGTAGGGAGTGGGCAGGGGGCAGTAGGGGGCGCTGGCCTGCAGGGAGCGGGCAGTGGGCAGTAGGGGGCGCTGGGCTGCAGGGAGCGGGCAGGGGGCAGTAGGGGGCGCTGGGCTGCAGGGAGCGGGTGGATGCAGTAGGGGGCGCTGGGCTGCAGGGAGCGGGCAGGGGGCAGTAGGGGGCGCTGGGCTGCAGGGAGCGGGTGGAGGCAGTAGGGGGCGCTGGGCTGCAGGGAGTGGGTGGAGGCAGTAGGGGTCTCTCTCTGACAGTCAGTGCTGACCCCTATGCCCTGGCACTACGGGGCTCCGTGCTGCTGCCCTTAGTGGTTCCCAGGCCTTCTCTGTGTGGACTCTGGGAAGCACCCAGGCATGTGGGGGGGCTTGTCCCAGCAACCCCACAATATGAGAGGGGGGGGCAGTGACAGGAGTCAGCAGAGCAGGTGAAGGAGGAAGTGAGAGACACAAAGTGAGTCAAGCTCTCACTGCTGCCGGAATGGGGAAGAAGTTCCCGCGGTGGGCAGGTACCTTCGCACGCAGCGGGGCAGGGAGCCAGGACTCCTGGGTTCTCTCCACGCCCCCAGATCTCCTGTGGGGCGGGCTCACATCAGGCCTGGCAAACCCCAAGCCACCTCTGTGGCATTAAGAGACGGGAGGCTGGCGCTGAGCAGGGCAGGATGGGTGTGAGGCTCCGGGGCTGGCCCACCTGGCTGAGCTCCGGGAACAGACGCTGCCTCACACCCTTGGGTGTTGACACAGGAGGGAAAGTTTCTTCTTGTGTGTCAAGACTGGCCGGCGTGGTGCGGTGGGGGTGGGGGTGTGTAAGGGGTGCCATGCAGAGCGGGGACAAAGTAGGAGGTGCTCTCCCCCCAGCGTTCTCTCTCCACCCCTGGCATTGCCCTTGGCTGTCCCAGCCAGGTCTCCATCCCAGAGCTGGCCGCATTTTCAGAGCAGGCTTGGGCTGGGGCAGCAGGAAGCTGAGCCGGGGGGGTTGGACAGGCTCTGCCTGCTGTGCGAGTGCAGACTGATGGGGGAATGTGCAGGGATGTTCCTCTACCCCCGCTCATTATACCTGCTTGCCCCCAGTGCCGTACCAAACTGCCCCATGCCAGGCACCCCTGCAGCACAACAGGGCCCCCCAGCGGGGCTGGTTGCAGATCGTGCTGGCTGGGATCTTGCTGGCTGGCCTGTTGTCTGGGTTTCCATGCCCCACCCCACAGTCTCTGCTGGATACCAGGTACCCAGGAGGAGCAGAGAGAGGACCCAGGAGTCCTAGTGCCAAGTGAGGCTGGAGACTGATTCCCCCTCACTGGTAGGAGTAAAGCTCAGGCTGCGGGGTGGTGGGAGGGAGGGTGCCAGGGAGAGAACCCAGGAGTCCTGGCTCCCAGCCCTCCCCCAGCAAGGGGCGGGGGCAGGAAATCAGGGCGGAGGAAGCAGTGTGGGGGGGGGGACTGTCAGCAGAATCGCAGCATCAGTCGGGGAAGGACCGGAGCAACTGCTGGCTCGGGGTGAGCTGGGGTGGGGGCTGGAAACCAGGGGTGGCAAAGGTGGCAGCTGGCCCCTCCCCTGCCCCACATGGCCCTGTGATGGATTCACACAGGGTGGGGGGAGAGGAGCCGGGAGCAGGCGGGGGGCTGGCAGGCTGGGGAGCAGGAGAAATCCTGGGGCTGGGGGATGTTTGTAAGGGGCTGGGGGGTCTCTCCATTGTTTATGTTGGAGATTAGCTTAGCCGGGACCCTGGATACTTGGCTCTGGGAGGAGAGTGGGGGCTGGTGGTTAAAGATGGGGGGCTGGGAGCCAGGACTCCTGGGTTCTATCACCATGTGGTCCCCTTCCAATGCAAGCCAGTTCCTGGATCTCTGCCCCCCAAGGGCCAGGCTCCCCCCTTCTCCCAGCTGCACCCCCAAATCTCCAGCCAGGGATCCCCAGAGACTGTAAGAGAAGCTGTCACTGGCCCAAAGGGCATGGGTGAATTCTCATGGCAGCCAGGAACAGAAACTAGGAGTCCTGGCTCCCAGACCCCCTGCCCCAACTACTAGCCCACACCCCCCTCACAGAGCCACGGAGAGAACCCAGGAGTTGTGGCTCCCCCTCTGGCATGGCTCTAATCACTCGATCTCTTGCATTTGCTGCCCCTAGGGACTGTGGTGTGTGAACAAGTTTCCTGGTGGGACTGTTTTAACTCCCTGGCCAGCTCTGTGTCTGCAGAGAGGCCTGCCCCTGTAGCTTAGGGTCTTCTGGGAAGGCCGCTGTGTATCTTAGACCCCATCATTCCTGAAGGGGATTCCTTGCTGGCTCTGAGAGCTGTGCTGGAGCTCTCAGGGTACCTGCTATTTCCAGAACAGCAATGGGGTGCCCTGGAATAGGGGCACCATGCTGGCCGCAGGCTGCCCAGCAACCCATCAGCAGGAAGGGGGCACTCAATGCGAGGGGCGCTTTGAGCAGTGTGGGGGGGCATGCTGGGAGCTTGGACCCTGGGGGCTCTGTCCCAACCCATTCCCCTTCCACCCTTTGTATTGCAGTGAGTTCCTGGGTCTCTTCCCCACAAGGTACAGACCTTCCCCCTTCTCCCAGCTGTGATCCTGACTGCACTAACCACTAGTCCCCACTCCCTTCCCAGAGCCAGGGAGAGAACCCAGGAGTCCTGGCTCCCAACCTCCCCCCAACCACTGGACCCCACTCCCCTCCCAGACTAGAGAGTGGAACCCAGGCACCTCCCATGTCTCCAGACACTCACAACAGAACTGTTGCTTGGTGCTCAGGGCTGCGGATTCCCTGCACCTGGGCTCAGTGTGCATAGTGCAGGGTGATGTCCCTCCCCCTCCCTCTCCTGCTGCTTGGGTGCCCCCTCTTCCAGCTGATTGGTCAGTTCAGTGCTGGCGCAGTGTCCCAGCCCATCCAGTGATAGGAGGGGACTGACAACTTCAGAGCAGCCCCCACAGAGCTGTGGGGAAATCCCCCTTGGGCACTACGGGGTCTAAGATACACATGGTGCAGTGCCAAAAGCGGCTGGCCGGGGGCAGCACAGAGCACAGAGGCCTCCGAAGGAGCTGTGGGATCCAAAGCTCTGTGTGTATAGGGTGGGGGTGAAAGAGGATGTGGCTGCAGGCAGGGGGTGGGGGCTCTCTGCAGACAGCCGGCCTGGGAGCTAAATCAGTCCGGACAGGAAACTCACTCAGACGTCACAGCCTCCCAGGGGCAGAGCATGCATGAGGTCTAGTGGTTAGAGCTGTCTCTGTGTGGACTCCTGGGTTCTATTCCTGGCTCTGTGAGGGCAGTGGGAACTAATAGTTAGAGATGGTGGGGGGAGCCCAGACTGCTGGGTTCTATGTCCAGCTCTGTGCACTTCATTCCATCCTGTCCCCTGACTCTGCCTCAGTTTCCCTGCCTGGGTTCCTTATTGCTGGTATAATCTGGAGCTGGGAGGGGCCAGGGCAACCCTCCCCCGGAAATTCCTGCCCTTCCCGTGCCTGAGGCTGTGGATTTTCCATTTCCTGTCTGCGGAAAGTCGCATTTCCACTCCCTGCTTGGGGGGAGAGGGGGGGATGTCCCTGTATTCCTCTCCCCACTGGGGCTCTGTAGGAGGCCTCCAGCACATACCCCCTGCCCAGTGGGAGATCTATGAAGGGCCAGTCCAGCAATCTACACCCCCAGGGGCTCCTTCTCCTCTCTGCTTGGGGGTCACTGTCCCCCTTCTTTGGCAGGCTTCAGCAGGGAGAAAACCCAGAAGCCCTGACTCCACCTCTCCGCTCTAACCACTAGTTCCCACTTCTCTCCGAGAGTCAGGGAGAGAACCCAGGAATCCTGCCCCCCCCACTCTAGTCGCTAGCCCCCCTTTTCCTCCCAGAGATGGGGGTAGAACCCAGGAGTCCTGGCTCTCATAAGTCCGTGGCTGTCCTGCTAGGGAAGCACTGGGGCTGTGTGAGACCTTAGCCCTGTAGTGCCCCAGGCTGAGGGAGATTTTCCATGCACTCAGCTGCTGAGGACAGGCTGCGGTGCTGCCTGGGCTCCCTGCCCCATGCGCAGGCGGTTCTCCCGGTACAAAGAGGCCCTGTGTGAGCCCTGCTGTGAGTCACCAGGGCTTGTGGGGAGCTTGGCTGGAGCGCCCGCCCGCCTACACAAAGGGCCTTTGAGAAAGGGGTGAGCCCAGAGCTGGGGGGGAGGGCTGTGATGGGGTGGAGTGGGGCTATGGGAGGCCTGGCTCCATGCTGGAGGGGGGCCTGCAGGGACAACATAGGGGTGAGGAGCTAGGGGGGCACCAGCCATTTCCAACCCCTAGACTGGTTCAAACCAGGAGTTTTCCTGTCACCACCCCCTCTGTGTACAGCCTGCTGCGGGAGGGGGTCTCTTAAGGGGGCAAGGCAGCAGTAGCCACTTGGGGGGAGGTCAACTCCCTCAGCTTTGTAGATTAACTTCCAGACCCCCCTGCTTCCCGCAGAGTCCCTTCAGCGGGGGTGGGAGTGACCCACTATGTGTCATGGGCCCCGCATTGCTGGCACCCATGGGTGATTCTCCCCAGTGTAGGGACTGATATCAGGTAAACTGAGGCACTGATAGATGGACGGCCATCCCCGGGATATGGGATCAGGGAGAGAATCCAGGAATCCTCACCCTCATCCCTTTCCCTCCACAGTTCCAGCCACTAGACCCCACTCCCCTTCCCGTCTGTATTATCCAGTGCAGCCCCACAACCCCACTCTCCTGGTCTGCTGGAAATAGCCCAAACAGCTGCAGCCACGCAACAACTGCCCCGAGTCTATCTCCGAGAGAGGACGGGCGTGGGGGACCCAGGACTCCAGGTTCTCTCCCCAGCTCTGGGGAGTGGAGGCTGGTGGTTAGAGCAGGGGCGCTGGGAGTAAGGACTCCTGGGTTCTTTTCCCAGCTCTGGGAAGTGAGCGGGGGCTGGTGGTGAGAGCAGGGGCAGCAGAGCTGGGAACCAAAGCTCCTGGGTTCTCTTCTTGGCCTGGGAGGTAGGTGTCCATCAATGCCTGGTGCCTCAGTTTCTCCTGCCGTCCGTTCCTGAGCTGTTGCACTATGGGAGGTGGGGCTGGAGGGTGATCTGGGTTGGAGAGGGGAAGAGCTTGTGCTGCCCTGCCCCATGCCCAACAGCGCCTGCGCCAGCTGCTGGGGAATCCAGGCCAAATTTAACGCTGGCAGCCGGGCAGGATTAGCCAGTGCCGGGGAGGAATGCTGTGTGGGGGGAGACAGATGCATTGGGTGTGAGGGGCTATCCCCCCCCTCAGCCAAGGCCCCCCTTGCAGCACGGCGCCCTTGACGCTCCTCTCTCCATGTCACTGGGGCTGCCTGGCGCCTGCTCCACCCTCCACAGCAAATCGCTCCCTGCCTCAGCCCACCGCTGTCACCCGTCCTGTGCAGAAAGGCAGGGCCCCATGGCACTGCCCCACCCGGGAGCTGCAGTATGGACATACAGTGGTGGGGGGCTGGGAGCCAGGACTCCTGGGTTCTCTCCCTGGCTCTGGGAGAGTAGTGGGGGCTAGTGGGTAGAGCAAGGGTGGGGGGCGGGCTGGGAGCCAGGACTCCTGCTTTTTCTGGTGACAGCTGGGTGTAGTTCCTGGCATCCCGGCTGGGTCCTCAGCCTCCAGCAGCTGCCTCTGTCTTTTCTGAGCCTCCTGTTCCAAATTCTTTTGCTGACTTGTGCATCCCGCCCCAGAGGTGGCCGCATTTCAGCGCCAGGCGAGGAGTCCCTGTGTAACTAGCCACCCACCCCAGAAGTGGCCACATCCCAGCGCCAGGCGAGGGATCCGTGTATAACCAGCTGCCCGCTCTACTGCTGAGGGATCCCTGTACACACAGCCCTACCCCGAGGAGGCCACATCACCTCCTGACTGTGTCTCTCTCCCCCTGCAGGTGACCATGTCATCGATGGACCCCCTGCCTCCCGCCATGCCCCCCGCCCAGAAGCCGACCCGCATTATGAAGCCGCGGCCCCCCACCCGGCCACGGCCCTGCCTGGCATCCCGGTCAACGGGCCAGGACGCCTGCCCCACTCCAGCCCCCTGCGGGGAGCAGCCGCAGCTCCAGTCCCTGCATTGCTCAGGCAACGTACGCAAGATTGTGGGGCGCTTTGACCAGCGGGCCAGCGGGGGCCGGGCACCCAGCCCTTCCCTGGAGAACGGGGAGCAGCGCCCCCCACAGGCGCCCCTGGGAACAGCGGTTGGTGAGTCAGGTTCGGGGCAGGCTGGGAGCCCACTGGGCATTGTGTGCCCAGCCCCCCTCACCCGGTCTCTGTCTCTCTCCCTGCAGGTCCATTGCAGGAGGCCGGCAGGGAGCCGCCCAGCCAGGAGCCCCTGTACGCCTGCCCCCGGCGCTGCCCCTGCGGCTGCCACCAGCGCCGGCCTGGCATGGTGCTGGTCTGGGTGCCGGCCCCTGAGGGGGAGGAGCCAGGCTCAGACGGCTCTGCCTCCTCCAGCGAGGAGGGTCTCCCTTTCCGGCACCTCCTGGTGGTCACCCCGGCCCCCCAGTCCCGCTGGTCGCCCCTCAAGCCCCCCGACCCGCCCCCCGAGGAAGGCACCGTGGTGCTGACCAGTTACCACTCTACGGCCAAGCAAAATGGGGCCCCGGTGCTGGCCAAACCCCCCCGCCGGGCCAAAGGGGGAGCTCCAGAGGTGGAGGCACCTCCCCCGGCTGTGCCCCCTAAAATCCCAGTCAAGCCTCCGCGTGGGGCCCAGGGCCCAGCGCTCAGCTCCCGGCGTGGCTCGCTGCAGCTAGATGGGGGGCACGGCTGCCCCCCATCCTCCACCCCCTCCCAGGACCCCCCAATCCCTCCCACACCATGTGCCCCGCCCCCTGTCCAGCACCCGCTGATCCTGCCCACACCACGTGCCACGCCCTCTGCCCAGCACCCCCAGAACCCTCTGATCCCGCCCACTTCACATGCCACGCCCTCTGCCCAGCACCCCCAGAACCCTCTGATCCCGCCCACTTCACATGCCACGCCCTCTGCCCAGCACCCCCAGAACCCTCTGATCCCGCCCACTTCACATGCCACGCCCTCTGCCCAGCACCCCCAGAACCCTCTCATCCCACCCACACCATGTGCCATGCCCCCTGCCCAGCCCCCCCAGAACCCTCTGATCCCGCCCACACCACGTGTCACGCCCTCTACCCAGCCCCCCCAGAACCCTCTGATCCCACCCACACCACGTGCCATGCCCCCTGCCCAGCACCCCCAAAATCCCCCGATCCCCACCAAGCCATGCCCCCTACCCCCGCCCCCTGCCCAGCCTCCTCCCCCACCCCCCGTGCAGCCCCTCCCCGAGACCCCACCCCCTGTCAAGCTCTGCCCCCCTCTTCAACCCCCTTCCCAGCCTCCCCCACCCCCTCCCCCGCCCCCCTCCTCTCAGCCCCTCCCGTCCCTTCAGAAGGAGAGCGCCCCGGTGCGGGGGGACGGAGCCTGCCAAGGTACGGCCCAGGAGCAGAGCTCATCCATGCCCCACATCTTGGGTTGGGTGGTGGCCGCCCTCTGGAAGGGGGTGGTTGAGTCGTTCTGAGGGGAGGGCTGAGATTGGGGGTCCTCTGGTGGGCAGGCTGGGGGGAGATGATCGGGGCTCCCTGGTGGGTGGGGTTTGGAGTGGAGCCAGGTTTGGGGCTGGCTGAGGGCGGGTAGGGCTCCCTGTGAGGTTTGGGGGACAAGCTAGGGGGAGGGGATTGGGAATCAGGTATCGGGGTTCCCCAGAGGGTGGGTTGAGAGTCGGGGGGAACCGGGTTCGGGGCCAGCTGGGAGGAATCAGGGCTCCTGGGGGCCATGGACTGGTGCTGAGGGCAGCCCCAGGTGATTACCAACTTGGGAAAACAGCCCCCCAACATCTGCTCTGTATCCCCAGGAGATTGTGATGGCCCCAGCCCAGAACCGGAGCTGCCAGAGGACAGGTGTGTGTTCCCCCCCCAGCCCCATCTGCCCCTGTCTGCCTCCCAGCGCATGTCTGCCCCTCAGCCCCAGGCATCTCTGTCACATCTGCTCCCATAATCCCTTCATTTGCCCCCCAGGCCTTGTCTGCCCCCCAAGTCCCTCTGTCCACCTGCCTCCCACAGTCCCTCCCATCTCTCCATCCTGTCTGTCTGCTCCTCCACAGCCGCTTTCTCTATCTGTCTGCCTGTCCCCAGTCCCCCACAGTCCTTCTGTCCATCTCGTCCCACCCGCCCCCCGTCTCTCTCACTCTGATCTCGTTCTCCCCCCCGACAGGTGCAGCCCATCCCCGAAGGGCCCCGGCTGGGGGTTGCCCTTGCAAGACGGTAGGGAAGATTCTGGGGGCTCTGGTGGAAGAAGGGGCTCTCTGTGGGAGGATTGGAGGTGGGGGATTAGGGCAGGAAGGGCCCAGGGGCAGGTGCATGGGGCTAGGGGAGAGGATCAGGGTCTTGGGAGCAGGGGGATGTTGTGGAAGGGGGTAGGAGCATGGGGGGCAATATGGGTAGCCTCCATCTCCCCCTGACCCTGTCCCCCCCCCCCGCAGAGCCCCTGTACCAGACGTACCGGCAGGCCGTCATCCGCAAGGAGATCCAACGCCAGACGCTGTCCCGCAGCGCCAGCCAGGCCAGCTGGGACAGCGACGCCGCCCCCCCCGGGGCCCCGGGCCCCCGCAGCACCCTCTGGCAGGACCTGCCAGCTGTGCGGGGCAGCGGTCTGCTCGAGCGCATCAGCCCCCAGGAGCGCAAGATGCAGGAGGTGGGTAGGGTGCCCTTCCCCCCCCCACCCGTCATGGGTCCTGTGCCCCCTTTTTCCCCCGCCCCACCGTGCCCCCGGTATCTCTGCACCCTGCAATGCCTCTGCTTCCTCCCGCCCCTGCCATGGGCCCTGTGCCCCCCGGTACCCCTGCCACTGCTGTGCCCCCCACAATGTCCCTGGTTCCTCCTGCCCCCCTGCCATGGTCCTTATGCCCCCTGGTAGTCCTGCCCCATTCCTCCCTCCCTGCTGTGCCCCCAGTTCTCTCTGCCCCACTATGCCCCTGGTAGCCCTGTGCCCTACAACGCCCCCTGGCTCCCCACATGCCCACTGTGCGCCTCAGTTCTACCCCTCCTGCCATGTATCCCTCCACCTGGTTCTCCCCACCCCACCTTGCCCCTGGTTCCCCTGCCCCCTGCTATGCCCCCCAGTGCACTGTCCCCTAGTACTCCCCCACACCCTCCACTGTGCCCCTAGTACCACTGTGCCCTGCTGTGCCCTTCGTATGCCTGTCTCCCCACCCTGCCCCCCTGGTAGCTCCATACCCCTGTGCACCTCTCTTGTCCCCTGGTTTCTCCTGCCCCCCAGCTTTCCCTGACTGCCACTGTGCCCCTCATTTCCCCTACCCCCCCGCTGGGCCCCCACAACCCCTGCCTCCCCATGCAGGTGAGGGATGTGGGGTGGCCGAGGAGAGCACAGGGACCTGCCCCACTTCCTCCCGCCCCTGCTGAGGGCCCCGTGTTCCAGCCTGAGCCCTGTGTCCTGGCAGAGCCTGTTTGAGGTGCTGACGTCAGAGGCCTCGTACCAGCGCTCGCTGTGCCTGCTGGCCGAACACTTTGTGGAGTCACGGGAGCTGGGCGAGACGCTGGTGCCCCGCGAGCGCCAGGCCCTCTTCTCCAGCATCCTGCGGGTCAAGGAGGTCAGCGCCAGGTCAGCCCGTGTTCCCACCCACCCCCATTCCTGGAGCCATCCTGCTTCTCCCTTTGTGTCCTTTCATTGTGTCCCCCCAATGCCAGCCAATGTGTCCTCCGCGTATCTCCATCATGTCTCCCCCTGTGTATCATAGACTCATAGACTTTAAGGTCATAAGGGACCATTATGATCATCTAGTCTGACCCCCTGCACAATGCAGGCCACAGAATCTCACCCACCCCTCCTAGAATAATCCTCTCACCTATATCCCAAGGTATGTCTACACTACCCTCCTAATTCGAACTAGGAGGGTAATGTATGCATACCGCACTTGCAAATGAAGCCCGGGATTTGAATTTCCCGGGCTTCATTTGCATAAACCGGGCACCGCCATTTTTAAATCCCAGCTCGTTCGAACCCCGTGCCGCGCGGCTACACGCGGCATGGACTAGGTAGTTCGGACTAGGCTTCCTAGTCCGAACTACCGTTACTCCTCATTCCACGCGGCACGGGGTTCGAACGAGCCGGGATTTAAAAATGGCGGTGCCCGGTTTATGCAAATGAAGCCCGGGAAATTCAAATCCCGGGCTTCATTTGCAAGTGCGGTATGCCTACATTACCCTCCTAGTTCGAATTAGGAGGGTAGTGTAGACATACCCTCAGATACTGAAGCCTTCAAATGCTTTGAAGACCCCAAGATGCAGAGAATCCTCCAGCTGTGACCTGTGCCCCATGCTACAGAGGAAGGCAAAAAACCTCCAGAGTCTAATCTACCCTGGAGGAAAATTCCTTCCCAACCCCAAATATGGCGATCAGCTAAACCCTGAGCATGTGGGCAAGACTCACCAGCCAGACACCCAGAAAGTTCTCTATAGTAACTCCTATCATCCCTCCATTGACCTATTTATCACTGATAATGAAAGGTCAATTAGTTACCAAGATCATGTTATCTCATCAAACCATCCCCTTCATAAACCCATCGGCTTCGTCTAGACTGGCATGATTTTCCGCAAATGCTTTTAACGGAAAAGTTTTTCCGTTAAAAGCATTTGCAGAAAAGAGCGTCTAGATTGGCACAGACGCTTTTCCGCAAAAGCACTTTTTGCGGAAAAGCGTTCATGCCAATCTAGATGTGGTTTTGCACAAGAAAGCCCCGATTGCCATTTTCGCCGTCGGGGCTTTTTTGCGCAAAACACTTTTTAGCTATCTACGCTGGCCCTCTTGCGCAAATACATTTGCGCAAGAGGGCTTTTTCCCGAACAGGAGCAGCATAGTATTTGCGCAAGAACACTGACAATCTTACATTAGATCGTCAGTGTTCTTGCGCAAATTCAAGAGGCCAGTGTAGACAGCTGCTTTTGCGGAAAAACTTGCCAGTCTAGACGCAGCCATCTAGTTTAATCTTGAAGCCAGATAGATCTTTTGCCCCCACTACTTCCTTTGGAAGGCTGTTCCAGAACCTCACTCCTCTGATGGTTAGAAACCTTCGTCTAATCTCAAGTCTAAACTTCCTACTAGCCAGCTTATATCCATTTGTTCTTGTGTCCACATTGGTATTAAGCTTAAATAATTCCTCTCCCTCCCTGGTATTTATCCCGCTAATATATTTAAAGAGAGCAATCATGTCTCCCCTCAGCCTTCGCTTGGTTAAGGTAAACAAGCCAAGCTCCTTGAGTCTCCCCTCATAAGACAGGTTTTCCATTCCTCGCAACATCCTAGTGGCCCTTCTTTGTACCTGTTCCAGTTTGAATTCATCCTTCTGAAACATGGGAGACCAGAACTGCACACAGTATTCCAAATGGGGTCTCACCAATGCCTTGTACTTGTATAATGGCACTAACACCTCCTTATCGCTACTGGAAATACCTCTTCTAATACATCCCAAGACCGTATTAGCCTTTTTCACGGTCATGTCACAATGGCGGCTCATAGTCATCCTATAAGCAACTAGGACTCCAAGGTCCTTCTCCTCCTCCATTACTTCCAACTGATGTGTCCCCAGCTTATAACTAAAATTCTTCTTATTAATCCCTAAATGCATAACCTTACACTTCTCACTATTAAATGTCATCCTATTGCTATCACTCCAATTTACAAGGTCACCCAGATCTTCCTGTATGATATCCCAATCCTTTTCTGAATTGGCAATACCTCCCAACTTTGTGTCATCCGCAGATTTTATCAGGACACTTCCACTTTTGGTGCCAAGGTCAGCAATAAAAAGATTAAATAAAATTGGCCCCAAAACTGATCCCTGAGGGATTCCGCTAGTAACCTTCCTCCAACCTGATAGTTCACCTTTCAGTATGACCTGCTGTAGTCTCCCCTTTAACCAGTTGCTTATCCACCTCTCAACTTTCATATTAATCCCTATCTTTTCCAATTTAACCAATAATTCCCCATGTGGTACTGTATCAAATGCCTTACTAAAGTCAAGGTAGATTAGATCCACTGGATTTCCTTTATCTAAAACATCTGTTACTTTCTCAGAAAAGGAGATCAGGTTGGTTTGGCACAATCTACATTTTGTAAAACCATGTTGTAATTTGTCCCAGTTTCCATTAGCCTCAATGTCTCTAACTACTTTCTCCTTCAAATTTTTTTCCAAGATCTTGCATACTACAGATGTCAAACTAACAGGCCTATAGTTACCCGGGTCACTTTTTTTTCCTTTCTTAAAAATAGGAACTATATTAGCAATTCTCCAGTCAAATGGTACAACCCCTGAATTTAGAGATTTATTAAAAAAATTTGCTAATGGACTTGCAATTTTATGTGCTAGTTCCTTTAATATATTTTAGATGAAGATTATCTGGGCCCCCCGATTTACTCCCATTAAGCTGTTCAAGTTTGGCTTTTACCTCGGATATGGTAATATCTACCTCCATATTCTTAGTCCCATTTGTTATGTTAACATTATCCTTAAGCTCTTCATTAGCCTCATTAAAGACTGAAGCAAAGTATTTGTTTAGATATTGGGCCATTCCTAGATTATCCTTAACCTCCACTCCATCCTTAGTAATTAGCGGGCCTACTACTTCTTTTTTTGTTTTTTTCCTATTTATATGGCTATAAAACCTTTTACTATTGGTTTTAATTCCCTTTGCAAGGTCCAACTCTACCTGACTTTTAGCCTCTCTCACTTTGTCCCTACATGCTCTAACCTCAATAAGGTAGCTTTCTTTACTGATCCCTCCCATCTTCCACTCCTTATATGCTTTCTGCTTTTTCTTAATCACCTCTCTGAGGGTATGTCTACACTACCCCGCTAGTTCGAACTAGCGGGGTAATGTAGGCATACCGCACTTGCAAATGAAGCCCGGGATTTGAATTTCCTGGGCTTCATTTGCATAAGCCGGGCGCCACCATTTTTAAATCCCGGCTAGTCCGAACCCCGTGCCGCGCGGCTACACGCGGCACGGAGTAGCTAGTTCGGATTAGGCTTCCTAATCCGAACTAGCTGTACTCCTCATTCCACGAGGAGTACAGCTAGTTCGGATTAGAAGCCTAATCCGAACTAGCTACTCCGTGCCGCGTGTAGCCGCGTGGCACGGGGTTCGAACTAGCCGGGATTTAAAAATGGCGGCGCCCGATTTATGCAAATGAAGCCCAGGAAATTCAAATCCCAGGCTTCATTTGCAAGTGCGGTATGCCTACATTACCCTCCTAGTTCGAATTAGGAGGGTAGTGTAGACATACCCTGAGATGCTTGCTAATCCAGCTTAGTCTAACACACCTGCCTATACATTTTTTTCCCTTTTCTTGGGATACAAGCTTCTGACAGCTTCTGCAACTTTAACTTAAAATAATCCCAGGCCTCCTCCACCTCAAGATCCATAATTTCTTTAGTCCAATCAACTTCCCTAACTAATTTCCTTAATTTTTTTAAAGTTAGCCCTTTTGAAATAAAAAACCCTAGTCTCAGATTTATTTTTGTTTATCCTTCCATTTAATTTGAACTGAATTAGCTCATGATCACTCAAGCCAAGGTTGTCCCCTACAACCATTTCATCTATGAGGTCCTCGCTACTCACCAAAACCAAATCTAAAATAGCATCCCCCTTTGTTGGTTCAGCAACTACTTTATGAAGGAATTCATCAGCTATCACATCTAGGAAAATCTGAGCCCTATTATTATTACTAGCACTTGTTCTCCTGTCTATATCTGGAAAGTTGAAATCTCCCATGATTACGCAGTTTCCATGAGTATTTACTTCATTAAAAACATTAAAGAGGTCTCTATTCATGTCCAGATTGGATCCTGGTGGTCTATAACACACCCCAAGCACTATTCCAGGGGAGGATCTGATAGTTTTCTTCCCCAATGTGATTTTTGCCCAAACAGACTCTGTCTTCTCCATTCCATCATTTTTTATTTCTTTACAATCTACCTCATCTTTGATATACAATGTGACTCCACCACCTTTACCCTTATTTCTGTCTTTCCTAAACAGCACATACCCTTCAATACCTGTACTCCAGTCATGCCTAGTATTCCACCATGTTTCTGTCATTCCTATAATATCTGGTTTCACTTCCTGGACCAATAGCTCTAGTTCCTCCATTTTGTTACCTAGGCTCCTCGCATTCGTGTGCCTCATTCCACGAGGCGTACAGCTAGTTCGGATTAGGAAGCCTAGTCCGAACTAGCTAGTTTGTGCTGCGTGTAGCCGCGGGCACAGAGTCCGCACTAGCGGACATTTAAAAATGGTGCCGCCCGGGGTCATGCAAATGAAGCCCGGGAAATTCAAATCCCGGGCTTCATTTGCAACTCCGTATGACTACATTAACCACCCTAGTGCGAACTAGGGTGGTAGTGTAGACATACCCTTACTTCGTTTTCCTCCCTCTCAGTGTTAAAATCCGGCGTAGAGATTACCTGGACATCTCCCAACCATCTCCCCCAAATTCCTAGTTTAAAGCTCTCTTAATCAGTTGAGCCAGCCTCCATCCTAGAAGTCTATTTTGCTCCCTACTTAGGTGAAGTCCATCCTGAGAGAACAGTCCTCTGTCCATAAATGCCTCCCAGTGACTATACATCCCAAAGCCCTCCTTATACCACCACTGCCTAAGCCATCTATTGATCATCATAATCCTGTCACATCTTAGTTGCCCTTCTCTAGGAACAGGCAGAATCCCACTAAAGATCACCTGAGCCTCAATTTCCTTGAGCGTCCTCCCCAGCCTAGCATAGTCTCCCTTAATTCGTTCCAGCGAGAATCTAGCCATATCATTTGTTCCTACATGAAGGATGTTTAATGGATTCCTTCCTGCTCCCTTAACAATCCTCTTCAACCTCAGTTCCACATCCTGTATCTTAGCACCTAGCAGACAGCACACCCTTCTATTCTCTGGATCAGCTCTGGTTACAGGCCTGTCTATTCTTCTCAATAAGGAGTCCCCAATCACGTAGACCTGCCTTTTCCTAGTGACAGTGCGATTCTCTGGTCTATCTCTTGCTTCTCTGATTGCAAGTCCTTGCCATTCCTGTTTTCCCTTGTAATCTTCTTTAACCCATCCTATATCCTCCTAATGCTCCATAAACTCTTCCCCTTTATCTATGGGACTAGCCACTCTTCTCTTCTTCCTTAACCTTCTATCTTCATTATCTACTTACTGTGCCCCTTCTTCATTCTCCAGCTCCACATAGAGCTGTTATGGAAGGAAAAATAGAGCTCCACATACCTGTTCTTGAGCTCTATTTTTCCTTCACTGACCCATCTTTTCCTCTGCCTGGTTCTCTTAGTCACATGCTTCCACTGTCTATTTTCTTCGCCCAGCAGTCCCCGCTCTGAGGCCCTTGATCCTGCTTCCATCTGCATATCTAAGCTTTCCCCTTCAGCCACGTCATGCCTTTGCTCCATCATCTGCTCAAACCCCCTTCTAAACTCGACCAGAGTTTCCACCTGCATCTCCAGTCCTCGGATCTTTTCTTCCATCAGCTCTATCAGGCGGCACTTCATACAAACAAAACTCCTTTCAGGTACCCCCTCCAGAATCATGTACCTACTGCAGCTACCACATCTAATCCTCCTCCTTGTGTTCTCTACTACCTGGGCCATGGCCACTACTGCCTCTCTGTTTTATCTGCTTTCTCACCAAAATCCTATTAGTCCGGTGAACACAAAAACAAACCAAAACACCCCCTCCATAGCAAAAACAAACCCCAAACAAGTCCCAATATCCAAACTCCCCCGTTTGATATCTATGTCGCTGCCTGACTAGAAGACTACCTTTATAGGACTAATCAGGGCTCAGCTTCTCTCCCAGCACACTGCCCCTACAAGCCTCTATACATACAAACAATACGAATCCAAATCCAAATGCAAACTTCTCCTCCAACAGAACTCCCACTCAAACTTGTTTTCAACTCTGTTTGCTGCCTCCTGTGCCGCTGCAGCTATCTATCCCCACCATGTCCCCCATATCTCACCAGTGTCCCCCCGTATATCCCACCATGTCCTCCCATATCCCCGTCTTGCCCAGTGTCCCCCCCATATCCTCCAGTGTCTCCCCCCATGTATCTCCACCATGTCCCCCATATCTCCCCATGTATCCCTACCATGTCTCTCATATTCCCCCGGTGTCTCCTCGTGTATCCCCACCATGTCCCATTGTCTTCCGTGTATCCCCACCATTTCCCCCCATATCCTCCAGTGTCTTGCCCAGTGTGTCCCCCCATACCTCCAGTGTCTCTCCCTCATGTCTCCCCAGCAGGTCACCCCTAGATCCCTCTGGCATGTCCCACCTGGAGCCCTACCATTTGCCTCTCCAGTCCCTTGGTGCCCCCCCGCCCGGCCCGGCCCGGCCCTGATGCCCTCTGTTCCTGTGGCAGGTTCCTGGTGGCGCTGGAGCAGCGTGTGGCTGAGAGCTTGCAGATCCGCGACCTGAGCGACGTGGTGGTGGCCCACGCCCGCAGCGACTTCCCCGCCTACGTGGACTATGTGCGCAACCAGCCCTACCAGGAGCGGGAGTACAGTGCCCTCATGTGCGCGCCGCAGGGCGTGGGGCAGGGGTGGGGCCACAGGGCATGGGGGAGGGGCTATCGGGGCATGGGGTCAGGGTACAGGCTGGCAGGGGATGGAAGCATGGGGGGGTTGGCAGGGCGTGGGGCTGTAGGGTGGTGGTGGGCGGAGGCTGGCAGGGGGTGTGGGGAGGGGGCTGGTAGGGGATGGGGGCACAGGGTGGGGGCTGGTAGAAGGTGGGCAGAGGCTGGCAGCAGATGGGGGTGTGGGATGGGGGGTGGTAGAGGGTGGGCAGAGGCTGGCAGGGGGTAGGGGCAGGGTCCAGGAGCACAAGGTGGGGCTGGCAGAGGGTGGGGGCTGGTAGAAGGTGGGCAGAGGCTGGCAGCAGGTGGGGGTATGGGATGGGGGCTGGTAGAGGGTGGGCAGAGGCTGGTGGGGTGGGGGCTGGTAGGGGTGGGCAGAGGCTGGCACAGGGTAGGGGCAGGGGCTGGCAGGGGATTTGGCCCCGTCTCACCCTTCCCCCGGCACAGGGAGCGCAATGGACCCTTTGCGGTGGCACTGAGCCGGCTGCAGGAGCATCCGCGGTGCGAGCGCCTGCCCCTGCTCTCCTTCCTCCTGCTGCCCTTCCAGCGTATCACACGTATCAAGATGCTGCTTGAGGTAGGGACCCGGCATCCGGGAGCTGAAGCAGAGCGGCTGGTGGTTAGTCGTGGGGGCTGGGAGCCAGGACTCCTGGGTTCCCTGCCCGGCTCTGGGAGGGAAGTGGGGGGCGGGGGACCTGGAGTCCTGTGTTCTGCCCCCATCTCACTGGGCTCCCCCCTTGCTGCAGAACATCCTGCGCCGGGCAGAGGAGGGCTCGGAGCGGGAGCGCAACGCCCTGGACGCGCTGGCCTGCGTCTCCAAGGTAAGCCGGGGGGGTGGTAGTTGCCAGGGCTGCCTGACGCCCCTGTCAGGAGGGAGGAAGGGGGGAAGGTGCTTTGGCTCTGTCTCCCGCTCACCCCGCTCTGCCCCCAGATCATAGAGGAGTGCAACTCGGAGGTGGGGCGCATGCGGCACACGGAGGAGCTGATCCAGATCGCCGGGCGCATCGACTTTGACCGGCTCAAGGTGCCACCGAGGGGCTGGGAGGGACAATGGGTGGGGTGAGGGGTTCTGCTCCCAAGGACTCTGCTCTTCCTGCCCTCCACCCCTGCCTGTCCCTAAGGGCCTGCCCCCCCATAGCTCTGCTGGGGGGGTCTGGTTGTGTGACATCCCCCTCCCATCTCGTCTCCCCTCTCGCACTCGCCCTCCCCATTGAGGGCAGCCCATGTGTTCTGCCCCCCATGGCTCTGGTGCTGCCCCCCGCCTTGTGCTGGGGGGTCTTGCCCCTCCCCTGCCATCTCTACTCTCCAGCACTTGCTGGGTCCTGCCCCCCCATGGCTCTGACCTGGCTCTGCTCCCCCAGGCGGTGCCCATCATCTCGCAGAGCCGGCGGCTGGAGAAGCAGGGGCAGCTGGCCGAGGTGCAGCCCCGCGGGTCCCTCTTCGGCACCAAGGCCCGGACGGTGCCCATCTACCTCTTCCTCTTCACCGACCTGCTCCTGGTCACCCAGCGCAAGAGGTGGGCCTGGGAGCTGGGGGCAGGGCCTGCTGCGAGACGGGGCGGGAGGCTGGGCAGGAGGTGCCGGGGGAGAGGGGGGACCTGGGCCGGGGTGACAGGATTGATAGGATGGCCTAGTGAGGGGTCCAGGACTGGGAAGCTGATCTGGGGCAGAGTTGGGTTGTGGGGGGCTCTGGAAACTCGGGCAGGGGCTGAAGGCAGTCTGGGAGGGGCTAGGGGGCTGGTCTGAGAGGAGTGGGGTAGGGGGGCTGGTCTGGGGCGGAGTCAGGTTGTGGGGGGCTCTGGAAACTCCGGGAGGGGGTGGAGGCAGTCTGGGAGGGGCTAGGGGGCTGGTCTGAGAGGAGTGGGGTAGGGGGGCTGGTCTGGGGCGGAGTCAGGTTGTGGGGGGCTCTGGAAACTCCGGGAGGGGGTGGAGGCAGTCTGGGAGGGGCTAGGGGGCTGGTGTGGGGCTGAGGGGCATTGCGGGCTCTGGAGACGGTGGGGCTGGGGGTGTTCTGGGAGGGGTGGGGAAAGAGGCTCCTGGGTGGGAGTATCTAGAGAGAAGGGAGCTGTGGGTGCTGAGGGCTGGGAGTTGGGGTGTCTGGGATGTCCAGAGGGCCTGTGAGCGGTGAGGGCGGCTGGACTGAAGGGGAGGGGGAGGCCGTGTGGGGGCTGCGACGGGGGGTGTCCAGCCGCACGCTCATGCCCCATTCCTCCCCCAGCGCGGAGCGCTACGTGGTGCTGGACTACGGGCACCGGTCGCTGGTGTCGGTGCAGGGGGTGGAGCACCCCCCCCCAGTCCCCGGCCTGGCCCAGGCCTTTTACCTCACCCTGCTGCACAACCACCAGGGCCGCGCCTCCGAGCGCCTCTGCCGGGCACCCAACCAGTGAGTGCGGGGCGGGGGCCCAGAGAGGAGGCCAGGGGTTGTGGGGCAGCTGGGTGGGGAAAGGACTACAGGCAGGGGTCCGGCACACTGGGGGGGATGCATAGAGAAGATCCTGGAGAGACGGAGGGGCAGGTGGGCAGAGAGTCATGGGGAGGCAGCTGGGGGGTTGTGGGGCAACTGAGTGGAAGACCCCGGAGAGACGGGGAAGGTGGGCAGAGAGTCATGGGGAGGCAGCCGGGGGGGTGTGGGGCAACTGAGTGGAAGACCCCGGAGAGACGGGGAAGGTGGGCAGAGGGGCATGGGGAGGCCGGGAGTACCTGGGGAGGGGTCCCTGGGGAGTAGACAAACGGGGAGGGAGAAGACAGGCCCCCCCCCAAGTCAGGCGGGGGGGCCATTCCCAGGGGGCAGGGTTTCCTTCCCTGTTCCTGAGGGGGCTCTGTAGCTAGCCTGGGGGGAAGGACGGGACCTCCCCACTGAGGACGGGGCGGTGGGGCATGAGGGCTCCTCCTTTCAGTCTACCTCTCCCTAGGTCGGACATGCACCGATGGATGGAGGCCTTCCCCCAGCATGGTGCCCCCCGGAACCAGCCCCAGGAAACCATCTACGAGGACTGGGGTGGGTACCTGCCCTGCCCGGCTGCCTGGGTTCCCTGCCTGGCTCTGGGAAGGGGAGAGGGGGCTGGTGGGTTAGAGCAGGGGGTAGGAGGGTGTTGGGAGCCAGGACGACTGGGTTCCCTGATGAGCTCTGGCAGCCCAGGGGTCTCACCTGCCCCTCTCTGCCCCCCAGATTGCCCCCAGGTGCAGTGCGTGGAGGCCTACGAGGCTGCTCAGGCCGACGAGCTGAGCCTGGAGCCGCTCGACATTGTCAACGTGCTGCGCAAGACGAGTGAGGGTGAGGACCCTGCTGCCCCCTGGAGCCCCATGCCTGGGGGGGGGGGTTCAGGTCCAGCCCACAGAGCCCCTGCCCTGCCTTCTGGGGAGCTGGATCAAAGCCAGGCATCCGCTGGCTCTCCCTGCTCTGTGCTTTGCCCCATTTTGAAACCTCTCCCCCTTGCTCCTCCAGCCCCCCATGACCCAAAATCCTTAGGGCCTCTTGCCCCACAGCTGTTGTCCCCCTCATGCAGCCACAGCCCCTCCCCCAGGCGTGGCTCCTTCCCCCATGGTGGCAGGAATGTGCCGAGCGCAGGGCCGGTGGCGATGCCTCACGCCAGCTGCGCTCCCCTCTCCCTTCCCTCCCTCAGGCTGGTGCCAGGGCCTGCGTCTGGCTGACGGGTGCAAGGGCTGGTTCCCGGCCAGCCACGTGCGGGAGATCACCAACGAGCACGTCCGCCGGCGCAACCTGCGCGAGAGACACCGGCTCCTGCAGGCTGCCCGCCAGCTGCAGCTCAGCCGCCACGCCACACACGCCAAGGCCAACTCCGCCTGAGCCGGGGCCCCGCCGGGCACGGACGCTGCCACAGGCCGGGAACAGCCCAGCCAACTCTCCCCACTGCCAGGTCCCCCCAGCACAGCGGGCACTGCCTGGGGGGCACAGGAGCGGCCTGGTCTGGGACGATCTACCTCAGCAGAGCCCCCCACATGCCTTGGGGCTGGGGGTTGCATTAGCCTCCCCTGAGCCAGCGCCCCCTTGATGCTCATCCTGAGCTGTGACCGTTCCCCCCCTCCCTTCCTGGTATCTCTCCTGGCCCCCCAGCACCTCTCAAGGGATCTGAGGGTGGGGGAATGCCCGGATGGTGCCCCATTAATTTATTGGGACTGGGAGGGTGGGGGGTGGGGTTAGAGTCCTGCCTTTGCAAGGTTTTTATAAAGAGAAAGCAAACATAAACCATGGTCATGTGACTGCCGGGGGGGATACACGGGGGGGGGGGGGCTGTGTCACACTGACCCGCCCCCCCCCCCCCCGGGGCTGTGTAGGGATTTGTGCTCTGGCTGTAGCCTGCCCCCAACCCCCACAGGTTGCAACATGTTGGACACCTGGCAAGGGCTGCCCCACGGCACCACCACCCCACAATTTCCACAGCTAGTAGGCTCAGCTGGGCCATTAGCTTGTGGGGATACAGCTCCCCTCCAACCCAGCGCCATGGAAATAACCCAGGAGTCCTGGTTCCCACCCCTGCAGAGACACACCTGAGGCCCTAGTTAAAAATACACCTTTATGGGGGGAGCAACCCCAATAACTTAACCCACTTTATACACAGCAGCCAGGTCCTCCCCCAGCACCCAGCTTATCCTGCCCCACGGGAGCGAAGACCCACCGGGGGAGGGGCCTTCGACCCACTGCCCTGGCCCGAGGGGGATGGGCGAGCGAAGGCACAGAACAGCCCCCCTACAGCTGGGAGGGGGCGGTTGACACCCCCTGGGCTGGGGGCAGGGAGACGGTGACCCAGTGCCCGGGGAAGGGGCTGGGCGAATTCCCTGAGTGGTGGGGGGGACATGGCCGGGGTTAGGGGTCGACGAAGGACACCATGATGTAGCGGGTGCCACGGGTAGTGGGCAGCCCCTCGTGGTAGTGGGTCAGGCGCCCGGGGTGCATCAGGCTCCAGCCCTTCCGTGGTGCCGTCACGGAGCAGTTGTAGCGCAAGAATCGGCAGCCACCGCCCTGCAGAGAGAGGGCCGTCAGCAGTGCCCCTCACTCCCGACCCGCAGCCCCCCCCACTCCCGACCTGACGCCCCCCCACCCTGGCCCTGCAGTGCCCCTCACTCCCGACCCAACGCCCCCCCCGGCCCTGCAGTGCCCCTCACTCCCGACCCGCAGCCCCCCCCACTCCCGACCTGACGCCCCCCCACCCTGGCCCTGCAGTGCCCCTCACTCCCGACCCGCAGCCCCCCCACTCTCGACCTGACACCCCCCCCCACCCTGGCCCTGCAGTGCCCCTCACTCCCGACCCAACGCCCCCCCGGCCCTGCAGTGCCCCTCACTCCCGACCCGCAGCCCCCCCCCACTCTCGACCCGACGCTCCCCCCCACCCTGGCCCTGCAGTGCCCCTCACTCCCGACCCGCAGTCCCCCCCCACGCCCGACCTGACGCCCCCTCCATCCTGGCCCTGCAGTGCCCCTCACTCCCGACCCGCAGTCCCCCCCACTCCCGACCTGACGCCCCCCCCATCCTGGCCCTGCAGTGCTCCTCACTCCCGACCCGCAGTCCCCCCCACTCCCGACCCGACGCCCCCCCCCCACCCTGGCCCTGCAGTGCCCTTCACTCCCAACCTGCAGCCCCCCCCCACTCTCGACCCGACGCCCCCCCCCACCCTGGCCCTGCAGTGCCCCTCACTCCCGACCCGCATCTCCCCCCACTCTTGACCTGACGCCCCTCTCCCCCCAGCCCTGCAGTTCCCCTCATTCCCGACCCACTGCCCCCCCACCCTGGCCCTGCGGTGCCCCTCCTGACCTGCAGCTCCTGCTCTCCAAGGGGGGGGGGGGGAATCTCACCTCGTAGTCCGTGTCCTTGCTGTTGAGCGCGATGTTGATGGTGAAGGTGGATGAGTCGTGGTGAGGTCTCAGCGCCGGCTGCTGCTCAGGTCGGTACCGGACCACGAAGTTCAGGAGGGCCCGGGCCTGAGGGGAGGGGTGGTCAGTGCAGGGATGGGAGCCCCTCCTGCTGGGTCCCACTGATGGGTATTGACTTAGAAGCTGCTGTTAGAGCCAGATGGAGAAGCCACTTGGCAGCCCAGCCCTGCCCCCCTCCCCCAGCTCTGCCGGTGCCCCTCACTCCCGACCCACAGCCCCTGCCAGCCCAGCCCTCCCCTCTCCCCCCCAGCTCTGCCGGTGCCCTTCGCTCCCGACCCATAGCCCCTGCCAGCCCAGCCCTTCCCTCCCCCCCCCAGCTCTGCCGGTGCCCCTCGCTCCCGACCCACCGCCCCTGCCATCCCAGCCCAGAGTTAAAGCAAGCTCTGGGGGTAGGGTCTGTGCACAGAGTGATGTAACTGAAGATTGCCCCAGGGACACCCCATCCCAGCTGGAGCTCTCTCAGGCCTGGTACCTTGGTGTAGTAGCCAGGGTACAGCTGCTCGGTCACGGGTGCGATGAATTCCCGCAGGAAGTGCAGCCACTCACGTTCAAACCCAATCTGGTTCATGTGAATGTCATCGGTCGGCACGTTTTCATAGCCCCCGGCCAGGCGAGCATCCTGGGGCCATCGGGATAGATCAACAGGGGGTGCCGGGCTGCAGGGAGTGGGCGGGGGCAGCAGGGGGCGCTGGGCTGCAGGGAGTGGGCAGGGGACAGTAGGGATCTCTCTCTGACAGTCAGCGCTGGCCCCTCTGCCCTGGCACTAGGGGGCTCTGTGCTGCTGCCCTTAATGGTTCCCAGGCCTTCTCTGTGTGGACTCTGCAGGGAGCAGGATGGGGCAGCAGGGGGCTCTGGGCTGCAGGTAGCGGGCATGGGGCAGCAGGGGGCACCGGGCTGCAGGGAGCAGGATGGGGCAGCAGGGGGCGCCGGGCTGCAGGGAGCAGGATGGGGCAGCAGGGGGCGCCGGGCTGCAGGGACCTAGGCTATGGTGCTGGGAGCAGGGTGCGGTGCAGTGGGCAGGGAGGCAGTGGGGAGGGCGCTTGGTTGCAGGAGGGGCTGCACCCACTCACCTCATGCCGTCCTCCGGACCAGATCCCATAATGCTCCACCTCTTCCACCAACTCGTCACAGGCCAGCTCAGTGAGGACGGGGAACCAATACACGTCGGGACAGGGCTGTGGGGAGAGGGGTTAGAGACAGGGCTGCCTGGGAAGGAGGGGGGTACTGGTGGTGGGTCACTGTGGGGCAGGCTGGGGGTGCCCAGAGAGGTACAGGAAGTTGTGTGTGTGTGGGTGCATGTAGGGGCAGCATCCCCAAGGTATGGGAAAGGATCGGTGCGGGAAGACACCTGGGGGGGGGGGTCCCACAGAGGTATTTGGCGGGATGGGGTTAGGGTTGACTCTCTGCCCAGCCCCCCAGTGTTCCCATGGGTGGGGGACAGGGCAGATGCTGCTAAGCTCTGCTCCTGAGCAGTAGTGGTGGATGGGGTTTTGGGGAGGTGGTGGGGAGATGTGGGGGTCAGGGGGTTACCTGTTCCACCAATTCCCCGTCCAGCACTCGGGAGTAGTTCTCATGGATGTATTTCTCCTGCCAGTCCTGGGGTACCCCAAATACAATGTGAGAGAAATCCTCTGCCTCCATCTCTCCTCCCCCACCCCCAGCCAGCCTCCTGCCTAGTTTCCCTCCTTACCCATCCACCATTACCCCTATACCATGCCCCACATATTGGCTGTTGGCCATAGCCCCTCCCCCAAACAAAGTTCCCTCTAACCTTTTCCATCCATGTGTGGAATATTTGTTTAATGTGCACCAAGGCATGTACCAATGTGCACCACCAGGAGAAACACAAACCCAGCTGTGGGCGCTCTGCTAATCAGTGTGGCACTGGAATCTCCTGAGCCCTGGCACAAGCGCCCAGCTTACAGGGAACCTTGGTGCTAGTCCCCCTCTCACAGGGGGCAGGGTCACTCACCAGGGGTGGAGTCACTCACAGGGCTGGGGGCGGGCCAGGGTTACTCACCAGGGGGTTCTCCATGATCTGCCAGAGGTCGGGGTGCAGGCGGGATGTGTTATAATTGGCTATGGAGAGCAGGTGTCCAAAATCCTCCAGGTTTGTGATGTGCAGAAAAATCCCCTGCAGGAGACAGGCCTGTCAGAGGTGGGTGGGTGGGTGACTGGGGGGAGGGGGGAGGGACTGTGGAGGATTTGGGGGGGGCTGTGTGTGTTTTGAGGGGCCCGTACCCTCTCACAGACATCCTTGCAGAAAGCCATGTTGAGGTGGGTGGGGGATCTGTGGGGACCTGTGTGGGTTTTGGGGGACATGGGTGAGGTGTTCAGGGGAGCTGGGGGGCCTATGCCCTCTAATGAATGTTCTTGCAGAAGGCAAGTAAGGATGGGTGTGGAATTTAGGGGTGCAGTGGAGGCTGTGGCGGTTTCAGGGCACCATGGGGGGTGTGGTTTGGGGGAGCTCAGGGGGCCTGACCCTCTCGTGGATGTTGCAGAAAGCACGTCAGGATGGGTGGAGAGATGTATGGGTGCCATGGAGGCTGTGAGGGTTTTGGAGGGCTCAGGGGGCCCGTACCCTCTCGCGCACGTTCTTGCAGAAGGCCATGTCGGGGTCGGTCTCCTCCATGGTGAAGACACTCCGGTCGTGCAGCTCCGAGCGCAGCGTCTCCCCACGCACCAGGTAGGCCTGGCTTATGTAGGGCACATTCCACACCCCACTGTGGGACAGACACACAGACACCGGCTCAGCAGAGCAGCAAGGGTGGGGTGGGGCCAGGGCCCTCCTCCAATAAAGGAGGCTCCAGATTGGTGGAGTTTAGGGAGTGGAGCTCCAATAGAAGTGGGCAAGTCCAGGCCACACCCCCTGTGAATGGGGCAGAGTTCTGATTGGGGGCAGGTCTAGGCCACACCAATGGGAAGGGGGCAGAGCCCCACCTGGAGGGTAGATTTAGATCACATTCACGGGGAAAGGGGTGGAGCTTCAGTTGTAGGCAGATCTAGGACACACCCCTAGGAAGGGGGCGGAGCTATGGCTGGGGGCAGGTCTCTCTGGGGGTTGACTCACATGCGCTTGCCCTGCACCAGCTCCACGTAGTCCTCGGAGCGGGCGTAGTAGCCCTCAGGGCTCAGTGCCCCCCAAAAATTTGACCAGAGCTTGCGTGGGCGCGACACCATGGGGGCGATGACTTTCCTGCAATGGAGCAGAGAGACAAAAGGTGGAGCTAAGCAAGGGGGCGGAGTCACGTGAAAAGGGGTCGGGGGGCGGGTCTCACTGGTTCTGTTGGATCAGGTCGCGCAGGGCCCCTGGGTGAGTCAGGGCGACATCCGCATCCATACTGAAATAATAGTCACAGTCGGGGTCCTGCCGGCAGATGTCCCTGGAGAATACATGGGGGAAGGGGGGTCAGACAAACACCATGGACCAGCTCCTCCACACCCTCCCTCGGTGCCTGTCCCCCACAGCATCATGCCCCCTGCAGCCCCTGGTCCTGCCTCCAGCAGCCCAGCCCTGCCCACTTCCCCATAGCCCCACCCCCATTCCCAGAGGAGGGGCCCCCCCCGGGTCCTTTAGCCACCGCCCATCACCATGAGACCACCCACGCTCCTGTTGCCCCGTCTTCCCTATGGCACTGCCCACCATCTGTCCCACAGCTGTGCCCAACACCTGTCCTGTGGCCACACCCACATTCCCACAGCTCCGCCCACCAGCTGTCCCACAGCCCCACCCCCACGGGCACACTCCCATTCCCATGATCCTGCCTATGACATGTCCCACAGCCCTATGGCCCCGCCCCCATTCCCACAGCCCCACCTACTATCTGTTGCATGGCTCCACCCCCACCCTGTGGTCACAACCCTGGCCAATCTCCTCTTGTATGGCACCTTCCCCCCCTCCCTCTGCCCGGGTGCTGCCCCCAGCCCCGTCCACTCACATGCCCATGTCCCGTGCCTCGCCCTGGTTCAGCTCCTCCTCCGGGCCCACCAGCTTGATGCTGGCGAAGGCCCCGCGCAGCCGCTCCCAGGCTTCCTGCACGTGGGGCTCGTGAAACACCTCCTGGGAGGAGGGGCATGGGTCAGCTGGGGAGGGTGGGAACCGCACCACCGTGTCACGGGGGCTGGGGGAGTCTCCAGGCAATGGGGGTCTCTGGAGGGGATACGGGTCCCTGTGGGGGGTGTCTCTGCTACATGGTGGGGTGGGGGCATCAGTGGCTGGGGACATGTCGGGTTTCCTGGGGTGGCTGGGAAGATGTGTGGGATCTGGAGGTGTCCAGGGGATGGGATCTCCACGGGCAGGGAGAAGTGGGGGCAGTTTAGGGACATCTGAGGGTCTCAGGGTGGTCTCAGGGGCAGCCAGGAGTGACATAGGGCTGCTGGGGATTGCAGGGGTGTGATGTGGAGCAGCTGGTGGTGGCAGCTGGGGGCAAGAGCAGGCAGGTTGGTGAGGGGTGTGAAAGTGGGGTGGGGGTAGAGCCATGGGACAGCAGCTGGGCGGAGCTGTGGGAAGGGGGCAGGGGTGTGGGACAAGTAGGGGCACAAGGGGCAGCGGGAGGCAATGAGGGGGTATTGCAGGGAGTTGTGGGGAGCACAGGGGGCCAGTGGGGGCACAGGGACATGGGGCAGCAGGAGGGCGGGAGCCAGGGGACAGCGGGAGGCAGGAAGGGGCTCGAGGGGCCGTGGGGAGCAGGTAGAGGTGCAGGGGGCCCACAGACAGCGGGGCACTCACGCGGTTGTGCAGGAAGAGGCTCAGGCGGGCGTAGGGATAGTCCCAGGCCAGCAGACGCTGAAGGAACTGGGGCAGGAAGGGCGTCGGCTGCTCGATGAACACTCCCACCAGCACCCGGGGCAGCGCCGCCTCCTGGGGAGACACAGGGGATCAGACACCCTGAAACCAGCCACTGCTGGCCCTCAAGCCCAGCCCCCCTGAATCCAGCTGCTCCCGGCCCCCAAAACCCCTCCTGCCAGCCCCTCAAGCCAGCCTCTCCCACCTCCCTAAACCCAGCCATGCCCAGCCTCTCCTCCAGGAGGGAGACAGGGCCCCCACCGCATGGGGCTCTGCTTTGGGGAGTGGCCCCCCCCTCGCTCACCGGGGTCTCTGACAGGTCAAGCAGCCCCTGGTCACAGACACCACAGCCTCCCTCGTAGGTCCAGCTGTTAGGGATGTAGTTCCCCAGGTAGTTCAGTTGAAGCTGGGAGGGGGAGAGAGAATGAGGTGAGAGACGTGCCCCCTCCCCAGTAATCGCTCCAGCTGCCAGCCTTCATCCTCTCCTGCTGCCCCACCCCTCCCCCACAGCCAGCCCACATTTGCCCCATCCTCACCTACTGCCCCCACCCCTCCCTCTTTCCCCTTCTACCCCGTCCTCTCCTGATGCCCCTTTCCCTGGAGCTGGCTCCCATCCTCTCCTGCTGCCCCTGACCCCCAGCCTCTCCTGATGTGCTAACCCCCACCTTCTCCCCTCTCTAGCCCCTATAGCCCCCATCCCAGCAGACACCCCCCCAGTCCCTCCCCACACCTCTGAGTGCAGGGGGGTCTGCATGTTGGGGTCACCGGCTAAGGGCAGGGAGTGTCAAAAGGGGTCAGAAGGCTCCTGGGGGAGCCAGGGACTTGTAGGGGTGGCTGGGGGCTGTGAGGGTATCGGGGGGAGGAGTCTGGGAGACTGGGGGGAGTGGGCTGGGAGGTACCTTGGTGGGCCCGTTGCCATGTATCACCACAGGGAGGGTGTCATAGGCCACGTTCCGGGCACGGACCCGGTTCCTCTCGAATTTCAGCACCACCTCATCTGAGAAAGAGAGACACATGGGGGAGAATCCCAGCCCCGCCCCACTCCCCACAGCTAGAACCCAGGCGTCCTGCCTCCCAGTCCCCCCCAAACTCCTCTCCCCTCCCAGAGCCAGGGAGAGAACCCAGGCATCCTGCCTCCCTGCCCCCCTCCCCCAGGTTAGGGCTCCCCATCTCTCACCAATGGCCCCGTTGAGGTTCTGGAAGATTTTCGACTTGTGGTCAAGTGCCAGTCCAAACTTCTCCTGTGGGGGAGGGAAAAGGAGAGGGGGGTCAAAGCAGGGGGAACCTGCACCCAGGGACTGTCCCCAACACCCTCCCTTCTCTTCACTGCTTCCCCCAGCATCCAAAAGCCTTTCCCTGCCCCCACTCCGCAAAGGACACCCCTGAAATGATTCAATTGGGGGTAGGGAGCAGGATCCCTTGGGGAGGACACATCTCCCTCAAACATTCCTCCCCCCCCCCCGGCCCTGAACCCCCCACAACGGGACCCAATGTCTTCTGCAAAGAGACGGTGTTTGGCAACCGAGTGGCCATGTTGGGGCAGTCTCCCCTGCTGTGCACCCCCAAGCCACCAATGAGCAGGGTCCAATTCCTCATCTACCCCTGCTTGTCTTCTCCACTGGGTCACTGCAGCTTGCATGCCTCTCCCCAGAGTCAGCTGCATCCCAGAGCTGGTCCCAATCTCCTCTGACAGTGCCCAGGAATCCTGGCTCCCAGTTACCCTCATCCCTTCACTCTGATCACCAGTCCCCACTCCCCTCCCAGAGCCAGAGAAAACCCAGGAGTCCTGGCTCCCAGCCCCCTCCCCCCCCCACACTAACCTCCATTCTCCTCACAGAGCCAAGGAAAAAACCAGGTGGTCTGGCTAAAAGCCCCCCACTATAACCTGCAGCCTTCCCTTCTCCCCATCAATGCCCCTCACTCCCGACCTGCAGCCCCCTGTAGTCCCAGCCCAGGGCCCACCCCCCCCAACTGCTCTGCTGGGACCCCTGAATGTCTAGTTTGTGCAGATTCCTGTCCAGTTATGGAGGCTGGGGGAGCCAAAAGCTTTCCCCCCTTTCCTCCAGTTTCTAGCCCAAACGCGCCACAGCCCAGAACCAGACTGGCTGCGCCACTCGTTACACCTCTGGCCCGTTTGGGCCTTGGCAGCCCCACCGAGTCACGGCACAAGCTAATGCAGCCCCCGTTCCGTCCTCCGGACCCATCCCCCACAGCCCCGTGGGCTGGGAAGCTCTGTTTGTTCAGCCGCCTGGCATCGGGCTGGTTTTCTACTTGCACGGCCCGAACGGGTCACAGCTGGGTCGCCAGGCTGCCCAGGGGCTGCCCCACCAGGCTGGGGCCCATCTGGAGTCTCTGAGTCGTCTGGAGGTGTGTCGGTAATCCTTCCTCCCAGGGACCAAACTGCAGATGTCGCTGCTTTCTGCCGAGTTCCCCATCACATAGTCTGGGGTTTGGGCTCTTTTCGTTACCCCAGCTGGGATCCGCCCTCCAACCTGGGGTGAACACGGTCGCCCGGTTCCAGACACGGCAGTTTATCCTGTCTGGCCCCTTGGGAGCTAAATTCTCACCCAGCATCGGGCCAGTAGTCCCAGGCTGTCTAACCCTCCGGAGCTGTGCTGCGGGTCCTCCTGTAACTGCACCCGGTGTCAGTCCATAATGCGACGCAGTGCGGGCTGGATCTTCCCTGGCCACCCCGCTCTCTCGGCCATGTGGTGGCGGGTGACCCTTCGTGTGGAACGTCTTCAATTCCGCTGCGGTCCTTCGTGGCCTGCTGTCCGTCCCCAGGGCGGACTGTATTCGTCCCGGGATACAGAAAGGGCAGTCAATGCCAACCTGTCCTTGATGCTCCGAACTCAAATTCTTCCTGAGTCCCTCTGTCCTGGCGCTATTGGTAGGGCTGGTTACACTGCTCCACATGGGCCTCAAGGTGATTTGCCCTGGAGCCCCTCTCAACACCAAATCCTCCATCACGTTCTCCCTCTTTTCTCCCCGGGCTCATCCTGGTGGCCACGCCACGGCTGCTGGTCTTTGATCTTTCTGACCATGCACGTGCTGGGCGCATGGCTCTGGGCTTTGGAAGTCACTTCTGGGGTGAACTGCTCTATGAAGGGCTAGTCAGAGCTGGGTCCAGCAGGGCAGGGATGCTGGTGGTTGTTGCTCTGTTTGGAGATGGCTGGGATCCCAATAAATGCCACCTCCCGCACTGCGTCAGTGCCTGAGTCCGTCTGTCAACAGCCTGGCCACGAACATTCAGTTTCCCTCTCCAGGCAGGCCCCGCCCTTCACAAAGGACAGGACCCGACCCTGGCTCTTGACTGTCTGTAAAACGAGGCGACTTCCCGCTTTGTTGCGGCAAACGCCTGCCAAACGTCTGGATTGGGTGTAACTGGGTGCACCACGCGCCGCCGTGCACCGTCCCGTAGGATACGGCGTCCTCTGCGCCGGGGGCACGTTGGCTGGAATCTGTTCCTTGTAGCCCGGGCGTTCTCTCCCTGTGTCCCGGGGCTTTTACAGTGCATCTATAAGGCAAGGTTCGGGGGGGGATTAGCAGTCTCAGGGCTCTAGCCCTCTGGCCAAGGCGGAGCCGTAAGCCACCCCTGGCTCTCCGGCCCCTGGGCAGGACACAGCAATAAGCACTGGCCCTCGGGGCAGGGCAGAGAAATGGGCAGTCTTTCGCCGGCCTTCTGGCTCCAGCAGACCAACACAGGCCTCTTGGCCTAAGGTAGGGAGGCTGCCACCCCAGGGTGGGGCAGCTGCAAGGGACAGGGAACCCGGACCCATCCTATTCCAGTGGGTCCCAGCCCAAAGCTTTTCAGTGGCAGAAGATAAGCGGGGATCTCACCAAAACACCCCACCCCTGAATCCTGACACCACCACAACCGGCCTGGTATAAGCACGGCCACACCCCTTTCCCAGTCGGCTTCTGATGGTCTGCAGTGAAGCCAAAGGATTTAGTGACGTGCTCTGCCAGCTGCCCCGTAGCTAACCCTGAAGCTGAGACCCGGACAGGTCTGCGTGCCCCTTGTCTTGTGTGTTAGCAAAATCGTGCAAACTACTGCGCCCCTCTGCCCGCTGGGAAAGCTTGTCGACGCTGAAGGCCTCTGGGGCATTGGAGAGTAACATGCTGGCGAGAGTCACCGAACCTTGTTGGTTTCTTCCTTCTGCTTTTCACCCTTGGAGGTTTCTTGCCTTGTTTCTATTCTTCGTTGACTTCTGACGCCACAACAGGGTCTTCCCTACCAGGTCCAGCCATGGGGTCAGCTCACGTTTTACCCAGCACACGGGTTCCTCTTAAGGTCCTTTAATGGTCTGGCGGAGGTTTGCATGACCGCAGTATTTGCACACCACAACTTAGCATCCCAGCATAAAACTGTCCAAGTTTTGGCTCAATCTTCTCCCAAGATCTGGTCACTACGAGTCATGGGATTTGGGTGAGGGTTAGGAATTTTCCCTCTCCAATTCCTTCCCTCCACTATTCAAACCCAGCTCTTGACCAATTTTCCCAGGTTTTCAAACTAGAGTTCTTGGTCGTGTTCAGCCCAAGTGAGTTCTGTGTATCCAGCCATGAAGGAACCATACCTGCTCCGGAATCAGCCAGACAAGTTCCCCACCACCTACACCCACATCAAAAGGCAAAGGAGGTAGGGATGTAAGCAAGTAGCCAACGGGTCTAGGCTTATCGGTTACTCTAATCAACTGCTCGCATTCCCCAGCTTGCTGCCTCTGTAAGGGTATGTCTACACTACAAAGTTAATTCGAACTAACAGACGTTAGTTCGAATTAACTTTGATAGGCGCTACACAGGCAAACCGCTAGTTCGAACTTAATTCGAACTAGCGGAGCACTTAATTCGAACTAGGTAAACCTCATTCTACAAGGACTAACGCCTAGTTCGAATTAAGTAGTTCGAATTAAGGGCTGAGTAGCCACTTAATTTGAACTAGTGGGAGGCTAGCCCTCCCCAGCTTTCCCTGGTGGCCACTCTGGCCAACACCAGGGAAACTCATCTGCCCCCCTCCTTAAAGGGGCACGGTCTGGCTACAGTGTCTGTGCCAGGTGCAAGCCTGCCAGCACCCAGCCAGCAGACCCTGCACCTGGCACAGCACGAACCAGCCACCCGCTGCCACCCAGCCCTCCGCCTCTTCCTGGGACCAGGCTGGCGGCTCCCGGGAGCCTGCCCAGGTCCGCAAGAGGTGGGCGCCCACCAGGTCTAGTGCGGAGATCGTGGACCTCATCCACGACCTCCGCACTAGGCACAGGAAAGTGGCCGTCTAGGGCAGGAGAGCTGCCAGCCTGGCTACCCAGGAGCAGGTTTGCATGAAAATCAGGGTGGTCCAGTGAGACCCCCGACCCTGAGCCCTGAGCTTACAATGGCCGTACTGGGTCAGACCAAAGGTCCATCTAGCCCAGTAGCCTGTCTGCCGACAGCGACCAACCCTAGGGACTCTGGAGGGGATGGACCGAAAACAATGACCAAGCCATTTGTCTCATATTCAGCTTGTGGTCCACTATAACCCCTAGATCCCTTTCTGCCGTACTCCTTCCTAGACATTCGCTTCCCATTCTGTATGTGTGAAACTGATTGTTCCTTCCTAAGTGGAGCACTTTGCATTTGTCTTTATTAAACTTCATCCTGTTTACCTCAGACCATTTCTCCAATTTGTCCAGATCATTTTGAATTATGACCCTGTCCTCCAGAGCAGTCGCAACCCCTCCCAGCTTGGTATTATCTGCAAACGTAATAAGCGTACTTTCTATGCCAATATCTAATTCGTTGATGAAGATATTGAAGAGAGCCGGTCCCAAAACAGACCCCTGCGGAACCCCACTAGTTATACCTTTCCAGCAGGATTGTGAACCATTAATAACTACTCTCTGAGTACGGTTATCCAGCCAGTTATGCACCCACCTTATAATAGCCCCATCTAAGTTGTATTTGCCTAGTTTATTGATAAGAATATCATGCGAGACCATATCAAACGCCTTACTAAAGTCTAGCTATACCACATCCACCGCTTCTCCCTTATCCACAAGACTCGTTATCCTATCAAAGAAAGCTATCAGATTGGTTTGACATGATTTGCTCTTTACAAATCCATGCTGGCTGTTCCCTATCACCTGGCCACCTTCCAAGTGTTTACAGATGATTTCCTTAATTACTTGCTCCATTATCTTCCCTGGCACAGAAGTTAAACTAACTGGTCTGTAGTTTTCTGGGTTGTTCTTATTTCCCTTTTTATAAATGGGCCCTATATTTGCCCTTTTTCAGTCTTCAGGAATCTCTCCTGTCTCCCATGATTTTCCAAAGATGATAGCTAGAGGCTCAGATACCTCCTCTATCAGCTCCTTGAGTATTCTAGGATGCATTTCATCAGGAGGTTTGGTCTCGGACCGGTGCGCAAGCCTTCCCCTATCGACTACTTGGTTGGTCAATAAAAATTCCATCAACTACTCGATTAGCAAATTAACCTTATTTTAACCTCCCTAAAAAGAGGAACCAGGGTCCCACGGGGCTTGTTTGGAGACAAGAATTTGAGGTCAGTGCCGATGTGGGGGGCAGAGAAAGGGCAGTAGGGGCACCGCCACCAGACTCACCCGCAGGCCAGGGTCCAGATAGATGCGGGTGTAGAATAGCTGGTCATCGTCGTTGTCCTTGTATTTCCAGAGCTGGACCACACGGTGGATGGCCGGGGCGAAGCCGATGAAACCTGGTGGCAGGCGGAGAGGTCGTGTACCTCCCAGCTGCCAGGCCCTGCCTCGCAGTTGCTGCCCCTCCTAGACACCACACCACCCTCTCCCACCAGCACCAATGCCCTCCCTACAGGCCCTATGCCACTTTCCTCCTGCCCAGGGCACTCCCACACATACCCCCTGGACCCACAATATCCCCCAGCTTTTCCCATCCCACGCTGCACCCTCCCACACCCACCCATACCCCTGCCTCTGACCCTTCCCCCATCCTCCTGCTCTCTTCCTGCCCCTGCCCCCATCCTCCCCCTACATCCCTGTGCCTCCCCCTCCCCCCCTCACCTCCTGAGTTGAGGAAGCGCTTGCCGGCGCTGACGGGGGGGTACCGCTCGGCCAGGCCCCACTCAGGCCAGCAGAAAGCCTCAGCCGAGAATACGACCTGGCTGTCGAATGCCATGAACTTCCGCAGCAGCTCCACGGGCCCACTGGCCAGCAGCACATCATAACTGGGGGTGCAGAGACACACTGGGGAATGAGCCAGGCCAGAGCCCCTTTGCACCCCCTAAAGCCCTCCCTTCACTCCCAGAGCCCCTTGCATCCCCAGAGCCCGCACTGCACCCCCCAGAGCTTTGGGGGGGCCTCCGGCTAGTCCCACGCTGTCACTGGGGAGGGGTCAGGCTGATTCCCGCTGGGGAATGGTACAGCCCAGAGCACCCCTGCACCATCAATGCCCCCCCAAGCCCTTTCTCCCCACTACACCCCCAGGGCAAATTCAGAGGCTACAAAGAGGAAACATACCCCCTAGCCATCCCCTGGCCCCCCACCATGTCCTGGGAACCTTGAGGTGCTCCCTAGTGGGGCACAGGGCTGTGTATGGATCCCAGGGGCCACCTGGCCTAGTCGCTACTCCCCTCCACCACCAAAAAGGGCAAAGTGAGCTCTGCGCCACCAGCCAAGGCCTGGTACCCCAAGACAGCAGGTGGGTCGGAGCTGGGTCCCTCCCTGACCAGCCCCCCACCTCCCAATGCACCTGTGCCCAGCAAGGCAGGGGCACCTGCTGTTATGCTCCTTGTCGAAGCAGCTACGCCCACATCCCAGCTGCAGGGGGGTCCCTCTTCTGGGTCCAGGCAGGCCCTGGAAACCATCAGCCCCCAGTGCACCGCCAAAATATCCCCCCCAGCCCAGAGCCCCAAACGCTGCTTCCAGCAGAGCAGGATCATGGGGTTGGCAGTGCACAGAGAGGGGATCCCCCAGGGTGTACCCTGAGGCTTGAAGACACGGAGCCCCATGCGGGAAGGGGAGTGGGGCACCAGCCACCTCCCTCCCTACCTGTCGACAAACATGACGACGAGATCCTCGTGCTCTGTGTGTTTCGCCATCTCCTCTTTCAGCCAGCGCACCTTCTGCCCGCCCCCGACCGTGCGGGCCACATCCCCTCCGCGCCACTCTTCGCCCAGGCCCAGGGTCTGCAGGGACAGGGGCGTGAGGGAGAGAGACCCGGGGAATGCTCAGACCCGGGGAATGCCTGCCCAGGCTGGGATGCAGCCAGGTCTGGGGTGGGGCACGGGGCTGGTTACAAAGGGCCCCTGGGCCAGGGCTCAGATGCAGTTGGATCTGGGGTGGGACAGCTGGTTACACAGGGACCCCTCGCCTGGCACTGAAATGCAGCTAGCTCTGGGATGAGGTGGCCGGTTACACAGGGACTCTGGCCCAGGGCTGGGATGCAGCCAGCTCTGGGGTGGGGCGTGAGTCTGTCTCACCTTGATGGTGTAGTTGAAGTAGCGGGCAGTGCGCAGGAACCGCATGTATCCCTCCGTCTGCTCCGTGGCAGCGGTGATCACCAGCAGTTTGTCTATGGGGAAGAGAGATCCCGGGTCTGGTTAGTGCCTGCCATAGACCCCAGCCTGGCTCTATGCATCCCTGCCTCCCAGCCACCCACAGCCCTGGGGTTCACTCCTCCATCCACCCTCAGCCTCCTGGGGGGGCTCCCTCTTTGGGACTGTGGTAGGGCTGTTGTCCCTGCAGGGAATTTCTGCCACAGAGACCAGGCCAATAGAGAGATGATAAAGGAGGGGGGCTTGTGGTACCCCCCAGGAGCTGCCCTGGGATCCAGAACTCCTGGGTTCTCTCCCTGGCTCTGGGAGGAGAGTGGGATCTGGTGATAGGAGCAGGGGGCGCTGGGAGGCAGGACTCCTGGATTTCTCCCCACTTCTGGGAGGGAAGTGGAGGCTGCTGGGTTAAAGCAAGGGAGGGCCGGGAGCCAGGACTCCAGAGTTCTCTCCCTGGCTCTGGAAGGAGAGTGGGGGAGTAGGAGGGAAACGTATGCTGGAGCCCAGGAGAGCAGCTGATGCGCTGGCCCTGTGCCACGCCCCTGTTCCTGGCATCCTGCCCCGCCACGGAGAGAGACAGAGGCCCTGCTGCCCCCAGCGGCTCATACGGGGTCCTGGGACCCAGGGGGGAGCAGGGCTGTGACTGTGCTGCCCTGCTCCAACAGGGGGAGCTCTCCCCCCAGCCCCTGCGAGCCCATGAGAAAAGCCCGGGAGGGTCTGGCCAGCACCCAGTGTGATGGGGCCCTGATCTCGCTTGGGGGGCAGAGGACTCTATATGTGGGCTGGCACACCCAGGGGCTCCACTCTGGGCTGCAGGTGGGGGGTGCGTGCCAGGCCTGGGAGCCCGGCTCTGGGCTGCAGACAGGTGGCGTGTGGCACGCCGGGGGGTGCTCTCAGGCTGGGAGTCGAGCTGTTACTGTCCTACGCGAGAACAATCACAACAAATTACCAGCACACAGCCCTTGCCAGGCAGCTAACAATAAGCAGATGGTGGTGCCCGTGCCAGGACTGGTGCTGGGCTTGGGAAGGAGACGGAGCCACCCAGGAGAAATTTGGGTGCTGCCCAGCTGATTAGCAGAGTGCCCACAGATGGCAGCAGGGGTTTCTACCGGTGGTACACACCCACACATGCCTTGGTGCGTGTAACAGAATTTATTCCACCCCGGATGGAAAAAATTAGAGGGAACATTGATCCTGGCACAGGGCGCCCTGCAGCCTCCAGAGAAGGGCTCACCCCATTTTGTGCAGGCTAAGTAGGGCTTGGCAGCCAGGGAGTGCCTGGCAGTTGGGGGATCATGTGAAATCCCCACCCTGAGCAAAAGGACAGGGGTGTGTGTGGCCAAGCCTCCCAGGATTCTGGGAAAGGGCTGCCTGGGCACCCCCCTACTCTGACCCTCTCCTGGGCAGCGGCCTGGCCTAAGCCTGAGGCGGGCAGAGAGTCGGGAGCCAGGACTCCTGGGTTCTATCCTTGGCTCTGGGTGGGGAGCAGGGATGTGAATGGTTAACTGGTTCCAGTTAAGTGGTGGGGACAGGCGCAGCTCCCTGAGTGTAGCACACAGGGGTGCTCCAGACCACAGCAGTTCCTGTCTGCGGCAGGCCTGTGGGTGCGCGGCCGGCCTGTGGGTGCACAGCAGGCAGTGGCATGTTGGCCAGGCTACAGCAGCCCCTGCCTGTGGTGGGGGCTGGCCCCCTCACCTGTTCCCCTTTAATCAATTCATTTTTGAATGTAACTGGGTAACCAATTAAACAGGATTTTACATCCCCTCTGAGCACGGGGCATAGTGGGGAGCAGGGTCTTTGGCTAGGGCTGGGAGGCAGGAAAGCCACAGGAGCCCCAGTGCCTCTGGAGGGGTGTCTGTGTTCAGACAAGCCAACAGCTGAGAGGTCCCCAAGGCAATCGGCAGCATGAACCCCCACTTCAGCCTGTGAGTTCCCTCTGCCCCTATGCAGCAGTGGGGGATGGGTTGGCCGCCACGGTGCCATAAAGGGGACTCCCTCTGCCTCCAGCTCCTCCACAGCAGGTTGTGTGCCTGCTCCCTGCTCTCAGGTGCTCCTCTGCCCATGGGCACACAGGAGCGCTTGGCCTCAGCCAGCCTCTGGCCCGGGGTCTCTCTGCTCCTCCACCAGAGAGACCCTGAACTCCGGCTTCTCCTCAACCACTGCGGGCCCCCCACCTTGGGATCTCCACTGGCTTTGGGGTCAGCTCCCCTGCAACTCCTGTGTGTCTCCAGTGGGTCCCCCAGCACACGCCCAATCCCTGCATGTGTAACCCAGACACCTAGTGTAGTTCACTGTCCCATGCAGTAGCACCTAGACTACAGCAACAGATAAGAACAAGAGAGGACTACAGCATGGGCTGAAAGGCAGCTGGCTTTTAGCTCAGAGGGTAGCGGCTCTTGTACTAAGCTCCAGAGGGCCCAAGTTCAAATGCCCCTGGTGGTGGTTACATATGCACCACTGCCTCCCTCCACCCGATGTGGGAGTGCTCCTCCCAAAGGTGAATGCCCCTGTCCCACCACTTAGAGCATCCATCTCTTGCCCCAATTTCCCCACTGCACCCACTGCTGTGGCTCCTAGTCCCCCATATGCCACCCACACAATCTATGTCCTCTGTCCGGATCAGATCATTCCCTGTGCCCCTGATCTCCTCCGTACCCTCCTCACATCCTGTGTCCTGCATCACCCCATGCACCCTCTGCACAGCCCCACCCTGTTCTCTCCCTGCCCCACTTCCTGTGTGCTCCCTGCCCAGCCCCAATCTCCTCGTGCGTTCCCTGTTCTGCCCCGATCTCCCCATGCGGCCCCTGCTCTGTCCTGAGCCACTTTTGCAATCTCTCCCTGCCTTGCCGCCTGCCCTGATCTCCCCGCGCGCCCCTGCCCCATCTCTCCTCCTTACCTTCTCCTCACGTCCTGCATCACTCCATGCACCCCCTCCCTGATCTTCCCGTGCTCCCCTGTCTCGACTTCCCCGGGTGCCCCCTGTCCAGCCCCGCCCTGATCTCCCCGTGTGTTCCCTGCTCTGCCCCGATCTCCCCATGCGCCCCCTGCTCTGTCCTGAGCCACTTTTCCAATCTCTCCCTGCCTTGTCCCCTGCCCTGATCGCTCCGTGCGCCTCGCGCCCTGAGCCCACTTTTGCAATGTCCCCCTGCCCCAGCCCCTGTCCCGATCTCCCCGTGCGCCTCCTGCACTACTCCGCGCTCACCTGGATTCAGCACGTCCGGGTCCCGGGTCCCGCGGGCTGCGGCCAGCAGCAGCAGCGCTGCCAGGGCGGTCAGGAGAGCGGCAGGGCTCGGCTCCATGGCGCAGTAGCCTGGCCCGGGGAGGCTCTGAGCGGCCCCCAAGCTCGCAGCTCTCGCGATCCGAGTCCCGGCTCCTCCCAGCCCCCGCCCAGTGTAGAGGGAGCCAGGGTCCCGCTCCCCCCTGGGGCTCTGAGCCCCTCCCTCCCAGATAGGGAGCGCACCCCAGCCCCTTCACACACTCCCCCGCCGGTACCCCGGGATGGGGCGCGCCGGAGACACCCCAAAAGTGAGAGCTTGCCCTCAGCCAATCAGCTTCCGCGCCCCCTCCCCATCGGCCAATCAGTCCCCGCACCCCCCTCCCCACCAGCCAATCAGCGGCCTGGAAAGTTCCGGAGCGAGAAAGCGCTGGAAAAGCGAGGTTGGGAAGAAAAGGGAAGTTTTGTTTCCTGCTGCCACGTTGCCAAAAAAGGGGGAGGAGAGGGGATGCTGGGGGGGCGGTGCGAAATCAGGACCCCTTGGTGGGCGGGACGGGACATGTGGGGGCAGGGGGCTCCTGGTGGGAGGGTGAGGAGTGGGAAAAGGGAGTGCTTGGGGGGCAGTGAGGAGCTGGACTAGAAAGATCCAGAAGTTAAAACCAGCGGGAGAAGGAAGCGAGTGGGGGCTAGTGATTAGAGCAGGGATTGCTGGGAGCCAGGACTCTTGGGTTCTCTCTTCCTGGTCCTGAGAAAGGCGTGGGAGTCTCATGGGGGACACCCAGCCTGCAGCAGTTACACTGACAGAAGGCAGTGGGTAGGCAGTACTAGGCCGGGCCCATAGCCCCTGCCTGTCAGGAGACTGGATGCAGAGCATGGAAGGAGCTGGGGGATTGTGTCTCCTAATTTTCACTAGGGGTCTGTTCACAGTAGCTGTATCCACACTAGATGTGCAACAGCGCACCTCTACCAGGGAGCTCTCTTTCTCTTCCCTGCCCGTGATAAAAGCACCCGGGGTTAAGTTGGCATCATTCCAGAAGGGTGACTTGTTCACTCCCTGGAGCCACATATTTGGTACCAATGTCATGGCTAGTATAGACAAGCCTGGTTAGGCGTGGCCCTCTCCCTGAGATGTGATTCCTTCAGGGGAAGTCAGGGCAGATTCTGAAGGGGCCAGCCTGCACACAGATACACTGGCTGCAGCCCCATTCAGCTTGCTGTGGTCCCAGGCAATGTTCCCTCTAATATTTTCCATTCCTGTGTGGAATACATTTTGTTGTGTGCACAGATGTGCACCACCAGGAGAAACACAGACTGCCTGCTGTGGGCATTCTGCTAACCAGATGGGCACCATTTGAATCACCCAAGTGCTCAACTTTTAGGGAACAGTGGTTCCAGGAGAGCTGGGAAGGGGGATAGGAGTGTGGGGGGGGGGAGGGGTTTGCAGTACTTTCAGTGCACACGTCAAACCATCTCTTGTCATGAGCCTGTCAGGGAAATACCGATCTGGCTGCTCTTGCTGGATGCGCCCCTGAGCAGTGCCAGTGCCACTGTTGTCTCTCTCCCGAGGGGAGGGAGGGAGCTTGTTTTCCCGGCCCCAGGGGACTTTTACTGGGGGATCCTCTGTTGCCCCCCCCCAGTGCACCAGCTTCTGCCCATTATGGGGGTAGTGGTGGGATATAGAACCAGGTGGAAGGGGGGTAGGAGCCACTGAACCAAGCACTCAGCCTTGCACCTGGCATGAGCCTGGCAGCACCACTTGCAGCCCCTGTCGCTTCGGTCCAGGGGCCTTGGGCAAGGTCTAGGCAGGGCCAGAGGAGACAATCCCGGTGGTCGGTGATAGGATGGGGAGGAAAAAGGCGGGTCCCTCTCTGAGCGCTCGGATGGGGGGGACCTGGCGCAGCCGGCCCGGCGGGGGGGGGGGGGGAACGAGCGGGGAGAGGTGGGGGGGAAGGGGCTGCAGGGGAGGGAGCACCCAGGGGCGGGGCAAGCCCTGGCAGGCAGGGGAGGCGGGTCAGTGAGGGAGGGACCGCCCCCCCCCGGCCGCTGGGGGAGGGGCTCCGGCCCAGGCCAGACAAGGGAGCGACGAGGGTGGGAACTTCCCTCTGAGCACACGCGCCGAGGGGGCGGGGCCCGGCGGGAGAGGCGGAAGCGGGGCTGCCCCGGGTAAGATGACGGCGGGGGCGGGGCATAGTGCAGGGGGCGGGGCATAGGGAGGATGTTGACGGGGGCGGGTCCGGGTTGCCGGAAGTGACAGTGGACCCGCACAGCCCGGTTCCAGCATGGTGGAGAAGAAGGTGTCAGGTGAGTGGGGGATGGGGGGCAGAGCGGCAGGGGCCGGGCCAGGCAATGGTGGGGGGCAGGGAGCAGAGGGTGGTGGGGGATGGGGGATGGGGGACAGGGAATGGTGGGGGGGCAGAGAGCAGAGGGTGGTGGGGGATGGGAGACAGGGAATGGTGGGGGGCAGGGAGCAGAGGGTGGTGGGGAATGGGGGACAGGGAATGGTGGGGGGGCAGGGAGCAGAGGGTGGTGGGGGATGGGAGACAGGGAATGGTGGGGGGCAGGGAGCAGAGGGTGGTGGGGAATGGGGGACAGGGAATGGTGGGGGGCAGGGAGCAGAGGGTGGTGGGGAATGGGGGACAGGGAATGGTGGGGGGGCAGGGAGCAGAGGGTGGTGGGGGATGGGAGACAGGGAATGGTGGGGGGCAGGGAGCAGAGGGTGGTGGGGGATGGGGGATGGGGGATGGGGGACAGGGAATGGTGGGGGGCAGAGAGCAGAGGGTGGTGGGGGATGGGAGACAGGGAATGGTGGGGGGCAGGGAGCAGAGGGTGGTGGGGAATGGGGGACAGGGAATGGTGGGGGGGCAGGGAGCAGAGGGTGGTGGGGGATGGGAGACAGGGAATGGTGGGGGGCAGGGAGCAGAGGGTGGTGGGGAATGGGGGACAGGGAATGGTGGGGGGCAGGGAGCAGAGGGTGGTGGGGAATGGGGGACAGGGAATGGTGGGGGGGGCAGGGAGCAGAGGGTGGTGGGGGATGGGGGATGGGGGACAGGGAATGGTGGGGGGCAGAGAGCAGAGGGTGGTGGGGAATGGGAGACAGGGAATGGTGGGGGGCAGGGAGCAGAGGGTGGTGGGGAATGGGGGACAGGGAATGGTGGGGGGCAGGGAGCAGAGGGTGGTGGGGAATGGGGGACAGGGAATGGTGGGGGGCAGGGAGTGGACGTGTCAGACCCCTGCTCTGACCTCCCCCAACCTGCAGCACGGTCCCAGGAGCTGGGCCAGCGGCGGGTGCTGGACCGGGCCACACGGCAGCGCCGGCTGAGCCGCCAGCTCGAGGCGCTGGAGAACGACAACTTCCAGGACGACCCGCACGCCAACCTGCCGCAGCTGGCCAAGCGCTTGCCCCAGTTTGACGACGATGCTGAGACCGGTGCGCCTGAACGTTGGGATCCCCGCTCCTGCTCTCCCCAGGGCCACCCAGATACTTGAGTTGTCTCCCCAGCTCTGGGAGAGGTGGGGGGGGGGTCTAGTGGTTAGAGCGGGGGGGGGGTGGAAGGGAACTATGAACTAGGACTTCTGGGTTCTCCTGGGCTTTGGGATGGGATGGGAGGGGGAGCTGGTGTGGAGATGCATGGTAGGGGTTGGGGAGTGGGCATCTAAGGGTACTCTGGGGGTGTAAGGCTATAGTGGATTGAAATGGGGTGGGAGACATGGGGTTGTCTGTCCCAGGAGAGTGAGAGGTCTCTGTGAGGGTCTCAGTATCTCTGCTGCCCCAGATATGGGGAGTCTCTGTATGCCTGCCCTGTGGTGGAAGGGTGTTATGCTGCCTCCGGTCTTGAGAAGGGTTTTCCTGATCAATGTTCTCTCTAATTTTTTCTATCCATGTATGGAATACGTTTTGTTACATGCATAGAGGCATGTGTGGATGTGCACCACCAGTAGAAACACAGGCTACCGGCTGTGGGCACTCTGCTAATCAGCTAAGAGTACCCGAATCTCTCCTGGGTGGCCATCCAAGCTCAGACAGGGAACATTGGTCCCTGTGTCTCTCTGCCCCTGGGAGGTGTGTCTAACCCATTGGTCCCCTCCACCCCAGGGAAGAAGAAGAAGAAGACCCGTGGGGACCATTTCAAACTCCGCTTCCGTAAGAACTTCCAGGCCCTGCTGGAGGAACAGGTATGGCCTGGAGTGAGGGAGGAGGGTAGGAGTATGTGTGTGGAGGATGGGAGATGTGTCTGGCTTCAGGAGTGTATGTGATGGCAGAGGGGTTTGGCCTGGACCCCTGAGCGTGTGTGTGTGTGGGGGGGATGTCTGGCCTGGCACTCATAGTGTTTGGAGGGCACAGATATTGGGAGGGGGGGGAGGTCTGGCAGGACTGTAGGATACAGGAATGGGAGGCTGACGGGGGTATGGTGGAAACAGGAAACATGGGACAGGGCCACTGGGGCTCACGTGCTCCCTGCCCCCCCTCCTCTCCCAGAACCTGAGCACCAGTGAGGGCCCCAACTATCTGACGGCCTGTGCAGCCCCCTCGAGTCTACCTCAGCGCCACTTCTGCGCCGTGTGTGGCCTGCCCTCGCACTACACCTGCGTCAGCTGTGGGGCCCGCTACTGCTGTGTGCGCTGCCTGGGCACCCACCAGGAGACCCGGTCAGTGACCCCTCTACAGTGCCTCTGTCACCCCCAGGACCACTGGAGACCAGGGGACTTTCTTGATACCCCCAGGAAACCCCTTTGCCCCTCCCACTGCACTGTCCCCAGAGCCCCAGGGAAGACGACCACTCTCAGTACTCCCCAAGACACCAGGTGACACCCTGTATACCTCCCTAGGAAAGACCCAGGTGCCCCTGGCAGACCAGGAATATTTTCCCATCATCTCGGTGTGTCTGTCCCTGCAGATGTTGCGAGGGTGTCTCTCTGCTCCGTGGTGGGATCCTGGTTTGTGTGTGACCTCAGGTGGTGGTGGGAGTCTGTTCTCTGACCCTAGGAGACCAGGGGAGCGCTCAGGGGCACCTAGGTTGGGAGGGGTCGCCAGGCAGTGGAGTCACTGGCAGAGTTTTGGGGGGGCTCCATTAATTCTTGCCCATTGGCCTTGTCCCAGCCCCTCTGCTCACTCTGCTGGCAAGGGGCTGTGGAGCAGTGCCACTTCCCCCATGAGGCTGGAATGCTGCTTCCCACCCTGCCTATCTTGGGCATGGCTTGGTCAGTGCCCCATCTCATCCCCTCTGACGGCGCGTCAGGGACTCCCCGATCCTGCACCCCAGTAGCAGCATTAACAGACTCAGCCAGCCAGTAGAGTAGAGACGATTTATTGCTTCTCCAGGATACAGCACAGCATAGACGTGATGTGGCTACAGGAGTCAGGGCCCGGATGCCTTAGACCCTTTGGGTTAGCGGGTCCATCGCCCCCCTCAACTCTCAGCACCCAGCTTAGGCTGTTCCCTTCATGTTTCCCAGCCAGAAACTGACCCTTCCCCCAACACTCACTTCCTTTGTTCCATCCCTTGGTAGGACGGATTCAGTCACTGTCTTGGGGGCCCTCAAGGAGCCGCCCGCTGGGCAGCGCTTACAGACAGAGGCCACTAGGGGTCATCCACAGGCCAAGCACCGCAACCAGCAACCTACTGACACTGCATCACACCATCACTGAGGAACGGGGAGTCACTGGGCCCTACACCCACATCCGCAGCCAGATGTGAGACTCAGCCGGCAGGTGGAACAGAAGGTTTATTAGGCAACAGGGACACAGTGTAGAACAGACTTGTCAGCCCAGGAACCAGCAGCCAGCACCATCCATCTCAGAGAGGGGCTCAAAGCCAAGGCCCCAGCCCTTACCCCTGCACCCCAAGCCAGCCAAGACTAGCTCGGCCCCTCCTCTAGCTTTTGTCCTGCTTCCTGAGCAAAAGGTGTCGCCTGATCGCACCCCCTCCCAGGCTCAGGTTTATACAGGGCACCAGCCACTGTGTACATGGGGGAGGCTGGTGCACCAAAATCCCTACCGTCTAGCTATTGGTGCAGTGCCCAGGGAAGCTGAGGCACACACACAAGGTTACTACAAGATAGCAGCACTCACATGCAGCATGCCAAGGTAAATGTGATCCCCACTTAATCCCGCCTCCCCCTTTTCTCTCCTTGCAGGTGCTTGAAATGGACAGTTTAGCTCTGCTTGGATCCTGGATTTTCACCCCCAGTTGGAGGGCCCAAAGTCTGCTGCACTGGAGGGGAGAAGGGTTGTTCTTGAGGGTCTCTGATCCTGGGGGACCCTGATTCTGGCTGGTACTGGCAGAGAGGGCGACTGATTCCAGGGGGGTGCACTAATCTTGCTGCCCTGTGGGAGGGACTGATCCTTGAGGTCCCAAGGCCTGAGCTGCCTGCGTCTGCCTGTAAATAAACACTCCGTCCTCACTACCCAGTGTATTCCCTCTGTCTGTGGGGGTGGGCATGGACTCCAGCCCCATGACACGTGGGGGGCACAAATATATCCTCATCCCTCATCTCCGGGCTTCACCCTGTTGCACTGAGGGAGGGGAAGGAGGCGCGGGGGGGGGGGGGGGGGAGAGCAGTCTGGTAGGATTCCTGCATGAGACTGGAGGGGTCCCATGCAAGTAACCAGGACACCTGGGTTCTTTTCCTGGCTAAGTGACGTCAGAGAGCAACTTCCCTTCCTCGTGCCTCAGTTTCTCTTCCTCTCCCCCTATGTGGTTGGGCTGAGTCCCATGGGACAGGCACTGTCCTGCCCCCATTTCTGGGCAACGCCCCTGGTCATAGGGGCTGAAACACAGCTGAATCCAGGGTGGTACCCAAACAGTTCACTAGGGGGAGCCCTGGGCCCAGCTATAGCTGCTGGAGCTTGAGGGGAGTGAGAGCTAGTGATTAGAGCAGGGAGGGTGCTGAATGCCAGGAGTCCTCACCTTTTCTCTCTGACCTCTGGCATGGTACTGCCTGGCTGTACCTTGGTTTCCCCACTGTTGGGAAGGAAACAATGTAACTACTGTGCTCCCAGCTACCTTGGGGATGGGGCTCAGGTTTGTGCACTTGTGTCTCCTCCTCAAGATGTGGCATATTCCCCCCCTTCCCTTGAGCGTCAGTGCCTGTGGTTCATGCATACAATTGACCCTGACTCCATGCATGTTCTGAGGATGCTTCACCTACCAGCAGCCCCCCATTAGCACCTCCTGCTCCTCTCTCCCTCTACAGCCAGGCGTTCTGGGGTGCACAGGAGGCATTGGGGAAGCAGGGCTGGGGGGAAAGAGGTGGTGAGGGGGTGGGTCCTGGTGCAGAGTGGGCATCATGCACCCCCCAGCAGCTCATAAGTTTATACTCAGTTTTGTCAAAAGAGGGGTGGGACCCCAGTGGGGTGTAGAGAGCACTTTGGGGGTTGGGGAGCCCAGGTCTGATGGAAGGGCTCGGGATCAGGAGGCTGTGGGTCCAGAGGGCCAAATCCCAGCAGGAGAGGCAGCCTTTGCGGCCGCATGTTGCACTGAAGGAGGGTTCCTCCCAGCAGCCATATGGGGCCTGTGAAGCTGTGACAGCCACACTTGAGGTTAGGGGCTTGCCAGGCCACGCCCCTTCATGTGCCAGGCCACAATCACGGCACGATGCGCTGCAGCAGCGGGGCTGGCAAGGGCGAATCAAATCCACACGTGTAATGAACCAAGAAAACATAAAAACCAGCCAGTGGTCCTGGGGCATCCTAGGCTACGTCTAAACTACAAGCCTCTTGCGGAAGAGCAAATGAAAATGGAGCACTCATTTGCATATGTCATGTTCATTTGCATTTCCTCTTCATTGCCCTTTTGTACAAGATGTTTTTGCACAAAAACCCCCTTTTGCGCAAGAGCCATTTGCAAAAATGTTTTGCGCAAAAACTTCTTGTGGAAAAGGGAAAGGAAATTGAAATGAGTGTGACATATGCAAATAGAGCACTCATTTGCATTTGCTCTTCCACAAGAGGCTTGTCGTACGGCCAAGGCCTTAGAGACTAATGTATGTAGATAGTCTCATGAGCTTTTGTGGGCAAAGAGCAGTGTTCTGAAGACGTGGATTTTGCCCACGAAAGGCCATGATACTGTACGTATTTGGTTAGTCTCTAAGGGTATGTCTACACTACAGCGCTAATTCGAACTAACTTAGTTCGAATTAGTTAATTCGAGCTAAGCTAATTCGAACTAACGCATCTAGAACTAAAAACTAGTTCGAATTAGCGTTTTGCTAATTCGAACTAGCGTGTCCACATTAAGTGGACCCTGAACCAGGGTTAAGGAAGGCCGGAAGCAGTGCCGGCAGGGCATCAGATGAGGACTTAGAGCATGGAGCTGCTGTCTCAGGCTAGCCGAGGGCTGTGCTTAAAGGGACCTGACCCCCACCCCGGACAGACAGTTCTCAGGGGTGCCCCGCTTGCAAAGCAGACCTGTCTTGGAGTGCCCTGAGTGCCCACACTGGGCAAATCACAGCACTCGGCCATCAGCCCGGCTGCACTTGCTGCAGGCTGCCATCTGGGGAGAGGGGGCAATTGGGGGGCTGCAGGAGAGCTTCCACCCCCAGAAGCCCACAGAGCCAGCCCAGTCCTCCCCATCGGGGGCGCGTACCCAATTCCTCCCTCACCTCCTTCCACTTACCCTTCCCTAGCCCCCGTATTTCCTGATGTACAAAATAAAGAAAACGTGTGTTCAAAAATAGAATCTCTCTTTATTGAACAAAACTCGGGGAAACTGGGAAAAGGAGGTGGGACAGGGGAAGAGAGAGGCTGGGAGAGGGGAGGGCAACTAAAATGATCAGCGGTTTGGAACAGGTCCCATATGAAGAGAGACTAAAGAGACTGGGACTTTTCAGTTTAGAAAAGAGGAGACTGAGGGGGGATAGGATAGAGGTCTATAAAAGCATGAGTGGGGTAGAGAGGGTGCATAAAGAAAAGTTCTTCATTAGTTCCCATAATAGAAGGACTAGAGGACACCAAAGGAAAGGAATGGGTAGCAGGCTTCAAACTAGTAAGAGAAAGTTCTTCTTCACAAAGCAAAGAGTCTACCTGTGGAACTCCTTGCTGCAGGAGGCTGTGAAGGCTACAACTAGAACAGAGTTTAAAGGGATGTGAGATCAAGTCATGGAGGTTGGGTCCATGGAGTGGTATTAGCCAGGGGGTGGGAGTGGTGTCCCTGCCCAAAGTTTGTGGAAGGCTGGAGAGGGATGGCATGAGACAAATGGTTTGGTCACTGTCTTCGGTCCATCCCCTTCAAGGTTCCTAGGGTTGGCCGCTGTCGGCAGACAGGCTACTGGGCTAGATGGACCTTTGGTCTGACCCAGTACGGCCATTGTAAGCTCAGGGCTCAGGGTCGGGGGTCTCAGTGGACCCCCTTGATTTTCATGCACACCTGCTCCTGGGTGGCCAGGCTGGCAGCTCTCCTGCCCTAGACGGCCACTTTCCTGTGCCTAGTGTAGAGGTCGTGGACGAGGTCCACGATGTCCGCACTAGACCAGGCGGGTGCCCGCCTCTTGCGGTCCCGGGCAAGCTCCTGGGAGCCGCCAGCCTGCCCGGGAAGAGGGGGAGGGCTGGGGGGCATCGGGTAGGTGGCTCGAGCCGTGCCAGGTGCAGGGTCTGCTGGCTGGGTGCTGGCAGGCTTGCACCTGGCACGGGCACCGTAGCCAGCCCGTGCCCCTTTAAGGAGTCCAGGGCCGGGAGGGGGGCAATAGAGTTTCCCTGGTGTTGGCCAGAGTGGCCACCAGGGAAAGCTGGGGAGGGCTAGCCTCCCACTAGTTCGAATTAAGGGGCTACACACCCCTTAATTCGAACTAGTAAGTTCGAACTAGGCTTAGTCCTCGTAGAATGAGGTTTACCTAGTTCGAACTAAGCGCTCCACTAGTTCGAATTAAGTTCGAACTAACGGAGGGCTAGTGTAGCGCCTATGAAAGTTAATTCGAACTAACGTCCGTTAGTTCGAATTAACTTTGTAGTGTAGACATACCCTAAGGTGCCACAGGACTACTCATTTTTAAAGTTACAGACTAACATGGCAACCCTGCTGAGACTGGAGAAAACTTGTCATTCATGTGTGATTTGAAAAAACCCCCCTGAAACCCGCTTTTATTGGCAGAGGTGCCAACTGTCAGTATTCACACACACTGACTTAGTGGCAGGGTGGAGTCAGCTAAAAGCTGCATAGTGTAGACTCATATACCCTTAGATTCCCTGCCGGCCCGTTAAAAAACCCAACAGTGCGTGCATGTCTGCCCGTGCAATGACATCTGTGTGCATTTACATGTGCACACACACACAAACTCACTGCCTGTGCATTGACCCCCAGGCACAAACCATGCCAGAAGGGTGGTGGTGAGTGTATTCTGTCGCTCCCATTTCCCTTTCCCCTTACAGAAGGGAAGAGGACGGAGGGGGCGGGGAGAGGAGAGCAGGGAAAGGGATTCACGGTATCAACTTTTGAGCAAGTATTTTTATTGACAAATGAACGGTTCCTTATGCAAACTTCCAGCTGCCCCCTGCCAGCCCAGGGCACGTGGCCTGGTTGTTCCCACTCAGGCTGCAGGGGGAGCTGGGAGAGAGGCACTACAGGAAGGCCCGGCTCATCAAGCTCCCAGGGCTCCTGGGTTCTCTGCCCGGCTTGGCGAGGTGAGTGAGGGCTGGTGCATTAGAGCAGGGGGAAGGGGCCAGGACTCCTGGGTTTTCTGCTCAGCTGTGGGAGGGCAGTGAGGGCTGGTGCATTAGAGCGGGGGAGGGCAGGGGCCAGGACTCCTGGGTTCTCTGCCCGGTGGCAGCTCCTTCCCAGTTTCCAGCTCTGCTACACCAAAGCAGTGCCAGGACCCCAGAGCTCCCAGTGGTCAGAGTAGGGAGCCCAACTCAGGCTGCCCTATGGGGCAGGAGGCACCATGTGACTGACCCCTTCGTGCAACCTGGTGCCCTGGTTGTGGGGCCCAGCCACCAGGATGAGAAATGCGTCCCTGGGCTCCTGCCGGGGTGATGCCCCTATGAAAGGGGTGGTTTGTCAGTTTATTTCTATCCACAGCCCCATGGCCCCTCAGGATTTCTTTGCTGCAGGGAGGTATCTCCCAGGGCTATGCTCCGCTCCCAGCTTCCTCTACCTGCTCCTAGCCTCTCACACCCGCTCTAACCAGTAGACCCCACTTCCCTCCCAGAGGTGGGGCGAGAACCCAGGCATCCTGGCTCCCAGCTAGTCAAGAGGCCGGACTCCCTGACCCATGGCCCCTTTAGCCTGGGCACCCACAACCGGCCGTGGGCAGGGCGGAGAGGAGGGACACCCCGGGTGCCTGTGCCCAGTGGATTTCCCTGCCTGCATTGCATCTCACTTGGCCTGCTCTCCCCACAGCCCACGCCAGGATGGGGCCCCTGAGTGTGCTGCTGAGATGTCGCTGGGTGCTGGCACTGTGTGTGGCCGTTACTGTCAGCTTCAGCCTCTCTGTCATGTGGAGGCTTCAGAGGTGAGTGAGTGGGCGGCTGGGAGCCAGGACTTCTGGGCGCTCTCCCTGTTCCGGGAGCGGAGTGGGGGCTAGTGGGTGACAGCATGGTGGGGATGGAAGCAAGGGTGCCTGGGTTCTCTCCCTGGCTTTAAGAGGGTAGTGGGGGCTACTGGTTAGAGCGTGGAGGGGTGGTGGGCAGAAGCCAGGATGCCTGAGCTCTCTCCTTCAGCTGGTGTTAATCTCCCTGTGTTCGCCACAGCCATTCCCCCCTGCCGGTGGAGTCGCCCACTTTTGCTGGTACTGTCGCTGCGTCTGAGCCAGGGATCCGCTGGCCCTGCTCTCTCCCGGCCCGTGTGGGAAACTCCAGGTGGGTAGGGAAGGGGCAGAGGGGAGGGGGATCCCATGGGGCAGAGAATGAAGTGCTGACAGGGCTAGGAGGGGGATGTTTGTGGAGCTGTGGGAGGGGGAGGGATAGAGGCTTGGAGCAGGGAGAAAAGGAAGTGCCCCCGGGGGTATTTCCTGTCTTGAGTTAACGCCTTATCTTGCTTTCCAGCCCCGATGCCCTGGTGATGGACGCAACGCAGTGCCAGGCTCTGGGTCGGAACTTGACCAAGGGGGCCTTCCCTGTGAGGCAAGTGTGGTGTGGGAGGGCAGGATGCTCGGGGAGGGGGCATGACCGACTCACAGGATGGAGGCTAAACTTCCCCCTCCTCCTGCGTTGGCCCAGGCTCTCGGAGAGACCCACTGAGCATGCCCACCCTGGGGCCTGCTTCCTTGTTGATGGGCCAGGTCCCTTCCCCTGTCTCCCAGCTGGCCCTGGGCAGCCATGCAAAACACAAGGATATAAGAATTGGCCACACTGGGTCAGACTGAAGGTCCATCTAGCCCAGTATCCTGTCTGCTGACAGAGGCCAATGCCAGATGCCCCAGAGGGAGGGAACTGAACAGGTAATCATCACGTGATCCCTCTCCTGTCATTCATTTCCAGCCTCTGAAAAGCAGAGGCTAGGGACACCATTCCTACCCATCCTGGCTAATAGCCATTGATGGACCTAACCTTTATGAATTTATCTAGCTCTTTCTTGAACCCTGTTAAATTCCTAGTCTTCACAACATCCTCTTGCAAGGAGTTCCACAGGTTTACTGTGCGCTGAGTGAAGAAAAACTTCTTTTTGTTTGTTTTAAACCTGCTACCTATTAAATTTATTTGTTGACCCCTAGTTCTTATATTGTGGGAACAAGTACATAACTTTTCCTTATTTACTTTTTCTATGCCAGTCATAATTTTATAGACCTCAGTCATATCCCCCCTTGGTCTCCTCTTTTCAAAACTGAAAAGTCCAAGTCTTTTTAATCTCTCTTCATATGAACCTGTTCCAAACCCCTAATCATTTTTGTTGCCTTTTTCTGAACCTTTTCCAATGCCAGTGTATCTTTTGTGAGATGAGGTGACCACATCTGTCCTCAGTATTCAAGATGTTGGCGTACCATGGTTTTATATAGAGGCAATAAGATATTTTCTGTCTTATCCTCTATCCCTTTTTTAATGATTCCTAACATTTTTTGACAGCCACTGCACACTGAGTGGATGTTTTCAGAGAACTAACCACAGTGATTCCAAGATCTCTTTCTTGAGTAATTGTAGCTAAATTAGTCCGCATTATATTGTATGTATAATTGAGATTTTTTCCAATGTGTATTACTTTACATTTATCAACATTAAATGTCATTTGCCATTTTGTTGCCCAATCACTTAGTTTGGTGAGATCCTTTTGAAGCTCTTCACAGTCTGCTTTGGTCTTAACTATATTGAGCAGTTAATATGGGGGAAATTGAGGCACAGTGGGAGGGGGGTGTCTTCAACGATGATGGACAAGTCAGTGATTCTCCTTCTCCTCCCCAGGTCAGATAAGGGCTGGCCTCTTAGGCAGCTGCAACTGCTGCAGAGCTGTCCCTGGGCACATAATGCCAGTGTCCTGGACCAGTACAGGTACTCCCACCTCCACTGCTCCATCCCCCACTCCTTGGCTATGTCTACACTGGCAGCTTCTTGTGCCGGAACTGTTTTGTGGAAGAGTTCTTGCGCAAAAGTCTTCCACAAGAGCACGTCTACACTGGCATGTGCTTTTGCGCAAGAGAGTCTATGGCAGTGTGGACGCTCTCTTGTGCTAGAAAGCTCTGAAGCCACAATTGCTCTTGCGCAAGCCGTCAGCGTGGATGTAGCCCTTGTGTCTTTCCCTCCACCCCTGGGAAGGGGGTCCGAGGGACAGAGTCCTGCGGAAAGGACACAAACCACTTCCCATCTCCACATGGCCCTGCTCCACTCCCCATCCCACCATGCCCCAAACCCCTTTGTCCCACCCTTCCCATGGCACCTCTCTCCCCCGCGCAGGGAGGAGTTGGGCCGCTGCTGTAATGCCTCCGCCAACCTGGTGCTGACCTTCACCAACACCCTACTGGGCTCCCATATCATCTACGACGGGCAGCAGGCCAAGAAGCTGCAGGTGAAGGAGGAGCTGCAGGAGATGCTGCCTCAGGTAGGGGGTGCTGGGCTGCGGATGGCTGGCAGGGGCTCAGTGCTGGGTGCTCCATCCCAGAGCTGGCTGCATCTCAGTGCTGGGGGGGGAGTCTGTGTAGCCAGATGCCCCACCCCAGTGGTGGTCGCATCTCAGCGCCAGGCGGGTGGGTCTCTGTGTCACCAGTTACCCTGCCCCAGAGGTGGCTGCATCTTGGCATCCGGAGGGAGGCTCTGTGTGTAGGGTCTGTGCATGGTTGATGGCTGCTGACCCAGGTCCCTTCCCGAGCAGGACTCCCCATTTCACAATGCACCCTATGAGCGCTGCGCTGTGGTGGGGAGCGGAGGAATCCTCCGCAACAGCAGCTGTGGCTCTGAAATTGACCATGCCCAGTTCATCATCAGGTAATGGTGAGGGGAGGAGGGGGATCAGCTATACTGGCTGGAGTGGTCTCTACAGGGTGGGAGGTGCACGGATCAGGGGGTGAGTGGTGCAGGGATCGGAGTGTGGGGTTCATGGGTCAGGGTGCAGGGATCGGGGGTGGGAGATTCAGGGTTTGGGGTGGGGGCAGGGATTGGGGGGATGCAGGGACCAGGGGTGGGGAGCAGTGTTCCTGCTAAGATTTTCCAGCCCTGAGCGGAGTGAGTTTTGGCTTGTGTGCCAATATTGAGGTCATGTGGGCTTGTGCGGATGGGTGCCATTGTGGCTGTGCTCCCCAAGAGACTCCCTCAAGTCACCCCCCACCCACCTTGTAGGGAGAAGGTGATACCTCCCCCTGTCCCCCACCCCAGGAGCGCTGTTCCCTGGGCAGCCTGTGTGTGCAGGGTAGGGGCTATCCCAGGCTGCTCCCCGCGAGGCTGCTGGAGGACCCCATCTGGTGCTGGGGGTGGGGCAGTGACATGTGAGAGCAGGAGGCAGAGCCTTGACCAGCCACGCGGCTCCTCCAGAGCAGGAACCCACCGCGGGGCTCTGCAGAGGAGGTGGGGGGTGGAGAATTTGTTATGCGTGGCCACGCAGGCGCACAGCTCAGAGGGAACTGTGGGGGGGGAGGGTTCATGGATGGGGGGGACAGGAATTGGGAGATTTGGGGATTGGGGGATGCAGGGATCAGAGGTGGGGGACAGGGACCAGGGGGTGGGGGATTCAGGGATCAAGGGGAGCAGGGACACTGCTGCGCTGTATGAAGAGCCCCTGCATGATGCACTCTGAGGAGAGAACAGGGGAGCCATGGGAACCCCCAGTAGCTGAGGAGACCGCTGGTCCCTCAGAGCCCCCCCTCCCCCACACTCACGCTGCTGCCTTTTTCCCAGGTTCAACATGCCTCCCTTGGGCTTTGCTGAGGACGTGGGCACCAAATCAAGCGCTGTCACCATGAACCCCAGCATCCTGCATGCCCGGTACCAGGGGGCGGGAGAGGAGTCCCTATTGGAATATGGGGGCAGGGAATTGTTACCTGTGGGGTGGGAAGGGAGGTGTCAGGACTCAAACCTACAGGGGAGGGAGGATGGGATTAGATACCAGGCCCCCACAGCTCTCCAGTCAGCCTTGGGCTCCCCAGGGATTTAGGGTAAAGGAATCATAAAGCTGGAAGATACTCAGGAGATCATCAAGTCCAAGGCAGGACCAATCTCAACTAAATCAACCCAGCCAGGGCTTGAGACTTAAAAACCTCTAGGGAGGGAGATTCCACCATCTCCCATCCCAACGCTTCACCCCCTCCTAGTGAAAGAGTTTTTCCTAATATCCAACCTAGATCTCCCCCACTGTAACTTGAGACCATCGCTCCTTGTTCTGCCATCTGTCACCACTGAGAACAGCCTTTCTCCATCCTCTTTGGAACCTCCCTTCAGGACGTTAAAGGCTGCTATCAAATCCCCCCCCACTCTTCTCTTCTGCAGACTAAACAGACCCAACTCCCTCAGCCTCTCCTCATAGATCATGTGTTCGAGCCCTCTAATCATTTTGGTTGCCCTCTGCTGGACCCTCTCCAATGCATCCACATCCTTTCTATAGTGGGGGCCCAAAACTGGACAGTGTTCCAGATGTGGCCTCACCAGAGCCAAATAAAGGGGCATAATCACTTCTCGAGATCTGCTGGCAATGCTCCTCCTAATGGTAATATGCCATTAGCCTTCTTGGCTACAAAGGCACACTTCTTGGCTCAGTGCCAGCCCCCAGCTCTCCAGTTGGCTATAGGCTCCGCCGGGGATGGGACAGAGGAGACTGAGCGATGCGGTGGCCGCAGGAACAGGGCTGGGACCATGGTTCATGGGGGAATCTCTCCCTGCCTGCAGGTTCAGGAGCCTAAATCACCACCGTGGTCCTTTTGTTGAGGCGGTGGGAGCCTATAGGGCCCCCCTGCTCCTCATCCCGGCCTTCAGCTTCACTGGCTACATGCAGGTCTCGCTCCGGGCATTCTACGCTCTGCAGGAATTCCACTCCCCAACACACGTCCTCTTCATGAACCCCAAGTACCTGGCGGGGCTGGACAGGCACTGGCGGAGCCGCGGCCTCAACGTCAGCCGCCTCTCCTCTGGCTTCATACTGGTGAACGTCGCCCTGGAGCTGTGCCGGCACCTCACCCTCTACGGCTTCTGGCCCTTTGACAACGACCCTGACGGGCGGCCGCTCTTCCACCATTACTACGACAACCGGCTCCCAACGCCGAATGTTCACAACATGCCCGATGAGTTCATCCGCTACCTGGGCTTGCACCTGCAAGGGGCGCTGCGGCTGCACGTCGGGCGCTGCAGGTGAGGGCCCGGCCTGTGGCCGTGCACCAGATGCAGAGGCGACAGCGTGGCTGGAATTACCTCAGGAGCACGGATTAGCTGCAGGTCTCATCATGGGGATCTGAAATGAGTCCCTGCGCCCCTCAATTCCATCTCCCTCCCTTCCCCCCTTAGTTAGCAAAGACTGATTCATTAGGCATTTGTTAATTTCCATGCATTAATTGGCTTCTGATTAGTGATCTGAGATGGGCAAAGTTCATTAATAATTAGTACTCTGACCTCCTTTACTCATTATTTCATTATCCCATTTCCTTAGCTGTCCCTTGTCGGCTGGCCTGCTCAGAGCCATTGAATTAGGGCAGTTCCTTTATTGCCATGCGTAAGTCATCATCTCTTCATTGTTCTCTAATGATCATGGTCTGTTGGTCACTCATCCTCAGTTGGCAGCCTGGGGTGGGTGTTTCACCCTGAAGGTCCTTATATGCAATGAGTGAGACACCAGCTGGGTTCCACTAATTAGAGCTCATTGGCCAGCAGTTTTCATTCCAGGTGGTCCATGGAGTGCTCTTTCCTGGACTCTTCCTTTCTTGCTTAGTCATTAATCATGAGTCATCATTCCCCAGGAGCTGCCCCAGTGCTGGGTGACTTGTAAACTCCTTCCCCACCCTTGACTGTGTTTATTTAATCATGGGTCAGCACCAGGCTGCGGGTGGAAGGTTTTTTTTAGGGTCTTTTCACCCGGCAAGTTTGGTCCCTGGTGGCTTTTGCAGTTGACTATAACTGTAATGACCCGGATCACTTGAAGCCTATGGGCGAGGCGAGTTGTGGACTAAACATAATGACCCATAGGGTCCCTTCCAGTCCTCTGGGCCTATGATACCAGCCTTTTACTGCTGCTGGCCAACATCAATCACCCCAAAGACCCAGAGGCAGCGTCCGTCCTTAGAAAGGGGCAGGCTTCCAATCCCGAGGAGCATGCACTGGGGGAAAGTTGTTGAGTTTCACATGCTTATCTTGAAAAAAAAACCCAGCAATCTAGGACAGGCATGTCAAATTGAAGCCTACTGGGGCCGCACAAATGAAAACTGATAGCTTTCAGGGCCATCACAGAAAATGTACTTCTATTGGAAAGTCATAATTATTTATTATTATAGATTGTTTTAAGTATATTTTATAATATGTTTTCAGGTCTTGTTTTAATATAATACAATAATTTGATGTGTAAAATTGTTATTTGCTCATATAAAATAATTTTTAATTTAAATATAAATGTAAGGTATTTTTTCATTTTTTATGTGATACATAACTTGTTTTGTTGAAATAAAAACAAGTATAGACTGTGGTTAATCAAATAGAACAAGCTTCTGTGAAAATTTCAGATACTTTGTAAGTTTGAGATTTTGCATAAACATATAATATTCATGCAATTGCAAAAAATTGACATATATTTATTGGTATAAAATTAATATACATTTTGTGATTGTATTTGGGATTAAATAAATAAAAAATAAAATATTAACAAAATAACCACTACCTCCCCCCCAGAGCCAGGTACTCCCATATCCCCATTCTAACCCAATCCCCCTCCGCTTCCCCAGAGCACTGCCCCCCTCTCTAACCCAATGCCTCCTCCCTCCCCCAGAGCCAGGCACTCCCAGCCCCCCCCCAACCTAACCCCTCCTCCAGAGCCAGCCCTCCCCAACCTAATGCCTTCCCCCTCCCCCAGAGCCAGGCACTCCCAGCCCTCCCCAACCTAATAGCTGGGACCTAGAGTTGCCGTTGTCGCCGTCGCCACACATTTCTTCCTCAGATGCGCAGCGCGCCCAGCGTAGAGCAGCTCGGCCGGCCGTGAGCAGCCGTGATCTGCACTCGGCTAGGTGCTCCGAGCGGCCAGTAGGCCGCACTTTATTCCTTTATAAAAATGTATAATAACGTTTAACATTCCTGTGGTGGGAAGAACACCTCAGCAGTCCAGTGCTGTGGTATTTAATTTCAAAAAGGGGAACTATGCAAAAATGAGGAGGTTAGTTAAACAGAAATTAAAAGGTACAGTGACAAAAGTAAAATCCCTGCAAGCTGCATGGACACTTTTCAAAGACACCATAATAAAGGCCCAACTTAAACGTATACCCCAAATTAAAAACACAGTAGAAGAACTAAAAAAGAGCCACTGTGGCTCAATAACTATGTAAAAGAATCAGTGAGAGATAAAAAAGCATCTTTTAAAAAGTGGAAGTCAAATCCTAGTGAGGTAAATAGAAAGGAGCATAAACACTGCCAAATTAAGTGTAAAAATATAATAAGAAAAGCCAAAAAGGAGTCTTAAAAACAACTAGCCAAAACCTCAAAAGGTAATAACAAATGTTTTTTAAGTACATCAGAAGCAGAAAGCCTACTAAACAACCCCAGTGGGGCCCCTGGACGATCAAGATACAAAAGGAGCTCTTAAAGATGATGAAATCATTGCAGAGAAACTAAATTAATTCTTTGCTTTGGTCTCCATGGCTGAGGATGTTGGGGAGATTCCCAAACCTGACCCGTCCTTTGTAGGTGACAAAGCTGAGGACTTGTCACAGATTGAAGTGTCATTAGAGGAGGTTTTGGAATTAATTGATAAACTTAACAGTAACAAGTCACCGGGACCAGATGGCATTCACCCAAGAGTTCTGAAAGAACTCAAATGTGAAATTGTGGAACCATTAACTATGTTCCCCAAGGGTCAGTCCTAGGACCAATCCTATTCAACTTATTCATATAAGATCTGGAGAAAGGGGTAAACAGTGAGGTGGCAAAGTTTGCAGACGATACTAAATTGCTCAAGGTAGTTAAGACCAAAGCAGACTGTAAAGCACTTCAAAAAGATCTCACAAAACCAAGTGATTGGACAAAAAAATGGCAAATGAAATTTAATGTAGATAAATGAAAAGTAATGCACATTGGAAAAAATAACCCCAACTATACATACAATATGATGGGGGCTAATTTAGCTACAACTAATCAGGAAAGAGATCTTGGAGTAATCGTGGATAGTTCTCTGAAGACGTCCACGCAGTGTGCAGCAGCAGTCAAAAAAGCAAACAGGATGTTAGGAATCATTAAAAAAGGGACAGTGAATAAGATGGAGAATACCTTATTGCCCTTATATAAATCCATGGTACGCCCACATCTTGAATACTATGTACAGATGTGGTCTCCTCATCTCAAAAAATATATAGTAGCATTAGAAAAGATTCAGAGAAGGGCAACTAAAATGATTAGGGGTTTGAATGGGGTCCCATATGAGGAGAGATTAAAAAGATTAGGACTTTTCAGCATGGAAAAGAGGAAACTAAGGAGGGATATGATAGAGGTCTATAAAATCATGAGTGGTTTGGAGAAAGTGAATAAGGAAAAGTGATTTACTTGTTCCCATAATATAAGAACTAGGGGCCACCAAATGAAATTAATGGGCAGCAGGTTTAAAACAAATAAAAGGAAGTTCTTCTTCACACAGCGTGTAGTCAACCTGTGGAACTCCTTGCCTGAGGAGGCTGTGAAGGCTAGGACTATACCAGGGTTTAAAAGAGAACTAGATAAATTCATGGAAATTAAGTCCATTAATAGCCTTTAGCCAGTATGGGTAAGGAATGGTGTCCCTAGCTTCTGTTTGTCAGAGGGTAGATGGATGGCAGGAGAGGGATCACTTGATCATTACCTGTTCGATTCACTCCCTCTGGGACACCTGACATTGGCCACTGTCGGCAGATAGGGTCCTGGGCTGGATGGACCCTTGGTCTGACCCAGTGAGGCCGTTCTTATGTTCTTAGGACTTTTGGGGGTAGGGGTGCACAATGAAGCCAGACATTATCATGTGGAGGCTAGATAGGTTGTTGGCTGGAATTTTTCAAGTCGCCCCTCCCCTTCCAAATACCTTTTTCGGCATTTTGTAGCCAAAAACCTTGACTTTTTGTGCATGTGTCCGTGTGTTAGTGAGTTAGCTGGAAATTTTAACTTTAGGTATGGTATGGGAATATGGGTGTCGGGGTGCAAATATCCCCCATTTTTCACCTTACAGACAAAATTTTACCAGGGGAATTGGTTCAGTTGTCCTCACTCCCCCTCCCCAACAAACACATCTTAGCAGAAATGGTTTTACGTTTTGATTATTTTTCAGCCAGAAACATTTTGAGGCTTCCTGTTCTTTTTGCCTCTCGTTTTCCACGTGGGATCATTTGTTTTCTCGCTTTCCTGCCCTGCATTTCCACCAGACACTTCTTCATTTGCTCCCCTGCCTCACTTGCCCTGTCCTGTTTTGTCACGTGTTCTTTTCCAAGAGAACCATTTTGCTTATGGCGAGAACCAGGGCCGGCCTTAGGCCGATTTGTCTGATTCCCCCTGAACCCGCAAGTGTGCCGGGTGCACTGCGGGAGGGGGCGTCGGTCCTGGAGGAGAAGTGCAGCATCTGCCTGCGCTGCAGGAGGTGGGGGTGAGGGTGTTAGCTACCTCCGGGGCTTTGCGAGGGTGGTAACTGGGGATTTTGAGTGCTGTTTTTTTTTCTCAACCAAAATTGCTGTGGGGCCCTGTTGAAATTGTTCGAATTGGGCCCCAAACTTCCTAAAGCGAGCCCTGGCGAGAACCCTTTTGGGGTTGTTTTGCGTTCCTTGGGTACATCTACACTGCAAGCCTCTTTCAGCATAATCTTTTCCAGAAGCAAACTTCTGGAAAAGCTTATTTCTAAAGAGCATCCACATGCAAAAAGAGCAACAAAAAAGCAATTTGCTATTTCAAAAGATAGCGTCCACACTGCTTGGATGCTATCTCGCATTGAAGGCCACCTGGAACCAGTTCATGCAGGGCATTAAATCAGCACTTGCTCCCGGGTGCTGCAGCTTGAAGCTGTCTGAGACGCGTGCTTAAAGGGGCCCTCCCCCCGGACTGCCGTTTGTCAGCTTCTTCTGCTTGCTTGCCTTTTCTTGCTTCCCTGCCCTGCATTTCTGCCTAACACTTCTTCATTTGCGCCCCCCCACCTCACTTATTGCCCTGTCCTCTTTTGTCACTTTTTCTTTTCCAAGAGAACCCCTTTCTTTATGGCGAGAACCCTGTTGGGGACGTTTTGCTCTTTTAGGGTGGAGTTTTTCAATGTTTTCCCATTTCCTCTTCCTTGCAGATTTTTGCATGGCATTTCTGGGGTTGTTGGGTTGCAGGACAGTCGCAGGGCTGATCATAGAATCATAGAATAATAGGACTGGAAGGGACCTCGAGAGGTCATCGAGTCCAGCCCCCCGCCCTCAAGGCAGGACCAAGCTCCGTCTACACCATCCCTGACAGATGTCTATCTAACCTGTTCTTAAATATCTCCAGAGAGGGAGATTCCACCACCTCCCTTGGCAATTTATTCCAATATTTGACCACCCTGACAGTTAGGAATTTTTTCCTAATGTCCAATCTAAACCTCCCCTGCTGCACTTTAAGCCCATTACTCCTTGTCCTGTCCTCAGTAACCAAGAGGAACACATTTTCTCCTTCCTCCTTGTGACACCCTTTTAGATATTTGAAAACCGCTATCATGTCCCCCCTTAATCTTCTTTTTTCCAAACTAAACAAGTCCAGTTCATGAAGCCTGGCTTCATAGGTCATGTTCTCTAAACCTTTAATCATTCTTGTCACTCTTCTCTGTACCCTTTCCAATTTCTCCACATCTTTCTTGAAATGTGGCGCCCAGAACTGGACACAGTACTCCAGCTGAGGCCTAACTAGTGCAGAGTAGAGCGGCAGAATGACTTCACGAGTTTTGCTTACAACCCCCCTGTTGATACAACCTAGAATCATATTTTCTTTTTGTGCAACAGCATCACTCTGTTGACTTATATTCAACTTGTGGTCCACTATGACCCCTAGATTCCTTTCCGCCATGCTCCTTCCTAGACAGTCGCTTCCCATCTTGTATGTATGGAACTGATTGTTCCTTCCTAAGTGGAGCACTTTGCATTTCTCTTTATTAAACCTCATCCTGTTTACCTCTGACCATTTCTCTAACTTGCTAAGGTCATTTTGAATTATGTCCCTATCCTCCAAAGAAGTTGCAACCCCACCCAGTTTGGTATCATCTGCAAACTTAATAAGCGTACTCTATCCCAATATCTACATCATTGATGAAGATATTGAACAGTACGGGTCCCAAAACAGACCCTTGCGGAACTCCACTTGTTATCCCTTTCCAGCAGTATTTAGCACCGTTAACAACAACTCTCTGACTACGGTTATCCAGCCAATTATGCACCCACCTTATCGTGGCCCTATCTAAGTTATATTTGCCTAGTTTATCAATAAGAATATCATGTGAGACCGTATCAAATGCCTTACTAAAGTCTGGGTATATGACATCCACCGCTTCTCCCTTATCCACAAGGCTCGTTATCCTATCAAAGAAAGCTATCAGATTAGTTTGGCATGACTTGTTCTTCACAAACCCATGCTGGCTATTCCCTATCACTTTATTACCTTCCAAGTGTTTGCATATGATTTCCTTAATTACCTGCTCCATTATCTTCCCTGGGACAGACGTTAAACTGACCGGTCTGTAGTTTCCTGGGTTGTTCTTATTCCCCTTTTTATAGATGGGCACAATATTTGCCCTTTTCCAGTCTTCTGGAATCTCCCCTGTCTGCCATGATTTTTCAAAAATCATAGTTAAAGGCTGAGATACCTCCTCTATCAGCTCCTTGAGTATCCTGGGATGCATTTCATCAGGACCTGGTGACTTGCTGACATCTAACTTTCCTAAGTGATTTTTAACTTGTTCTTTGTGTATCCTATCTTCTAAACTTACCCTCTCTCTGCTTGTATTCACTACGTTAGGCACACCTCCAGACTTCTCGGTGAAGACCGAAACAAAGAAGTCATCGAGCATCTCTGCCATTTCCAAGTTTCCTGTTACTGCTTCTCCCTCCTCACTAAGCAGTGGGCCTACCCTGTCCTTGGTCTTCCTCTTGCTTTTATAGGGAAGAAGCCTAACTGGTCACAGATTAATCAGGTCTAGAACCCATAAATCCTAGCTCCCAGCTTCCCCTCCCCCTTTAACCACTAGCCCCCACAGTCAGGGAAAGGCCCAGCTGTCCTAGCTCCCATACCCCCTGCTCTACCCACCCCCGTCTAAGAGCCAGGTAGAGAACCCAGGAGTCCTGGCTCCCAGACAGCACTATGCAGGAGGCCAGACCACCTGACCATTCAGCCTGGGCACCCACAGAGGTGGACAGTGCAGAGGAGGGTGCCTGAGCATGGTTGTGCCCATTGGGCTCCACTGCCTGCTTTGTCGTAGCTCTGGGAGCTCTCCATGCTCAGGAATGTCACAGCAGTCGCTCTGTCACAGCAGTCAGCCCTCCCCCTGCGGCAGCCGAACAGGAGCAGACCAATGATTTGCTCTTTGTTTATTCCCCAAATGGAGCAGCTCACTCAGCTGTCAGATACTTCCCGGAGCTTTCCAAGGGGCAGGTGCAGGCCTGCAGAGAGCACAGAATGGGAAGGGACTGTCTAGGAAAGAGTGCTACAGAAAGGGATCTAGAACGTGGGTGGTCAACCTGTGGCTCTTTGCTCCAAAAAAATGCGGCTCTTAAGGTTACGGCATGCCCGGACTGCTCATGGCCACTCTGTGCACGCACCCCAGCACCTGGAGGGAAAAGCGCATGGATGCAGCAGCTCTGGTGAGACCCAGGAATTGGGTTAGAGCGCGGGTGAGATGGGAGTGCCTGGCTCTGGGGGAGTGTAGAAACCATTTCATATTTAACTAGAAGCCATCTTGTATAACAGAAACCATTTCAGCTTTTCTCTTTAGCACCTAAACCAGAGTGAACTTTCTGTCACCCCGTGAGAAGAGGCCTACAAGATGGGCTATTGGTATGTGTTAATTGGGCTGCTTGGGACAGGAGATGTACTCCCTCGTACCTGTCCACCATCTTGCTGGTAAAGCTTTGTTTTTCCAAGTTTAATTGAGGATTTCTGTAATTGGATGCCCTGACATAAGACTGTTTGGCTAAGGATATAAAGATACTAGGATTGATTGTATTAACAGTCTTACTGGGCCCGGCTCTGCTGGGACCACGTTTGGCTCACTTTGCTATATTGATCAATAAAGCTGTCTGTTTAGCCGCCTAAAACTGAGTGAGGGTATGTCTACACTACCACCCTAATTCGAACTAGGGTGGTTAATGTAGGCAACCAAAGTTGCAAATGAAGCCCAGGATTTGAATTTCCCGGGCTTCATTTGCATCTTGCTGGGTGCCGCCATTTTTAAATCCCCGCTAGTTCGGACTCCGTGCCCGCAGCTACACGGCAAGATGGCAGCGCCCAGCAAGATGCAAATGAAGCCCGGGAAATTCAAATCCCAGGCTTCATTTGCAACTTCGGTTGCCTACATTAACCACCCTAGTTCGAACTAGGGTGGTAGTGTAGACATACCCTGAGGCTTTTGCTTCGACAGGACCAAAGCGGCATTGGTTTATAGCAGGGGAGGGGCAGGGTGCCTGGCTTTGGGGGAGGGGTGCGTGGCTCTCTGCACTTAGTTATTTTGGCTCGCAGGCTACGTCTACACTGCCACATTTTTGCAGGAGGAAAAGCAAATGGAGCGCTCATTAGCATATCTTGTGCTCTCATTTGCATATTCTCTTCCGATCCTTTTTGCGGAAGAGGTTTTTGGGCAAAAAACTGCAGAGTAGACGGGGCCATTTTGCACAAAATACCCCTTTTGCGCAAGAGCCCTTATTCCTCAAAAAATGAGACACTGCCTTCCCAAACCACCAGCCTGGCCCAGCCACACTCTGCCCCCACCTCCCATAGGTGTTCTGAGGGTGGAGTGTTGCTGCCCCAGTGCCCCCCTTCCTTGTGCTCTGGGACAGAGAAGCTGGAACCACGTCACCACCTCCCCTCCCCTCTCCTCCCCTCTCCTAGGGCTCCATGAGCCACGCTGCATGCACACTCCCCTTCTCTCTCTTCCCCTCCCCGGTGCACCAGGGAGGCTGAGACATGCTCGTCATGCTGTCCTGCATCCTCCCCTCCCCATCGGGGGCTGGGCCCTGAGCAGAGGGGGCGGGGCTGTAGGTGGGACTGGGGGTCTGCCTCCCCCAGCCCGAACTGTACCAACTGCTCATTAGTGTGAGTGTGCAATGTGGGGAGGAGTGTGTGTGTGTGTGTGTGTCTGCCTGTGATGGCGCATTGGGGTCCCTCGCCTCCTGCACCCCCGAAATGGCACGAACAGACTCCACCAGCCGGTAGGACAGAGGGAGTTTATTGCCTCTCCAGAATACAGCACAGCACAGATGTCATCAGGTTACTGGGCAGGCCTAGGATGCCTCAGCCCCCCCTTGATTTGGGGGGGTCTCGGCTTCTAAACCCCCCAGCCTGTTGCTGAGGCTGCTTCCTCCATGCTCCCAGACCGAAAACTAAGTAACTCTCTTCCGCCCTGCCCCCCAGCCAGGGGTGGCATTCCACCTTCCTTTGTTTCTCCCCATGGGGGGGTAGCTGGTCAGACAGGTTTGGAGCCCCCTTTGCATAATGACTCGTGTTACAGACAGCAGAGGTTGCCACAGCTCTAGCAAGTTACCCCCACTACGTCACAGTTCTCCCCCCTCCGAGAATGAACTGAGTAGGGTCACTCCGCTCGTGACCTAGGGAAGTTCGGGTCCTCTGCGTGGGAACCCGCCCTGGGCACATGGGTGCTCCCCTTGACTCGGGCCGGTCGCGGCGAGGCCCCACATGAATTGGCTTCCCTCTGTCCACTCGCTGCCCCGCTCCAGGGCGACTGGCACAGGCCTGTCCTCTGTGGTCACACCCACCCTTCTGCTGGCCTTGATCTCTGGCCAGGGTCTCTCGGGCCGGGGCCATGAGCCCAGCGAGCCTTCTCTGGACAGCCAGGGCATCTTCCACCTCCGACGCTCCATCCATGGGGGTCTTCCCCTCCCATAACTCTCTCAGCGAGCCCAGAGGCTCCTCCATATGGGTAGGGACCCCCAAGCCGCTTTCTTCCTGTCTTGGGCCTTCCCACCCCTCTGGCAGGAGTCACAGGACCGGCAATATCGCTGCACGGCCGCAAATATCCCAGGCCAGTAGAAGTGTTGGAGCAGCCTCAGCCGAGTGCTCCGGATCCCCCGGTGGCCCCCAAAGGGGATGTCGTGGGCCAAATACAGCAGCTTGAGGCGATGCTTTTGGTGGACTACCAGCTGCCGCTGGACCCCCCATGCCCTCACCTTCCTGGGGGGAAGCCATTCCCGGAACAGGGACCCCTGCTCCCACAGTAATCTCTCCTGGCCACCTCCTCCCAGGGGCTGAGCTGCACGGAGGCCAGCCTGGTCCCTCAGCCTCTGCAAGGAGGGGTCTGCCTGCACCTCAGCCTGGAATTCAGCTGCTGAGGCAGGGATTGGGACCTGTTCCCCACCTTTGCCTAGGTCCGGGGTCCCAGCCTGGCTGGACCCCGTGTCCACCGTGATGGTACCTTGAGGACCCTGTCGGGAGGCCTCCCCTGGATCCAGGTTGCCAGCCCCTCGTTGGCTCTGGCTCTGGGTGGTGACTAGAGCCCGCTGGGATTCATGGGGCCGCTCCTCTAGGTCATTCCCCATCAGAACCTCGGTGGGCAAGTGCGGGTGCACCCCCACTTCCTTGAGACCTTCCTTGTCCCCCCATTTCAGATGCACCCTGGCTACAGGCACTTTTAACGGGGACCTGTCTGTGCCCTTCAGGGTCAGCTGCATGTGGGGTAGTATCCGGTCTGGGGCCACTATGTCAGATCGGGCCAGTGTCACCTCCACCCCCGTGTCCCAGAAACCTGTCACCTTCCTACCATCCACCTCCAGGGGTATGAGGCACTCGCTCCGCAGGGGCCACCCTGCTCCCACCCGGTACACGGAGAAATTTGCCTCCCGAGGGTCAGACCTCCCAGGGGAGGTGCACTGAGCATCCTTCCCCTCTCTCTGAGCTGAAGTTTGTCTGCCAGCCCCTGCCTCTGGGGCAGCCTGCCCTTCCTCCAGCCCCAGCCAGTTAACCCTGGAAAGTCCCCGGTCCTGGGACCTGGTGCACTGAGCCCTCTTGTGGCCTTTTTGCCCACAGCGCTGGCAAGTTAGTCCCTGCGGGCCCCTTTGGGCTGTCTCTGTCCAGGCCCTGGCTGGTTGTCGGGGGCGCAGACGACTCGTCTCTTGGGCTCGCCTCATAGATGACTCTCTCCGTCGCTCAGCCGAGATCTGGTCTCTGCGCGATTCCCTTTCTCTCCGGGACTCCCGTTCACACCCGGACCGGCTCTCCGTGAACTCATCCGCCAGCCTCCCGGCCTCCTGGGGGGGGGTCTCTGGTCTCCGGTCCTTGAGCCACAGCCTCAGTTTGGGTGGGCACGCTTCATAGAACTGCTCCATCATGACCAGCTTGAGCAGCTCCTCTGCGGTCTGGGCTCCAACTCCAGACACCCACTTGCGGCAGTATTGCACCAGGCGGGAGGCCAGGTCCACATAGGTCTCCCGTGGCTCCTTCTGCACCCCCCGGAACCTCTTCCTGTACATCTCGGGGGTCAGTCAGAACTTGTGCAGCAGGGCCTCCTTGACTCGGTTGTAATCCCCTGGCTGTAGGTCCTCCAGCTGACTGAGCACTCCGGCCGCCTCCTGGTTCAGTGCGGGGATGAGCTCCTGCAACCAGTCAGCTGGGGGGACCCGTTGCAGTCCACAGGCCCTCTCAAAGGAGTTGAGGAACCCGTCTATGTTGCCCATGTCCTTCAATTGGGCCACCACGAGCCTCTCCAAGCGGCTGGTAGCCCTGGGACCTTGGGGCCCATCCGCACTTGGCTCAGCCGGGGCCCCGCCAGTTCTCCGCTCTGCCATGGCCAACTCATGTTGTCGCTGCTTCTCTCGGTCCTGTACTTCCAATTCCTTCATCTGCAGCTGGATCTCCAGCTGCCACAGCTCTGCTGAGCTGGCTCCTGCCCTAGATGGGCTACAGCTTGCAGGCCTCCCGGGGAAAGCTGTCCCGTCTCTCCTACAGGCTCCAGTGCTCCGCCTCCTTTCAGAGCCTGACACGCTCTCAGGAGGGGTCTGGCTGCTCCCTCTGGGGACAGGATCCTGGCCCCGTGGCTGGTCATTCTCTTCCAGCCGGGCAATCAGCTGGGCCTTAGTTGCTTTCTGCACAGGCAAGCCCCTCTCTCTACACAGCTTCACTAGCTCTGCCTTCAAGAGTCGGGCGTAGGCCATCTGCCTACTGGTTCCCTCAGTGCAGACTCACCAGTCTAGTGCTGCAGTGCCCACGATTCCCAGGAACCGCTTCGCTCTGTCCCCAGCATGCCTGGCTCCAGGGCTCTTGCTTCTACTGCGCCTTGTCGCTCACCGCTGGAAGCTCCATCCACGGGGTGCAGTGCATCCCACCCCTGGCACCAGTGTGATGGTGCGTTGGGGTCCCCCGCCTCCTGCACCCCTGAAATGGCACGAACAGACTCCACCAGCCGGTAGGACAGAGGGAGTTTATTGCCTCTCCAGAATACAGCACAGCACAGATGTCATCAGGTTACAGGGCAGGCCTAGGATGCCTCAGCCCCCCTTGATTTGGAGGGGGGGGTCTCGGCTTCTAAAACCCCCCAGTCTGTTGCTGAGGCTGCTTCCTCCATGCTCCCAGACCAAAAACTAACTAACTCTTTTCCGTCCTGCCCCCCAGCCAGGGGCGGCATTCCACCTTCCTTTGTTTCTCCCAATTGGGGGTAGCTGGTCAGACAGGTTTGGAGCCCCCTTTGCGTAATGACTTGTGTTACAGACAGCAGAGGTCACCACAGGTCTAGCAAGTTACCCCCACTACGTCACACTGCCCTTAGGATGCGATTATGCAAACGAAGCACGGGAAATTCAAATCTGAGCTTCATTTGCAATTTCACTCCGCTGCATTTGCATTCCTCTCTTGAAAGAGGAATATAGTGTAGACCAGTGGTCCCCAACATGGTGCCCGCGGGCGCCATGGCGCCCACACCCGCCAACAACCTGGGCCGGCCCTGCCCCCGGCACGCGGCGCACAGGAGGCGCCGGCCCCAGGCGCGCGGCTCGGGTGGCAGCGCTGGTGCCAGCCCCGGGCCCATGGCACAAGGCGCTCAGGCAGCCCCAGCTCCGGCCCTGGGGCACATGCCGGCGTTGGCGCCGGGTGCAAAGGCATCCCTGTCTCCTGGCATGCCCCCGGACGTGCGGCCCCGCCCCCAGGTGCCCGGCGCATGAGTGGCCCCGCTCCCCGGGCGCCCGGGAGCCTCTAAAGGTTGGGGACCACTGGTGTAGACATATCCTCTCGGGGGGGGGGGGGAGCAGGGGGCAGGCTGCTGCTGGAGGGAATGGACTCTGCCCTGCTGGAGTGAATGGACTCTGCCCCCTGTGTGTTTGTATGAGATTTGTTTGTGTGTGTGTGAACAGAACCAAGTAAGTTATTTTCAGAGACTATCATTTGCAAAGAAACCCAAACCAAAACAAAAAGATGCAATTTGGGGGCACCCAAAATTCTGCATGGTTTTGAGTTGAACTCAAGAGATTATTGCTGGCCAGAAAGAATAAACACAAATGAAAGGGACTTCTGAAAACACCAAATGGTTTTGTTGTGCCTTGATTTACCTTTTGGGGATTTTTTTTTCAAAAGACATAAAAATTCAACACAATCTTTTGGGGGCAAAATACAGCATTTTTTATGGCTTTGTTTCAGCAAGCAACACACCGGAACTCCCAGGTCACCCTGAAATGAATCTTTTTTCTCACTTTTTTGGTCTCAGATACTGAACAGAATCTTGCTCAGTCACCCAGGTCCTGTTGTGTATGTATCAGCAGGGTTGGCCCAAGGATTTTTGGCGCCCTAGATGATCTATGATTTTGGCACTCCTCCCTGTATTCAATAGTGAGAAAAATGAGTCAACTAGAATGAAATTTTACTTGTATTTACTTGGCATGCAAAATAAACAATTGTAAAAATAAAAACCTTAATCTTACAAGTTCTTACGATTCTCCTTTTTACAATCTTGTTAAAACCTCTTACCGAGGTTCTCAGGTCCAACACAATATAAATCCTTCATGGGCACGGTGTATTTGGGACCATGGCTCATCACATGGCAGAACTGCTGTTGCGGGTTACTGATTGGCCTTCACTAGGGCTACATCTAGACTGCATCCCTCTGTCGACAGAGGGGTGCAAATCAAGCACATCGAAATTACTAATGAAGCAGGGATTTAAATATCCCATGCCTCATTAGCATAAACATGGCCACCTCTTTTTTTCTAAACAGAATTGTTTCAAAAAAACAGGCAGGCTAGATGCGGATCTGTTGAAAATAAAGCCTTTTTTGACAGATCCTGTATTCCTAAAAAAATGAGGTTTACAGGATCTGTGTCGAAAAAGGCTTTATTTTCGACAGATCCGTGTCTAGACTGCTTTTTTTTTTTAAACCCTCTTTTTGGAAACAAAAGCGGCCATGTTTACACTAATGAGGCACGGGATGTTTAAATCCCTGCTTCATTAGCAATTTCGAAGTGCCTAATCTACATTTCTCTGTCGACAGAGAGGTGTAGTCTAGACACACCCTAAGTGGCAAGCAACACCGACTCAGCTGTGACTGGCCAAAACTGGACTACTGAAAATGAGGAACGACCAGGCCCTGCCCCAGGCAGCAAATCTAGGTGGTACTCTTTTGAAGCTGTGCTCTCACTCATTTTAACTGTGGGGCACAGCTGTGCATGCAGACAATGTGAAATCCACGATGTACTTGAGAGAGTTTGTCTGTCTGTCTGTTCAAGAACTCCTCCTAAATGGTAGTGTGAGAGTAGAAAGAATTATATTGTAAGAAAAAGATGAATTATACTGTAATAATAAAATAAGTTCAAGGAATACTGTTTGTCCCTGAACAGGAAAGAGAAGATTATGTTAATGTTGTTTGTAGGTATGCAGGATGGAGCAGAGTGGAGCCAGGTGTGTCTGGGATAGCAGGAAAAGGAACATTAGGTGTTAGACAGAAAGTAATCGAGATGACCAGCGAGATATGGACAGGAGATTGCTGATGCTTGATATGGAAATGAAGATACATAACTAGTCTCATGGGAATCATGTGAAGTTTTGCCCCTTTTGTACTCTTGTTAATTTTGCTTTCTTTTGTCTGTATAAATCAAGGGGTTTGAACCTTGTATAGTGCTCACATTTTCGGGGTGTATTAGCAGAGCGGCTTTGCTAATAAACAGAGTGGCCTGACAAACTTGTGAATCCTGTGTCTGACTTTGACAGTAGGAACACCAAATTTTATATGCAGCTTCCTCCTGTCATAAGTTAAAGCCAGGGTAAGGTCCAGGGGCCGGATGCAACCCTCTGCTTGCCTGTATCTGGCCTGTTACAGATCCTGGGGCACGAACACCCACCCTGGCCTGGGCGGAGCCCAGTGATCCCCCTCCGCCTGTCTCTGTTTTTCTCTGGGGCGTCCCTATGGGTGCGAGCTCCCGTCCGCTAGGCCAAGGACGAAGCCCAGCGAGCCCTCCGCCTGTTCAGCTTATGAGACCGCAGGGTCTCCGGGGCCCTTGGCCCTGCTTCAGAAATCCTGAGTGGGTCCTAGACCGGGTTGCTTCCTAACCCCCTCTGCCTGACCCCGTTAGTGGGGAAGTCCCCCGGGTCCTACCATCGTTTCAGCTTCTGGTTCCGGACGGGTGGGATCGCTACCTCCCGGGCTCCTCGGAAGCCCTTCCAGCCGGGGCGTCGGGGAGGCTCCTTGCCTGTCACGGCAAGGGTCCAACCCCCCACTCCCCTTGACTCTCTCCTGGGCCCGGTTTAAACAGCCCGCCGTCGGACGTCACAGGGTGTCGTGACGGAAGTGCGGTCCTAAAACCCGCCAGCCGTGCTCCCGCTGCCTTGCCCGCGGCTGCTTCTCGGCTGGCTGGTCACCTGGGTGGTCCCTGACTTCAGAGCAGGCTTTGGCGAGCCCATCACATGGCCCTTGAGGCTCAGGGCTCCCCTTCCTCTCAGAGTTGGGGAGCCTGCGCTAGCTCGGGTGCCCCTCTGCTGCCCCCGTGGGACTGGAGCACACAAAATCTATTAAGCAGGCCCTGGTGTGTGAGGGGAATGTGTGGAGTGTTTTTCTCCTTCTCAGTAAAGGTTGGAATTTTTTTCTTCTCACTTGTGTGTGGCCCCCAACTGATTTTTCTGTGGGTCAGTGACCCCTGACCGAAAGAGGTTCCCCACCAGTGACTTAAAGCAAGGGTTTGGTTGCCTCAGGAAAATGGGATGTGCCTGGAATGGGAATGCTTCTCATAAAACCATACAGAAGAGAAACAAATCACCAGGTAGGTGAAAGGGGCTGGCTGGGGGTGCCCCCTCTAGTCAGGGACTGCCACAGCCCTGAGCTTTCCTCCCCCGCATCCCGGCACCCTTTAGGGGCAAGGGAGTTTATGCAATGGGGGCAGTGTGGGTTCTCCGTTGGTCAGGGTGATGCCCAGAGCTGTTACCTTTTATCTGTCTGCATCAGCTGGAGCAGCTGTGTTTGCCCAGCTCAGGGACAATGGGAAGAGACAGAGACCGAAAGGCCTTCTCTTCTCGGGGCGTCAGGTGATGTGCAGCCTATACCTGGCTCGAGAGGATCAGGTATCGGAAATGACTCCAGTTTGCTATTGGGGGAACTGATCTCACATTCCAGCTGCCAGTCCTGTCCCTGCCCTGGGGTGACTCCAGGTGAACTGAGACCCAAACCACCCACCACATTCTTGGGTTTGGGCGTTCATTGTTAGACGGGCAGAACCCTGTGTCTCTGGCTGTGTGTCGGTTTGTGTGTGTGCGCGAGAGAACACGTGTCTCTGTGTGTGCTTCCGAGCGAGTGGATCCTTCCATTTTCTCCCCCATACTCCCTGGGTGTCCCCTGCCAGAAGCAATGGGAGCCACTAGTGCCCCGCCCTCTCACACTATCCTGAGGCCCCGCCCACACCCTTTCCGTGCTTCTTTTCCTGAGGCCCATCTTATGCCTGGCTTCTTCTCCCCGCCCCCCATGATCTTGCCTCTTGCTCTCTTCTCGCTACCTTACAGCTAGTAGAAAGTGGAGAGCCATGGGCCCCTGTCCTCCCGGCCCTTTCCAGGGCCTCTACCCCCTGCCATCCACGCATGCCAGGGGCTCTGTGCACCTCCCCATTGTCCCACACACACGCCCTGCCAGGACACAATTGTTGAACCCAGTTGAACTCTGCATGGCTGGGCATATGTCAGTTTGTGTGTGTGTGTGAGGTTCCACCATGTGCCATTAGCGTGGGGAACTCCCTGCTACTGTGCAAGAGAACTTGTATGTCTCCGACCACATCCAGGGATTCTGGGAAGACTGTGGTTCCTGGGATTTTTTTGTCTAATTCTTTGACCCCAAACTCCTGAGACTGCGACAATAATTTGACTTGGGACAAAGGCACCAAGCCTGCCAGGAAATGGGAGTGGAAGGGGAGGTATGCCGGAGACATTTCCAGGGACATATTTGTTTTGTGGGTGAAGAAAAGGGAATGTACCTTGGATCCAACCTTTGCTCTAATCACACACACACACACACACACACACACAGAGCCAGAGAGACAGGGTTCAGTCTGTGTAATAATGAACGCCCAAAGCCAAGAATGTGGCGGGTTGTTCCAGTCTCAGTTCACCTGGTGCTGCTCCAAGGCAGGGACAGGACTCAGGGCCGGAATATGAGATCAGTTCCCCCGGAGTCAATCCAGAGTCACTCCCGATACCTGAGTCCCTCCATCCAGGTGCAGCTGAGCCCGCATAAGCCATGTGTCACCTGATGCCGGGAGAAGACAGGGCCTTTCAATCTTCATCTCTTCCCATTGTCCTAGGAACCTGATGAGCCAGGACAAACACAGCTGCTCCAGCTGGTGCAATCAGATAAAAGGCAGCAGCTTTGGGCAGCAGCTTGACCAACGGAGAACCCACACAGGGCACTGCTGCCCCCATCGCAGCTGCTGGAGACGCCTGGCTGAGTAAGGGGTAGCATGGCCTGGGCTCCTGGACTGGGAAGAGAGTGGGGTCTGGTGGGTTAGAGAGGGGCTGGGAGCCAGGACTCCTGTCCTGGGTTCTATTCCCAGCTCTGGGATGGAGGTGGGGGCTTGTGATCAGAGTGGGATCCAGGACTCTTGGGTTCTCTCCCTGGCTCTAGGGAGTGGAGGCTAATGGTTAGAGAGCACAGCTTGTACTGAGCCCCACTGATAGCAGTCTGCCTAAGCAGGGCCCTGTGACAGGGGATTGGCCTCATTTCCCTTCCCTCCTGTGACCCCTTCCCCCCTTCTTTTCAGACATGGTGATACTTCGCTGGCTGCCCGGATGCCTCCGTCCCTTCCTTGCCTCTCTGCTAGTCCGACTCACCGTTCCAGTGGGTAAGGGTGGAGAAGCTGGGGAGGGTGGGTGTCTCCTTGGAACTGGTTTGGGGGAAGGGTATATTGTCCTGGGGCCATTGGCCTGGGGAACTCCTTGCTGCTGGAGCCCAGAGCCCAGAGAAGAGCAGGTTCCCTGATACAATAGGATCTTTGGGTTGCTCTGGATTCTGAAGGGGACCGAAAGCATCTGGAAGGAACGAAGCTGTAGGGTGAAGGGCTCTTGCTGTGAATGGAGCAAGTGGAGGGTCAAACATCCATCTCAGCCTAGCCCCCAAGGTGGACAGTCGACTCTTCACAAAACCACTGGATAATTGGGGGCTTTATCCTGGAAAATTTTAACCACATTGATAAAATTTCTCCAAACTATTGAATTTGGGGTCAAAAGCATCAAACGGGGGGTGGATTTACAATTTCTTAAACTTCTCACATTTTCAGCCAAAACCTTGTTAAATGGGAGGGACTTTTGCAAGCTCTCATGTCTGGGGCTAGAAACTCCCACAAATTCAGTTGTGGTGTTTTGACCCCAAACTTGTCACTTTGGGAGAGACTGCAGCCCAAATTTGGAGGGAGGGGGGTCAGAGAAAAATGCCCCCTTCTTTTCACAGCACAAGGTTTTGATCTTTGGGGGTTGTCACGGGTGATTTTACCGCAGCGCCTCACGGGAGATGTAGCCTGGTCAATAAACCTGACTCATAGGCAATGTTCCCTCTAATCTTTTCAACCCATGTGGATTTTTTCCATCCATGTGCAAAATAAATTTTTCTGTGTGCGCCACGACATGTGAGAATGTGCACCACCAGGAGAAACACAAAACCGAGCTGTGTGCACTCTGCTAATTAGCTGGATGGCATTGGAATTGCTCCTGGGTGGCCACCCAAGTGCTCAGCTTGCAAGAAATGCTGCTTATAGGTGTGCACAGGCACCTGGGTGGGGACCAGGTCAGGATCCCAGGGCTCCCATTCTTGGGTGGGGGGCTTGGTGACTCTAATCCCTGAGCCTAAAACCCTCCCAGCATTGCCTCAGATGTCCTTTCCCTCCTTGTAGCATCCTCCGATGTCCGCTCCTGTCCGTGTACTCAGGGGTGTTGCCCTCCCGACTGGTACCAGTACCGTGATTCCTGCTACTACCCGGTGATGACCACCAAAACCTGGGAGAAAGCCGAGGTGTGTCCCGCCGGGGTCCGAGGTCCCAAGCCATCTGGCTTGGCCTGCCCTCAGGGAAAGGGGAGGGCTATGATAGCTGAAGTGCGATTAGGGACATGATAACCTGTAATGGGGGGTGGGTATTGGAGGTAAGAGCTAGGGTGACATTAGGGGCACGGGTGGTGCAGTGGGGGCTGGAGTGGAGGGGAGGAGACTGTGAGGGGGGCAAGGGTGGTGAGTGTCACAGAGCCACAAGGACCCCCCCCTTCCCAGGGTCTCCCTCTTCCCCAGGATAAGACCCATAGATTTTCTACCTCTGTAAGCTGAACCCTGGGCCCGCAACCTCCTGCTTCCCCCCCAGGAGCTAGTTCAGAGAGTCCCTGTGGGACAGACCCCAGAGGGAGACTTATCCCATCGCAGAGAACAACACACACCCCGGTCTACATCTGCAGGGACCCCCAGCCGGCAACATCACACCCGGGATTCTCAGTCAGCTGCAGCCACTGTAGAAAGTCCTCAAAAATGAGGAATCCTGTGACTCCTTTAAAACTAACAGATTGATTGGGGCATCAGCTTTCGTGGGTACAAATCTAACAAAGTGGGTTATTCCCAAATCAATCCATTAGCCTTTAAGGTGCCACAGGACTCCTTGTTTTTGCATTACAGATTTACACGGATCCCCCTCTGAGGATGTGCTCAGTTAGCCCAGAGAACAGAAAGTCACAGCATGGGCCATCTGGGTCAGCCCCGAACCCCATCCCTTGAACCTCTTTGTCCTAGTTCAGGAGTGTGCCCAGCTGCAGTACAGGAGGTTTCTGGGGACACCACTGAGAGGGTCAAATCAGGATGAATTTTTAGAGAAAGGGCTACTTGCAGCCCAAGACTGGGGAGCCTCTACTAAAAGGGTATGTCTACACTACCCTCCTAGTTCGAACTAGGAGGGTAATGTAGACATACCCTAAGGCACCAAACCAGTCACAAAGAGAACTATCTCACCACATGGTCTAACCAGAAAGCACCCAAGCAATCCCCTTAACACCCTTCCCACTCACCCCTTCTCCTGTCCCACAACCAGCACTCCTCCTTGCACAGAGGAGAGGATATGAAAATCAATATCACCAAATCCAAACAGGTCCTTCCGATCCCAAAGGACCAGCCACAGTCCCAGGTCAATTTATACTATGCTGAAAGAGCACACTGGGCCAGTCCTTTAGAATCTAACTTAGAAAGGTCTATGCAGGAAAAGAATGAAAGAAATGCTGTTAACTGTTGTTAAACGAATCCGAGTTCTTAGTGCAGGCTTGTAGCAGAGATGGAATTAACTGCTGTCGTAGATCAAGTCTCTGGAATACATCCTCTGTGGTGGAAGGGGGGCGATATCTGGGGTGGGGAGTGGAGGAAGAGGGGGTGTGATGTGGGGGAGGATGGGCAATCTCTGGGGCGGGGAGTGGAGGAAAGGGAAGGCTGAGATGTGGGGGAGGAAGGGTGATCTCAGATGGGGAGTGCAGGAAATGGGGGTTGAGGTGTGGGGAGAAATGGGGGGCAGGGACTTGTTGGGGTAGTGAGAGGTCAGGCTGTGCTCCCCCGGCACCTGGCATCTGTCATCCCCCCAAGACAGAGTGCAAGGATCTGGTGGAGGGTGCCCACCTGGCATCCGTGCACAGCGCAGAGGAGAACAACTTCATCTACTACCTGATGGGCACCCCCAACAATGACAAGAAAAAGGAAGGCTATTGGCTCGGGGCCCACCGCGACTCCCAGGTGAGGGGCTCTGCCACTGCTCTCCCACCAGATCTCATGTCCCACCTCCAGCCCTTGGTTCAGCTCCGTGGCACTTCCCTGTCAACTGCCTTTTTGAAGCATGGACCCAGCAGCCTGTGTAGGGTTTCGGACTCAGCTCATCCCCTGTACCTGGACACTGCCCCCCCACTACACCCCACTTTGCACATTAGCCTCATGCTGATTTCTTTGTCTGCTCTGCTCCCTCGATCCTTTCCTGAGCCCCCACTCTCCAGGGAACTGGCACCAGTCTGTGTGACTGCCCTGCCTGCCTCATTCCACACAGGCTAATGGTGGGACTTCTGGCCTTAAATGCAAGGAAACTGAATCACAAGATCAACACATTGCGGAATCAAATTCCCCCCCCCCCCCCCCCCCAATATTTTTTCTCTCCCAAAATGAAATCCCCACTGGCAATGTCCTAAAACAAGGGGGTTCCTCCAGCTGGGTTTTTCTGGTGAGAAAACTTGGGATGCAAATTCTGGTCTTCATATGGAGTGGATCGTGGCGTATAGGTACTTCCATGCAGTGGGAGATTGCAGAGCAGCTGGCTCTTCCCCACAGAAGATGCAGGTCTGAGAATAAAGGTCAGATGGCAGCAACTTTCCCAAAGAACACTGTGGATTTGCTGTTCCTCAGTCATTCATATATGCTAGCTCAGCCATCAGATACGGGCTGGCCTAGTTAGTGACCTGTTCTAACTTGTCTCAATACCTCTTTGTCCCCCTAGGGCCAGACACAGGACAAGGCCCCCTGGCGCTGGACTGATGGCTCGGCATGGGATTATAGCAACTTTGGGACAGGCAAACCAGACAGTATCACTGGAGAAAATGTTGTGGCCTCTGGGAACTTTGACAAAGGTAATGGAGGCTAGGCAGGAGCAGGCCAGGCCCCTCCATTGGCCCCCACTCTGCTCATGTCCAGTGTGATTTCCTGATGCTGAAAGTGAGGGCACATGGACACCCTGCCCCAGGGACTACACTTCCCGATGGAAGGGGTGTGACAGCCAGCCCTCTTAGTCCCTGAGAGGAATGAGGATAGAACCCAGGAGTCTTGGCTCCCAGCCCCCCTGCTCTAACCATCAGCCCCCACTTCCCTCCCCTCCCAGAGGTGGGAAGAGAAACCAGAAATCCTGGCTCCTAGTTCCCCAGATCTAACCACCACCAGACCCCACTCCTCTAGAGGTGGGAAAAGAACCCAGGAATCCTGGCTCCCCGCCTATTCTCACTGATTCTCACTTCCCTACAGATGCTATCACTTGGGATAACTATGAAAATTCCTTGGAGTTCATGTCCGTCTGCAAACGCTCGCTGGACTGAAGGGCTTGAAGGCCATCTTGGAGGTACCAGCTGGGTTTGGCTATGCTGCCCCACTGGTTGATGTGTGGTGGCTGCACACTGCCCCCCTGGATTTGCTCAAAACTGGGGTGAATCTGCCCCCAACCACTGTTCCCACTGAGATTTTCCATCCATGACCGGAGTGAGTTTTGTTATGTGCACCAATACTGAGGTCATGTGCGCTTGTGCAGATGTGTTCCACCGTGGCGTCTGCCAGTGACTATAAATATCTTCTATAACATTTTAAATATTATATATATATATACTGCAAAATGTTCAGTAGCCATTTGGTATCTTACATGTATCCGTTCCTTTGAGGCATAAAACAAAATTGTCCATTTTCTTGATATAACAAAGAAAATAGTTTATGATTATAATTGATACATGAAACGAAATAGTTATCACTGTAATCTTGCATTTCAAGCATAAAGTGTATGTTATTTAATGGGCTCATTTCTGAGCACTATGTGCACATATTGCTCCCTGTTATTGTAGCCAGACAGAAACCCCGCCCCCCTCTCCCCTCCTCTCTCTGACATCCTTGAGAGAGAGAATCCTTGAGAGCGAAACTCTGTCTTCAAAGGCTCCAGGGCCTCCAGAGGTGCTGGAATAACAATGGCCCTGCTAGACAGGAACCAGATAACAGGGGGGATTGGGCCAGCAGGCGATCGGGGCCTTGAGCTGCCCTTGGCTGGTACCAGTATTGATACGCCTACACACACAGAAGAGGAATCTGCCACCCCATCAGAAAGACTGTCTGGCCCTAATGATTTAGTTACCTCCACCTCACAGGTGCAAATTAAGCTTCGGACCCCCTGTGGGAATGGGCGTCACAAAGACGTTCCAACTTAATTGGCATTTTAATGATAAGAGAAGCGTCTACATGACCACAGGGGTATAAAGTGGGGCCCTGTGCTCCACTCTAATTGGAGATCCATCCATATACCTGCTGGTCAGGTGGTTTTGGACCCCTGAGACTTTAGGGACGCCTTCGTCTCATATCGACTGCTTCCCGTTGGTATTGAGAGAAACGCTGGCTTTGCTGGAGTAAGGATTGCAGGGGTGTCTGCTAGGTGTCTGTTTGTGCGCATTCAATAAGAGCTCAGAGAACCAAAAGGGTTTCATGGTACCTTTAAGTGACTTTTCATTGTATTTTCTGTGTTGTCTTTTGTAGTGGCTGCGTTATCTGTAACACAGCAGTAACATTTAACAGCTAAGCTTGCCTTGTAACAATAAAATAGTAACTGTTTAAGCTTTAACTTGACTCCTCCTGTTGCTGTAACAGAACCAAACACAATAAAAAAGAACCATAGCTGGTCAGGGGTAAACGCAGTAAGAGCTGAGCGTTGAGTCGTGCCGCCTCCACAGGGCAGACTCTTGGGGTGCCTGTCAGCCTCCCTGGCTGCCCGCTGTGAAGGGACTTTTGTCCTAGCAGTTGAAGTCTCAGGTGTAACGAGCTCTCTCTGCACCACCTTGGAGCACCCGTCAGCCTCCCTGGCTGCCCGCTGCGAAGGGACTCTGTCCTAGCAGTTAAAGACTCGGATGTGATAGAGCTCACAGACCATTCATTACCTCGGCCACCATCTAACAGTTATCTAGGAAACAGGGTTTGTTTTAAATATTTCAGTGGTTTACAAATCACAAATCGTACATTCATCAAAGCTGGTGCACATCAGCTCCGTGGAAAGATTGAGGAATTAAATCCTTCTGCATATTTTCTCTCTATATATTAAAGAAAGTTCTTCCTACAGGGCAACAGAATGACGCCATCACGTCACTCTACATCACCCTGCCCCCCAACCCCAATAGAGTCCCCAGAAAGGGAAAATGCGGCCATGGCTCAGGGTTGTTCTCCGCACTCCCCCCTTGGACTTCCTGCTGGCCCCCGGCTTCCCTGAAGGAGAACCAGGGGGCAGCAGCAATGGCTCCTTGCTGTGCTGGCAGGACCCAGGGGAACTGCCACCTCCAGCTGCTTGGGCCAGGCACACTGGGGCCACCACATGCCTGGAGTTCCTACCTGGAACCCTCCCAAGATTAGCGCTTCAGTTGAGGGGAAGGAGCCCCCAGCCCTCCCCACAGCAGCGCGTGCGCTTCTCCACCAGATGCCTCCAGCGTGGCGGGTTGGGGTTTTCTCCCCCCCCCCCCCCCACTTGCAGGAAGCCGGTGCTAGCATTGCCAGATGGTTTTGACAAAAATATCGGACACACTTGATCTCAGATGCGGGGGGCGGACCCGGCCGCGGGGGGAGCGGGGCTGGTAGGAGAGATTGGGGGGGAACTGGCCGGTGGGGAGCAAAGCTGGTCAGGAGGGGGTCAGGGGGAGTGGGGCTGGCAGGAGAGATCGGGGGGAACTGGCCAGTGGGGAGCAGGGCTGGTTGGGAGGAGGTGAGGGGGAGCAGGGCTGGCGGGGGATATCGGGGGGGGAACCGGCTGGTGGGAAGCAGGGCTGGTCTGGAGGGGGTCGGGGGGAGTGGCTATGACTGGGGGAGATCGGGAGGGGGGGAATGGCCAGCGGGGAGTAGGGCTGGCCAGGACAGGGTTGGGGGGAGCAGGACTGGCCGGGGGGAAGAGCGGGGTGGAGTGGACTGGCCTGTGGGAAGAGGGGCTGGCTCGGGCACATGCAGATCCCGGGGCGCTGCCTGTCCGGTACTAGCGGGGCGCACAGGCATGTTCCATCTTGCCCCAGCCCCCCTTCCTCTCCCCGCCCTCCACTGCATATTTGCCTACTGCCTGGCTGGTAGACACACTCGCGCAGCGTGGGCACATCTACCAGCCAGGCAGTACGCAACTACGTACTGATACTCATGATAATAATAAAACGTATTTAATTAGAAAATACCGGACATTTATATGTTCAGTATTTCTCAAATTGTTTCCTGGACAGAAAGCTCAAATACCGAACTGTCTGGTTCAAAACCGGACACTGGCAATCCTAGCTGGTGCGTTAATCTTGCGGGGCAGGAGGAAGGGAGGGTTCCAGGCAGATGCTCCAGGCACATGGAGGCCCCAGTGTGCCTGGCCGGAGCAACCAGAGGCGGCAGTTACCTGCTGGGTACCAGAGCGTCAGGGGCCACCAGTGCAGTGAGAAGCTGCTGCTACCACTGCCCTCTGTCTCAGCCTGGGCCTTCCTCCCGTGGCCAGAGGGGGGCTGAGAGGGCCGAGGGGAGGAGGTGGCCGGGGTTGGCTGCAGCTGGAGAGGGAAGGAATAGGGGGGGCCAAGAGGCCAGGAACAAGGATGGGGGAGCCAAAGAGGAGGCCAGGGCTTGTTGCGACGGATGGGGGGGGGGGGAGACAAGAGGCTGGAAGGAGCTGCTGCGTGGCTCTGCTAATGAGGTGGGCATGTCTTAAATTCTTCCTGCATGCCGCACAAGCGCGCACCCTGTTGGGAACTATGCGCCCAGCTTGTGCCCTGGAAATCTGGGCCCCACTGTGCTGCATGCAAAGTCTGAAGTAAACATATCTCCACAGTGTTGGCAGGGGAGTCCTGGCTCTCTTTTCCATCTCATCACCTTGCCTGGGAGGGGAGTGGGATGTGGCAGTTTGGAGTAGGGTGGGAGCCAGGACTGTCTCCTGGGGTCTCTTCTCAGCTCTAGGAGAGGAGAGGGGGCAGGAGGGTTAGAGCTGGGAGCCAGGACTCCTGGGTTCTCTGTGCCCTTTGGGGAAAGGGATCTGACGAACAGAGCAGCAGATATGGATATCAGGACAGTAGGGGAAAAAATGGGCCTGAACTGGCGCCTGCCTTTTTTGTGTATGTGGTAGGGTGGAGGCAGTTCCTCTTGGTCTGATGTGTCTAATGTGGGAGGAGGGACTGGGTGTGGGGGGGGGAAGGAGGGGTGTTACCACCCTTGTTTCCAGGGAAGTATGAGGGGTGGGGGGTGTTTCACTTCTACACCCCACTTTCAAACAGTTTCTTGGAGATACCCTTTGAGTGTCTGCCTCCCCCAAGGGGGCTCATCGCCCAGGATGGGCAGCCAGGGAGCCTTACTGCCCCCTTAGACTGGCAGGTTTGCTGTTATGAGAATGAGATTCTGGACACGCCTCCACACGAGGGAGGGGTCCCTGCCGCAGCGTCTCGTTGCCATGGTGAAGAAGGGCCCGCCCATGAGGGCGTGACCAGTCCCAACGTCACTAAGCGGACTCGAACGCCGCCAATCCCGTACGCATGCGCAGCTCCCTGCTCGGCCTAGCCCCGCGCTACGCAGGCGTAATCGCCTCTCCCACCGCCATTGGAACAGGATTGGGCGGGAACTGAGGGGCCGCGACTGCTGTCGCTTTGGGACAAACAAGCCCTTCCCTCCCTGCCCCTCCCGTCTCGGGGCCAGGCGGCGCATGCGCAGCTGCCGGGAGGGGGGGGCGGGGCGTATGAGTGGGCGGGACCCTGTGTGGTGTGTTTCCCGTTCCGGGGCGCGCGGCGGGTCAGTGCCGGGGGGCGGGGGCGCCATGGAGTCGGTGTTGAGCGAAGTGGTGGCGGTGGAGGACCTGCTGGTGAGAGGCCCCGCCCCCTGGAGAGTCCCTATTCTCCCCCCCCCCCCGCGTTCCCCCAAACCTCAGCCCCGCCCCCCACTCCGTCGAGGGTCCCCTAGTCAACATCCCGCCCCTCCCCCAGGGTCTCCTGCCCAGTGTCCCCTTCCACCCCCCCTCCCATTGCGTCCTGGCCCACTCCCTCACTGACCTGGGCCTTCCAGGGCCGTGTCCCCCTCCCCCTCGGGAAATACTGCCCTGCACTCTTCACCCCTCCCCCCCAGAATCCTTGGGTTGGAAGAGATCTCAGGAGGTCATCAAGTCCAGCCCCCTTTCCCCCCCCCCGCCCAAAGCTCCCCACCTCTGGGGCCTGAGCTCCACCTTGTAGGCATCCCCCCCTCCCAAGATCCTCTGTCCTGAGACTTTAGCCTAGGCCCCAGATCTTCCCCAGGCTCAGCCCCCTTCGACCTGGCAACCACCCCTCATAGGGACCTGCTCTCTTTCAGGCCCCCATCCTATCAGGATCCCGTCACCTGGAACCTATCTGCCCCAGCGTGTAATCCCATCCTGAACCTTTAGTTTATTTCACTCTCCAAGACTATCCCATGGTCCTGCTCAAGGAGTCCCTCTGCTCTATGGCCACTCCCCTATGGCTCTCTCCCTTCTGGAGTTTCTGCTCCCTCCCCATCCCTCTCCCCAGGCCTTACTGGCAGTTGTATCTGCTTCCCATAACCCTTTAAATTGTTTGCCTCTGTTACAAGGGCAGCAGCACAGGGTGGCAGCAGCTTCTGTCTGGGGGAGGGGGTCTAAGTTCCTGGACCCGGCATGAGCCAGAACTGAGCTGGGCTGCTGGCCAGCCTTCTAAACAGTTTACCGGTGGGGGGTTGGAAGGGGAATGTGTATAGTCTATTGCATTAACCGATAAGCTTTTGCTAGTTGGTTAAACGACTATACTATGGAGCAAGTGCATGTAAGTTTGGGTTTTACCACTTTTCCCTCCTGCATATGCCTGATGTCCTTGGCCTTTAGGCTGTAGGGAGCGCTTCCTAAAAGCAAAATTCTGGGCTGTTCTACCTTTTTGCTCCTCCCCCCTCCCCATGAATACCTTGCTGCAAGTCAGATGCCTCTAACAGTGTGAGGGGCAGGGAGAAGGAAGGGATGGATGGGGCTCTTGCTCCCTTCTTGGGATATCTTAAGCTATGTAAACGACCTGCCCTAGTATTTGTGTGGGAAAGGACATGCGGTATATGTGGCTTCAGGGATGGTTATATTGGGGTGGGGATCAGGAAAGCAGAGCCCTGTGTAAAACTCTGGGGCTTTGCAGAGGCTTTTCCCTCGCTATCAGCATGAACAGCTTGGAAAGGGCCCCGAAGTGAGAGAGTAGCCTGTACAAAGTGAGACTCCACATCTGTATGTGTTAGCTATGTCTCAGATGGGTGTGGCTGGTGTGGGGTGAAATGGACTTAATCCCACCAACCCCCCCAAAAAATAAGCACTGGTGTTTTCAATTAGACTGATTATCTATTGTAACAAATTTGTGTATTCAGACCCTGCTTGGCTGCCTTTCTGGAAGAGCTGTTCAACCGAACATCAGAACAGCCACGCTGGACCAGACCAATAGTCCAGCTAGCCCAGTGTCCTGTGTTCAGACTGCGGCAGGTGCCAGGTGCTTCAGAGAGAATGAACAGGACAGGGAGATTTATTGAATGGTCCATCCCCTGTCATCTTGTCCCAACTTCCGGCCATCAGAGGTTTAGGGACATTTGCAGCATGGGGTTGCATCCTTTGGCTAATAGCCATCGATGGACCCTCCTCTAGGAACGTAGCTAGTTCTTTTTGTGATCCTTGTTATAAATTTGGCCTTACCACAAGCAAAAAAAATCACTCTGTTTCTCTCTCCCTTTCTAGGGACCACACCTGCAAAGTTGCTGCCCTGTTAGAAAACCCCTATAATCTTCATTTCCACTGGATTTTGTCTAGATGGCATAGGCCTTTTCCACCTATTTTAGAGGTCTCTTCTGCTAACAGTCACCATAATGTCTGGATATCGGCCAAGACCCTAGTGCACTTGATGGTGTGTCTGGTGCATTCTTCCTTTGTGAAGTCAAAGCTCTGGTTAGAGGAGGCTCTTTGGTTGTGGGTTTTTTAAGAAATTACCCCCTCCCCATACTATGTTTCAGAAATAGTTGGTAATTTGGGAAATGGCTTTGTTTTACTTGTCTGGGAGTTAGTTAATTGCGTAGAAAGAGGTGTCATTTTGGCTGCAGTTGATTTTCAAGCAATAGGTCTCTTTTCATAAAGGGCTCTTGGACTTTGGGTTTTGATCCATTGATAGCTTTGAGGATTACGGCAAAGGCCCTACACTGGCATTGAAAGCTGACTGCAACCCAGTGGAAAGACTTGCATGTAGATCCAGAGGGACCTTGGGTCATCTAATCCTATGTTTCTCAATGGCTGATCCGTGGACTGGCACCAGTCCATCATATTCCCCTGACACAGTTTAGGAAGGCAGTAGGCTAGTCACTGGTATCAAAAAGGTTGAGAAACACTGACAGTTTTTGCCCAGTTCTCCCTTGGATTGAGTCCAAGAACTTGTGTATGACTAAAACATCTTCTAGAAAGTCTGATTTGGAAGATGTCAAGGGATGGACTGCTTTCCCAAGGGGGTTCTGATTACTTAAAGTTGCCAGCTCTGAGTCTTGCACACGGCCTGCTTCTGAGTCAGTCAGTAATTAGCTCTTTTATAAATGGAATAGCTCTCTGTTCCCTTCATTATGAGATTGAGGAGGCTGGGAAAGGTTCTTTTCCTGACTTAAGCATCTGTGGTTTCACAAAGATGTTTATGGAGGCCAGAGTGAAGGGAAAGCAGTGCTGCATGGCTGTCTGAAATAGAGTAGGGATTACTCTGTCTTAAATGCAGCTGATGCTGTCTTCTAGGGTGACATCTAATATTGATTATTTCATGTCGCTAATTCTGAGATTCCAAGGCTAGAAGCAACACAGGCCTGAATGATGAATTCCTGTTTGAACTAGAGTGGACACTTAAGAGAAAACACCCCATGTGGATCGTGAAGTCTCTGGTGATGGAGAATCCATCACAGCCATTGGGAAGGGGTTCCGATTGATGGGGAGGGGGAGAGGGAATGTGCTTTAGTTCTACTCTGAATGCATCATAAGAATGGCCATACTAGGTAAAACCAAAGGTCCAGCTAGCCCAGGATCCTGTCAGCTAACAGTGGTTGAATGCCAGGTGCCCCATAGGAAATGAACAGAACAGGTAACCATCAAGTGATTCCTCCCAATCACCCATTCCCAGCTGTTAAATCTTGTTAGGCCTTTTTAATGGTAGGCTGAAGAGCCTGTTACCGGTAAAGACCTGCGTGGGTACAAAATCTGTATCCACAAAAATGAGCCATAGCTATCCATGGATATAAAGTGGATGTCTGTGAATTTGCAGGGTCCTAGATACAAAATTTTATCTGGATCCATATCTGCCAAAATGAGCTGAGGATATCTGCATCCACATCCATGAATGTGGGTCCCCACCACTATAAAGCCGATATCTTTGGATTTGCAGGGCTTTAATAGTCGGACTTCTTCCTGATAAGTATGGGTAGAAGGGAAGCAAGCAGACTTACCAGAGAAGGTCTAAGAAGCTGATAGTTGAGGCTGGTCCAATTCAGACAGGAAAGAAGCTGTGAATTTTTGCCAGGGTGAGAGATTCACCATTGGGAAAACTTCTCAGTCTGTGGCGGCTTCTTAAATCAAGATGACATTGCTGCTCTAGTTCAACCTGGAATTAGTTTGGGGAGTCCGATGACCTGTTGGGCAGGAGCTTGCACTAGATAAGCGGGCCCGTGGGCTGGATTTAGTTTGGCAGGATTAGCCCCTGGCAGGCTGCTGGAGTTTTATTTACCTGCTTATGTGCAGATACAGGTGATTGCACCTCTCATTGGCTGTGGGTTGTCGATCCCAGCAAATGAGTGCCAGGGAGCGATGTCCTCGTCTATGCCACTTCCCATAGCTCCAAAAGGCCAGGCAATCTGTGGCCAACAGGAGCTGCAAGTGCCCGTATCTGTGGACACAGATAAATAAAGCACCTGTAGCCTGCCGTGGCTAACCCTGAAGAACCAACTTTGGCTTATAGCCCACCCCTGGACTAGATAATCCCTTTCGACTCTCTGAAGAAGAGTCTTCTATTATCAAATTTATCTTTCCATGTATGTAGCTATAGCTCAAATGCTCCTGGACACGTGCTGCTTCTAACCCTTGAGTCATTCATGGGGCTCTTCTTTGAACACCCTGTCCTTCTGGAATGGAGGGCCCTGACACTGGATTCAGGATCCAGTAATGCTTGCACCAATGTCAGATATGAGGGAATCAATAATAGGACTGGAAGGGACCCCAAGAAGTCATCTGGTCCATCCCCCTGTACTTATGGCAGGACTAAGCAACATCTAGGCCATCCCTGACAGGTGTTGTCTAACCTGCTTGTAAACATCTGCATGGATGTTTGATGACGATTTCACAATCTCCCTTGGCAATTTATTCCAGTGCTTAACCACCCTGGTAGGAAGCTGTTCCTAATATCCAATCTAAACAGCCATTGCTGCAATTTAAGTCCATTGCTTCTTGTCCTAGTTTCAGAGGTTAAGAAGAACAATTTTTCTCCCTCCTCCTTGTAACAACTTTGTAGGTACTTGAAGACTGTTGTCATATCCCTCCTGCCTTCTCTTCTCCAGACTAAACAAACCTAATGTTTTCAATCTTGTCTCACGGATCATGTTTTCTAGACCTTTCATGACCATATTCTAGGTCAGGCCTAATGAATTTAGAATATTGCTTCCCTTCCAGCTGTGACTGGGCAGAGTGCTTTACACTGCTGAGCTAAATGGGCATGTCACCACAGTGCCTCCAGCCAGTAGCCCTGGGAATTAGCTCATTGGCCTGCAGGGTGCCCCCCCTAGATGGTGTCTGTGTCCTCACTCCCTGCTCTCCATTCCTGACCCGCGTTGCTCTGAGACCACAGTGTCCTCTGGCAGTGCCCACTCCAGTCCGCTATAGGGGGAGGGGGTGTTTATCAGTATCTGTACTCTGGGGTCCTCCCCCCCCCCGGGAACCCCTATTCCCACCTTGCCTTAGTGACCCACTGCCAGGCCTCAGGGGCAAACTGCAGTCTGAAAGGGCCACTCATCATTGGCAAGGGGGTGTGCACCAGCTGCCGCCTCCTAGCCTGACTGTCTCCCTGCAGCCCAAGTACACTCAGGCCTTGCCTCAGCCCCTACAGCCTTGGCATTCCTAGCTCTTCCTGCCTTTCCCCAGCATTGCGGTCTCAGGAAGACCCCAGCTTCCCTGACAGCCAGGTCCCTCCTGCTCCCCAGCTAGAGCAAGACTCTCTTTTTTTCCTTGTGGAGCCCTTATTTATGTAGCCCCAGCTGGGCTCTAATTGGCTATCTGCCACAGCTCTGGGCTTTGCTCTGAGCCCTCTCTCACGGCTGGGTTTTTACCCTTAAAGGGACAGTGTGGGACAGATGCCCTGTCACAGGGTGGAAACCAGTTGGTGTCACTGCAGCTACATCTGTTTCTCTCTGCCCTGGGAAGGAGCCATGTGGGCAGGGCTGGAGAGCAGCTTCAGATATTTCTAGCCCTACTGGGTGAATAATGATAGCTGAGCAAAGGTTCATCTCCGCTGCATAGGTGTACATTTAGTGCTGGCTTGGTAGCTGGGGAAGAGGAGAAGCAGCAGCTCTCCTCTTCAGCATCCCTGAGGTGTCTCAAACTGAGGTTGCGGAGCATTGGGGGCTGCATCTGCACTGGGGGAGTGTGTGAGGCAGAGCAGTTCATTAGCCCAGCATGTTGGTGGGGTTCTAGAGTAGGGATGTGAAATGTTAACCGGTAAGCATCACCCTTGAGGAGTGACGTTAACCATTGGAGACTGGAGCAGCTCCCCACCTGCAATGGGCATGTGACTATTCCAGCCCCATGAGGAGCCTCACAGGCAGGGGGCTGCTCAGGCATCTGGAGCCTGGACAACCAGCAGGTAGGGGCTGGAGTAGCCCCTGCCTGTTGTAGGGGCAAGGAGTGCTCTAGCCCAGCCTCAGCATGCAGGGGGGGGCCTCCATCTACACCCCTTTAATTGGTTAACTTAAGTTTAACCAGTTAACCAATTAAATGGGATTTTACATCCCTGCTATGGAGACATTGAGCCCAAGCAGCTGTCTGGGATCGGAACATCCTAAGCAGGTCTGGGACCAGAATATATGATCCTCAGTCAGCCCCGATCATCCAACTGCTCCCCTCCCTCCCTTGAGAAGTCTTATTGACTTGTCTTGTGGGCTGATGGTAGAAGGAAGCAAGATCTGAGCTTGTGGAGAGTCAGGATGCCCCAGTTCTGCATGGAGTTTAGTAAGGTGCCTCACTATCTTGACTTCATTGATCCTCTCTGAGAGGTAGTGCAGTGCTCTTTTTTCCCCATTGTGTAGATGGGGGAAACTGAAGCATGGCACCTCCTGACTTGCCTAAGATATTGCAGGGTTTTTTATGGTGAAGGACTTGAACCCATATCTCTGATCTAACTCCTGGACTATACTTCCTCTTCCAGCTTAGAATTCCTCCTTATCCCTCCCCACTTCATGATCTCCAGAGGGCAGGTATCTGTGTGCACTGGGATTAGCCGTGGAATGTTGGTAGAACTTTTGGGACCAGTAACCACAAGGTCAGTAATCAGCAGGGCCAGAAACTTTATTTCAAACTACAAGGAAAACACCGTTGGTGGACGTAATTGTTTTTCCTTGTGCTGGTTGAACTGTGCCACACATCTGGGAAATGTGACTGACGCTGTTGTCTGTGCCTGGGGACTCTGGAGCAAACAACCGTAAGAAGCAAAGGGCTCGTTGTTTGCACCACAAGCCAGTGGGGCTGGTAAATTACAGGCTCTGAGCCAATGGCTTTGTCTACTCAAAAAGTGTTCAGAGACAGAATTCTTCTGGCAATGCTGATGTAGCATGTTGAAGTGGTGCAAGTGGGGTGTGATATGAGGGGTGTGATGCTCATCTCTGTTGTAAGGCTAGGATGTCTGATCATCCTATAAGTCAGAGGTTAGATTTCATGACCCTTACGGTCCAAGTAGCTCTGAAATCTGCACTGGGAACAGACCTCAGCATAACTATCAGTGTGCTGCCTGGAGCAGCTCAAAACCCTGAGTGCTGGTGATGGGGCAGGCTGTCTAGAAGCAAGGCACAAGCCGTAAAAGAACTGTATGTGCTAAGACTCACCCGGCGTTGCTCAGGTCTTTAACTCAGATAAGTTTTGTTTTTCTTTATTTAAATTGTTGCTCTGGGGTGGGGCAGATTCAGTACACAGGCTTCTCTGGGGAGAGAGGACAATCCCTGTCCTCTCTCACCGCAGCGGCTTAGGACATAAGAACGGCCGTACTGGGTCAGACCAAAGGTCCATCTAGCCCAGTATCCTGTCTGCTGACAGTGGCCAGCCCCAGGTGCCCCAGAGAGGATGGACCGAAGACAATGATCAAGTGATTTCTCTCCTGCCATCCCTCTCCAGCCTCTGACAAACAGAGGCCAAGGACACCATTTTATCCCCTGGCTAATAGCCTTTTATGGACCTAACCTCCATGAAATCATCTAGCTTTTCTTTAAACTCTATTATAGTCCTAGCCTTCACAGCCTCCTCTGGCAAGGAGTTCCACAGGTTGACTACACGCTGTGTGAAGAAGAACTTTCTTTTATTAGTTTTAAACCTGCTACCCATTAATTTCATTTGGCGGCCTCTAGTTCTTCTATTTAGAGAACTAATAAATAACTTTTCTTTATCGGCCCTCTCCACACCACTCATGATTTTATATAGCTCTATTGTATCCCCCCCCTCAGTCTCCTTTTTTCTAAACCTAAAAGACCCAGTCTCTTTAACCTCTCCTCATATGGGACCCATTCCAAATCACTAATCATTTTATTTTCCCTTTTCTGAACCCTTTCCAAGGCCAAAATATCTTTTTTGAGGTGAGGAGACCACACCTGTACACAGTATTCAAGATGTGGGCGGACCATAGTTTTATACAGGGGCAGTAAGATATTCTGGGTCTTATTTTCTATCCCTTTCTTAATAATTCCTAGCATCCTATTTGCCTTTTTAACCGCAGCTGCACACTGTGTGGAAGTTTTCAGAGAACTGTCCACGATAACTCCAAGATCTCTTTCCTGACTTGTCGTAGCCAAATTAGCCCCCATCATACTGTACATATAGTTGGGGTTATTTTTCCCGATGTGCATTACTTTACACTTATCCACATTAAATTTCATTTGCTATTTTGTTGCTCAATCCCTCAGTTTGGTGAGATCTTCTTGGAGTCCCTCATAGTCTGCTTCTGACTATCTTAAACAGTTTCGTATCATCTGCAAACTTTACCACCTCACTGCTTACCCCTTTCTCCAGATCATTTATGAATAAGTTGAAAAGGATTGTTCCCAGGACTGACCCTTGGGTGACACCACTAGTTACCCCTCTCCATTCTGAAAATTTACCATTTATTCCTACCCTTTGTTTTCCTGTCTTTTAACCAGTTCTCAGTTCAAGAAAGGACCTTCCCTCTTATCCCATGGCCATGTAATTTACACAAGAGACTTTGGTGAGGGACCTTGTCAAAGGCTTTCTGAAAATCAAAGTATACTATATCTACTGGATCCCCCTTGTCCACATGTTTGTTAACCCCTTCAAAGAACTCTAATAGATTAGTAAGACAGGATTTCCCTTTACAGAAACCATGTTGTCTTTTGTCCAACAAATTATGTTCTTCTACATGCTTCACAATTTTATTCTTTACTATTGTTTCAACTAATTTGCCCGGTACTGAAGTTAGACTTACTGTTCTGTAATTGCCAGGATCGCCTGTAGAGCCCTTTTTAAATATTGGTGTCACGTTGGCTACCTTCCAGTCATTAGGTACGGAAGCCGATTTAAAGGATAGGTTACAAACCACAGATAATAGTTCAGCAATTTCCCATTTGAGTTTTTAGAACCCTTGGATGAATGCCATCTGGACCCGGAGATTTGTTAACATTAAGTTTTTCTATTTGTTCCAAAACCTCCTCTAATGACACTTCAATCCGGGACAGTTCCTCAGATTCATCACCCACAAAGGATGGTGCAGATTTGGGAATCTCCCCAACGTCCTCAGCCCTGAAGACTGAAGCAAAGAAATCATTTAGTTTCTCCGCAGTGGGTTTATCATCCTTGATTGCTCCTTTTATAGCTCGATCACCTAAGGAACCCACAGGTTTTTTAGCAGGCTTCCTGCTTCTAATGTACTTTAAAAAACGTATTTGTTAGGACCTTGTGAGAAGTGCTTATCCATGGCTGCTGCAGCCACCTGATGGAGACAGACAAACTCTGAAGTATATAATGTATTGCTTTCCTTTTCTCCAACCCTGCTCCCTGCTGGCCTAATGGGGTTATAGCTGTCCCACTTCCCATCTCTGGATCCTTGCTTCCCCCAGTGCTCATTCTGCAGTATGGCTTCCTTTTACCATACTCCCTTTCCATTTTGAGAAACAATCAAATTCCAGGCATATCTCATTATCCTGGCACAGCCAAACCCTGACCTTGCTTTACATTTTGCTAAGAGGAAGCTGCGTACCAAACTTGCTGGTCCTACTCTTACTGTTTAAGAGGCGTTTTTGAACAAACAGACTCACAGGTGGATGGACAGATGCACATTTCTAATATATAGTAAGATCATTAGCTTTCACCAACCCATTTGGTACCTGCACAAAATTCTCTGTTACAGAAACTCTGGGGCACCTACCTTTACTTTTTTGTGGGCTCAAGGTGTAACCCTGTTAATTTAGGCCCTTTCCAAGTTTGTAGGGCTCCAACATCCAACTTTACACCTTCCGGGAGGTTAGGGTATAACAACCATTCTCTGTGGCCTTGGGACTCTATGGGTCCTCTGAAAGAGCCTTACGTAGTAACATCTTACTTAACCTCTAGTTATATGCATTGTTTGGTGACGGTTCATAATGCTCGCTATGCCCAGTAAGTGGGCCCAACCAAATTCATGGTCTATGAAATCTGGTCTCCCCACATGAATTTGGCCTTTTGTATGCTTTTACCAGCAGTATACAGATTTTTGCAGCACAGAGCAGCATTTCTCAAATTGGGGGTCCTGACCAAAAGAGTTGCAAGGTGGTCAAATTATTTTATGGGGATCACAGTGTTGCCACCCTTACTTCTGTGCTGCCTTCAGATCTGGGTGGTTAGAGACGGGCGGTGGCTGAGGCCCAGCTCTGCAGGCACCAGTGCACAGGTAAGGTTGGCCAGGCCATCCATCCATCTATGCTGTGGCTGGTGGCAGCTCTGCCTTTGGAGCTGGGATCCTGGCCAGCAAGTGCCACTCTCCAGCTTCTCCGTTTCGATGGCAGTGCCACTGCCAGCAGCGCAGACGTAAGGGTGGCAATGCCATGAGTATGTACAGTGATTGCCTATTACGTTTTTGGTGGGGGTGAGGATCCTCATAGCCTGAAATATTTTCAGCAAAAAAAAGTTGAGAACTCCAGGAGTAGAGGTACCAATTTCCCTTTAACAGCATTTGTTGTTCTCTTTCCGCAGCATACAAGCCGTGCTGGAAATAGGGATGTAAATTCCCAGGTAATTGGTTAACTGGTTAAACATAGTGTTGAACTCTGTTTGACTGGTTAACCAATTAAAGGGGGAGGGGGTGGGGTGCAGGTCTGCCTGCTGCAAGTCTTTTGTTTGCCATGACTTGCCTGTTGTCTGCAGACCCTCTTGTCAGGGAGAACATAGCACCTCTAGCGGCAATCTAACATTTGCGTTTGGTAAAGCATCTTCCCTGGCCATGGGGTTCTTTGTCTGTAGCAAACATTTTTATAGGCAAAGAGCAAATATTTAAACATTGCCTTATGCCACAGGGTGCAGATGTAAGCAGGATCAACACACACAGCATCCTACAAGCATTCTGTAAAGCAGCAAAGGGCAACCCAGGCTAATGAGGGGGCCACATGAGTAGCCCTTGTTCATTTCAGTGGGCCGCAAGACTGTCATAACCAAGACCCTCTCCCATGAGAGGGCAGTTTTGCTAACTGGGCTTGTGTCCTAGAATTTGCGGGGATGGCGGATGGGAGGGTGCCAATTGAACCAGAGCAGTGTTGTGATTGGAGGCTGAGGGTGCACATGGCGCTCTCAGTGCTGTAAGCAATCAGCACGTACCTCACTTCGCATGTCCCGGCTTTACATGTGTGTCACTTTAGTGATACCGGTAGAAGAAAAACTGCGCAGATGGAAACCAGTAGATTCTGATAATCCTGAACATGGGCAACACAAAAAAAAGTCTCACAGGCTACACCGAGAACCCCAATGGGCCTCGTGCAGCACATGGGCTGCAAGTTGCCCACCACTGCTGTAAAGTCTAGACATAGTCTTATCATTTCAATATCTCTTGTAATAACCTGAACCCACAGCTGAGCTGGACTGGTTTCCAGTTCTGCATCTGCCCGTGTTCTGGCCTAGGGGGACTTGGCATGAGCTGGTGCCTGGTCTGCCAGTGCCACAGCACCTCTTGGGTGTTAAAAATCCACCCCTGAGTAGCCCTGCCAGCCTAACCCCCAGTGTGGGCAGTGCTAGGCTGAGGGAAGCATTCATCAGTCTCTTAGGAAGGCAGATTACATATGCCAGCCGTTGGTGTAGGTAGTCTCCACAAGGTAGCAGCTCATCTGTAGTTTTATGTACCCTTCTTTGGAGCACTCAGCCAGCTGAGGAGGGCAGTGAATGCCCAGGCTGTGCTCTTCTAGTTCTTCATGATGCCTTCATCTTATTTCCCAAAGGGCAACACTGCCTTCTCATTATCCTCTTACCCACTTCACAAATGCCTCTGTCAAGTCAGGTCCCTCTCTTCTTTGGTGGAAGCATCAGGGTCACTGGCCTGGCAGTGGCATAGAGAAGACTGCACAGGAAGGAACAGAGTATAGGCCCCACTTTCAGGATGAAGTAGCAGGGACTCTGAAAAGGGCTTGGATACGATGGAGAGTAATTGGCTAGAAATGAGCTCTCGGAGCAGCTGCTGGACTCCTATATCTGGTTCCAGGGCCTGCAGTTCCAGAAGGAGGATCATTTGAAGGGGGGCCAGAGGAGAGCCACGGAGGACTGAGGGATTAGAAAGTCGGTCTGAAAGTGGGAGACTCCAGAAGATCAACCCATGTAGCTTCCCCAATGAATTGAGGGCAGTGCGCTCCCTGTGAGCTGAGCACTTGGGTGGCGATCCAGGAGAAATTCAGAAGCCACCCAGCTGATTAGCAGAGTACCAGCTGCTGGCAGCATGTGTTTCGACTGGTGGGGCACCTTTGCTCATGCCTTGGTGCACATAACATTTATTCCTCACATGGATGGAAAAAATGAGGGAGCGTTGGTTGAGCAGTAACTTGATTCCACTTCATTTTCTGTAAGTTCATCTGATCACAAGCTCTTCGAGTTAGTAGGCAAAGGGCTCCTCTTAGCAGATGCGCACCATACCTCAGGTAGCCAGTGATGAGGATTCATCACTGACTCCGTGATGGGATCGTTAGCTTCACCAGCCTGGGTGCTGATGGGGAACACAATGCGAACACTGATCCGTGCCTGCCTCCCACCGCCTCCGGTGGGCAAAGAGCTAATGGGATCCAATGACACTAAAGAAAATCAGACTAGAAATCAATGCTGGTGTTTCAGCAAGGGGAGTTACCTGTTGGAACACCCGCCCAAGGGTCAAGGTTGATTTCCTTGTGTCTGGCTGTGTTTGGCAGGGATAGTGTGTTTCTGAAAGATTTGCTCCAGTTAAGCAGGAGTTAATTGGGGACACGGGAGGGCATGATCTGTGGGCTGAATCCATGCAGTGTCTGTCTTCTCTTTGACCAATTTCTGTTTTGTGCAGGCTGTGAAGGGCCAGTAGGGGGCGCCAGAGACCCTTGCCAGGCGCACCCAGGGTTAGGAAACTGTAGGACTTAAGTGGAAAAAGGACCTCCTGTGTTCCTAGTAAGAGTCCTACTCTTGCTGCCAGCTGTGGAAGTGTCTGGCGCCATCTTTAGCCGAGCTTCCTCCTTGCCCCCCATCTCTTGTGCCTCTTTGCTTGTGATTGCTTCAAGGCAGTTTCTCCATTTCCAGCCTCGACTGAGTCTGGCTCATCCCTCGTTTGTTCTTGGGCCTATGTTGTCCTTTAGCTTCGGTAGCTCTTCCTTCCCTCTCCTTGAGGTGTGTAAAAAGCAATCAGAGCTCCTCTCAGCCTACATTCTGTTGGGCTTGGCCCAGCTCTTCCACTCTCTCCTGAGACTGGTTCCCCGTTCCCCTTCCCTCTCCCTTGAATTGCAGGTGACCAGAATGGGTGCCCTGTCCCATTAACATTTGTACCCCAGCCTTGGGCTCCAAAGCCGAGCTCTGTGCCTCGTTGACTTCACCCATCATGTAGTTATCACAAGCCAAACACTGGGCCCCCTGCAGCACCATCATTGCTGTTGTAATAGTGCAGTGCATTTCTAACACTGTGGGTGCACAGGGAGCTCCCTCTGCCCCAAATGGGACTGTCATTTTAGTTCCCAGCCCATTATGCCCTGGGAATGAGGCTTTAATGAGCCCTTTTGTGTTCACTCGCCCACATGACTGAGGCTAGTGAAGAGACTTGCAAGGGACTGTTAGATTGTCAATTTGGGCCTCTCTGTTTTCCAAGTGGGGGAGACTGAGGTGCAGAAGAAATGACTTGCCCTAGGTCACCCAACATTAATGAGAAAAGATCCCAGTAGTCTGGTATACTGGCTCTTCGTCCACTAGGCCACTCTGCCTTCCTTGGAGAGTGGCAGGTGAGGCAGGGTTGGCTAGCTGGGAAAGCAGGGAGCCTGCAGCCCGGTTGATCCTTACCCGCCCTTATAATTTCCCAGCTCCTGCATGGTGGTGTTGCAACCCTGGGGGCATTGAAACAAAAGAAGGGGGTGTTTAGTTTCCTCCACTGAGGAGGGGGAAGCCTACAATGAAAAGAGTGTTTCATAGCCCTTGTCTCACGTCTGTGACTGACTGGGCCCCACCTCTCCTCTCTGTTTATCAAATGCAGTGTTAGTTGGAGGGTAGGGTAGGAGTCAGGCCCGGCTCACCTTTCAGGCGCACGTGTCACATTCACATCTGCAGGGTCACGTTTTGCAGTAGCAGGGCACGCTTGTGATTGTGATGGCAGCCTTCCAAATATGGACTGGGCGCTGCCTCAGTCAGTTACGCTGAGGGTGGGGAGTGGTGAAGCATGAGCTGGGGAAATTCCACACACACACACACCCTAAATCTTTGTGGGACAGAAGGCCATCAGGTTAGCTTAACTGCTGATCACATTAGCAACTGGGATGGGAAGAGGATGCAGGGGGCAGGTTTGGTGGCTGCTTCAGAGATGGGAAGGCAAGGTGAGGAGGGAGACTTTATAGCTCCCATAGAGGTTTTAGGTTAGAGTGGCCCATGAGATAATCTAATCTGAATTCATAGGTAGCCCAGGCCAGAGAATTTCACCTGTTACCCATGTGCTGAGTCCAGTGACCCTAGTAAGACCAAACATTTCAATCCTTAGGAGACTCAGTTGTTCTGTGTCCCAGACAGACACAGGAGAGAGTTGGGATGCCTTTGCTGTGACAGGGAATTGACTAGGCGAGCTCCACCCGTATGATCCAGTGAGCAGCCCACCATGCCTGCTGCAGAGGAAGACAAAACCCTCAATGTCCCTGCCAATCTGACCTGAGGGAAATTTCTTCTTGACCCTCAGTCTGGTGATTGGCTAGACCCTGAATTTATAAACAAGAACCCGGAGCTAGAAAGAGGCTTCACTGGTCCACCCTGTGCAGGGTCCTTTCTCCAGTCATGGACCATTACAGGAGTCCGAGAAAAGCAACCCTTATAGAATCCTGCTGGCCAGTTCTGCATGGTTGAGGGCATTGGCGTGTGCACGGGGTGTGCCCAGGCACACCCTAATGTCTCGGGCCGGCTAGCCCGAACCATTTTTGCGCCCTGAGTCCTACCACGTGGCCCAGCAGCACGGCACAGCGCCCTTGAGGCACCCAGGAACACCATGGCAGCACAGCGCAGTGCCCTTGAGGCGCCCGGGAGTGCCCCCGCCCCGGCTGTACGGCGCGCATGGCGCGGTACCGTTGAGGTGCCTGGGGGCGCCCCCGGCAGCACAGTGCCCCGGGGGCGCCCCCGCCTGTCCTGGCAGCACTGCGTGGTGCCCCGCCCTGCAGCACCGCGCGGTGCCCTGGGGGCGCCTCCGCCCGGCCCTGCAGCACCATATGACGCCCCGGGGGTGCCCCTCCCCAGCCCTGCAGCTTGGGCTGGCTCTGACTCCAGCCCTGTAAAGCAGAAGCTGAAGGTAAGGGGGGGAATAAGAGAAAGGGGCTTTTGCAGTGAGGGAGGGTGGAGGAGGAAGAAAGGAGAAGGGGTGGAAAGGGCTTGTATGGAGGGGGAAGAAAGGGGAAGGCACCAAAGGGACAGGGTAAAGGAGACACAAATGCTAGGGGGGGAAGTGGAGACGATGAGGAAAAGGGCAGGAGGGGAGCTGTCCGTGGGAGGGGGGACAGGGTGATGCTGGAAGAGGAGAGGGTAAGGGCATTGGGGATTGGAGGGGGAGGTGCTGGGAGAAGGCTTGACAGAAGGGGTAGGCATGAGGATGGTGGGGTTGGAGCAAGTCGTGTGAGGGCACAGGGGCATGAGGGGAACGGGGGCAGAGGGTGGTGAGGGGATGGGCATCAGGGAAAAAAGGGCAAAGGGGGCAGGGGCAGTGAGAGAAGGGGGAGGCACCAGGAGGGTGCAGGGGTAAGGGAAGGTGCAGGTGCCAGAAGATTCTGGGGGTGAAGCAGAAGGACAGACACCTGCAGGGGAGGGACCAGCACCAGAGGAGAGAGGTGAGGGAGGTGTTATGAGGAGGGGTAGCTCACATGATCAGAGTGGGGCTACAGGAGGAGTGGGCACGGGGCGGGGGGAGGCTGGTGGAGGAGGCGCAGGTCTCAGGAAGGCCGAGGGCAGTGAGAAGGGCAGGAGTCAGGACAGCAGAGAAGGGTGAGGGGTTGGGGGGCAGCAGGCACCCAGGGAGTTGATGGAGCAAGGGGAGGAGACATGGCAGCAGAGGGGAAAGGTAGATATTTATTAATAACTTGGGTGTCAGTGTCACATCCAAACAAGCCACATGAATTCAGTACTGGTGCACAACACAAAATTTATTCTGCTCATGGGAGGAAACTCTTAGAGGGAACACTTCTCTCCCCCCGACCCCTCCCCCTGCTTCTCCACCCCCGCATTAATGTCACACACATTGGATTAATGCAATTGCAGGATAGTTGCATGGGGGGGGAGGGTTGGTGGGGGCCAAACTAATCCCTATTGGTAGGAGGATGGTGGGAAAAGTCCTTGGGTTGGGGGTCACATAACACTTTTTACTTTTGGTCAGGTGCCCATCTTGCCCAGAGAGGGTTACCTCCAGGGGCGTGGCTAATGGAGGCCAGGGGCGTGGTTAATGGGGGGGTCAAAGTGCATTTAAAAAAATTCTTTGGGTGTGCACACCCTAATGAAATGTGTTGTGCACGCCTATGGTCAAGGGGAAGCCCTTCCTTCCTGATCTTTGTGGGTGACCACCTGAAGCATGAGATTAGATTAGAGCTGTAGCCTTAATACAGAGCTGCGGGGACAGTGCTGGCAATCCTTTTCCCTCATGGCCTATGAAGGAAGGGGTTTTCCAAGGTCAGAAGTGACTGTCTAGCCTGTGCCCTCCTGGAGTGACAAATTGCAATAGTTCAGGGAGTAAGTGGACTGGTGTATGGACAGGTTCTCCCAACTGAGTCCTGTGGAGGCCCCATTCTTTGGGCCTGTCTCTCTGAAGTATTAGTCCTGGGGATTGGCACCACACTGCGAGCAGCCATGCTTGACCAGCCATGCTTGACTTACTATGCCCTCTTTGGGGCTGTAACACCCTATAAGTGTTGCTAGGACTTTGAGGAGACACATCTCATGCTTGTTTGCACCAGGGAGAGCTGAGGCCAGTCCCTGATCCCTTCCCTGGGAATTGTGGGATGGTGTTTGAGGACTGTCAGCTCCCACATGGCTTAGCCTACATCCTCACTGTGATGTGGGCAGGTTACCAGCCTGAGGGAAAGGGACAACAGAGCTTTTAATCCTCTCGCTCAGGTTCAAGGTGTTTTTATGTTTGGATGGGGTGGGGGGTTCAGGACATCACCTGAATAAGATCCTGGCTAACTCTGCAGTAAAGAGATAGGACAGGTTCCTGCTGGCCATACCAGCAGCTGGCCATGGATAAAGAGGGCTACAGAGCTCAAGTAGCCCCAGCCATGGCTCTCAATTCAAGCAGGCATGCCCCCTTTCTTTCCTGAATTAGTCTGACCCCTCCACTCGACACGGTTATTTGGCTCCTGCTGGCAGGCTGTCCCGTTCAAAGCGGCTTTATGGGCTCTCTTAATCATGATTCCCAAGAACTGAAGGCCCCACAGATACCCACCTGTCTGCCCTCCTATCTAATGTCAGCTGGACTGCTGCCTTGAATTCTTACTTGAACTAAAGCAGATCAGAGGAAAAGCAGTCCCTCTGGATGGGAAACCTGGCTGGCAATTGGAAATCCCCCATATTCCCCTCCTTGGGAAAAATCCACTCCTTCCATCCAGTTTGAATTTGTCCAGTTTCCAGCTTTTGGGTTGTGTTGAGCCTTTTGTTTGCTAGTCTGAAGAGTCCATTATCCAATCTCTCAGCAGGGCCTTATAGATGGGGATCAAGTAACCCCCAAACCTTCCCTCTGCTAAGCTAAACAGATCAAGCGCCTGGAGGCTCTTGCCACAAGGGGTGTCCTGAATCCTTTAATAATTCTCTTGGTTTTTCTCTGATCTTCTCCAAGGCAGCCGCATTCTCCTTGAATTGTGGTGCCAGGAGTCCAGCAGCAGTTGCACCAGGCCCAAATCCTGGAGGAAAATCATCTCTGCTCCCATTCAAAATTAAAACAGCTCAGGCCCACACAAGCCCTCACAGCTGCAGTGTTGCACTGGGAGCTCACAATCGCTATGTCCTTTCAGAGCTGTTGAGTCTACAGTCGCTGACTGCTCGGAGAACCTCACTGGCTTTGAGTCTTTCTAACCCTGCAGTGTGCTGGGGGTGACTGATCTGTGAAGGTCTAACGGTGAATTTAATGGTTAACCCTGACGCCTAAGACCCGAAAGACACTTGTTATGTCAGGGTTTATGCCAGGCGTGTGAATAAAGAGCTAGGTGGACCAGCAGTGCAGTGCAGGGAGACAATGAGGCAGCAGGAGTGGTCTTAGTGTGCCAGCTGCCTGGCCGCTTTTAAGCGTTGTGGGTCCATAGATGTGCAAGCCAGAAACTATGTTGGATCATCCTGGCCGACCACCTGTGTAACAGCTTGTTCAATTGTGGAGCCCAGTCACTGGTACATCTTCTACCAAGCTTAGATCTGGTTGGTCTGGTCTGAAGACCCTAAAAGATGGAGGAACCCATCACTTGCCTTGGCAGTCTTACAGTTGACGATTTTCCCCCTACACATGCCTGGCTGGGAAAAATAAATCACATTTTCCCAGTCTCTAGAAGATTTGACACAGCAAGCTAGTGGTAGCTAAACCCCATTGCTGAGGGTCAGAGGGAAATCATAGGGGTCTGTAATCCTTGTTCAGTAGCTTGGTTATCACTAAATTCTATAGTGACTGACCCCTATACAAATGATGGATAGATGCAATTAAAAAAAGGTTTAACGTCAATAGCAAATATTTGTTCTCAGAAAGGTGATATTTTGCTCCGCTTGTTCACCCCCATCCAGATTTGCATGGCTGAGCCAACGGCATTTTCTTTAAGTCTCTCTCTGTCATATTGATCCCCGCCAACTTTATTCAATCAATCTGGCGCATTGTTCTTCCCTAACAATACCGAATGAGGAAATGCAGGAAAGACAACGTGCCTTGTGTTCATTTTTGATGACACACAGATCCCATGGTCCTGTTTCTGCTCATAGGTAAATATGGCCCTTCGTTGTCTTTGTCCGAATATCGGGCTGGTCAGCAAATCAATTGAACGTACCTTCCTTGAGGGCGCACCTATTGAATGACTCGCCCTACCATACCTGGTTTGCAAACACTTTAGGCATGACTAGCATAAAGGCTTAATGCCATTGCGTGTACACATCACGCAAGAGTAGTAATGATCTGAGAGTTACGGGGTTTTTTTCCTCAAATATCCTTCACAGGGCATGCTTTGAATGATGATTATCGAATTAGGATTGGCAAAGACTTCAAGGTCATCTAGTCCAGGACCCTGCACTTGTGACAGGACTAAATATTATCTAGATCATCCCTGAGAGGTGTTTCTCACCTGCTCTTAAACATCTCCAATAACAGATTTGATCTTTTCCCTGAGCAGTTTATTTTAGTGCTTAATCATCCTGACAGGAAGCTTTTCCTAACGTCCAGCCTAAATCTCCCTTGTTCCAATGTATGCCCATTGCTTCTTGTTGTAGCCTCAGAAGTTAAGAACATGTTTTTCTCCCTCCTCCTTTTAACAACCTTTTATGTATTTGTAAACTGTTACTATGCCCCCCCTCTGTCTTCTCCGGATAACTTCTTCCATCTTCCCTCATAGCTCATGTTTTCTAGCCCTTTTATCATTTTTGTTGCTCTTCTCTGGATTTTCTCCACATCTTTCCGGAAATGTGGTGCCCAGAACTGAGCACAGTTCTCCAGTTGGGGCCTTGTCAGTGCAGAGTAGAGCGGAAGAATGACTTCTCGTGTCTTGCTTATGATGCACATGCTAATACAGCCCAGAACGTTTGCTTTTTAGTAACAGTGTCACGCTTTTGACTCCTACTTAGCTTGTCCACTGTGACTCCTAGAGCCCTTTCTGCAGCACTCTCTGGATGGTCACTTCCCATTGTATATGTATGCAACTGAGTGGTTCCTCCCTGAGTGGAGATCTTTGCATTTGTCCTGATTTGATTTTCATCCTATTTTCTTCAGATCATTTCTCCAATTTGCTCAGAACATTTTGAATCTTAATCCTGCCCTCCAAAGCACTCACCACCCCCTCCGGGCTTGGTAACGTGCAGGATATGACCTGGGGGCACTTAGCCTGCGGCTCTGTCCGCAGAACTCAGGCAACAGGGAGAGTTTGAAGGCTAGTGGGAGGGGATCTGGCATGGGCTGCAGAAGCTGCTCTCCGGGGCCGACTGGGGGTGGCATTGGCTTTCGGGGGTCGCTCTGCTCCAGCGCCAGAAGCTTGAGGCTTGGCTGTGCCTGGTGCAGTAGCTGACTCTGTGGTTTGGCTCCGGTGGAATGTGACATAAGAGCCCAGTAATCGGTGGGAGCCTGTTCCTCTTGGAGGCAGGCCCAGCCCAGGAGGAAGTCAGGCTCTGGGACAGAAATGCTCCTGGCTAGGGACCGGTGCTGCTCCTTTGTCAGCCTGGAATGGTCAGAGTGCTGTCTCGGGTTCTGGGAGGGGAATGGGGGCAGGGAGCCAGGACTCCTGGGTCCCATGCCACGGGCAGGGTGACAAGGTGAGGGCATACCATGGCCAGCACCCATAACCTTGACCTGTCCTGTGGCTCCAGGGACCTGGAACTGAAGAGCTACAGGGTGCCAGGCTGAGCCAGCATGTCCAAAGATGCCCCTTTCTGGTTTGAGTGGTGACATCAGGAGCAGGCTACCGAGCGTGCCAGGGCTGGAGGGGCCCTGGGAATTTGCCCAGCAGGGGGAGGGAGCCTGGCCTGATGGCACAAAGACAGGGTCACAGCCCCCTCTTCCCATCCTGTCACTGGAGCGAGGCAAGGGGCAATTTGGGCAAGGTATGGTTAAAGGAGGTGCCAGCTGCCCTTTGGGATAAGCCAGGGTGGGTGGCTGGAGCCAATAGGCATGGCTAAGCAGCAGGAGCGAGGGGTTGGGAGCTCTGCTGTGTTCTTTCTCCAGCTGGCCCCACTTCTTTCCCAGAGCGGGGGAGACAACCCAAGAGTCCTGGCTCCCAGCCCTCCTGCTCTAACCACCAGCTCACACTCCCCTGCTACAGTCAGGGAGAAAACTCAAGAGTCCAGAATCTGAGCAGGGGCAGTGTCTATCTCCGCTCCCCTGTGTGTGCCTGGGGTGAGGGGACCTGGGATGTGCCAGGCCCTGTCCTGTACTCTGTCTGCCCCGTGTCTGTCCCTGAGCCGGGTGCTGGCGGGCAGGGCTCGCAGGAGCTACCCACACTCTTGTCTGCCCTCTCCCCACAGCGGTTTGAGAAGAAATACAAGGCAGAGCTGAGCGGGGGCACGGTCTCCAAGGGGACGCAGTTCGAGTACGCTTGGTGCCTTGTACGCAGCAAGTACCCTGATGACATCAAGAAGGGTGTGGCTCTGCTGGAGGGTGAGTGGCACCCAGCACTGGCCAGCTCCCGACCTGCCCCCACGGCTCTGCTGGGCTCCCTCCCCACCCCGGCTGCGGAGCACATCATGGATTTACAGGGTCCAGGCTTCTGGGGGGACCCCTCCCACGTGCCGGTGCTCCAATGGCAGTCGTGTGGCCTCAGCGCCCCAAGAGTGAGCGTTTGCTTCACCCTGCCTTCTCTTCCCCTGTAAAGACATGCCCGCTCCTCTGGGGCCAATGTACCATCTGTGCCACCTAGCAGGGTGGTCCTTAGGTTAGCGTAGAGAAGCACAGAGTAAGACGGTCTAGACTGGCCAGCACCGAGGCTCTACCAGCCAAGCAGCTGTGGGTCCATCTGTCCTAGGTGGGTTGCTGGGTGTCTGTTTGTGAGCCCTGTTCTCCCTTCTGCATTCCTCTGAATCAGCCCGGCCCCCTCCCACTCCCCCGCTCCAAGGTTCCGGCTGGTTCTCCCAGTCTCTGCATTGTAGCCCGGAAAAGCCCAAGCGGGTCTTCCCACTACCTGCCCTGCATCCCTGCCCCCTCCACCCCTGGGTTAGCAACACTGGTAACATCATCTCCACTCTGTGCCTTAGAGCTGGTACCCAAAGGATGTAAGGAGGAGCAACGGGACTACATCTTCTACCTGGCCGTGGCCAATTACCGGCTGAAGGTGAGCGAGGGGGCATGGCTGCCCTCTGGGAGCTCTTTGTCAAGACAGCTGTGGTTGTTGGAAGGACTGGGGGGGGGGAGCACCAGGGTGTAAGTGGGCTGGGGTGGCTTAGAGAGAGCTGTGTGTGGGGCAGTGGCCACAGGGCCCTGCGACGAGGTTTCTTGGGAGCTAGCGCAGTCTAGGGTGCGCTGGAGGCAGTGGGTATATGGGCCCCAGGGAGCTGGGACTGGGGATGCTTGGGGTGTCTCAGAGATGGGCTGAGGGGCTGACTGTGCCCTGGTCAGCAGAAGAATGCAGGGTAGGGCAGGGAGCAGGCTGTGGGGCTGACCGCACCCAGAGGGGAGCCGCTTCCAGATTAACTTTCCTGGCCACGACAGCCCCCATCAGGGTGAAATGGATGCAGCCTCGTCACTTCTGCTCTGTGCCAGGCACCATTCTGCCTGGCTGGGGAATGCCAGGCTCTGGCTCTTGCACTGAATCCCAGCGGGGGAACGGGCAAGTGACATACCCGCCTTATCACAGGGCAGCTACTAAGACTCTATAAACCCCGGCTGGGCTGGGCATGGGGCTGGGCGGGGCCCTGTTATGTCCAGGTTTATGGACTCTGCCAGCGTAGTTCGTAAACACCGAGGCGCCAATAGGTGAGATAAGACCAGGGGGAGGTGTCTGTGACTGCTGTGGGGGAGGAGCGAAGAAAGGCAGGGTGGGGTGAGAGGATGCTCGAAGTGGCTCAGCAAAAGGAGGGTTATGGGATGACAGGATTGGGGGGGGCCGGTGCCTTAAGGCTGGGCAGGAGAGATTGAGAGCCCTGTCTGCCAGGGTAGGGGCTGGTGGGGGAGGGAGGGCACACCATGGGTGCTGATTGCCCCCTCCCCCCAGGAGTACGAGAAGGCCTTGAAATACATCCGGGGACTGCTGAAAACAGAGCCCAAGAACACGCAGGCCATGGAGCTGGAGAAGCTCATCAACAAGGCCATGCAGAAAGGTCAGCCCATCCCGTCCTAGGCTCCCCCTGCCCATGGAGGGAGGGATCAGCAGCCCAGGCTCTGCTCTCTTGATCCTGCCGGCCTGGCTCCGGGTGGCTTCTGCCCCACTCCTCTCCGCCAGCAATCCAGACTCTGGGTCTTTCTCTCGGCCCCACCCATGGTCATTCCAGCTGTGCCCCTCCCAGCTCGCTCCTTCCCAGCATGCATTGCCTTACTGGCTTGCTTTCATCGTTGCTGAGGCATCCCGGCAGAGCTGGCTAGATTTTCCCAGCATGCACTTAGGCAAACCAGGAGGGTGACTGGTGGAAGCTCTGCCCCTTGCAGCCCTCCCCCGACTAAGTCCTGTGTTCTCTCCACAGATGGCCTGGTTGGCATGGCGATCGTTGGCGGCATGGCACTGGGCGTGGCTGGCCTGGCCGGCCTCATCGGATTGGCCATCTCCAAGTCCAAACCCTAACCCTCCAGTGAAGCCAGGGCGCCCCCTTCTGGAGACCATGCGCTAACTATGCTCAAGCCGCTAACCTTCCCCCTCCGCAGCAGTTCCTCGGTGCCCTGGGATTTCCCCCACTGCTCTGGGGAGAGGCGGGAGGCTGCTGGACTAATCAGTGCAATAGGTAATCAGGTCCGTGGAAAGAGGCTCATCCCCTTGGGCAGCTGGGGGACAAGGGGATTGGCCAAGAGAGGGGGATGAAGGTCTCTGAGGTGGCACTTCTTGATCGGCCATGTCTCCCACAGCAAGGGCGGAACAGCTGACTCTGGCTGGCCCTCGCCTGTGGGGTTTGCCTGTTCGTCATCCGCCCAGCATGCAGTCCCACCTTCCCCCATGGCAGGCAGTGCTTGGGAACGGGTGGTGTTTCTACTGCTGCTGGTCCTGGAAGATGCCAGGGTGCAGGCTGTGAAGTCCAGCCACCGGCACCGCCTTACCAAGCCACGGTTCTCGTCTGTTTCAGGCCCCAGTGTCCTGGGGCTCTTTCCCTCCCCTCTTTTGTCGTGAATGGGAACAAAGCTGGTTGGGCACCAGGGTAGCTCTGACTTTCCTGCCCCCGCTCTAACTGCTGCCTTTGTGCAATGTAAATAAAGATTATTTGATTCGACAGGTAGGGAATCTCTGCTTTGACCTGCTCCCGGGTGGAGGAGCAGCCATCTTAGCGTGGGCTGGGGGGAAAGCGGTGGCTGGGAAAGAGGGCACATTCTCCCCAAAGACGTGGACAGTAGCTAGTTGATGGAGTCTCCAGCAGGCTCATCAGAGTGGCCCTTCAAAGCTGGCTGCGCCCTTCTCGGTGCAGGCATGAGGCCACGGGCGATGGGCCCATCCCACCTCTCCTGTCCTTGTGCCCTTCCCATATTTCAGAGCTTTTTTTCCCTTCTAATAACTATCTCCGGCGATAAGCGGCTCTCCTTGAACCCCGGACTATGACCAGGAACAGCAAAAGCGCGTGCATGGCAATCAGAGATACAGCTGGTCCTTTTCACGCAGCAGGCAGGTATCTCACGCATACCGTGCCAGCTGGGCCCTGCAGAGTGATTGGATTTCATTCTTGCCACTGATGCTGGTGTGGAGCAAGGGGACGTCCTGGGGTCTAGATGGCTGCAAAAAGAAATCAGGCACTGTTTGCCGCCAGCCTTCGCTGTTTGGCAGGAGATTAGCCTAGGGGGTTCTGGCTTTGCCCCAGTATTGTTGGGATGCGGCTGAAATGAAAAGCATTGCAAAAGCCTTTTCCTCCCCCTTGCCCCCAGCATTCCCAGGCTGGTCTTACGTTGGGCTGGGATTGTTGGTAGCGGGGTGGGTACCTTTCGTAAGCATTCTCCTCTCCTATCAGCCTCGTGCAATATATGGGTCCAGTGTCCAACTCTCTCCTCAGGAGTCAGCGGAGTTGAGTTCTGATTTCTCCCCTTCTTGAGATAACAACTGTCTACTGCTGCCAGCTATCAGGGGAGAGCAGGCTTGGTTCCAACCCTGCTGAAGTGTCATTCCGAGCTTGGTTAGTTTCACCTCTAGAATTTATTTCCTAGTAAAAATGGTAAGAAATTCCATGCAAGAAACTGTTAAGAAAGATGAAAGCAAAATCAAAGTGGCTGAAAGCCAGGCAGTTTTTACGGTCCCCGTCCCCTTAAAATGCATTCTGCATGTCCGTGCAATGCACTGTAAGGTCATGTTTCTAGCAGCCAGCAATAGAAAGTACACTGTGGTCCAAAGAGCTAAATCGATCCGTGGATGCATAGTCAAGGGAATCTCTAGGAGGAAAGAGTTGACTTTGCCCCTGGATTTGGGCCTGGTGGAACATTTGTAGGCCTCCTATGTTCAGTTGTGGACACCAGAATTGGGAAGGGATGTTGATCAGATGCAGAGCAGTCAGAAGAGCCACCAGAATGATGAGGGGGGATCATGTGTCATGTTCCCTGCAAGCTGTGGCCACCCAAGTGAGATTCAGGTGCTGCCCAGCTGATTGGCAGAGTGCCAGCATGTATTTCTATTGGTGGTGCACCATCTACACATGCCTTGGTGCATATAACAAAATTTATTTCACACGTGGATGGAAGAAATTAGAGGGAACAATGGTCATATCTCCCTTCTGCCTCCTCTTTAAGCTAAGCAGAGCGATCACCTTGACTTGGTCAGTACCAGAGAGCTGATAACCAAGGGCTCTTCCTCCTGGCAGACACAAGCCTACCGCAATTCACTGCCTGAACGTTGAAGCTACATAAATACAGATGGGAAACTACCTGGGCATATTTCCCCACCACAGAAATTAACAGTTGGGATCGCTGCCTAAGGGCCGACTGGTGTGGCTTCTTCATTGCCTGCGATCTTCAGGCCAGACAATTTTCGTTTTTTCCTCAGAGGCCTGCTTTAGTTCAAGCAGGAATGAATTCAGAGCAGTGCTACCACCCGTGTTACAGTCCTTTTGCAAAGCACGTTGAGATCTCTGGCTGGTTAAGACTCGTGGGTTGTTGGAACCAAATGGAAACTTTACCCATTGTTTGGGGCACGAGCCAGATCCTGTCTTCTGCAGGTTTGCAAGGGCGGACTCTCCTGCATGAGAAAGCGGCCATGCCCACTGAGGTGCCAGGCTGTCTCTCTGGGAAAGGTGTCCAGGCTCCATATGGAAACGTGCTCCTGGCCAGCTGAAGTCTCCGGTTTGTGAGAGGGGAGGTGCCGGTCCGCACCCTTTGACGAGCGGCTGAACTGGAAGAAGGGTTCTGGGAGTGATGCAGGTAGCCGGAGTGGAAGAGTCGGGCAGGCCAGAACAAAGGATGAGCCAACACTGTTCGGGAGCATCTTGTCTTTCAAGTGTCTCCAGGAGCTCCCAAAGATGGTTGCCCCTCTCCAGGGGAGAGATGGATTCTCCATTGCTCAGACACTTAGGCTCCAAAGGGCTGCCTTTGGGACAGTCTTGCTAGTTAGTGGGCTCCAGCCAGGGAGATATGGGTGAATTATGCCACATGGCCTTCAGGAGTCCAGCTAGATGAGCTTCCTGTCCCTTCCTTCTGGCCTAAAATACGCGGGGACGTCTCTCACAGACAAGGGTCTGTGCCGGCGAGAGTCTCTTTGCCGGCCTTCCCTTACCCTGCTTTCCCTGCAGTAGCAGAGCCCAGCCCTTTGTTTAATCAAACCCTCTGATCTTGTCTCTGATTTTCCTCTGTGGTGACTGCAACCCAAAGTCAGCTGCAGACATTGGAGCAGGAAACGCTGACTCTGGCTGCTGTCCTAATTTCAGACCTTTTGCCCTGCCTGGGTCAGTGCCCTCCTGGAATTTCCTCTTTCCCAGGTCCTCTCCCCTCTGGGCATTGGTAGCCAGCTGTAATTCATGTTTTGCGGTGTCCCAGCTGGGCTGGGTCGACCTGCTGGCCTGCTCTGAACTTCTTGGACGGTATCTTTTGGATTTCCCACAGGAGTTGCCTCAAAGTGGGTGTTTTTTCCCAGAGGGAAACTTGAGCTACAATGAATTTTTTTCCAACAAAAAATTTACCAGAAAGTGGGTATTATATGGCTCTTCCCAGTGCTCTTTGGAAACTGGATGAGGCCTTGGGGGACCCCTAAAACTTGGATGAGGTTCTGATCTTTGGGGATCTCCTAGAATGTTTTCATTTTTCATCAATCTCAGTTTTTTATGTGGCACTGGGTGGGTGTGGGTCCTGTACTTCCAAAATTTTCTCTGTGGTTCTGTCTTCCCCTGGCTCTAAGATATGTGCTCTCCAGCCTCTCCAGAGGTCCTGTTGAGTTGCGGAGATTAGTTGGTGCTACATTTGCACTGTCCCCTTTTGGCCTTCCATAACCCTCAATGCCAATTTTCAACATCGTCAGCGTGATCTTCAAAATGAAGGCTTGTACTTTGCTCAGGAAATGTTCATATCCCCCCTATCCCTGCACATCATAAAATTGTTGGACTCTTTTTTTTAACACTATGCAGTAAGAATCCTTTTTTAAAAACATTATCTTGTTTTACAGAAGTACATTTTTAAAATTGCAGCACCGACACCCCAAAGTGGGTGTTTTTTTGGGGGGGGAGAGAAATAATGCAGATTTTTCAGGCTGTTCCCAGGCATGTAAACAAACATTGGCATTTACTTTCCCTCCCTCCCTTGAGGTGTTGAAATCCTCAGCTGATCCCTTTACCCTTGGGCTCTGTGTCAGATGGACCCAATCGATTGGTATGTCTTGCCTCTTCCAAGTATTTCCTTATCTGCTTTTTATCTCTAGCTACTTTTATATGTTCCGTCCTGTAAATATGCAGGCTTTTAAAGATACAGAATTCCCTGCCTCCTCCCCCATCCTCTGGCCTTCTGTGCAGCTGGAAATACACCGTATAGAGGGCCTGGCTGGAATCTCAACACTAAGAACATAAGAATGGCCAGACTGGGTCAGACCAAAAATCCATCTAGCCCAGCGTCCTGTCTTCTGACATTGGCCAATGGTAGGTGCCCCAGAGGGAATGAACAGAACAGGGAGTCAAGTGATCCCTCCTGTCACCTATTCCCAGCTTCTGACACAGGCTAGGGACACCATCCCTGTCCATCCTGGCTAATAGCCATAGATGGACCTACCTTCCAGGAACTTATCTACCCTTTTTTTTTTTTTTTTTTTTTTAAATCCCATTATAGTCTTGGCCTTCACAACATCCTCTGGCAGGGATTTCCACAGGTTGACTGTGCATTGTGTGTGTTTCTTTTAATTTCATTTGGTGACCTCCCCCCACTCCTACCCCCAATTCTTGTTATGGGAAAGAGTAAAAAACTCCTTTATTCACTTTCTCTACTCCAGTCATGATTTTATAGGCCTCTATCCTATCCCCCCTTAGTTGTCTCTTCCAAGTGGAAAAGCTCTAATCTTATTAATCTCTCCTTATATGGCAGTTGTTCCAAACCCCTTATTTTTATTGCCCTTGTCTGACCTTTTTCCAATACTGTTATCTTTTTTTGATAGGGGGCAACCATATCTGCACACACTATTCAAGATGTGGCCATACCATGGATTTATAGAGGCAATAAAATGTTCTGCCTTCCTCTCTGTCTTAACAATTCCTAACACGTTTGCTTTTGACCGCCACTGCCCATGGAGTGGCTGTTTTCAGAGAAAGCGGCTGCAAGCAAGGCAGCAGAGACATAGGTCCGTGCACCTAAATTCCTTTCAGGATCGTGGCCAGAAGGTCCCATCGATTCCATCCTAACGTAAGGCCCGGGGCTGCCCTGGGTTCGTCCCTCCTTGAACTAGAGCCCTTCTCTTTGAGCAAATATCCAGCCTTGAGTTTAAAATTTCCACTGCTCAAGAATCATTGGTACATAGACTGGCATGTTCCCAGTCTGGCAGGGGTTGTTGTGATCACTTGCTCTAACTTCCTGTATAGCCCAGGGCAGAGAGAGAACATCCTCCAAAATCATTTCTAGAGCAGATTGTTTAGAAGGAGATACTTTTTGAATCAAGCCAGGATCAGTACTGGAAAATATACTGTGACCTTGATAAATTGTTCCAACAGTTCATTCCCCTCTCCATTAAAAATTCATGCCGCCTTTCTCACTCTCAATGTATCTAGCCTCCCCTTCCAGCCATTGATAGACTTTTCTTTGCTGGTTCAAGAAGCCCCTTATTAAACTGATTCCCGGTGTAGATACTTTGTGGAGCTAGACTAGCTACCGGGTTGTGACACTGTGGGGCATTTGGGGTGGGGTTTAGGGGTTGTATGCAGTGGAGGTGTCAGGCGCAGTCCCAGGGTTTAATGAGGGGAGAGAAGGACTGTGTTGTGGCAGGGACCAGCCTGGATTTCGTGACACTTGGAGGGAAGACAAAGGATGAGGGAGGAGCTGCTGGAGGGGGATAGCGGAGGCTTGGCTGGAAGGAAGGGGTTTCAGGGCTAGTCAGAGAGCTCAGGTAGGGCCTACTTGGCTGCAGGGGACACTCAGGTATGCTGTACTGAGGGAGGCTGACAGTCCCTATGATGTGTTCAGATGCTCAACACAACTCTTTTGTTTTATGCTTGCTGAGAATTGCTCCAGGCTAGAGAACAGGGCTGCACTATTCCCTCCAGGAGTGGAGGCCCCCAGGGTCCAAAGTGAATGGATGCTGGGGGCAGGGGTGCTACAGCGAGACAGGTGCAGAAGGCTTAGAGAGGTGGGGTCCCAGGTGGCAGAGGGGTTTAACCCCTCGGAGAGAGAGGGGGAGGGCCTGTTGCACTGAAAGGGGTTCCCCAGGGACCATATGTGCCAAGTGTGAATATCACTTGTGAGTCTGTGACATGGGTGCCATTCAGATGCAATGAGGTGAAACTTAAGGACCTGTCGTATCCAGTAACTAAGATCCTGAGGCTTAAAGGACCCATGAATGTCTAATCTGACATGCACATCCTAGGCTCCAGAACCTCACCCACCCACTCCTCCAGTAAACCCTTGCAAGAGACAATCTGACCGAGGGCAACATTCCTTCTGGGTCCACCAGCCAGACACCGGGTCCAGCATTCTCTGGAGTCACTCTGAGACCTCCATCTGGCCTCCCCTCTCTGGGTGGTGGAAGATATTGGCTGCCAGAGGGGTCTTGAACTTACCCAGCCCCTCACCATGGCTTTTAGCGAGGGGTCAGAGTTTACTTCAAGGCTACGGATTTCACCTCCCTCGGCCCAGCACCCACTCAGACAGGGAGGGGGAATAGCTGAACCACATTCCTCACCCAGTCCTCACTCTACCTCTCTGCACCCAAAGTCACATCAGCCTCAGCAGAGCATTCTGTAATCAGCTGGGCTGGAGAACTGGGCAAACAGCATGGCGTGGTGTGCTGAGTGAAGGAGGGGGTGCTATATACGTGCCTCCAGAAATCAACTCTGTGGTTCATGGGCTGGGCTAGACCCACGCAAGGCCTGGCCAAGATTTGGGTCCCTGATAGGATGGATGCTGCACAAGGCCCGTGTCCCACTACTTTGGCGTCTTCCATTAATATCTGCAAATGTAAGCTGCAGATACTTGCAGCTGTCCATGGATTTGCAGAGCTCTGCCCATTATGATGGGTGCTGATTGAGCTTGGGGGACCCCCGCATTCACACTGGGCACTGCACAGACCCCAGTATGCTTGTGCGGGTGAATGTTTTCCAAGGATGAGAGAGTGGGTGAGACAGTGGGTGACCTAAACCCACTGCCCAGCAGGTTTGCTCCCAGGCAACGGTGTAACCAAAGTGCTGGCAAAGGGGGATACTGCATGTTCCCCATGGCACACTCCTAGCTGGGAAACAAACACCCCAAAAATCTGGGATAGGCAAGAGACTACAGCCCTGGCTCCTCTTTGCTAAAACCTGGTATCTGTCCCAGGTGCCCTGCCAGCTGGGAGATCGCTGCGCTCACTTCCTAGCTTTCCAGGGACCCATGATGTTCCTCTGATGTGGGTTCTGGCATGGCACAGCTCCCTGTGTAGTGTCCTGCTGCCAGCCCAGATCTGGTGCCCGAGCTAGCGCATAGCTGGGGGAAAGGGATGCCCCAGCATGGCGGGGACACTGCTCCAGCAGCAGCCAGGTGCTGTGGGAAGCTGTTGCCAATGGTTATTCCCGGTGTGTTTATTACATCCAGAGTCGCACCAGGTGAAATCAGGCTCCTTGTGCCAGGTGCTGCTTGGCTGCCCACAATTGGGGTGCCCCTTGTGCTGGGCACAGCACAGCTTCTGACTAAGATCAGGGCTTCTTTGCATCAGGTGCGGCACAGACCTATAACAAGGTACACTCCCTAACCCCAAAAAGCTTATTGGCTCCATTAGCAGAGGAAGGTTGTCAATCTTATTTAGTCAGTGGGGAAACTGAGGCAGGGGACAATCAGCTGGACTCATTGTGAGATTTGAACCTGGCGCTCTTGTGTCCTATCAGCAGCACCAGCCGTGCTTCTTGCCTGTTTGCAGCCTGGTTGCCTGTCCTTGAGGCTGGGCTCAAAATCTTGGGTCTGTCTAAGGAATGGCACAAGGATCTGCTGGTCCCAGGATCCCAAGGGGATGCCAGATTTGGACACTAGAGAGCCGAGTACTCCCACCCTGCGTGACACCGCTGGGGGTGCTGACAGTGAGGAGTATGCTCCAGCCCTAACTGTTGTGAGGTTGGGGAGGACAGGAACAGCATGCCTGGCTGGGTCATGGCCTGGCTCAGGGCCTCGCCCTGCCCAGCCCATCAATCTTCCACCCAGCAGCTTGACAGGGGTGCAACATGCCAGACTCCACCAGGCTGCTGGCTCTACATGGGTTCGCCCTGTGTGGGAAGCCGCACGGACTGCCCTCACCTGCTGCCTTAGCTCTGGGGCCCCCTCGGGCCAGGCCCCACCTGAGATCAAGGTCCTCACAGAGCTGGGCACTGTGGAGACCCACAACCCAGTTCACACTCCACCGACGTCACAGCCTGAAGAGGTCAGGGCAGGCTGGGCCCCACCCCTTTCCCAGAGCCGGGGAGAGAACCCAGGAGTCCTGGCTCCCAGCCCTCCTGCTCTAACCCACCAGCCCCCACTTCTCTCCCAGAGCTGGGGTGAGAACGCAGGAGACCTGGTGCCCACCCAGTCTGCATCCTTTGATGCGTAGGTCCTGGGAGAAGGGGTTGGGTGTTGACTGAGGGCTGATAACCCAGCTGCCCATGCAGACCTCACAAGCAGGCCTGGGAGTAGGCTGCCTGGCCCCAGCCCCTGGCAGCACTGATGGATCAGAGAGGGGCAGGCTGTGGTGCCTGCTGAGCAGAGGCCCCGTGCCAGTCCCAGAAAGGCCCCCTGCCTCAGGGGGAGAGGGAGTTTGCTGGTGGAAGGTCCTTTGCCAAGAGCAATGGGGGTTCACACCTGACCTAGGTCCTGAGGTTCCTGCCTGCCAAGACCACTGGCCTCTTAGGAAGACAGGGATACGCACCTCGCTTCTCCGGGGCGGGGGAGAGGGGGAGCTAAGGGAGTTGGGCTGTGAGATTAATGCAGCGTGGGTGAGGCCGAGGCGCCAGGACTCCTGGATTCTCTCCCCATTTCTGGGAGGGAGTGGGTTATAGTGTGGGTGGATGGCTGGGAGCCAGGACTCCTGGCTTCTCTCCCTCCCTCTCTGGGGGGAATCTGGGGCCCGTATTTTCTCCTCTCTCCTCAGGCAGCGAGCTCCATGGGACAGGGACTGTCATTGTATCTGGGCAGTCCCCTGCCCCCATCCTGTTCTAGGGAGGGTCCAGCATGGTGGGCCCACAGTGTAGGGAGGCTCCCAGAACCCCAAATAGCAGATGTGGGCTGTTGGGTTCCTGCTGCCCCTTGCTTTGCTCTGGGCGGGGCTTCCCAGATGTTTGTCTTCCCTCTGCCCCAGGGACTGGGCACAGGACACTCTTGGGACACCCAAGCTCCACCTGGCTGCCCCCTCCTTCCTGGGCTGAGCTCCCCTTCCCTTCCTGCTGAGCTCGTGGGGGAACTTCCCGGTGGTGTGGGGCTCCCAGTACGTAGGGCGGCAGCGGGGGACAGGCCCACGTGCACAGAGCTGGGTTCTCCCAGCTGGCCCCGAGCCAGCCTGCACAGAGACTCTCTTGTGCGGTGCTGGGTCCCTCCCTCGCAGGGTGGCCGTCACCTGCCTGACAGTTCTGGCTGAGCCGGCTCCCGCGGGACAATGGGCTGATTGTCGGCTGACCGGGGCAAGCCACGCACTTGTGATTACCAGGCTTCCGGCATGGGAAGGCCCCATGGATCTCCCAGGAGATAACAATCCCTCAGGAGCCAACATTCCACCCTCCCCCCCGCAGCCTACTAGGTCCCTCTCTACTCCCAGAGAGAGGGAGAGAAGTCCTGGTGTCCATCTCCCTCCCACCCACCCCATTCTAACCACTAGCCCCCATTCCTCTCTCAGAGCTGGGGATAGAAGTCCTAGTGCCCCTTCCCCTCACTCCTAGAGCCCACACTCCTTCCTACCATTGTGGTTCAGGTCTTTGTTTATTTTAAAACAAATAAAAGAAAGTTCTTCACACAGCACACAGTCAACCTGTGGAACTCCTTGCCTGAGGAGGTTGTGAAGGCTAGGACTATAACAGGGTTTAAAAGAAAACTAGATACATTCATGGAGGTTAAGTTCATTAATAGCTATTAGCCAGGATGGGTAAGGAATGGTGTCCCTAGCCTCTGTTGGGTGAAGATGGATGGCCGAAGAGAAATTGCTTGATCATTACCTATTCAGTTCACTCCCTTTGTGGCACCTAGCATGGGCCACTGTCGGCAGACAGGATACTGGCCTGGATGGACCTTTGGTCTGACCTGGTATGGCCATTCTTATGTTCTTATGTTAAATCCAGCCTCCCCCAGCACCTCCCAGAATTTCTGGGGGGAGGGCGGGTCCCATTCCTCATAGCTCTCTCACACATGCTAGAGAAAACCCCCGAGTTCAATGCAGGAGGGAGGCAGATAGAGGGAGAATCAATAAGGCCTCTACTGTGTGTACAGCTTGATTTCCCTGCCTGCCTCCTGCTCTTCTCTTGGCCTCAGGGGAGAAACCCATGGGTGGGAGGTATGGAAGAGGGTGGGTGCAATGCTGCGGTGCTGGGAATGGAGTTTTGGCAGGAGTTCATTTTCAACAGGGACCCAACTGAGTGGAGACCCCTTGCATCAGGGTTCCCTGTTATGCCAGGAGGTATCAATGGCTGCATCACGAGCCTAGTGAAAACTATTTGCTAAGGTCAATGTTCCTGGGCTTAAAAGCCAGGAGCAATTAAGTCCCTTGGTGCAGCCATAACTGAAAAGGATGGGAAGCCACCACCCAAGATCCTGAGTCACCTGGCAAAGCTGCAGCTCTGAACCGCACAGCTGGTTGGTGTAGAAACTTTTCAAATATTGTTAAAATATTGTGGAATGAAGGGCTGGAGGGGCCCTCAAGAGGTCATCCAGTCCAGCCACCTGTGCTGAGGCAGGACCAAATAAACCTTGCCCAACCCTGACAGGTGTTTGTCCAACCTGTTCTTAAAAACCTCCAAGGACCAGGATCTCATAGCCTCCCTTGCTCACCCATTCCAGAGCTTAACTCCTCTTGGTGTTAGAAAGTCTTTTGTCATATCTAATCCAACTCTACCTTGCTGCTGCTGAAGCTCATTACATCTTGTCTTCACTTGGTGACCAATTGTTCACAGACCTCCTTCGAACCGACTGTTAGCCGAACCTTCCATCTGTCTTCCTTTCTCACGACTCAACGAGCCCCGGAGTTCTTTTAACTTGCCTTCCTTACAGAAATTTTTTGTTACTGCCCTCTAGTGTCTCTTTACATCTTTCTTGAAATGCAGTGCCCTGAACAGGTCTCAGCATGACCGCAGGCCTGGCCTGTGCTGAGTGCCGTAGGTACCTCCCATGTCTTACGTAGGACGTGTCTCCTAAACCACTGTGATGAACTGGGGATTTGATTCACCTTGTTACATTGCATGTGAGTTCTACTGTCCTATCACCATCCTGGGAGTATAGAGCCTTGCGCATTTGCAGATAACCCCTTTGTGGCTGTGAGTATTCACATTGGCGGATATGGATGCAGATATCTGCAGCTCCTTTCTGTGGATACAAATGTGGATACACACACGTGTGTGTGCCTCAGTTTCCCAGGGCACTGCACCAATGCCTAGAGGCATTTGAGTCCTACTGTGCTTTAGTAACCTCATGTGTGTTCCTTAGTTTTCTGGGGCTCTGCACCAATGCCTTACCATTAGGAGTAGTTCTTGAACAAATGGACTCACAGACAGATGGTCAGAAAGAGAGATGCACATTTTTAAAATATATAGCAAGATTTCCCTGATTTCCTTAGGGAAATGTCAAGGCACTGTGTCCAAAACCTAACTAAAATGAAAGTACATCACATCTCCTTCCTCTCACCAGGTACTCTGCCAAATTTGATTTGCCACAATTTGACAATTCCATGCTGGCCTTTCCTTTTAATTTATTATCCTCTAGGTTCTTATAAACTGTTTAATAATTTGTTCTAGTGCACCTAGCCTAGTCATCTGGCCTCATGAGTGGCCCTCCTTTATCTCAGTGGGCTGCAAGATTCTTGTAACCAAGACAGTCTCCTGGGAGAGAGGAGTTTTGTTAATTGCACTTGTGTACCTAGAATTTGCAGGGGGTTCCAATTGAACCGTAGCAGTGCATTGATTGGATGCAAAGGGAGCACCCGGCTCTCACAGTCACTGTTGTGTGCAATGAGCACTCAATTTCCGTGCCCTTGCTTTACATGTGGGTCACTTTAGTAATAATACCAGTACGGGGAAAAAAACGATTCAGATGGAAGCCAGTGTAATCTTGCAACCCAGTGCATGGACAACAGTAAACAGAATGTCTCGCAAGCCTCACACAGAACCCGTATGGGGGGCGGCCTTTGCTCACCATTGACCTAGTGTCTTTCTAGGTCTCAAAGTTAAGCTGCCTGGTCTATAATTCCTTAGGGAAGGGTCTTTGTTCACTCGTCCATGGTCTTTTGGGATTCCACACATCTCCCATCAGTCTTGCAGATAATCACTAGTGGCTCTGAGAGGGTTTCAGTCATTGCTCCATATAAGTTGTGACTTTGTGTGGCTGCTCAGGAGAGATTCCAGCGCTGCCCAGCTGATTAGCAGAGCACCCACAGCTAGGTTTTGTGTCTACTGGTAGTGCACATTAACACATGCCTCAGTGCATATAAACATTTATTATGCACATGGATGGAAAATGTCTGTCCCTGAATGGAAAAGATTAGAGGGCCCTGTCAGCTGTTTTATTTTTAAAGCATCGTTTCTCAAACCGGGGACCTGACCCAGAGCGGGGTTGCAAGGCTATTGAAGGGGATGTTGTGAGATCGCAACAATATTGGGGATGGGAGGGAGAGCTGGAGGAGCGGGGGAGGAGCAGCGGTTGCTCTCTGGCTGGCCAGCTCTGAAGACAGTGCTGCCACCGCAGCAGCACTGAAGTAAGAGTGACAGTAACAGGAGTGATAGAAATGTAGCCATGTTAGTCTGGTGTAACTGAAGCAAAATACAGGACTATGTCTTTAAAGTGCTACATAGTCCTGTATTTTGCTGCAGTAACGTGTGTGCTCCTATGAGCATGTATAGTCATTTGCTATCACCTTTTTTGGGGTGAGGCGGGGGGAAGGAAGAGGAGGGATCACAGCCTGAAATATTTTCAGGGGGGGGGAGGGCTGCATCAAAAGTTTGGGCACCACTGTTTTAAAGAATTATTTTCCATTCAAGTGCCTCCTTTCGTACCATCTGATTCGAGCTGTTTCCAGACGGCATGAAAATCCACACTGGAAACAAAAGCCAATCTTGGCACCTCGGGATTTTTGCCCAGCAGAAATTCTGTCCTTCCGCCTGCTGGGAAGCCTCAGAGATCCTGACCATAGCTGCACCGGCTGGGGAAGAAGGGGTCCGTGAGTTGAGCTGGGGCTGGGCACTGCCCAGGTGGGCGCTGTCCCCACACAGCCCAGATTTCAGTTTGGTTCCCCCTGCAGTGGTATTTTTCCAGGGCCTCGGCCAGCCCAGGGGCCTCCTGCATTCCCAGCTCGGGAACAGGGTCTCTGTGTCCCCTCACGGCTGCCTGGCACACAAGGGCTTTTGTCTCCTGCCTGGGATCTTGGTACTACCTGCCCGCGGGGCAAACCGGGGGATGTCTCCTCTTCTTCTCCTGGCACCATATTTATTTTTAGTATAAACTGGCCGCGGCCCAGGGCGGATAGGCACAAAATGAGAAAAATAAAAAGTATCCTGGAGCTGGGAATGCAAACAGGCGTTCATACAGAGAAAGGGAGGGGGCAAGGGGTAGCCTGGCCCTCAAAACACCTGGCTTCTCTCCCCAGGGCAGGAGGTGGGGGCTGGTGGTTAGAACAGAGGGGGCTCCTGGATTCTCATCCCCTGTGGGGAATGGAGTCAGTCCAGGGCTAAGGGTTGTCTCAGGCAGCATCCCCCTATGGGAAAGCCAATCCCTAGAGGTTAGGGGAGCAGGGGACTTTCATTGGCTCTGTCCTAGAAAGTTCTTTCCCCTCCCCTTGCGTGTTGCCTCAGTTTCTCCAACCTAGCAGGCATGCTCGCTGGCAACACTGGCTGCTTTCAGGCCCAGCCTTAGGGCAAGGCGAGCAAGGCCGTTGCCTTGGGCCCTGTGCTCCCTGGTGTCCACCTGCCCAGCTGCTCACTCACATCCACCGACCTGACCCTGCTGTCAGCATGGCCGCCTTGGGCCTCACAAACTCTGTGGCTGGGCCTGGCTGCGTTGATCCCTGCAGGGCTGAATGCAGGCCCGTCTCCCCTCCCTATGCTCCCCTGGCGTATTGAGGTCAATGAGAGGGAGGCCTGTCTTTGATCGCCTTGTCTTCCTCTGGCTAGCAGCTTTGTCAACAACAACCCGCTTCCTGCTCGGGGCATTGGCACTACAGGCCAGGAGGGAAGGAAGCTCATCGATCTGCATTGCTAGTTAAGACCCGTGAGTGACACTCTCGAAAGCACCTGTCCCTGCGTCTGCTGAGGGCTTGAACCTGTTGCCCTGAGAGGGAGGGAGCTGCCTCGAGTGACAGAGGCAGCCAACTGGAGACAAAGAGGCATACACTGAACTGTGAGGCATGGGAGAAAGGCTCGTCCCAACCCTTTTTTTCCAGAGGCAAAACACGATTTCCCCCATCCGGCCTGAAATTTCAGCAGTTTCTCGGTTTCCCTGGAAAAGGCAGCCATGTTTGGTCCCAGTCCCCTCGAATGTTTCTGGCTGGGTTTCCCGCAAGAGACTGGGAGAGGAGAGGAAATATTCTGGGTTGGGGCGCAGTGGGTCTTGCTGCTGCTGTGAAATTACTGGGTTTGCACTGAAATCACTGGGGTGAAAGAGTCCCCCCCAGGACCATGCCAGCCACCTCCAGGAGCACAATTGCCATAGGAATAATTACTCCAGACACGGCAGGTTAGGCATTTTAGAGCTCACTACTCAAAGAAATGAAAGTTATGAAATGCACAGACCAGGCAAAAACTAAAACTAACCCACGTTGCAAGCAGAAAAAGTAGCAACAACCCCTCCCTCCCCCCGTACATGTTGGGGCAGGAATTTAAATGTGTCGGCCTCAGGAACTGCAAGTGTGGCACTGAACCTGGGATCTCAAGAGCGTAGCTGAAAACCCCCTGGCTTGTAGCACTGGCTGTAGAGCAGACTCAGTCTCTGTCTCGCTCTCTCTTTAGGGGTGGTCTCAGTGCCAGTGCACGGGACAATGACCCACAGCTGGTAGGCATGTGGGTTACACACCCCCCCTCACTGGAAATGTGTCCGTGTCACTTTCAGCCACGGCCGGCGCTTTCCTTTCTTGGCTCAGTCTCTTATGTCCCTTCGCTGTCTGGCCAATCTCCTGATTCCATGGCTTGCCCTGGACACAAGACTTTCTGTGTCTGCAAAAGGCTGGATTCACTACAGATACAAATGAGCCAGAGGGAGAGCCGTGATTCAGAGCAAGGGGGCGACTTTCCCTCTGTGCAGGGCATCATGTTCTGCTGGGATTCAGGGCCATGCCCTGGCATTTGGCAGCACAGACACAGCAGGAGTGGTGGCCCTGCTTTGGGGTCAGTCGCCAACCCATGGTTCCCATGCACTGCGGGTGCTCACGGCGGGGCTCAGAAAGACCAAGAGCGCTAGGCCGGGTGCCACGAGACAGCACAGACTGACTTGGACAGACCAACACAATCGCTGCTGTCCTCCCAGCTGGGCCCCCGCCCAGGGTCCTCACATGCATCCCTCCAGGCTTTAAAATACCCAGATCCCCTCCTAGCCGGGGGGGGGAGGGGGGAACTCCCCCCCCCACTCACTGAGCCAGCCCAGGGAACAGTGAAGGAACAGCCAGGATCCCCTCTGGCAGCCACCTGGCTGCTGCCTCCCCATCCAGCCGCTCCCCCTTTCTGGGTGTGTTGGAAGGAGCCCGGTAGTTCGCGCAGAGGTCCAGGTTTGGCCCTTGCACAAGGTCAACTGCAGAGGCTGGGCCCAATCCTGCATCTTCCCCCAGCCCACAAGGAGCAGCCAGGTCCCCTCAGACTCTCTGTCAGCTGGAGCTGGGCTGCAAAGCTTCCCTCAGCATCCCTGGTGCAACCCCTCCCTGCACCGGCCCGTCTCTTCTTCCAACAACTCTGCTCTCTTCCACAGTAACCAGTCCCGCCCCCATCCAGCTGCAGCCAGGGAGATTCAAGGTCCTCTCCTGCCCACAGTAACCCTTTCCCCAACTGTGTGGGGCAGATACACAATCGCCGTCCTGTGAGACTCTCAAGAGGTGCAAGCAGGAGGTGGGGGGCTGGGACCCTGGGTTCTGAGGGGAGTGAGGGCTGGTGGGTTAGAGCAGTGGGGGTGGGCAAGGAGCCAGGACGCCTGAGTTCTCTGCCCAGCTGGGGAGAGGGGCTGAGAAGCAGGATACCTGGATTGATTGCTTAGAAATAAACATACATTTTACTGTCTAAATTATTTAAAAAACTAATGAATTTTGCCAGGTGAATTCATAAATATAATTTAATTAATTAATACACCAAATGTTAAAGTTTGAAACAAATACTTTTGGAATATTTCAATGGGCAAAAAAATTCTGTGCATTCATCTTTCCAGACACAACACTGTATTGAAACCATTTTTAGACCCTTCTATGCAGCATAGTAGAGCCCGCTGCAATTTTTAATGATTAAAGAAAATGCCACTTGTTCAAAGAGTTGCCAGTCGGAATTGTTGGTTTCGCTGATGTTTTTTACAAAGCTTTTATGGACATTTTTCATCAGCATTTTTTCATGGTGCACGGAAGCATTTTTTGTTTCCCAAATGAGCCATTGTAAGCGGTGATTGGTTCTTGAAAAATTGGAATAATGATTTCAAATATCATAAAACCATAGACTCCTAGAACTGGAAGGGACCTCAAGAGGTCATCAAGTCCAGTCCCCTGCCTTCATGGCAGAACCAAGCACCATGTAGCCCATCCCTGACAGGTGTTTGTCTAACCTGCTCTTAAATATTTCCAGTGGTGGAGATTCATAACCATCCTAGGCAATTTATTCCAGTGCTTAACCTCCTAATAGTTAGGAAGTTTTTCCTAATGTCCAACCTAAACCTCCCTTCCTGCAATTTAAGCCCATTGCTTCTTGTCCTACCCTCAACATTTTTTATAATATTTTTTCTTCTCCTCCTTGTAACAACATTTTAGGTACTTGAAAACTGCTATCATGTCCCCCTTCAGTCTTCTCTTTTCCTGACTAAACAAACTCAGTTATTTCCATCTTCCCTCATAGCTCATGTTTTCTAGAACTTTAATAATTATTGCTGCTCTTCTCTGGAGCTTCTTCAATTTCTCCAAATCTATCTTGAAATGTGGTGCCCAGAACTGGAGAAAATACTCCAGTTGAGGCTTAATCAGCACAAAGTAGAGCAGAAGAATGACTTCTCGTGTCTTGTTCACAACACTCCTGCCAATACATCCCAGAATGATGGTTTCTTTTTTTTTTGCCATTGTGTCACAATTTTGACTCAGCATTCATATGAATCATGCTGAGTTAATAAATAAAACAAATAGTACAATAATATAATAATAATTAGTAGCAACATGGTACAGATTCCATGAGTATTAGGTGCCAAAATCCATTTGACCCATGTGACACAGCTAATCAAATAATTCTTTATCAACTTGGTCTGATTTTAAGCATTTCTTAATTTGCCAAGCAGAAAGTGACATTAGGGCTGTGTCTACATTAGCACCCCTTTCCGGAAAAGGGATGCTAATGAGACCAGTCGGAATTGCAAATGCCCCGGGGGATTTAAATATCCCCCGCGGTATTTGCATTTACATGGCTGCCGCTTTTTTCCGGCTCGAGGTTTTGCCGGAGAAAAGCGCCAGTCTAGGCGTGATTTTCCGGAAAATAAACCCTTTTCCGGAAGATTCCTACTTCAAGGGATCTTCCGGAAAAGGGTTTATTTTCCGGAAAATCACACCTAGACTGGCGCTTTTCTCCGGCAAAACCCCGAGCCGGAAAAAAGCGGCAGCCATGTAAATGCAAATGCCGCGGGGGATATTTAAATCCCCCGGGGCATTTGCAATTCCGACTGGTCTCATTAGCATCCCTTTTCCGGAAAGGGGTGCTAATGTAGACACAGCCTAGGAGTTCACAGGGACTTTATATCTATGAACTGAGAAAAACAGAAAACAAGAAACGAGTTGGAATTAAAACATTCCTAGAAAATGTTCTTAACCTTTCCTAAGGAAACAAAATTAGATTTTACCACCATGTTTTCTATCACCCTCTTATTATAATTAGTTATGGTATCTGTTGCATCAGCACTTAGGAATGGACTTAGCTAGATCACATTGCGGTAAGTGCTGTACAATTTAATAGGTGTATTATGGTATGGCAAGGAGTAGGGCCCCATTGTGCTAGGCACTTTATATTATGTATTAGGTACATTATGGTAGCAGGGAGACACCACATGTTAGCTGTTGTACAAACACAGAATTCAGGTTTCCAACTGGCTGCCCATCACTGTGGCATCTGGGCTCCTTCCATCTACAATTCCTTTGAGGAAGGGAACCATTTTGTTTCTAGAAAATGTAAAATATATTTAATTCAAGTGATAAATCTGATTTTTTTAATTACTATAGTTAAACTTAGTTTTCCCATTTATACTAACAGCTTTGTCCATTTTCTTAGTGGTATACTGTACCAGCCCGTGCTGGCTTACACTTCTCACTTTTCAGGGCTAAAGTTCTGTATGAGAGGAGGTTTTAAGGACATGTGCCTGGGAATCGAAGCTTTCACTTAATGAGCCTCTCAGTGATGTCTAAATTTGAGCTGAATCAGCTCAGAGCCAACAGATTTCAAAATTTCTTGTGAAACAAAATTTCTAAACAAATTTCATTTCAGGAACTGGAAATATTTCATTTTGATTTTTGTTTTGGAGGGGAGGGGAGGGATGATCATTTTTCCAATGGGAAAGAAATTTCAAAATGAAACTTCAAATTGTTCCCATCTGAAAACATTCAAAGGGAGCATTTCCACCCTGTCAAAATGCTTTTTGTCAGGTTATTTTTATCCAAAAGAAAATTCCACAGAATTTGCCACTTTCCCAACAGGAATTTTCAGACTGAGTGAAATGGCGTCTTTTAAAGCTTATTCATGTCCTCTTTTTAATACTGACCCTACATTTGATAAGGAACAGCCTTCTTTCCATCCATCCATCCATCCATCCCTATCTCTGTGATTTCCACTTCATGCATCTAACAAAGTAGTTTTTACCCATGAAAGTTTATGCCCAAATAAATCTGTTAGTCTTTAAGGTACCACAGGACTCCTTATTGTTTTTAAAAATATTGTTCATTTTGGGGTTGGATGAACTCACCACTGGAGTGTCCCCTTGTGAATGGGTTTGGTGTATCAAGCTCTCCTATTACAGCACCCACAGCTGCAGTGGACCATCCAGTCTGGTCACTTACACCCCGCCCCTTCCCTTCTGGGGCTTGAAGGTCCCACACAGATAGTATCCCACATGCACCTGGTCATCCATCTGATGTCCTGCTGATGTCAGAGTTGTGGCCTCAGGGCATCTCCTTGGAGGCTTTCAGCTGCACTCAAAAGCAAAACAAAATCACCAAAAGCAACTTCTGCCCCTTCCCTGGTCTTGAACTTTTAACCCATCCAGGGTCCTCGCCTGCTCTCTGTTTTTCTGATTCTCAAGAGTTAAGTCTCTGGAATCTGGAGTTTCAACTCTTTTCACCCTGTGGGCATCTGCCTGTGGATTGGCCTGCACCAGTGGTCTCCATCAGGACCCATCCCAGGATGTAAACGCCCTCCTGAAATGTCTCTTCCAACTTCACTGTCTCAGCCTTTTGTGCAAACCTTCTCTGCCAGGTCCAGTCATTGGCCAGCAGATCCCCTGCTAACTAGGATCAGCTGAGAGGTTGGTTAATCATCATTGATTAAAACCAGCTTGGATGGCTTTCATTCCCCACTTTGCTCCAGCCCTGCTTGGTTTCTGACTCCTGAGGCCAGCTCTGACTCCTGGGACCATATATGCTCTGGTCTGACACACCTGTGATGGTGACAGGGGTTGATTGGAAAGGGGAGTCGAAGTCATGAGGGCTGCTCAAAGAGGAAGGTTGGCAGAGTTTCTGAGAGCCACTCCCCGAATGACACACGCTTGACCAGTGCTTTGTGGACCCACATTGTCTGCTCAGGAATCAAAATCTGGTCTTTGATTTGTCTGAGGCTTCAGCCATTAATTACCCCAAAGATAAGGATGCCAGACACTTCACTGGCCTAGGAAGGGGACTGGCATTGTTGCACCATGGCAGGGATCATGTTCTAGACCAGCCAGAATCCTTGCAGAGAATCATAGAACCATATGGCTAGAAGAGACCATTAGATCATTGAGTCTTAACCCCCTACCGGCATCAAGTGGGGGTGTTTTCAGTCGGATACAACAGGAATCAGTCCTGAGCCCACCACTGGCCAGCAGTTTCAGCAACTCTCTCATAGTAAATATAAAACCACGGCCAATCCGATTAGTGGATGGCACAAAGGTTGGTGAGTGAGACATAATGATGAGGTGAGAGCAGACATACTGAGTGACTGGTAAGCTGGGCCCCCTCCAACAAAATGGGTTTTGATCATGATGATAATAAATAGGGCAGATAGATAGATAGATAGATAGATAGATAGATAGATAAAGCATAGAATGGATTATGGATAGATGAGCATGTGGGTAGATGGATGGACTGACAGATAAAGGAATGGATGGATGGATGGACAGACTATAGAATAATAAAAGATTTGGTGATGGATGGATAGATTACAATATTGGATAGATTAATGAATGAGTGCATAGGTGGATGGATGGACTGAGAGAGAAATAAAAGACTGGATGGATGGATGGATGGATGGATGGATGGATGGGTGAACAGACTGATGGGTGGATAAATGATTGGGCAGATGGAGGGATGGAAGAATGATTGGGTGGGTGGATGGATAGATAGATGGAAGGATGAATGGACAGAGAGATGGAAAAATGAGAAGAGACAGACAGGTTGATGGATGGAGAGATAGATGGATAAATGAGGGACAGATGGGTGGACGGGTGGATAAATATGTGGAGGAACAGATGATTGGATGGATGATTGGACAGATAGATGAATGATTAGGTATATAGATGCTCATGGATAGTTTCTGTTCCCTTTCCCCAATCCCTGAAGAGCACGGAAGTGACTGATGCTCCCTCAAAGCCAACTTGTGTCATGATCTTACAAGGAGAGGCAGAGATGCTGAGCCAAACCCTGAGAAAAGCCGAGGTGGTTGGGGGAGAGGCAACAAGGCCTCACACTATGTAGCTGGCTGCCTGCTAACGCAACAAAAGGCAGCTGGGAAACCCATCCTGAGACACAGCCCGCATTGTGCAGCTGCAATTTGTCAAAGTTAATTATCAGCTGCCAGTGAAAACATCCTGTCTCCTGTACATGGGGACAAAAGCACAACGAGAAATTACCTTGATCTGGTGTCCTCAAATAAATCCCTTCCCTGCAATCCCCCCCAATCCATCTGTGCTGGGAAAGTTTCTCTCTGCCCCTCCCCATTCCCATGCACCCCTCTGGCTGCACACACTCCCTCTATGTCGCTCTCTCCCCAGAGGAAGAAGAGAGAAGGGACCCTTGTCCCATGGGAGAGACAAGTGCCTGAAGCCTGAACCACCCAGCAGCCACACACCAAGTATGTTAGACCAAAGCACACCCTATGCTGGCTAATGGGGCAAGTGGCTCCTAGCCCTCCCCACTTGGTCTAAGCCACTCTCCCAGCGACAGACTTAAGGTGTCTTGGCCCCTTGGGCCACACTTGTGGCCTAGCTCCTGCTGTACATCTTTGCCTACTAGGCCATTGCTTCACAAAGAGCGGGACGCTGGGGTTCGTCTTGCTGGGCTCTCCACACACCAGCGGCTGGGCCTTTAACCAGGCAGGGGACGGGCCTAGCTGGGAGCAAGGGGCGCTACTGACTCACCCCATATCTCCAGCACTTGTTGCCAAGCAACTGGCTCGTTTACCTACCACCCTTCCCTCCCTCCCCCATCATTCCCACCCCCAATTTGGATGGTGGCCAAGGTCTCAGGTTTGGCCTTGATCAAAGCTACTGGGGAGGGATAAATAATTAACTCGCCAAGCTCTGGCACCGCTGTCTGCCCCCCGGAGCTTGGCAGGGAGGGGAGGTTGGTACAGCCTCCCCCACCCACCTCTATTCTATCTCCAGATCCCTTGCAAAGGAGAAAAAAGAAATCGTTTCTGTCTGGGAGCAAAGATCGCTGGCGATGCAGCCAAGTGAAACCTGGCACAAGAGCCCTGGTTCAGCTGGGATCCATGCAGCACCCAATCTTGGCCTTGTCTTGACAAGATCAGGACCTCTATTGTACCCAGCATGGCACGGGCACCAACCAAGATCAGGGACCCCTTGTGAAAGGAGCGTTAGCTGAACATAAGGAATGGGCTCAAGGCAGAGGTAACTTGGTGAAATTGAATGGTCTGTATGTAACCCAGGGACACTGAAGCCAGGTCAACCCTGGGTACATTAAAGTACGCAACTCCAGCTACGTAATATATGGAGCTGGAGTTGGCATGCTTTAAGCTAAACTTGGCGCCGTCTTCACAGAGGGAGGCCGATGGGAGCAAACACTCCTGTTGGCTTCCCTTACTCCTCATGACTGCCAGGAGTACCAGTGCCGACCAGAAATATCTTCAGCATTCAATTTAGTGAGTCTTCACTAGATCTGCTAAATCAAACACCAGAAAATCGATCTCCGGTGTGGTAAGTATAGATGTGGCCCAAGACCCCTGACAAGGGAAAGTGAAGTCTTCTCTACAAAGTTATGTAGAGTCTAACTGGCTTTTAGCTCATGCAGTAGAGACTCATGGCTTTAACCCCTAAGTTCAATCACTGATGCTGACAAACTTTGGCTTTCCCATTTCATAGCAGAGGTGTTATACTAGAGACAACCATGTCCCATCGAGGATTTTATCAAATCTCATCTCATGTGGTTTATTTTTTTCATGTTTCCCCCAATTTTTGAAGAAAGATAGCCACGCTGAAACGTTTAATTTCTGGAAGGTGAGTTCTCTTTGAAAAATTCCACTTCGGAATTTTCTGTATTTTTTTTCTCTTATGTCTGCACTGCACACTTATTTCGAAATAAGTTATTCCAGAAGAAATACTCTGAAATAGCTAATTTCAAAATAGCACTTCTACACTACAGGGAAGCCTCAAAATTAGTCGGAGGCAGACTTCCCTGATGTGGATGTGATACCTTGATTTAGAGCCCCAGGAGGCACTGTGGAGTAAGTAGTTTGAATGGCCTTGGGAAGAAGCTATTTCAAAATAGCAGCAGTGGAACGTCCACACTACAGCTATTTCAAAATAGCTATTTCGGAATAAGCTTATTCCTTGTGGAATGAGGTTTACAGAAATCAGAATAAGCCATCCGTTATTTCGAATTTATTTTGAAATAATGGAATTGCTGTGTAGACGCACTCCTGTTGATTACTTTGAAAACATACCATTATTTCCCATAGTGGACATTTTACAAAAATGAACACTTTTCAAGTGGGAAAAAATAGGAAAATGAACAAAATGTTCCTCCCTCCCAAATTTTCAGTTTTTCTAAAACCATTTCAAAGAAAGAAGCAGACATATTTTGTTAAGTTTTCCCCCAACATTTTTACTTTTACAATATTTGCACTGGTAAATACATAATATAGATAAACAATAACAAATGTTTCATCTTCCTTGCAATATTTCCTTAGAAAGTTGGGGATTTAAATAAAAAAAGCCTCAAACAATTTTTGTTTTTGGCAACAGAAAAATAAAAATCTAGCCAAAATGTTGTGTGGGCTTTTTTCTTTCTTCAGACAAAAACTTTAAAAAAATGCTAATTTTCCATGACAAAGTTTGTTTCTATAAACAAGCCATTTCTGGTCAAAAGAATATTTTTTACCAGCTCTGTTTTTTTGAAAAATGGACAATCATAGAACTGGAAGGAACCTCGAGTGGTCAAGAAGTCCAGTCCGCTGCATTCCAGGCAGAATCAAACATCATCTAGAACAGCAGTTCCCAACCACTGGTCCATGGACTGGTGCCGGACCATGAACCACTGGCTGCAGCAGCTCTGTGGGTTGGGGATCAGGTACACCACCCAGCACCTCCCCTCCTGCCTCAGCAATGCTGGGCAGGGGTAGGGTCTCCTCCAGGCTGCGGAAGAGCGGTTCACTGCATGGCAGGAGGGCCGCATGGAGCCTGGAATGGCAGCCTTAGAGATGTCAAGACCTGGGCAGCAGCGCTCAGCTGGCAGCTGAGAGGCAGCACAGGGCTGGGTAAAGGGGTTGGGGCAGGCACTGGTGGTTCCAGGGGTGGGCTAGTGCTGCGGAGTTCTGGGGGTGGGGCTAGTAGTGAGGAGGCTTACGGGGGCAGGGCTGGCACAGGGGGGCTCTGGGGCTGGGGCTAATATTGGGGGACTGAGGGATGGTGCTGGGGGGATTCTGGGGGATTGGGTACAGTGGGGATCTGGAAACAGGAGCCTGGCTCTGGGGAGTCTGGTGGGGGGCTCTAAGGGGAGGAAGGCTGGCACTGAGGCTTTGGGATGGGGGGCTGGCATTGGGAGGCACTGAGGGTGGAAGGCTGGCACTGGTGGGGGGGGGGTTGGATGCAGGGGACTCTGAGGTCAGTGGCTGGGGCTGGGGTGTAGTGGAGTTCTGGGGGCCAGGGCTTTTTATACCACAAACCAGCAAACCCATTTGCAAACTTTTGGAGGACTAGTAACATTTTATTTGCATGTTTAAATATTCATTATTTGCACAATGAATATGCAAACATGCAAATAAAAAGTTACTGGTCTGCCAAAAGCTTGTGCATAGATTTGCCAGTTTAAAAAAGGTTGGGAACCACTGATCTAGAGCATTTCTGACGAGGGTTGCCAGATGGTTTCAACAAAAATACTGGACACACTTGACATTACATCACAATCTACATGACATCTTATTTAGAAAATACCGGACATTTCTATTAATTTGTTTCCTGAACAGAAAGCTCAAATACTGGACTGTCCGGTTCAAAACTGGACACCTGACAACCCTATTTCCGACAGCTGTTTGCCTAAATTGCTCTTAATTTCCAAGATGAAGATTCCAGAACCTCCCTAGGAAATTTATTCCAGTGTTTAACCACCCTGACAGGAAGCTTTTTCTACTGTCCAACCTAAACCTCCCTGGCTGCAATTTAAGCCCATTGCTTCTTGTCCCATCATCAGAAGTTAAGACAGGTGGGCAATAATTTTTCCCCAGGGGCCACTTCAAAAATTTTGAAGTAGCTCCGGGCCACCCTGGAAGGGGCAGGGCCTAAACGGGAAGGGGCAGAACTACCCACTCCCAGACCATGATTGTTTTGGGGGTGGGAGAGCCCCTTTGCCCCCCTTCTCACTAGGCACTCATACCCTGGAAGAGGCTTGAGACGATCCTCCACCCCCAGGCTAATCAGGACCTGGCGGTGGAGGGAACATGGGAAGCCTCCTCCACTCTCCCCCACTTCCTGCGAGCAGTGCTCGGCGCTTCAAAGTGCCACGTGCTCCTGGCAGGGTGGGAGGAGGCTTCGCGCACTCCCCCACCCACAGGCCAATTAAGGCCTGGGGGCAGGGGAGCGCGTGAAGCCTTCTCCGCTCTGCCCCCATCCTGCAAGCAGCACACGGGCAGAGCAGAGAAGGCTATGGGCACTCCCACGCCCCCAGATCCTAATTGGCCAGCAGGTGGGGAAGCAGTAGGGCCTCCGTGGGCCGAATCCACCCGCTTGGCGGGCTGGCTCTGACCTGCAGAGGCCTTTTTGCCCACCCTGGATTAAGAGGAATAATTTTTCTCTCTCCTCCTTGTAACAATCTTTTAGGTAAAAGATTGAAAGCTGCGATCAAATCCCCTCTCAGTCTTCTCTTTTCCTGTCTAAACAAACCCGGTTTTTTCAATCTTCTCTCACAGCTCATGTTCTCTAGACCTTTCATTATTTTTGTTGCTCTTCTCTGGACCTTCTCCAATTTCCCCACATCTTTCTTGAAATGTGGGACCCAGAACTGGACACAATGTTCCAGTTGAGGCCTAATCAAGTAGAGCAGAAGAATAACTTATTGTGTCTTGCTTACCACACTCCTGCTAAGACAGCCCAGAATGGTGCTTGATTTTTTTTTCTTCTTCTTCTTCACATTTCACAGTTTTTTCAATTTCGTACCAAAAAAATGCCTCTGTGAAAATAATTAACCCTCCATGGATGTGAGCTGGGGATCTGCTTGCTAGGTTAGCGGGAGTTTGGGGCTGGGACAGGGGACTGGGAGTAGAGCATCTTGGGATACCAGGCCTACCCTGATTTTACCTAGAAGGACCGAGAGCAATAGGTGAGACTGGAGCTGAGCAAAGGGAAGCAGAGAAACTAAGAGCTGAGTTTTCCCAGCTGTGAAACTCTATCTCATAAGAACATAAGAACGGCCATACTGGGTCAGACCAAAGGTCCATCCAGCCCAGTACCCCTGTCTGCCAACAATGGCCATTGCCAGGTGCCCCAGAGGGAGTGAATCGAACAGCTAATGATCAATTGATCTCTCTCCTGCCATCCATCTCCACCCTCTGACAAACAGAGGCTGGGGACACCATTCCTTACCCATCCTGGCTAATAGCCATTTATGGACTTAACCTCCATGAATTTATCTAGTTCTCTTTTAAACCCTGTTATAGTCCTAGCCTCACAACCTCCTCAGGCAAGGAGTTCCACAGATTGACTATGCGCTACGTGAAGAATGTCCTTTTATTTGTTTTAAACTTGCTGCCCATTAATTTCATTTGGTGGCCCCTAGTTCTTATATGATGGGAACAAGTAAATAACTTTTCCTTATTTATTTTCTCCACACCACTCACAATTGTCTAGATCTCTATCATATCCCTCCTTAGTCTCCTCTTTTCCAGGCTGAAAAGTCCCAGTCTCTTTAATCTCTTCTCATATGGGACCCGTTCCAAACCCCTAATCATTTTAGTTGCCCTTCTCTGAACCTTTTCTAATGTCAGTATATCTTTTTTGAGATGAGGAGACCACATCTGTACGCAGGATTCCAGATAACAGCCCCGATTTCAGGCAGCACATGGCACTGTTTGGGTAAACCCCCCAGCCAGGAATGTCCCAGGGTGATGGGGAAGCCTGGAGCCAGATTCAGAGGAGAAATGGATGGGGGTGAGGAGGGAGAGAGCTGATCAGCTTTTTACGATCAGGAGACTTGCACCTTCAGCCAAACCTTATGGTGACATGCTTCTGCGAGGAAGGGGGAGAGCTGAAGGGAGCTCAAAGGGGTTCCATGCGTGGGCGGGGGGGGGGGGACTCAGTGCCCCTGGGAGTTACTGGTTTAACGAGGGCAGGAGAGAGGCAGTTTGTTGATACAGGGGCCAGCACAGAACTGGGGCCCTGGTCAGTGACCTGGAGAATGGAGACCCCCAGCAACTGGTGACCTGGTGACCAAAAGACCCAGCTCAGAGGGCATATCTGGGTCTGGCCAATGGGAGGCCAAGGGGCCTGTGGAGAGAGGACCCCGGTGACCTGCCCAGCTGGTCCCAGCCAAGGGAGAACAAATGATGGAGGAGGTGGAGAAGAAAGGGGCCAGGGGAGAAGCTGCTCGAGGGGCATACTGGAGACTCAGCTGGAAGGAGGGGGCTGCTGCACTGGGCAGGGGGAGCAGGCAGACCCTGGCTGCAGGGGAGACTCAGACATGCTGGTTCAATGCTCAATAAACCCTCCTGGTTTACACTGGCTGAGAGTCGCTCTGGTCTGGAGAACTGGGCTGCACTCGTCCCTCCGGGAGTACAGGCCCTGGGGGCCTAGAGCGAATGGACTCCCCGAGGGTGCCCATGGCAGAGCCAGGTGCCCTGGGGGCACAGAGAGGTGCGGTCCCAGGAGGTGGAGGGGTGCGAGAGAGTGGACCTCTGAGAAGGGGTTGTTGTGCTAAAGGCATTTCCCTGGGGACCATACGGGCCAAGTGTGGGCAGGACCTGTGAGTCTGTGACAGCTTCACGGAGCCTTGAGCTCTCAGTCTGTTTGGATGGGGATTGTGCAACGCACCAGCCTCTTTCCAACCGTGCCGCCGGAGACAGCGCTGCCCAGCCCACGTCCCACATCCGGCGCTGGCTACCGGCCAAGAGGAATGGCTGGTGATACCGGGGGACTGGTGTGCTGTAGCCAGCAGGGAGGGGGGCATGTGCCAGGGGCCTCTGCTGATTTTCAACGCAGCACACAGTGTCCCTGGCTGTCCCAACAGAGCGCGCCTCCCACCTCGCCCTGCGGGAGCTGCCGCAACCAAGACTGTCCCTCGTCCTCTGGTGTGGGCTGCACTGGGGCCTGTTCCCCAGAGCCTGGCCCAGACAGAAAGGGGTGTCTTCACTCTAGGGCCGTACTGGGGCCTGGCAGTGGCTGGAGGGGCAGTTTGGGAATGAGACATGGCAGGTGCAGCAGGGTGAGCTGGAGTCAAAGGGGCCAGATTCAACCCTGCTACAGCCTGGGGGCAGGTCACCGTGCCTGCAGGGATGGCTGGAAAGCAGTGTGATCCGGCTCCTGGAAGTGAGTGGGTTGAAATGTGAGATCAGAGCACATAGGTTAGGGGAGCTGGGTTCTCTCCCTGGCTCTTAGGAGGGAAGTGGGGGCTGGTGGTTAGAGCAGGAGGCTGGGAGTGAGGATCCTGGGTTCTATCCGGGGTCTTGCCATACACGCCTGGTGCCTCAGTTTCCCTTCTCCATGCAGCGGGGCTGGGTGTTTAGCACTGAATGGAAGGGGACTCCCCCTGAACAGCTGGGTGGAGGTTACCACCTTTCGGCCACCAGGGGGTGCGAGGTGCCATGAGCCTGCCCTTAGCTGGCTCCCCTCTCCCCAGCCAGCCCCATGCGGCGCTGCTCAGCCCGGTGCCAGGACAAACGCTGGGTTTAAGGGGGTGGAAGCACCTCGAGTTCCTGGCACTTTGGGCCGGGGGAGCTGCCCGGGTCCTAGGACTGGACCATTTGCTTGGCGGGTGAAAGTAGATTTTGTGTCCACGCGGCGCCCCCATCCCCATTTCCCCAGCTGGGAGAGAACGCGGGAGTCCTGCCCCCCTGCTCTAACCCGCTGGACGCCGCAGAGAGACCGGGGCTGGCAGCCAGGACTCCGGGGCTCTCTCCCTGACTCTGGGCGTGGAGTGGGGACTGGGGCGGGGTCAGGGCTCCCGGGTCCCCCCCCCCCCCCCCCAGCACGAGGAGAGGCCGGGGTCGTGTCCTGAGCTGAGGGAAGAGACGCAGCCAGCCAGCCAGAGAGCCCTGCCCCCGACACACACTCAGCTCCCACTCCTGCGCCCGCCCCGCCCCCCGGCGCCGTTAGCCGCCGCTCAGCCCCGTTATCCCGCCCTGATGTCAGGTGCCTTTCATTTTACCTGGCGGGCCGCGGCGAGCTCAGCCATCCGCCGCTCACCCCGAGGCCCCTGCCCGTGCGCCCCTGCGCTCCGCTCTGCGCGGCTCCTTCCCGTGCGCCCAGCTCTGCGCGGCTCCTTCCAGTGCGCCCGGCTCCTGTCCCCCTGCCCGTGCGCCCCTGCGCTCCGCTCCGCGCGGCTCCTTCCCGTGCGCCCGGCTCCGCGCGGCTCCTTCCCGTGAGGCCAGCTCCTGTCCCCCTGCCCGTGCGCTCCGCTCTGTGCGCCCCTCTCCCCCTGCCTCGCCCCTGCGCTCCGCTCCCTGCACCCGGCTCCGTGCGCCCCGAGCGCGCCATGACCGCGGCGGTGGAGGCGGGGGGCTTTTTCCTGGGCACGTTGGGCTGGGGGCTGCTGGGGGTGACGCTGCCCAACAGCTACTGGCGAGTGTCCACGGTGGACGGCAGCGTGATCACCACCTCCACCCTCTTCGAGAACCTGTGGCAGAGCTGCGCTACCGACTCCACCGGCGTCTACAACTGCCGCGACTTCCCCTCCATGCTGGCGCTGTCTGGTAAGCGGGCTCCCCCTCCCTGCCCTGCGCTCCCTCCGTACAGCCGGGACGCTCCCCCTGCATCCCCAGCAGCCTCCCTGCCCGCCCCTGCGCCCAGTGCACAGAGCCCAGTGCACAACTGGGACCCCCCCCCCCCCGCTCCATGCACCCCGTACACAGAGCCCCTTGCAGAACTGGGTCCCCCTCTCCGCCCCCGCGCCTGCCCCGACCCCCGGCACTGACTTCAGGCGCTGCGGCTGGAGGCGGGCGCTCCTTGTGACAGCTGCCCAGGCGGACCGGGAATGGGGGAGGGGAGAAGCTGAGACTCTCAGACGCCCCCCACCCCTTCTGAGGAGCAGCTCAGCCAAAGCTGGGAAGGCTCTTAGCGCGCAGAATGGGGCGACGCACAAACACGTCCGAGGAGAGTGGGGCTGGGAGCCAGGACTCCTGGGTTCTGTCTGTGGTTCTGCCATATGCGCCCCGTGCCTCAGTTCCCCTCCCTGTGCAATGGGGCTGTACGGAAGGAGATTCCCGCGGAACAGCTGCATGGGGGTTACCACCTTTCAGCCGGCAGGGGTGTGACGTGCCCTGCTCCTGCCCCTGCCCCCCTCTCTCCAGCCAAGCGGGCAGCTACTGTTTGCCCAGCTCTGTGCAGAGGTGCCAGCGAGCCCGGGGTGCCTGGCCCCAGCACCTGCCCCGTAGGTGTTCGAGGGGGGTGGAAACACGTTGAATTCCTGGCACTTTGGGGCTGAGGAAGTGCCCGCTGGGCCTGCCAGGTGCTTCCAGGCATCCAGCACGTGACCCCGGGGGGCCGAGGGCTCAACAATTTGCTCAGGGGGGTGAGAGCTAGATTTTGTGTCCAAGCAGAGCCCCCTCCTCCCATTCCCACGGCTGGCAGAGAACCAGGAGTCCTGGCTCCCAGCCCCCCTTGTTCTAACTCACCAGCCTCCGCTCCCTTCCCAGAGCCAAGGTGTGAACCCAAGAATCCTGGCTCCCAGTTGCCTCCCAGCCCTGCGCTAGACTCCAAATCCACAGAAGGAAGCATCATTGGGGGGGGGGGGGGGGGAAGTGAGAGATGGAGGGAGGGAGAGAGAGCAGGTTCTGGGAGGGGAGGGGGGCTGGTTACAGTGGGGAAGCAGAGTGGGAGCCAGGACTCCTGGGCTCTCTGCCTGGTTCTGGGGGGAGTGGGGACTAGTGGTTAGAGCAAGAGGCTGCAGGTCAGGTAGGTCACCTGCTGCTTCAGCGCCTCTGAAGTTCAGTCTGTTTGGTGGCCAAGTGGGTGGGAGCCGGCTCCCCCCAGTGGCCTGGCCCAATGATTCCACCAACCTACTACTGCTTCCCAGCCCAGTGTGCTGCTCAGGGGGCTGAGGCTCTGAACAGTTGGGTGCCTGCCGAGGCAGGTGGTGCCTGTGGCTCTGGACACACCCACAGCCGGCCCAGGTGCCGAGTCACTCACTCCAGCCCCTGCAGCCTATTTGGTAGGGTGGGGCTAATGACGGCCTGGGATGACAGAGGTCCCCTTATCTGGGCTGAGCATGGAGTGACCCTTCTGCCCGAGACTGGAGCCCTGTTGTCCAGGCCCCTGCACAGTGAGGGTCTGGGCAGCATTCGACACAACAGCACCCCGATCGGTGTCGGGATCTGGGCAGTGCCTGGCCCAGCAAGGCCCCTGGTCTGTCAGCGGTGGGGGTCCGTGCCAGTGCCCAGCACAGTGGGGGCCTGGGTTAGAGCTGAGACCTGCTGGTGAGGCAGATTGTGCTCATTTAACAACACAACTGGCACCTGTCCTACGTGGCTCATTCTCTTCTTTTCCCACATCGGGAGAGCGGGGGGAGAGGGGGAAATATCTATGGGGATTTGGCAGGCAACTGAGTTGTTTACTCTTGCTGCTGCAGACATATCAGCCAGGGCACCAAAGTATGTGAGCACCTCACCTTCCTGCTTGTATTTAGCCTCCCTCTCAGGGAGGGGGATGCAACTGGTCCCACTGGAGTTGGGGAAACTGAGGCATGGCTTGGCCCTATAAGGCCCAGCTCTTAGGCAACACTTTTGGCTGGTCAGTTGCAAAGCATTTGGACTCGCCCAAACCCACCTGGGCATCTGTAGCCAAGCACTGGTCTCCCATGTCCTAGGAGAGCGTCCAGTGACCAGCTCCCTATTGGCCAGCTGGGCTGCTCTGGCCACACGCTTGATCTGCCTCCTGTGAGTGGGAGGGAAGGGGGGGGACAGAGAATACCCACAATTCAAAACTCTCTGGCCAGCCTCCCACTGATGGCCCTGCATGAGTTTCCTCCCTCCCACCCCAGGCTGTGTCCCGCAGTGCTTGGAGCTCTTGCTCCCCTCCTGACCCGTATCCCAGCTCCCGCAGCAGCCCAGCTGGATCCCTCCCTGGGATGATCCGAGGCTTTTCTGCTACTCACCTGGCCCCCTTTGTGCCTGCCACAGGCTACCTGCAGGCCTGCCGCGCTCTGATGATCACAGCCCTGCTGCTCGGTGCCATGGCCATCCTGTGCAGCGTGGTGGGCATGAGGTGCACCAAAGTGGCAGACGGGAACCCCACAGCCAAGGGCAAGATGGCAGCCGCTGGGGGCTGCATGTTCATCCTGGCAGGTGAGAGCCCTTGTCATGCCTCTGATCTACCTATGGGCAGGACATGGCAGTAGGGGGCCCAACCCCCAGGGGCTGGGTCTAGTCCCAGTGTGGGGTGCTCCAGCCACAACCCCAGTCTGCCCTCTGTGGGCCGTGGAGTACAGAGAATAGCCCCGGTATGGGGTGCTCCAGCCACACCCCAAATCTGCCCCTTGGGGGACAGGAAATAGACCCAGCATGGAGTGCTCCTACCATGCCCCCTATTTGCTGCCTCTGGGCCCTGGCAGGGCTGGGAATAGTCTCAGTGCAGTGTGCCTTGGCCATGCCCTGATCTGCCTCCTGTGGGGCAGGGAATAGCCCCAGTATGGGGTCCTCTGGCCACGCCTCCGATCTGCCCCCTCTGGGCACTGGAGGAGGGGGAGACAGGGAACAACCACAGTGTGGCTGTTCTGACCATGTCCTTGATCTACCCCCTCTGGGGAGGGGGGCAGACACTAGCCCCAGCATGGGGTGTTCTGGCCCGCCCCCCTTTCCACCCCCTGTGAGTCCTGGTGGGGGGGGGGAGGGGACAGGGCAGACACTAGCCCCAGCACAATGCAGTAAATGCTGCAGGGCCGGGGTTTGTGTGTGGGGGGGCGGGGCTCCTGACCACCCCAGACACTTATGTTCGCCTTTCTCCTCCCCACCCCCCACCCAGGGCTGTGCAGCATGGTGGCGCTCTCCTGGTACGCCTTCAACATCACCCGCGACTTCTTCGACCCCCTCTTCCCTGGCACCAAGTGAGTCCAGCTGGCTGGGGGGGGGGGGCACGGAGGGAAGGGGACGAGCCCGGCTCTGACCCACGGGAGGCATACATGGGGCCCTGTCTTTGCACTGACCCCCACCTCCCCCTGGCTGCAGGTATGAGATCGGCCCAGCGCTGTACCTGGGCTGGAGTGGGGCCCTGCTGGCCATCGTGGGGGGCGGCTGCCTGTTGGGCTTCTGCTGCAAAGGCTCCTCGCAGGACAAGAGGTAACAGGGGGCGGCTGCATGAGGCCTTGGATCCGGGGGACTCTGTTACCGGGAGAAGGGAGGGGAGATTCCCCCTCCCACCTCCCCAGCCCTGGTCACCTGGCTCCCAGGGCCCTGGAGCAGAGACCACCCGCCCCAGCCCAGGGCGCTGGCTTTGCATGACCTGCTGCCCTCCCTTTGTGTCCCGCCAGTTACAGCTACCACTACAGCGGGCCCAAGGCCGCCCCCAGCCGCCCACGGAGAGGCTCCGACGCCAGCAGCGCTGGGAACTATGGCAAGAACGCCTACGTCTAGGCCGGAGGAGCGGGGGGTTGCCGTGGTGACGCCAGCAGCTGGCCGAGGGCACCAGACTGGCCGATTCCCCAGGAAGGGGAAAGCGGCGAGATCGTTCGATACGCCCGATGGCCGAGGACTCTGATCATCCCACGCGGAGGCGGGACGCACCCCACGGTCCCAGGACGTGATTCACGCGCCGTGCTGCAGCGCAAGGCAACCCCCCTACGCAACATTCCTGCCAATCTGACTTGGGGGGAAAATCCTTCCTGCCCTCAAATTCCCGAATCGGTTAGAGTCCGAGCATGGGTGCAGCCAGAAAGAGGGTTCTTTGGCAAACCCTGCCCCGTGTCTCATCTCCGGCTGTGGATGATCCCTGATGCCTCAGAGAAAGTGTTAGAAAAGCCCAAGTGCACCTGATTGTGTACGGGGGGCGGGGGAAGGAAGAGACCTTCCTCACCTGACAAGCAATCCGATGACACTCTGACGCATATGACTGGATCTGAGGTTCCCAGTGTGAACAGGAATTTTTCAATGATTTTTTTTTTCCAATGGAAAATGCTGATCCAAAGAAAACAAAACGATTGGGCAAAGTGTCAGTTCTACTGAATTGCCCCGTTTTGTTTTGGGGTTTTTTTTTTTTTAGGGGGAGGGGATAACAAAGGTTAGAAGCTGGTGTCAAAATGGAGTGGTTTGGTTTAAAACGCTGTTGTCGGTTCCAAACTGAGCGAGCCGGCTGGACGTGGTTGTGATGCCACATTTCGCTTGGTCTGCGTCGGCTCCGGAAGGGGGGTGAGGTTTCCCTGTTCGGCATTTTTCCCACCATCTTGAAAAACCCGCATGAGCTGGAAAAACGCAGCCCCTCCCTGCCTGCCCAGGGGCACCGGGGTCTCTGGGTGGACTGGCTTTGAGGGAACGGCTCTGTACTACTGGGGAGCAGGACGAGGGACTCTGGAGGGATTCACCTCCCCAGCCTGCCTAAGGGGCTGGTACTCTACCCCCCGAAGGTGTGGCAAATGCAGGGTGTCACAGAGCCAGGACAATTTCTTCACCAGTGTGAGGGGCCAGGGAGCAGCCTGGGCAAGGCGGCTACGCGGAGCCAGACTCCTCACTCATTTTGTACAAAATAAATGTGATTTCAATGCAAAGGCCATGTCCCTTGGGTTGCTCTCAGGGGGTGATACTGGCTTGGTCCATCCTCAGCTGGGGAGTAGGGGTGAAGCTCCTATAACAGGCCCTAGGGGAGAACTTTGTCCCCACTCCGATGGCACCTAGACCCATGACAACCTGGGATAGAGGAAATAGGTCTTTTAGCTCCTGCAGCAGAGGCTCATGCTTGGTGGTAGATGGGGCCCGGGCCCAGGGCAGCACTGGATTTGTAGCCACACCCTCGGGTCAGGCTGGAAGCAGGAGCCAGGCTAGGGTAACAGTTGCCAGGGAGCCACTGGGCAGCCTGACCAGTTGTCCGGTTTTCAACAGGAACGTTCAGTCAGAAAGGGACCCTGGCGGTTCTCGCCAGCACGGCTGGTCGGTGCTGCTCAGGCAGGCTCGTCCCACCTGCCCTGGCTCCATCCCTCAGGTCCAGCTCCCATGAATGGGGGAGAGGGTGCACAGGGCTGCCCCTGCCTTAAGCACCAGCTCTGCACTCCCAGCCAGTGGGAGATGGGCGAGGATGGTGCTTGTGGGTGAGAGCAGCACATGGACTCTTCCTGCTCCCATCTAAGCACTGGCTGTGTTGGCCACTTCTGGGGCACAGCGCGGTGCCAGGGCAGGCAGGGAGCCAGCCCTACTCTCTGGGCACCACTAGCCCGGGGCCCTGCCTGAGTGTATTTCTGCACTGCTGGAGCTGTACGGGCTGCAGTATCAGAAAATCTGGGAGGGCCAGAACCCACCCTGCAGCCTTAGACCTGATTCTGAGGTACAGGCTGGATCCGGACCCTCGAGGCGCCTGCTGCAAAGGGCCTGATGCTGCTGGTGGCACAGTGGCTTCAGCTCCACACAAAGGGGCGTATTTTCTGCCTTAGCAAGTCAGGGTCTCATTCACCCTGGAAGACTCCATGGCTGACGAGAGAACTTATAAAGAAGAGCCTGACTGGCTGGCCTTGCCCTGGACACACAACACCTGGGTTCCATTTCTGGCACTGTGGTGAGACCCTTACATAACATAAGAACGGCCGTACTGGGTCAGACCAAAGGTCCTTCTAGCCCAGTAACCCATCTGCCGACAGTGGCCAGCACCAGGTGCCCCAGAGAGGGTGGACCGAAGACAGCGATCAAGCGATTTGTCTCCTGCCATCCCTCTCCAGCCTCTGACAAACAGAGGCCAAGGACACCATTTTATCCCCTGGCTAATAGCCTTTTATGGACCTAACCTCCATGAAACCATCTAGCTTCTCTTTAAACTCTGTTATAGTCCTAGCCTTCACAGCCTCCTCCGGCAAGGAGTTCCACAGGTTGACTACACGCTGTGTGAAGAACTTTCTTTTATTAGTTTTAAACCTGCTACTCAATTTCATTTGGTGTCCTCTAGTTCTTTTATTTAGGGACCTAATAAATAACTTTTCTTTATCTGCCCTCTCCACACCACTCATGATTTTATATACCTCTGTCATACCCCCCTCCCCGTCTCCTCCTTTCTAAACTGAAAAGTCCTAGTCGCTTTAACCTCTCCTCATATGGGACCTGTTCCAAACCCCTAATAATTTTAGTTGCCCTTTTCTGAACCCTTTCCAAGGCAAAAATATCTTTTTTGAGGTGAGGAGACCATATCTGTACACAGTATTCAAGATGTGAGTGTACCATAGTTTTATACAGCAGCAGTAAGATATTCTGGGTCTTATTTTCTATCCCTTTCTTAATTCCTAGCATCCTCTTTGCCTTTTTGACCACTGCTGCACACTGTGTGGAAGTTTTCAGAGAACTGTCCACGATAACTCCAAGATCTTTTTCCTGATTTGTCATAACCAAATTAGCCCCCATCATACTGTACATATAGTTGGGGTTATTTTTCCCGATGTGCATTACTTTACACTTATCCACATTACATTTCATTTGCCATTTTGTTGCCCAATCACTCTGTTTGGTGAGATCTTCTTGTAGTCCCTCACAGTCTGCTTCTGTCTTGACGATCCTAAACAGTTTGGTATCATCCGCAAACTTTACCACCTCACTGCTTACCCCTTTCTCCAGATCATTTATGAATAAGTTGAAAAGGATTGGTCCCAGGACTGACCCTTGGGTGACACCACTAGTTACCCCTCTCCATTCTGAAAATTTACCATTTATTCCTACCCTTTGTTTCCTGTCTTTTAACCAGTTCTCAGTTCAAGAAAGGATCTTCCCTCTTATCCCATGGCCATGTAATTTACCCAAGAGCCTTTGGTGAGAGACCTTGTCAAAGGCTTTCTGAAAATCTAAGTATACTATATCTACTGGATCCCCCTTGTCCGCATGTTTGTTAACCCCTTCAAAGAACTCTAATAGATTAGTAAGACAGGATTTCCCTTGACAGAAACCATGTTGACTTTTGTCCAACAAATTATGTTCTTCTACATGCTTCACAATTTTATTTTTTACTATTGTTTCAACTAATTTGCCTGGTACTGAAGTTAGACTTACCGGTCTGTAATTGCCAGGATCGCCTCTAGAGCCATTTTAAAATATTGGTGTCACGTTGGCTACCTTCCAGTCATTAGGTACGGAAGCGGATTTAAAGGATAGGTTACAAACCACAGATAATAGTTCAGCAATTTCCCATTTGAGTTCTTTTAGAACCCTTCGATGAATGCCAGCCGGTCCCAGAGATTTGTTAACATTAAGTTTTTCTATTTGTTCCAAAACCTTCTCTAATGACACTTTAATCTGGGACAGTTCCTCCTCTGACACTTTAATTCGGGACAGTTCATCACCCAATGTCCTCAGCCGTGAAGACTAAAGCAAAGAAATAATTTAGTTTCTCTGCAATGGCTTTATCGTCCTTGATTGCTCCTTTTATAGCTGGATCGTCTAGGGGACCCACAGGTTTTTTTAGCAAGGTTCCTGCTTCTAATGTACTTAAAAACATTTTGTTATTTCTTTTTGAGTTTTTGGCTAGCTGTTCCTCAAAATCTTTTTTTGCTTTTCTTATTACATTTTTACACTTGATTTGACAGTGTTTATGTTCCTTTCTATTTATCTCACTAGGATTGGACTTTCACTTCTTAAAAGATACCTTTTTGTCCCTCACTTTCTTTTACATGGTGGTTAAGCCACGGTGACTTTTCTAGGTCTCTTGCTATGTTTTTTAATTTGGGGTATATATTTAAGTTGGGCCTCTATTATGGTGTCTTTAAAAAGTTTCCATGCAGCTTTCCATGAACCCGTCTCTGTTCTGTGCCTCAGTTTCCCCTCTCACATCATCTCTTTAGGCTGGGAGGTCTTTGGGCAGCACCTGACACAATGGGAATCCAGATCACAGTTCGCATGAGGGTCTATGCAGTGCCAGGCATGACAGTGGCCTTGGTCTGAGTTGGGTAGGGACGGTAGTGGTGGTGGGGAGGGGTGGAGGGGGGGTGGGAAACCAGCACAAGAGACCAGATCTCAGACAGAGATTGGGCTGATTTCAGTTGTAGGGGTGTGTCTGTGCAGTACCAGGCACAACAGGGGACCTGATCTAGGTGAAGGCAGTTAGCCCCATAGTTTCATCCCAATTCTTGCCAATGCCTAACTCAAAGGCCTAATACACTCTTGGGATAAAAATACTCTAAGTTAAATATCTTCCATTCCCACTGGGCAAGATAGAGCTGAGACATCACAACCAGTCTCCCACCTTAACACCACCCCTCAAGGAAAAGACCTTGGAGCCTGGATGTTGCTAAGGTTATGAAGAACCCTTTCAGACCTCCAGAAAGCAACACAACTCTTTTCTGCCTTTTCATGTCATCTCAGGCAAGCTGAAAGAGGCAGACCCTAGCACAAAGAGGGAAAGGAAAAATGGCACCCTGTTTGCAATACAAACTTTAATCCCAGCACTTAGGGTTGGGGCACTTCAGTTGCCCCTTACTTACGCAACGATTACAGTGTGTAACCCGCTCCTGGAATGAAATCAACATTAAAACTGTATCTATAAAATAGCAAAGGGAGGTGGGGGAGAAATCCGGATCAGTTATAAAATATCAGTGGGACTGACTGCAACACTACCAGACAGAGCGAGCAGCACGGAGGGTGGGAATAGAAGTCCTGCTTTCATCCGCCCTGACAGGATTAGCAGAGTCCTCGTAGAGGAAAGTCAGTCAGGAATAGAGAACCATGTAGCCCACCAGAAAACTGGAAAAGGAAAATACTAATGAGGTCTGCATCTTTCTACACAAAGGCCTGCGAGGGACATTTGGCAGGAAGGGGAAACAAATTGTATTTCTCTGCAAAAAAATACACACAAGGAAAAAGGGTTTTTTAATCCTGGAATTTGGGCAAGTTCACTGTGCAAGGGAGTTTTTTTTTTTTTTTAAGGGAAAAAAGGCTTTTTTTGGTTCATTGAAAAAATACTAAGAATCCAGAAAGTGTTTTTCCCCCAACTGATTCTGATTTGTTTGTAAATCAACCACACCCGTGCACAGCAGAAATGTCTTTTACCTGCTTTGCAGGACTGGTTGGTCCGGGCAAGCTGACATCTTCATGGGAGATGTAGTTCAGGCATTGCATGTTCCCTTTCTGGACTACATCTTCCAGGATGCACCACTGCCTACTCTATTGGAGGGGGAGATGTGCATCACGAGAGCCCTTGCTAGATGGTTGGAGATACAGGCCATGCTTATAGGGAATAAGAGGTATGAGGCCCTAACTCCCATGAGTCCAGATTGAAAATTTTTCACTTTTGAGGCCTTTGTTTGTATTTCCAACAAAAAGCCGCAACTTTCCACAGCAGACACTTTTCATAGAAAGTTTCCTTGTGGCAAATAGTTTGCCTAGTTACACCTGGGCAAATGACACCCCCTTTTGATGGGAAATTTCTAATCCACCGTCACACTGAACTTCAGCACAGGCCGCTTTTCTCCTAAATGCGTGTTGGGCGTTGGCAAACAAACAAGAGGAGATGGAGAGGATCTGAATGAAAACAGATGCCCGTCTCGATGAAGAGGGGGGTTAGGCGCATGTTGCACATCGGTGCTGAGATCCTACAAAGATGGGATGCACACGGAGAGAATCCAATTAGTTCTCCAGGAAATTTGGCATAGAAAGAGCAATCCTCGCAGGCCTCGACATACCATCAAGAAGCCGTTTTTCTACCCATTTGCAGGTCATTTGGAAAGCACGTGCTGCAGAGATGACCCATTCCCAGGCCCGGCACCTCAGCCCGAAAAGAAATGTGGCACCTTGAGTGGGAGGCGGTTCCGGTGCATATGCAGAGTCATTACAGTAGAGACAGGCACCTGGCCCATTGGCCCCCAGTCTCCCCTCGATGCACAGTCTGGAGCTCCTCCTCCCGCCCCCGAGTTAATTGAAGTGAAACTTGAAGTGGAAATTGCCAGAGCCGAAAGGGTTAAATTCAAAAGGCCACTGGTGGGGATGCCCTCCTCCCCCTTGCTGGTTCTCGGGGTCCAAGGGGTCCTCTCCGGCGTCGAACTTCTGCCGCATGTCTGGAAGAGAAAGGTGTGGTGATGCAGGGGATTTGGGGGAATATCTGAGTTTGTCTCTGTGCCTACCCATTAGGCACTGCTGCCCATGGACTGGGCAGAGGTCATTTCTCCCTTGGGCGAGGCTGCTAAGGGCTGGGGGCTTGGGACTGTTCGGACACAGTTGAATAGAAGACCCTATGGAGACACTGGTGGCTGGACACATAAGCGCTGACATGGGGTGCTGCATCCCCACTCTGCCCCAAGGTCCTGTCCCACTCTGCCCCTTCCCCAAAGGTCTTGCCCTTGATCTGCCCCGTCCCCCAGGGCCTCCGTCCCACTCCGCCCCCTGCCTTGAGGCCCGTCACACCAGTTCTTCCCACCCCACTCCACTCCCTCCAAAAAGGCCCCACCCTCATGCCGCTTCCTCCCACCTCTGCTTCACTCCCTCCCCAAGGCTCCCGCCTGTCCACCTGCTGCATTCCACCCTCCCCCAAGGCTTTCTACAAGCCACCAAACAGCTGTGGCTGCGGGGTGCTGAACACACCCTATTTTTTCCCCCATGGGTGCTCCAGCCCTGGATCACCCATGGAATCAGAGACGTTAACCCTAAAGCAGAGGCAGCTGCACACCCCAACAGCCCAGCGACCCCTGGAGAACAAGGGGAGCCACAGGGGGCCAAGAACACAGAGACCGGAGAGGGGGCCCTTGGAGAACATGGCTTCCCAGGGCTGTCACCTGTAACAGCTGTTCCTTGGCTCTTCCCCACTAACCCAACCGCTGCCTGGGGACTGGCTGCCTCTGGAAAGGCCCGTGTGCCTCGCCTCCCAGCGGCTGGTGCTCTCTACGCAGGGAAGCCCCTCTCAGCCGCCATCGCTGCTGAGAGCCCCAGTGGGAAACGGGGACCAGGCTCGGAGGCATGGTGGGATCGTGTGGGCCCACAGGGGGCAGCACACTGAAGGGGGGGGGGGACTCCCAGCAGACTTTCACCACCAGGGCCTGGCTCAGACTTGGGAATTGTGATGAAAGGGAACACGGTGGCGAATCATGCCACTCACCGGGCTTTGCTATGGGCACCTGAGCACCCTGCCACACCCAGAGCAGCCCCGTTTGGAAGGGAGAATGCCACTGGCTGGCCGCTCCAGGCATCAGGAAGGTTTAAGCTCGGTCAGGAAGGTTTAAGCTACAGACTCCCCCAGGCAGAGGCTGCCTCCCACTCTGGGGCTGGGCACCGCTGGGAGCAGGGAAAGGCCACAGGAGGCAACATCCACATCGCTGCCTCGGGCAGGACTGGAGCAGCTGCAGCGGGCTGGGAAGGGCCCACAAGGGTGGCCATGCCAGGGACGCCTTGCTGAGTCTCAGGCGCTCCATCTACCCCCTGGCCAGGCCTTACCAGGGTCCGTCAGGACCTCTTTAGCGGCTGCAATGTCGATGAACTTCTTCTCCGCCTCCTTCTTCTCGTCCTCAGACTGGAAATTGTCGGGATGCCATTGCTGGGCCAGCTTCCGGTAGGCCTTGAGGATCTCCTGCTTGTTGGCATTCCTGGGGAACCCAAACAGGTGGCATAAGGACACCAAAGGGAGAGCTACCCAGCACCGGCGGCCGGACTCTCCGCCTTGCTATGCAAGCCAGGGCCCCGTCTACATGAGCCATGCCACCAACGAGAACATAAGAACGGCCAGACAGGGTCAGACCAAAGGTCCATCCAGCCCAGTGTCCTGTCTGCTAACAGCGGACAATGCCAGGAGCCCCAAAGGGAATGAATCAAACAGAGAAACATCAAGGGATCCCTCCCGTCGCCCATTCCCAGCTTCTAGCAAACAGGCTAGGGACTCGATCCCTGCCCATCCTGGCTAATAGCCATTGGGCCTGTCCTCCGGCTCTGAGGTCCCCAGTTCCACAAGGATGTTGACAACCTGGAGAGGCCACAAGAGTTAGAGGCTGGAGCAGGGACGGGCAAACTACAGCCTGCGGGCTGCATCCAGCCCGTTGAACCATCTAAACTGGCCCTGGAGCTCCTGCTAGAAAAGGGGTTTGGGGGTCTCCTGTGCCCCACTCTGCACGGGCAGCAGCTCTGTGCGGCTCCTGGAAGCAGGGGCAGCCAGGGGGTGCCACATGCTGCCCCCATCGCTGCCTCTGCAGCTCCCATTGGCCAGGAACCGTGGCCAGTGAGAGCTGTGGGAGAAGAGCCTACAGACGGGGCAATACGCAGAGCCACATGGCCCTGCCTCTGCCTGGGAGCCGGAGAGGGACAGGCCACTGCTTCCAAGGGTCACTTCAGGTAACTGATGCCTGGATCCTGCACCCCTGAGCCCCAATGTCAGCCCAGCACCCCCCCTTCACCCCAAACCCCTCATACCTAGCCCCATCCCAGAGTACGCACCCCCAGCTCCCCACCATTCTGCCCGAGTCCTTTTCCCCCTTCTGCCCCGAGCCCCTCTATCCCAGGCCAGGGCCCCCTCCTGTACCCCAATCTCCTCATCCCCAGCCCAGACCTGGAGCCTGCACCCCCATGCAGAGCACCCACTCCCACTGTGCCCCAATCCCGTGTTCCAGCCAACAGTCCCCTCCACATCCCAAATTCTTCATTTCTGGCCCTGCCCCAGAGCCCTCACCCCCTCCCGCATCCCAACCCCCAATTTCGTGAGCATTCGTGGCCCAACATACAATTTCCATACCAAGACGTGCCCTCAGGCAAAAAGTTAGCCTTAGAGCGAGAGCCTCCCGCTCGGACACACAGGACGTGAAGGGGGGCAGAGAACCGTGATCTCAGGCTAGAACGACCTACACGGGGACACAGGCAAAGGTCTAACAAGAACCTGGATGCTGAAACTGGACAAATTCAGACAGGAATTAACATGCAGTTCTGGGCCCCAATCCCCTCTTCCTTCTGGCCCAGGGGTCCAGAAACTCTTTCCCATTGGGCTGTGGGTGCTCAGGGGGCTGGGCCAGGGAGCGCCCCAGTCCAAGCCCCCAGCCCCCTCCCCACAGGCACTGCGTCAGAAAAGCAAACAGCATGTCGGGGATGGTTAGGAAAGGGATCAAGAATACGAATAAGCTCCTCTATAGTTTCATTAGAAGATTTACCAGGCGTTACTCAGAACCTTGACTCATTAATTGTTGTTTTTCTTCATTTAAATCACTGCTCTGGAGTGGGGTGGGGGTGGGGGTGAGGGGTTCAGTATGCAGGCTGCCCCGTGGAGAAAGGACCACTTCAACCTTCTCTTCCCACAGCAGTGTGGGGCGAGGGGAGAAGCGCCTCTTCATGGCCACTGCAGCTCCAGCGGGCACAGCTAGAGGAGGGGGGCATGTTCCTCAGCTGGGGCAGGTCCAGGTTCGTCTGCCCCCGCCCTCCCCAGAGTGAGGAACTAAGCAAACGGTGCACTTTCCCCTTGCTCCTTGACAAGGGCCAACAGCCAGCAATGTTCCTGGATGAATCAGGGTGAAGGCGCTTGAGACCCCCAGCAAACGGTGCCTGGTGGGCGGGAGGATCTGGGCTGTGGGAGTCTCTGATGGAGGAGGGGCGCCCCCAGCCAGCCCCTTTCACTTGCCTGGTGATTCGGTCTCTTTTTTGTTTGGTTTTATGAGAAACTATCCCATTCCAGGCACATCCTGGTCTCCTGGCACAACCCAATCCTTACTTTGCTTTAAGAGGAAGCTGCCTACCAAACTTGGTGGCCCTAGATCTTACCATTTAGGAGTTCTTGGACAGACAGACAGTTGGACACAGTCAAACAGACAAACTCTCTCAAATATATAGGATGGTTCGCCCAGATATATAGGAGATGGTGCAGACGTGGTTGCCTCATCTCCAAAAAGATACCTTGGCATTGGAAAAGGTTCAGAAAAAAGCAACAAAAATGATGAGGGGGTAAGAAACAGCTGCCATGTGAGGAGAGATTAATCAGACTGGGACTTTTCAGCTTGGAAAAGAAACTGAAGGGGGATATAATAGAGATCTATTAAATCATGACTGGGGTGGGGAAAGTGAAAAAAGAAGAATTATTTACTCCTTCCCATAGTACAAGAACTTGGGGGGGGGGGGTGTCACCCAATGAAATTAATAGGCAGCAGGTTTAAAACCAACAAAAGACCATATTTATTCACACAACACACAGTCAACCTGTGGAACTCCTTGCCAGTGGATGTTGTGAAGGTCAAGACTATAACAAGATTCAAAAAAGTGCTAGATACATTCATGGAAGGTAGGTCTATCAATGGCTATTAGCCAGGGTAGGTAAGGATGGGGTCCCTAGTCTCTGTTTGCCAACAGCTGGGACTGGGTGACAGGGGATGGATCACTTGATGATTCTCTGTTCTATTCATTCCTCTGGGGCACTTTGCACAGGCCACTGTTGGAAAACAAGATACCGGGCTAGATGGACCTTTGGGCTGATTCTATATAGTCGTTCTTGTGTTCCCGGCCCAGCCGATGGGTAGATGAAACGTGTGGACACTAACCTCCGGATCCCCAGGATCTTGTAGTAGTCGCGCTTCTTTGACTGCTTTAGGAGCTTCTGAGCTCTCTCCAGCCCTTCCTTCACCTCTTCATTTTCCCCATCAAACTCCTTGGCCTCCTGGTAATCCTCCACCGCTGTGAACCAAGCAGAGCTACCTCATGCCATGCCCCAGGACCAGACTTCTCACAGCGCAACCCTCATCCCCTGGTCAATTACCGCCCAGCACCATGGCTCCCTTTGTGGCGGGACCAGCCCAGAGCCTTTGATGCCAACTGCCAGGCACTCCCTGCTGTTAGGACTTGTAGTTTGGGTCCTTCCTGTGCCTGGTTCTACTCTGTGGCCGGGCATCTCCCAAGATGCACTAGCGCAACAGTTAACTTTTGTTTTTGCATTGTCTCTTAAAAAGAGGTGATCATGGTTCATCATGAGAGATGTAGTTTGGTTGCCCTGTATCTCCATTTAAGACCAAAGCAGACTGTGAAGAGCTTTGAAAAGATCTCACAAAACTAAGTGATTGGGCAACAAAATGGCACATGAAATTTAATGTTAATAAATATTGGAAAAAATAATCCCAACTATTCAAACAATATGATGGGGACTAATTTAGCTACAACTACATAAGAGAGATATCTTGGAGTCATTGTGGATAATCCTCTGAAAACATCCACTCAGTGTGCAGCAGCAGTCAAAAAAGCAAACAATGTTAGGAATCATTAAAAAGGGGTAGAAAATAAGACAGAAAATATCTTATTGCCTCTGTATAAATCCATGGTACAGCTACATCTTCAATACTGCGTACAAATGTGGTCGCCTCTTCTCAAAAAAGATATATTGGCATTGGAAAAGGTTCAGAAAAAAACAACAAAAATGATTAGGGGTTTGGAACAGGTCCCATATGAAGAGAAATTAAAAAGACTGGGACTTCTCATCTTATAAAAGAGGAGACTAAGGGGGGATAAGATAAATGTCCATAAAATCATGGCTGATGTAGAAAAAGTGAATAAGGAAAAATATTTACTTGTTTCCATAATAAGAACCAGGGATCACCAAATGAAATTAATATGTAGTAGGTTTAAAACAAACAAAGGGAAGTTTTTCTTCACACAGCGCACAGTCAACCTGTGGAACTCCTTGTCAGAGGATGTTGTGAAGACCAGGACTTTAACAGAGTTCAAAAAAGAACTAGATAAATTCATGGAGGATATGTCCATCAATGGCTATGAGCCAGGATGGGTAGGAATGGTGTCCCTAGCCTCTGTTTGTCAGAGGCTGGCAATGGATGGCAGGAGAGGGATCATGTGATGATTACCTGTTCTGTTCACTCCCTCTGGGGCATCTGGCACTGGCCACTGTTGGAAGACAGGATACCGGGCTAGATAAACCTTTGGTCTGATCCAGTGTGGCTGCTCTTATGTTCTCTGTGAGCTTCATGCTTTAGGCAAACTACAGCTCCCATGATGCACCACAGTGATGGGGTTCCCTGGTGCATCGCATCTCGAAGAAGACAGATGTGGATGCATCATGGGAAATATAGCCCAACTGAGGTCATGAGGCACCCAAGTACCATGTTACATCATGGTCTCGCCTCCTGCTGGGCCACAACACTGTATTATGGGAGCCCCGGCACAATGCATCATGGGAGGTGGAGCTCAGCCTATGTAGAGAATGAGGGGAGCATTACGCATCAAAATACAGCTCACACACTGCCCCACTCCCCATCCTGAAGAAAGCAGATTATGCTGTGTGCCAGGGCATGTTTAACCAGGCACTCCCAACTCAAAGAACCCAAACTACAATGTCTCCCATCTCCAAGAGCAGTGTTTGCAGTGCATCATGGGACATGCAGTCCAACACGGGATCCCAGCCCTCAAACTAGATCATCCAGGAGGTATCACAGTTGCATATCCAAATCAACTTTTTCTCCCATATTCCATCAGAAATTATCCCAGTCCTGATTTCTGTCATTTTAAAAAAGATTTTCCATTGAAAAATTTAGACAAAAACAAATAGCACCCAATTATCAGGGAATTTTTTGTGAGTAAATTCCCCCTCCATCTTTTTTCCCCGGCTAAGTTCTGAGCTGTTTCAGATCAAATCAAATCAGTTTCAGGTCAGGGTCGGGAACAAAAGTGGCTGACCCCGATGAAACTGACCCGCACAAAAACATCGATGTTCCTAACGAGGGATCTCCTTGCAAGTCACCCGGGCTCTTAACTTTATTAATCACTGTTTGGATAACAGCAGCGCCTAAAGGCTCCTGCTCCACTAGACAGACAAAGGATCAGAAAGGGAAAAGAACGGACTTTCCACTTAGCAGGGCAGAGTCAGGGAGAGAACCCAGGAGATCCTGGCTCCCACTCTATGCCACAACACTCCCCTCCTGTGTGGGACAGAATCCAGGTCTCCTGGCTCCCAGATCTTCCTGCCTCACTCATCCCCAGACACACACCAGCCCTACAACAAAACCGGGAGTCCAGCCACCCAGACCTACCCCTGTTCAAACCTCCTAGTTTCCACTCTTTGTCCCAGAGCTGGGAGAGTCCAGGATCCTGACTCCCAGGCAGGGCTCAAGCCACGAGGCCGCACTGCCCAGGTCGATAGCAGGGTGGCCAGCAAGGAGCGACTCCTTCCCCAAGGGCTGTGCTGAAGTAGAGCATTGGTGGTGGCCGGGAGGATGGGGCGAAACCACACAGGTATAATGCACAGAGGGCACACGGCTCTGCCTTTGCTCCTGAGCTGGCCCTGATCCAGGCAGGCTGAGTCAAGTCTCCTGAACATTCCCAAACAAAGGCCGGTCAGAGACCTGCTCTGAGCCCTGCGGCCTGGCTGCTGGGAGTTTTCCAGCCAGCGGGCCGGTCCCCGCCAGCAGTGCAGGGCGGGAGCTGCTCCTGCACCCTACCTTTCTGGAACTCGTCGTTCAGGATGTAGGCCTCAGCCCGGTCGCGCAGGATGAAGATGTTATGTGGGTCCCGCTGGTGAGCCTCCGTGCAAACGTCAATGGCCTCCTGGGGTTGTTTGCTCTGGCAGGGGAGGAGAGGTGGGTCAGGCTGCAACTGTAGGACTGTTCCATCCCTCTCTATTTCTGCACCCCCCCAGGATACTCCTCACCCCTTTCTGGGACACACCCAACAGCACCCTACCCTTTCTGTGACTGCCCCCCAGGACATGCCTCTTTCCCCGGGGGGGGGGGACGGGACACCCCTAATCTATCCAGGACATGCCCAACTACCCACATATGCACCATCACTATTTCCAAGACCCATGTCCCCCACTCTATGGGACAAGTCTCCCACCCTCTCCAAGACATACCCCACTGGCTCCCCGACAGCTCACCCCATTCTCTCTGGGCTGAGATCCACAGACCCACCCCAGACATACCCCAAACCCTCTCTGGGACATGCCCATGCTGCCCCATGTCCCCACTTTCTCAAGGATGTCCCCCATTAACCCTCCTCTCAGGCACATGCCTTCTCCTCCAGGATGTGCTCTGACACATGCTCACTATTCTGCCAATGTGCCTCACTGCCCTCTCTTTCTCCCACGGCCCTCTCTCCTTGAGGGCTGCCCAGGTGCGAATTTCGTCTCCTACACACACCGCGCATCTTGATCTAGCTGCATTAGTCACACTGGGAACACTCTGGTGTGGTGCAGGTGTCTCGGGGGGGAAACTCGATGTGTGGGTGCATGTGAGGGAGACAAAGAAATTGCACTGTTGCGCATGGTGCTCACATGTTCTAACCCCAGCCCCATGTCAGTGTGAATGGTCCCTGCCTCACCCAGAGCTGAGATTCCTCTCCCATCCTGCCACTGCTGCCTCGCAAACAAATCCATGCAACCTTCCCTCCCGCACAATTCTGCTGCCTTCTATAAATGGAAAAGCAGGCTCCACCCTCTACTCCAGGGCTGGGCAAAAGATGATCTACAGGCTGGATCCGGCTGCGAAAGCCCCAGCTGGCTCCCTGCCTGCCCTGTTCCTGCTTGACACTCCAGAAAGCTGGCTACAGGGCCATGTGTGTGTTTGTGAACGCTGAGAGCCTGGAGGGAGGGGAGACAGGTTTCTCATGCTGCCCCAGCAACTCCTATTGGCCAGTTTCGGCCAATAGCAGCAGCCTGTTTGCAGGACAGGCAACATGTGACCTGCCCCTCATTCCTCATCCCCCGGGCTCACAGGATTCAGTTTAGATTAGAGCAATAAACACAGCTCCTGCAGCTCCCCTGAGCATGTACAGGGGTGGAAAGGCAAGGACCCTGGCTAAGGAACCTGCTGAGCTGCTGGTGTGAAGCCAGGTAAGTTCTCCCAGACAGAGCCTATCTCTGGCACCCAAGCTCCTCCCTTCTTCCCCCCCCATCCTCTCCATCCCTTCTTTCCTCCTACCCCAAGTAACCCAAACCTTCTGCTCCCCTGCTTTATCCCCTAGACACCTTCCCAGTCACTGCATCCCCTCCTACATTCCTCCTCAGGTCACAACCCTCTCTCAGACCTTGCACACCATTCTGCTATCCCTGGTCACAGCCCAAATCCCTGCACTCCTGCTCCAGGTCACAACCCCCTCCCAGGCTCTGCAACCCATCCTCACTCCAGTCCGTTGCCCCAGGTCACGATCCCCTACTTCACCCAAACTCCCTCCCAGATCCCAAGCCCCAAGCTCCCTTCTGCATCCAACTTCTATCCCTGATCCCTACACCTCCTGCATTAATATAATGGAAGAATGCAGGCCTCAACTACCTACCAAATCCTTGGAGTGGCCCCTCCCCCATCAAAAATTATTGCCCAACCCTGTGTTAATGGCTTAATGTAAGAAAGAAAGATTCTTTTAGCAGATTTTTTTTGAAGTATTGCAGACATCTAAAACTCTCATCTTAAGGATTTTTTAAAATCCTGTGTTACTAATTAATACATGGTAAATTATATTGCATTAAAGCCAGATCTTTTCTATCTGGTAGAGTTCTAGCTCTTATCAGTCAGAAGCAGGAAGCTGTGTGATGCTAGCTGTTTTGTAGGATGAAACCTTATTTGCAAGATCTTTTAAACATGCATCTGTCGGTTAGAAAGGATGATGAAACATGTACTCCAAGGTCTCAGAGGTGCAGCCATGTTAGTCTGTAACTAAAAAACCTTAAAAAAAACAATGGTTCTGTAGCACCTGAGACTAACAAAATATATAAATAGTGTCAGGAGTTTTCATGGGCACAACCCACTTCTTCTGCCAAGGTTAGTGTTAATTTTCTTTTTATTTGATTTCATATTAAATAATCATAAGCATTGCTCCTTGTTAATTATCCCTTGTTTTAATATATTTTCTTCCACACCTATGGACTATTTAAATAGATATTTATATTTATGGTTTTTGTTTGTACTGGAGGGTACACATCCGCACACTACCTCAATATTGGTGGGGCACATACAAAATTTTAACCTGCCCAAAAGAAGATTCAACTTGCCCAAGGATGGAAAATCTTAGAGGGAACACTGTTGGGAAGTCCCAGGCAGGATCCCCTGCTTGCCCTGCACACTGCTCAGAAAAGCAGCTGCAGGACCGTTTCTCTTTAAAAATTGTGATCCCAAAGGGGCGGGAGGAAGGCTTTAGGTGTAACTCCCACCCCAAGCATAATCCCATTGGCCAGCTTCTGGCCAGAAAATGGCTAATGGGAGCTGCCCGTTTGAACAGCAGGCAGCACACGAACCACCATGCCTGCCTTCCCGCCAGCTCAGTTATTCACACAAGCACATGGCCCTGCAGATTGGTTGGGCTGCTGGCTGGTAAGTCTCCTGGCCAGAGCCTGCCTCTGGCAGCCCAGCCCCTCCCTTCCTCAACCCTCTACCCCTCCACTTAATATACCCTCTTCCCCCCTCCTGTACTCATATCCCCACACCAATCCTCTGCCCCAGATCACAATCCTCTCCTACCCTAGGTTACAACCCAACCCCTTCCATCCCAGTCCCCTGCCCTAGGTCACATGTGCCTCCTTCACCCAAACTCCCTCCCAGATCCCACTCTCCCTCCTGCACCCCAATCCCTTACCCTGAGCTCCCTTTTGCATCCTACCTCCATCCCACACCCACTTCCTCCATTAATACCATGGAAGAGCGTGGTCCTCAATCGTCAAAAATTATTGTCCACCCCTCTTACATATATTCATTCAGAGATCCACCCTCACCAGTCCCCCTGCAATGCAAGAAAGGGTACTCTCTCCCCATATCATCAAGAGAAACCGAGGCACACAAATTCAAGGTGCCATTTTCAAAAGCAATGAGTTTAAATTCAATCACTTTAGGGCAGGGATGGGGAACCTACTGTCCACAGCTTGCGTTGATCTAGTATGCAAGGCTCGGGGCTCAACCTCCGACCCCCACAAGGGCACGAGCTGGTATTCCAGCCAAATGAGGGATGCTGTGACTGGTGCGCTAGTGAGAGGGGAGCCTCATGGGCCCAATTCAGGTAAATTGCGCTGGATCTGGCCCACGGGCTCTGCCTGGCATGGGGGAAGCAGCTCCGTGCACTACAGGAAAGCGCTCCCTACAGGCACTGCTCCTACGGTGCTGGTGGGGGACGTTTCCTTGCAGCACCCAGAGCGGCACGAAGCCATGTGCTCCTCCAGGAGCTCCGCCAGGTAGGTGCGCCCATGCCCGGCCTCCATGCCCTGCATCCACATAGGTGGGCCCAAACCTCGCATCCCCAGCTCATTCCTGCACCCTCCCTTCCACCCAGACCACCCCTGCACCCTACCTCCTTCCCAGACCCATATTCCCACCCCAGCCTGCTCACCAGCAGCCCCCTACCATGCACTGAACTCCTCATTTTTGTCCCCACATCAGAGCTTAAGGGTGCCCTACAAAATCTACTAGCCCCAGTCCCCTAGGTTCTGAGGTGAAGCTTGAGATAGTGAGGTGAATGTCTTTTATTTCTGCTTCTCAGTTGGGGGCCACATCTGTGAGGGGTTTTTTCTTTTTGTTTCTCCCTTGCATGTGGCCTCTGACTGATTTTTCTGTGGGTGAGTGGCCCCCAATCCTCCTTTAGGCAGCTGAATCAGACAGGGCATGTCTACACTGCAGGACAAAAGTTGATATGCAACTTCAGCAACGTCAATTGTGTAAATGAATTCTTTGCTTCAGTCTTCACGGCTGACGATGTTGGGTAGATTCCCAAACCTGACCCGTCCTTTGTAGGTGACAAATCTGAGGACTTGTCACAGATTGAAGTGTCATTAGAGGAGGTTTTGGAATTAATTGATAAGCTTAACAGTAACAAGTCACCGGGACCAGATGGCATTCGCCCAAGAGCTCTGAAAGAACGCAAATGTGAAACTGCAGAACTATAACTATGGTTTGTAACCTATCCTTTAAATCAGCTTCTGTACCCAATGACTGGAAGATAGCGAATGTAATGCCAATATTTAAAAAGGGCTCTAGAGGCGATCCTGGCAATTACAGACGGGTAAGTCTAATGTCAGTACCGGGCAAATTATTTGTTGGGCAAAAGTCAACATGGTTTCTGTAAAGGGAAATCCTGTCTTACTTGAGTTCTTTGAAGGGGTCAACAAACATGTGGACAAGATATAGTGTACTTAGATTTCCAGAAAGCCTTTGACAAGGTCCCTCACCAAAGGCTCTTATGTAAATTAAGTTGTCATAGGATAAGAGAGAAGATCCTTTCATGGATTGAGAACTGGTTAAAAGACAGGAAACAAAGGGTAGGAATAAATGGCACATTCTCAGAATGGAGAGGGGTAACTAGTGGTGTTCCCCAAGGGTCAGTCCTAGGACCAATCCTATTCAACATATTCATAAATGATCTGGAGAAAGGGGTAAACAGTGAGGTGGCAAAGTTTGCAGATGATACGAAACTGCTCAAGGTAGTTAAGACCAAAGCAGACTGTGAAGCTTCAAAAAGATCTCACCAAACTAAGTAACTGGGCAACAACATGGCAAATGAAATTTAATGTGGATAAATGTAAAGTAATGCACATTGGAAAAAACAACCCCAACTATACATATAATATGATGGAGGCTAATTTAGCTACAACTAATCAGGAAAGAGATCTTGGAGTCATCGTAGACAGTTCTCTGAAGACATCCATGCAGTGTGCTGTGGCAGTCAAAAAACAAACAGGATGTAAGGAATCATTAAAAAAGGGATAGAGAATAAGATGGAGAATATCTTATTGCCCTTATATAAATCCATGGTACGCCCACATCTTGAATACTATGTACAGATGTGGACTCCTCATTTCAAAAAAGATATACTGACATTAGAAAAGGTTCAGAGAAGGGCAACTAAAATGATTAGGGGTTTGGAATGGGTCCCTTATGAGAAGAGATTAAAGAGACTGGGACTTTTCAGCCTGGAAAAGAGGAGACTAAGGGGGGATATGATAGAGGTATATAAAATCATGAGTGCTGTGGAGAAAGTAAATAAAAGAAAGTTATTTACTTGTTCCCATCATATAAGAACTAGGGGCCACCAAATGAAACTAATGAGCAGCAGGTTTAACACAAATAAAAGGACGTTCTTCTTCACACAGCGCAGTCAATCTGTGGAACTCCTTGCCTGAGGAGGTTGTGAAGGCTAGGACTATAATAGGGTTTAAAAGAGAACTAGCTAAATTCATGGAGGTTAAGTCCATAAATGGCTATTAGCGAGGATGGGTAAGGAATGGTGTCCCTAGCCTCTGTTTGTCAAAGGGTGGAGAGGAATGGCAGGAGAGAGATTGCTTGATCATTACCTGTTCGATTCACTCCCTCTGGGACACCTGGCATTGGCCACTGTCGGCAGACAGGGGTACTGGGCTGGATGGACCTTTGGTCTAACTCAGTATGGCCATTCTTATGTTCTTAAGTTGAAATACCTTAATTTGGCTTTTGGCGCTGTCTGCATAGCAGGAAGTCAAAGAAAGAACACACTTCCTTCCAAGGGTGGCTGAGAGTGCCGCAGGGCCCTGGGCATGTCGTGGGGCCCCAGGCAGCGAAATTTCGTGGGCCCCCCCTTTGACACGGCGCATGTGCGGGGCCTCAGGAAGCGCAGGGCCCAGGGCAGCCGACCCGCTCGCCCTGCCCTAAATCTACCACTGCTTCCTTCGACTTCCCTTACTGCTCATGAAATGAGGGTTACAGGAGTCAAAGTAAGAAGTTCTCCATCTCAAAATTATTTCAACATAATGTCTTGCTGTGTAAACGTACCCATAGCAGCTTCTGAATGTGTTGCCTTCAGTGTTGCAGAGAGTCCGCGGCAGCACCAGGAATTGAACCCAGGGGTTCTGATTCCAGTCTAGTCCATCAAGCACAAGTAGGGCTACTGGATAATTTACCAGCAAAGTGTTTCTCCTCCAAGAGAACACTGGGAGGAAAGTTTCACAGGAAGAATCTCTGCTTTTCTAGAATATTTTGTATTTTCCATCAGAAAACCAGAAAAGTGTTAGGTGTCAAAATGAGGGGGGAAAAAATCTTATTTTTCTAATGAAAGATAAGTTTTTCAGCTGGAAATTAATGCCCAATTTCTGACCAGTTCTAACCATAGGAACATTCAAAGACAGGCAAGTGGAGCATAGGATGGGGTGTACTGGAGCAATAGCAAACATCCGGTTTCCTCCCGGAAGCTCTACTCAGAGCCAGCATGTGGTTTTGAGAAGGATGAAAGGGATGAAGAGATTTTGCAGCTGGCCTCTTCCTTATCCAACTGATTCCCACAACCTTTGTAAATACCACTATGCCCTCAGGCTGCTGGCACAGGTGGGGCTTAGATACAAAGGCCTCTTCAAAGCCCCTTTACACAGAACAAAGATGTTGACTTCAGGCTGTGTGCATGGAGAGAGAGAGAGAGAGAGTGTGTGTGTGTAATGTCTCCCTGCTAGAGAAGATGGGCCCTGCTGTGTGTCTCTGCTGCCCCCTGCTGGACGGGACCAGACCCTGCTGTGCTCCTGTGGGTCTACTGGGCCTGCACGTGAGAGCAATTGAGCCAGGAGAAAGCTAGGAGGACTTGTAAAAGGGACCCTAACAGGAACTGCAGAGAGAGACAGAGCTCCTGGGGAACAGACTTGCTGTGATTACAATCCAGTCTCATGTTTCAGGGCCTCAGCTAGGTGCCTGTATGGTCAGGAAGGATTTTTTCCCCGAGGCACAAATGACCAGCTGTATTCTGAGCGTTCGCCTTCCTCGGAGCTGGCCATCAGCCACAGCTGGATGTGGGACACTGGGTGGGGCGGGCCAGAGAACCCACTTTCTAGGTGCCCAACTGACTGGTTCTTACTCACAAGCTCAGAGTTCAACCCAGCCCCAGACTGGTGGTCAGGAAGGAATTTCTGCTCTGGTCAGATTGGCAGGGGCTGGAAAAGAGGGTTGCATGGGGCATGGATTAGGAAGGTAAAATCCTGTTTAATAAGTTAGCCATTTAAATGTTATGTTTAACCAGTTAACCGCTTAAACAGGGGCAGGCAGGAATGCCCTCTGCCTATGGCATGGCACAGCAGGTCCGGACACCCCAAAATGGGCAGGGGCTGCTCTGGCCAGGTTGGGCCATCAGTTACCAGCCAGTAAGTATCTCCCGGTAAGGGTGATGCTTATCAGTTAACTGGTTAACCATTCATCTCCCCTGCTTAATTCTCTGCCTGGGGTTCATAACAGGTGGGGCCTCCTGAGGACTGAAATCTTTACTCCAGCTGAAGGCTTCAGGTTCTGCACAGGGGGAATGGACTGGCCTGGGACTAAGAGATCAGGCTAGATCTTCTAAAGAGACCTTTTGGCCTCAAATCAGTGCTGGGCAACCAGTGGCCTGCACGTGGCTTATTGGAGTTCTGGCCCATGAGACATTTTGTTCACTGTTTCCCACACACAGGGTTGCCAGATTCTACTGGTTTCTGTCCACGTATTTTTCTCCTGCCGGCATTACTAAAGTGACATGTACATAAAGCCAGGATACGCGCTGACTGCACACAACACTGACTGTGAGAGTCATGAGCTCCCTCTGCAGCCAATCACAGCGCTGCTACTGTGCAGTTGGCTTACCCTGCATGGAGGCACGCAAGCACAGTTAGAAAAACGGCTCTAGCCTGGGAGACCATCTTGGTTAGGACAGTCTCGCAGCCCACTGAGATGAAGGCGAACCCAGTCATGTGGCCCAAACACTAGCCTGAGTTACCCATGGCTATCCAAAACGCTATGAAATCTAGGAGAGGTGGCTGCTCCTCAGCACCCTGCTGTCCCCTACTGGAGGCTGCATCTCAGCACTGGGCAAGGGGTCCTTATATATACAGCTCCAACGCTCTACCCCAGAGATGGCCACATCTCAGGACCAGGCAAGGAGTCCATGTATAGAGTCCCTGTGCTCCACTCCATAGGTAGCCACATGTCAGCACTGGGTGAGTCGTCCATGTACAGGGTCATCCCAGCCCTGCTGTTTGTCTCTCCTACCTGCCTTTCCCTGCCCCCACAAGCTCACCCCACGGCAGGCAGGACAGATGCCAGCACAAGGAGGGGGCTCACCTTGGAGAGGCAGTGACAGATGCGTGCTTTGGCCTTGGTGGTGTAAACCTCCACTTGTGGCTCCGTCTTCATGGCCGCTTTGTACTTGTCAATGGCGTCCTCATACCTGTCCCCCGGGAGCAGCACACGTCACTCACCAGCGGGGCACCAGTTGGCAAAGTGGGGGAAGGGAACCGGGCCAAACGCAGGGCTGGCACCAGCAGAGGATATTGGAAAAGCCAAAATATGCCAGACCTAAAGCCAGGCAGGGCTTCCAGGGGGAAGGTGCAGGGGGAGCCTAAAGGTGGGCGCTACTCTGTAAAGAGGAGATCCCCGAGTGCTTGGCTGCAGGCAAGATGCCCCCACATGCCCCATGGATTCCTGTTTAATCAGCCCCTGCACTACACCCAGCGATGGCTGCATCTGAGCACCAGGTGGGAGATCCCCATATATATTGCCCCTGCATCCCACTCCAGAGCTGGCTGCATCTCAGCCCCTCCACTATCCCCAACATGCCAGACTCTGGCAATCCAGGGGCTGCTCCCTAGACATGTGGCCGGGAAGGGGGGGAGGGATATTTCCAGGTACCCCCTAGAGGTCTCAGAGTGCCAAGGCCCACTGGCTGGAAAGAAACGGCCTTTCACAACCCCTGGATTGACGGAGAGATGGGGATAGAGGGAGAAGGGGCCTGGTCATCACCTCTGTGCTCTGACGTGCTCCTCGGCTGTCTCCAGCTGCTTGGAGAGCTTCTTGGCTTGCTTGTAATGGGCAAAGCAGGCCTTGTCGTCCTGGTCCAGCTTGAGACATTCGCGCACCTGCCTGGGGAGGGGCAGAGGTGACAGGTGGGGCAGGTTTCTGGAAGATGCAGCAATGTCACAGTCCCCCTCTCCCCTCCCCGAGATCCCAGCACATCCCTGGCCCTTCCTGTGTCCATGGTCAGGGCTCAAAGTTAAGGAAGGATGTCTGATGCAGGCAATGTCACCTCCCTGAGGACTGGCACCTCTGGGGCAGGGATTCAAGAAACCTGGTGGGGAGGTGGGAATTAGGGGTGCAGATGGGCCCAGAGTTCCCCTCCCCCCCAAGATCCCCCACTCCCTAGCCAGGGCCTCCTCCCCTCCCCCACTCACACCAGCGCCTCCTCGTGCTCCCCCAGGCCATAGTACAGCTGGCTGAGCTTGAGGAAAGCTGCTCGGTTGTCAGCGCGGAGCTTGGTGGTGGGTTTCAGATCGAGGATGGCCTTGTTGTATTCGCCCAGCATCAGGTAGCACTCGGCACGTAGTTCCTTGGCTTCGGGGTCCCACGGGGAGATCTGTGGCCAAGGGAGCAAACCTGAGCACAAGCAAGTCTGTGCCTAGGGGCCACACTGCTTTGGGGTGCACGGCAGGGCCCGTTACACAACCCCCAACCAAGCCTGCCCAGCTTCGGCTCTGCCATTCTCCCTCTCTTGGGATGGCCAGTGCTGGAGCCAACTTTGCAACTTTACGGGGCAGAATCCGGCCTTTCCAAGCCCCCGGCACAGCAGGAAAGAAGAATCCAAAAGTGAGGAGAAAGGCGAGGCCACGTCCTGTGTGTAAAACAGCATCAGTCCGAGGAAGGGGCTGGGCAGCAGGACTCTATGTGCCTGGACTGATGAAAGGGAAAGGGGACTTCATGGTGCATGGGTGGGCAGCGAGGAAACTGAAGCAGGACCTGAACCAAGTCCAGGGAGACCCACCATCCCCTTTGCTCAAGATCCCTCTGGCATTTTAATAAGGCAGCAGGGGGACTAGAGCACACTTCCAAGATCCCAATGCCCAGCATCCCTTACTCCCAGCTTCATCCACTGCCCCAGTTTTCCTGCACAATTGCCCTTGGTGCATGCTCACCTCCTCAAGCTCCCACACTGGGCCTCAGCCAGCCCAGGTCGTGGTAGGCAGATGTGAGATTGAAAATGGAGCTGGCTTGTAGATAAACAACCCACTGCTGCCACCCTGACTCTGGTCCACTTGTCTTTCTGGCCTTAAATCCGGCACACCTCAGAGCAGCAGATGCTCAGAGTTGAGGGGGCACCCCAGGGACCAGACTGACCCAAAGACTTTCCTGAATTGTTGGGTGCTTGTTCACTGCACAAGGAAGATGCTGGGTACCTTCACAATTTGTTGGGTTTTGGTATAAACTGCGAGATTGACAACTTTTTTGTCAAAAGCATCTGCTTCCCCATGGAAAAAAGTTGATTTTTGGTTAAAAATCTCACTGCTCAAAATTCCTCCAAATTTAGGCCAAACCCCCTGAAATATTTCAATTTGAAAATGTTGCCACATTGCCCTGTGGGAACTGTAGTTTGGATGCCTCATGTCCCCATTCTCTGCTATGGGCCTGGCTTACTAGCTGGACTACATCTCCCATGATGCCCTACCCCCCCTTCTCCAAGAGGGGAAATTACAAGGCACCATGGGAAATGTAGTTTGGTTGATTTATGTTCCCATTGATCTCTATCGGGCAGATATCTCCCATGATGCACTGCAGTCTCCCCTTTTGTAGGATGAGGTACATCATGGGAATCCGTGAGCGTTGTGCATCATGGAAGATGTAGTCTGGCTGGGGAGCCTTGCCTACAGAGGTGAAGTGAATTGTGTGGCAACTGAACTACAACCCCCATGAGACATGACATTCTCCTGCTTGCTGACCCTCAGCACTACATCAAGGGAGCCCTGACTGTGCCTCCTATGAGGCACCACAATCAGTCCAGGGAGGCCATCCCATGGAAGAGAGCAGGGACATGAGGTAGTGGAACTACAAATTCCATGATGCACTGCTTTGCCTCCGCAAGAGTGACGACCTAGATATAACATGGAGAGATGTAGTCTGACTAGGTTACAAAGGACCATTGTAACAGCACTGGCCAGCAGCGTCCCTGGGCAACTGAGCGACACTCCCCTACTCTCAGAAATGGTGTGATCCCCACAAGCAACCGCCTCTTGACAGATACCTCAATGGCTTGCTCCAGGATCCTGATGGCTCCCGAGTAGTCTGTTCTCTGATAAGCTGCCTGGGCTTCTTGCATGGACACTTCCAACTCAGTGAGTCTAGCTAACTGGCTCTGAGCCTCCTTGTGGCTGGGATCACTCTGCAGCTGGAGGGGTGTGAAGGAGAAAAAACCAACAAGGATCACCAGATGCCCAAAGGTGGCCCTTTAGCAAAGTTCTCCAACCAGTGCCCACCAGAAGACAGATACGCAGGCAGATGGGCCTGTAACTAGTGTTCCCTGGTGGTGCACATTCACACATGCCTTGATGCATGCAAAAAATGTATTCTGCACCAGGATGGAAAAAATCCACACATGGGTGGAAAAGATTAGAGGGAACGTTGTATCTTTGCACTGGGGGGCTGCAGACAAACATCTTTTCAGAGATCCCTCTGCACTTGGGCAGGCAGCACAGCAGGGGGGAAAGCAACAGGGTGGGCGGCAATGCCATGGCAGGGAGGGGTGATGCTACACAACATAATGCAGCAAAGCCAGAACATCAGCTCAGGCTGCTTAGATTCCGCAGAGCTGCTTCTGGAAACTCCCCTCCCCCCCAACCACAAGACATTCCATTCCCATGCCTCTCCCGAGGCCAACCTTGGGGGTCTCTTCTCATGGCACTCACCACGGCTTCAAAGTCCTGTTTGGCCTCCTCTGTATTACCCTGTTTCAGGAAAATGTTGCCCCGCTGTAACCTGGCCTGGAGTGAATACAGAGCAGATTTCCAGGGTGAGAGCAGCAAAAGACTCTGGCAACCACAGATTCAAATTGGTGCCGTCAATCAAAGCACAGTTCTTAATGCTTAAGCATGGTCTGTTGCAAAAGGCAGCGCAGCCTGTGCTCATGCGCCTGGCTGAATCAGGGCCCTAATAGCCACCACGTTTTGCCAACAAGGTCTCTAACAATGGATGTCCAAAGTTTGATTCCAGGAGATCCTTCCTAGAGTACCCAAGATACGATCCTCTGTGGCTAGGCCATCTAGGCCCTTTTGTTTCATACCCAGCTCTTTTCCAGCACTTTTCATCTGTGGACCTCGGAGCACATTCCAGAGAAGATTTAGCGTCATTATCCGTTTTACAATCAGGAAAAGTGAGGTGGAGGGGTTCTCAAATTTTTTTTGCTGGGACTCCCTATGAAAATATTTCAAGCCCCCCAAAAGACGTGCATAGATACAGATAGACACTTGATAAGTAACTTCCTTCTATGCTAATACATATTTCCATTCCATGCACCTGATGAAGTGATTCTTACCCACAAAAGCAACTTCTGTGCCGCTGTTAGATGCAGTGCTACCTTCAAATCTGAGCAGCAGCTACTCCTCTCCAGTCACCCATCTCTGAAGGGCTCAGGCTGGCAGCTTGGCGCACAGAGTTCTCTGTATTCCCCAGCATGCAGAGGCTGGCAACTCACAACCCCCCTGTAATAACCTCCTGACCCCCCGGTGCTAGATTTTTAAAGGCATTCTCCTTTTAAAAAATCTAGCTAAAGTGACTTTTAAAATCAGAATCAGCCATTTCCTCAAAGGGTAGATGTATGCTGTGGGATCAGCCCAGTTCGACTGACTCAGGCTCACAGGGCTAAAACCAGGAGCATAGACATTCAGAGTCAGGCTGGAGCCGAGGCTCTAAAATCCTTCATGATTGCCTGCAGCCTAAGCCAGCTGCTCCAAGACTCGGTGCTGTGAGTTTTTTATTGTCGTGTAGACGTCCCCTCTAAGGCCTGCTCTACTTCAAAGAGGAATTAGTTCAGGGAATTCTCTAGCCTGCCTTATGCAGAAAGTGAGACCAGTTGACAAAGCTCTCCTCTGGCCTTGGACGCTATCAGTAACAACAGGTACCTCTTCCGTGGCACTTGCACCTGTAGATCTCAAAGTGTTATGCAAAGAAGGGCAGGATCACCGATTCTATGACAACAAAGAACTATTGTGACCATCTGAGCACAGGGCAGAGAACTGCCCTGAAATTGCTTCTTGTTTGTAAATTCCAGCCCTGTTTTCAGTGGTGTACCTTGAAAATCCAGGCCAGAAATACCATATTTAGGGAGAAGAAAAATAGGCAGCCAGATTTTCAAGACCCTAGTGAGTGCCAGCAATAAAATCTGTACATTTTAGCTCATGCTTCTTGTTGCACCTCACTTCCTAACATATCAATGCAATTCACAGTCCCAGGTTAATCCCAGACAGGGAATGTCATTACCCCAGAGAGGGAAAGTGAGTCACAGAGAAGGGCTGGGACTGGCCTTAGGCCAACCAGGGAGGCAGTGGGGTGAATCCACTGAGCTCTCCCAGTCATGTGCCTTACCTTTCTTGCTCTGGCCAGGAAAGGAGAAGGACAATGCTACTGATGTCTTTGTGTCAACACGATTTCAGCCAAGCTGCTTTTGAACCAGTGCTAGCAGCAAATCATTATAAACATCTGTGTCTGAGCTCAGGCAGAATGGGGGAGAGAGAACTCCCAGACTAACCAACTGATTAGAGCTTTAAGAACTGCACCTCTTTCAGGAGGCTGATTTGTCCTGCATACCACCAAGTTTCACCTCACTTAAAGATGACTTGCTTACAAAATCAGACATAAAAATACAAAAGCAACACAGCCACACCAATATCGAAAAACTGAGGACGGTCTCATTTTCACCATGGAATTTAAACTGGTACTTACATGTCAGTGTACAGTACATAGGGCAATATAAACAAGACACTGTCTGTATGAAATTTTAGTTTGTCCTGATTCTGCTAGGGCTTTGAATGTAGCCTGTTGTAAAACTAAGCAAATATCTAGATAAGTCAATATATCCCCTGGAAGACCTCTACGTCCGCCCCATGGCTGTGTGTCCCCCTGGTTGATAACCACGGATAGCAAACAAAGGTCTAACCAGCTCAATGGCTGGATATTGCAGATGGAAAATGCACACTGAAAATAAATCGTACACCAGTGGTTCCCAACCTTTTTGAGCATACAGACCCTTTTTCAATCGTTTAAATTTCACAGACCCACTCCCCCTTCCCTGGGGGAGGGAAAAAAAAGAAAAAAGAAAAAGTAAGTAAGGATTGGGCCTACCTCAGTGGGCCCGATCCTTATTTTTAAACTTTCCACAGACCCCTTGCAATACTGTCATGGACCACCAGGGGTCCACAGACCACAGGTTGGGAGGGACCCACTGGCTTACACTTTTAACAGTGAGGGTATCTTTTAACAGTGAGGGTATCTAACAGCTGAAACCACTGACCTTCTCTGGTGTGTTTAAATCACCACCAGATGTATCTTGAAGAGATCTTCTAAGGTTCAACCAGGCAGTATTTTGGGGAAGTTCTCCGGTGTTTATTACACAGGTGCTCAGACTAGGTGCTCACAAGGAGTCTTTCTGGCCTTGAGACTCTACGAATCTCAGTCTCACAAACTGAGTGCACTGACCCCCTTGACTACAGCCAACCTCCCCACTTTGGGAACGTACCTCAGTATTCCTTCAGAGCCTGACTTGATAACCCCAGGGTTATATCACTGCATGGGATCTGGAAGTGGGAATTTGACTCTGGGGTGGTTTTCTGTCAGCTGTGAACAGACTGTTTTTTTCTGACAAACAAATCCTCCATTGAGCAATTCCCAACCAGATCTGCCAGTAAAAGATCAGCAGCCATGGGGGCTGTTCCACATGGAGAAGCGGCAACGTCTTTGGAGGACCAAGTCATCCCAGTTCAAAAGGGACACAGCCGCATCCCCCATGACAGCAGCAGCCTCTCAATCACACTGCATGTGGCAGCAAAAATAACCTTCCATTAGTTAATATCCCCACAAGTCAGAGGTGAGAACAGTGAGTGTGACTTACGGCTAGGAAGTCCGGCTTGAGCTCAATGGCCTTTGACAGGTCGGGCAGTGCCGAGCGGAACTTGCCCATGGCCAAGTAGATAGTCGCTCGCTTGTAATATGTAAGGTAATTCTTGGGGTCGCCTTCTGCAGGAGGTAGAATATGTTAGTGCTGGCCCCTCTCCTAGTCCAGCCCAGATTTGTTCTCCCTGCCTCCTTTTGCCACCTTACATACCCCAGTGATCTGAGACTGAAAGGGAACAGAGAGCTGAGGCCTCTGCTTGTTTTATTGCTACTCTGTCCTCCCAAATCCATCTGTCATGTGGATTGGGATTTCTCTGTATCCATCTGTCTGGCACCTAGCATAATGGGGTTTAAATCTTGAGCAGAGCTCCTAGGCCCTACCTTGATCAATAAGCCAACAAGCCTTCCTCACTGGAGCACCTGCTTTTGTAACATGGGAACACAGGGAAAAGTTGGGGAATTCAAAATCTGATCAAAAGAAACTCTGTTCCCTCCAACATGCAACCACGCTGCAGAACTCCTGGCCAAAAGTCACAAAGGAATCGGCCGTGTCTGTGGAGGGCTAGCATAGCGATCATCATTAATGAAATCCAATTTGGGAAGGGATATTCAACATAGTACTCCAGGACTTATACTGATCTCTGATAAACACCAGCTGATATGGGAACAACATTTGCCTACTTGCTACTGCAGGGTACGTACACCTTCCTCCAAAGCATTCAGTGTTGGAGAGAGTATACTGCAGTGATGGGCTACCTCGGCTAGTGAGTGAGCTGCAAGAGTGGCACTTCTTCATCTCAGTGGCCTGTAAGATTGTTGTAATGAAGATCGTCTCTTAGGAGAGGTAGTTTTGCCAAGTGTGCTCATGTATCTAGAATTTGTGGGGGTGTCGATTGAACTGTAGGAGTGCTTTGATTGGATGCAGAGGGAGCACACAGCTCTCACAGTCAGTGTGTGTGCAATCAGCATGCATCTCACTTTACATGCCCTTGCTTTACATGTGTGTCACTTTAATAATACCAATAGGAAAAACTACATGGAAAGGAACCAGTTCAATTTAGCAACAATAAACAAAATGTCTCCTGCATCACACACAGAGCCCCAATAGGCTGCAGGTTGCCCACTGCTGGTATACTGCTACATGGGCCTTATGTCTGAGCTGACCATTCCTACATGCCCATGAAATAGCCCATTTCACTACCTGCTTCCCACCAACTTCAATGCCCCATTCATGAAACTGACCCATAGCCATCCTGAGTAGTTCCTTCTGTGCCAAACAACCCTCCCTGGTGCCAAGCTCCTGTCTGCTTCCTCCAGGGAGTCCCATATGCCCCATGCCTGCCTGGCACAGCTGTAAGTGTGGAGGAGGCTATTGTCACTCCGGTCTGACACGCTCCCAGGCTAGCTGGTGACATCCCCTTCTCTCTTCGTACTTACCTACGGCTGAGTGATAATGAGACAGTGCTTCAGCCAGCTGACCAGCTGCCAGCAGCTTGCGCCCCATTTCCAGATGGTTCTCGATCTCAGCCTGCCCGGAAGCCAGCAAACCTGCAGGGGACAAAGTGTCTCACCTTGACTGGGTAGAGGGGAGTCAGGGCTGGGTGCCCCACTGAAGTCCCCATTTGTGGAAATGGGGCCTTGACCCCACTCTACACACCACTGTATTTAATGCCACTCTAGTACAGCATCATAGCTAGGGCCTTACGAAATTTACAGCCATGAAAAATGTGTCACTTTTACCCTACACTATACAGATTCCACTGGGAAGACCAACAGTTCTCAAATAGGGGGCATGACTCAAAAGGGAGTTGCAGGGAGTCACAAGATTATTTTAGGGGGCTCGCAGTACTGCTATCCGTACTTCTGTGCTGCCTTCTGAGCTGGGCAGTCAGAAAGCAGCAGTTGTTGGTCGGGCATCCATCTCTGAAGGCAGCACCCTGTCAGTGGAGCATAGATGTAAGGGTGACAATACTATACTGTGCCACCCTTATGTCTGCACCGCTGCCTTGACAGCTGGGTGACCAGAGGGTGGCAGCAGCTGACTGAGCTCTGCAGGCAGCAGTGCAGAACTAAAGGTAGCATAGTATAGTATTGCCACCCTTACTCCTGCGCTGCTGTTGGTGACGACTCTGCCTTCAGAACTAGGGTTGCAGCCAGAAACTGCCACTTTCTGATGTCCCAGCCCAATGCAGAAGTAAGGTAGCAGCACCGCAGCCTCCCCTACAATAATTTTGTGCCCTCTCCCAACTTCTTTTTGGGTCAGGCCCCCTAAAAGTACAACACCCTAAAATTTGGAGGTGAAGTAGCTGAAATCATTATATTTATGATTTTTAAAATCCTATGATCTTGACATCGACCAAAACATACCGCAAATTTGATAAAGCCCTAATCATAGAAACACCTAGTCAAACTCTCTTCCAAGATTTGTTGTGTCTAACCATCCAGCCAGATGACTCCCCAGCCTCCTTTTGAAAAACTCCAGCGAAGGAGCTTCCACCTTCCCTAAGCAGTCTAAAACTGAATGGCCTGTCCATTTTCTGCCAGCCCTGCCAGGCACCATTTCAATCAGCACCATCCCCATTCTCCTGGTCCCGCCCTTTCACACCCAGTCCAGCCATTACTCTCTTAGCCTGGTCTCTTTCCATACTAGCTCCCACTCCCATGGCTTTTCCCCCTTCCTGCCTGCCCTGACCCCACCTCACCACTCCTTCACTCTTCCCGGCTTTCCTGACCCCACCTGCTCTTCCCTAAGGTTCTTGGGACATTCACCTTCCCCCCATGCCCACCCCTTTTCCCTGATGTCCTTCCACCCTCAGCCACCAGGCCCTGTCCTCTTCCCCTCTAACCACACTCCCTCTCCTGAACCCAGCCACTCCATCCCCAGCTTGCCCTTCCTCCTGCCCTGCTGGCACCAGAGCTCCACTCTTTCCCTGCCACTCAGGCTGTCATCTGCCCTGGGCTGCCCAGCTGCCCCGCTGGGATAGGGCCAGTCTCCATATTTGGGACTTTGTCTTCTAAACATCTCTCCCCGGGTTTCCACACTTGCTCTCTGGTCACCCCTAGACTTCCCCATCGGGGGTGGGGAGGAGACAGTGAGGAACTAAAGTGGCTTGTAATAGGCACGGCCAACAGGAAAGGGGCGGGGCCAGCAGCAGGTGGAAGGAGCCAGTGGAGAGCTAAAGAGACAGCGGGGCCAGTTCGGTGACTCGGTTTGACGGAAGGGGCGGAGCTAGCGAAGAAAGGGGCGGGGCTAGGAAGTCGGATGGTTGGGCGGGGGCGGGGTCAGACGGGAGAGCGCGAGCTGAGCCGGTGAGGGTGGGGCCTGCGGGGAAGAGGGTGGGGCCAAGGGCGAAAGGAGCGGGGTTGCGGGAATTCTTCTGAGGGGAAGAGGGAGGGGCCGCTTCCGGCGAGTTGCCATGGTTACCTGGGAGCTGCAGGTCCAGTAGGACGCAGAGTAGGGAGGTGGCCCAGAGCAGCCGCCGCCCGCAGCGCCACAGCCCCTGCCCGGCTGCTCGCCCGGGCTCCATGGCAGCGCTCCGGCTCCGGCTCCGGCTCCGGCCCGCACTTCCGCATGCCGCACTTCCGGCCCCGTGTTCCGATGTCACTTCCGCCGGCTCCTCTGCCAGCCGTACTCCGTGATCCTGGGACCGTCCATCCGGAGGGCGGACTCCATGGTAAAGCTGCGGGCCGCTCTGCCCGCCCGTTTCTATGTTCTGGGAGGACCGCGGCCTCACGCGCTCTCTGTCCCTTCAGGCTTCCGCGTTTCTTTCGCCCCTGCCCGGGAACGGGACGCTCGGCTTTGCTGATGGGCAGCACCAGGAGCCAATGGGCGTGAGGGGATGGGACAGGAGGCGGGGTCTGGTTTGGAGAGGGGGGGGCAGGTGCGGGGGAGGTTCTGGGGGGCTGGGCCAAGGAGGGTCCCGCGGGGGGTGTCAGGGATGCTGGCAGGGGCTCTGTGGGAGAAGTGGAAGGGATCCTGAGGGCTGGGAGAAGGGGCCCTTGGGCGGGTTCGGGGGCTGGAGCCGCCCCCCATGTTGGGGGGGGGCAGATAGTGGGGGAAGGGGACACCCCCCCCCCCCGGGTGAAAGGGGCAGGGAGCAGGTTACTAAGGGGCCGCCCTCCCGTGGAGGAGAAAGGAGAATCGTTGGGGCTGAGGGAGGAAAGAGCCCCCCCCCCCATTATGAAGGAGAAGGGAGATGGCTGTGGGGTTAATATGGGGGTCATAAGTGAGTCCCCTGAGGAGGAAAGGGATAGCTGGGAGGTGCAGTCTCTGAAGATCCCCTTAGCGCTTGAGGGGAGATGCAGCCCCCCACAGGAGGGGTGGGTGGCTGGGGGGGGGGAAGTTTGGGGAAGAGGTGGTGAGGTATTGGGGTGAAGAGGAACCCAACGTCCAACCCACTCCCTTCCCAGCAGGCCCTGGGGCGATGGAGCCAGACTACAAGCGCAGGAAGATGCAGGAGCTGGATGACCCCCCATGGGAGGCCTTGCTGGTACTTCCTGAGCTGGAATCCCAGGAGGTGGAGCTGATCCTGGCCTATGCTGCCCCCGTGTTGCTCAAGACTGAAACATCCCGCCTGGTGCAGCAGCTGTCGGCTGCGCGCCCCCTTACGGAGCTCCCACACCTTAAGCGTGTGCGGGCACGTGGCGGAACTCAGCCGTTGGAGGTGCTCCTCTGCCTGGCCAGCCCCTCGCAGGACACAGGGGCCTTGCAGACGCTGTCGGAGCTGCTCCCGGATGGACAGGTGGACATCTGTGGCCTGGGAGAGCCCTTCCTAGTGCAGGTGCCTGCACGTGCCCCCCTCACCCGGCCCCAGTTCGAAGAAGCCGCCCGGCACTGGCCCACAGCCTTCCATGAAAACAAGCGGACCAGCCAGGCTCTGGCCGGGCAACTCTTCACTCCACAAGACAAGGCAGCCATGCAAGGTCACATGGAGCAAGCTATCCATGCTGCACGCCAGGGGGCGGAGCTGGGGATGGTGCCAGTGGGCGCTGCTGTGGTTGACACGGCCACAGGGCGAGTCCTGGCTGTGGGGCATGACTGCAGGAAGGGCCTCCACCCACTACTGCATGCCACCATGGTCTGCATTGACCTAGTGGCCTGCGGCCAGGGTGGAGGAGCCTACAGCTACCACGACTATCCTGCTTGCACCTTCCTGCCTTCTGATGAACATGCTGTATCTGGCGATGGCCTTCCCTACATCTGCACCGGTTATGACCTGTACCTCACCCGTGAGCCCTGTGCCATGTGCGCCATGGCCCTGGTCCACTCCAGAATTCAGAGGGTCTTTTATGGTGTGGCCTCCCCACACGGGGCTTTGGGGACAAGATACCGCATCCATGGCCGCAAAGACCTGAACCACCGCTATGAAGTCTTTAGAGGCATCCTGGAGGGGCCATGCCAACGCTTGGGCCAGGAGGTTGCTAGCTAAGCGGCTGTTTTTATATGGCTTGTTTTTATACCATTTGTTTTAAAAGCTGAGCTTTGCTTTTTTTTTTAAAATAAATTTGTTTTAACAGGGTTATGGCAGCATTGGTTCTCAAGGGCATGTTGACCACCAGATCTGTGCCCATTTTCCCCATGGACGGGTGGGCTTCCTGAGTGACCAACCATGCTGCAGGGAGTGTGCGTGTGTAGTGGTGTGTGTGACTATGTAGTTCTGGTTGTGTTTGCCTGAAACCTTCACTTGCCCCTTAGGGACCATGAAGCAGCAAGTGAAGCTTCCCTGTGGGGAAGCTACCCACCTGCACTGGCTCTTCCAGCCAAGGCCATGCCTCTCACTTGAGCCCCCCATTGGGGTGGTTCTTTCTCAGAGCCTAGGCCTGGCTGGAATCCAGCTCTCATTCTCTGCGAGGACTATAACGGAGCTCTCATCTGTGGTTGGAGCCCAGAACCCCACCCCCACTCTGAGGCCTCACCCCCCTGACTGCCTTCCCCGACTGCTCCCTCCTGCAGCCTGGAGACTGATAGCTCTGCTAGAGCCTTTCCACCCTGGGTCCATGGTAGGAGGAGATTTTTCTGGGGGCCCCAAATCTGCCACTGGCCTCCATCCCTCCCCAGGTTCCATTATGTGCCTCCCACACCAGGGACCATGTCCCAAGTGAAGATTGTAGCAGGACAGCATGGCTGCTGGAGGAATTGAGGAGCATCACATAACTGAGAGAGCTGCTAGGACTCTGGCCTGGCCTGGCTGCTTGTGCTAGCAGAGCCCACTTAAGAACTGGACTCTAATGCTCAGAGGGGCATTCTCATGCCTCTACTCTGCGCTGGTTAGGCCTCAGTTGGGCTACGTCTAGATTGCATCCCTTTTAAGAAAAAGGGATGCAAATTATGCGTATCGCAATTGCTAATGAAGCGGGGATTTAAATCTCCGCTGCTTCATTAGCATAAAAATGGCTGCCGCTTTTTTTTCAGCATGAAGCTTTGCCGGAAAAAACCGCCAGTCTAGATGCGGATCTTTTGGAAAATAAAGCCTTTTCCGAAAGATCCCTTATCCCTCTTAAAATAAGGGATCTTTCGGAAAAGGCTTTATTTTCCGAAAGATCCGTGTCTAGAGTGGCGATTTTTTTCCGGCAAAGCTCCATGCCAAAACAAGCGGCAGCCATTTTTATGCTAATGAAGCAGCGGAGATTTAAATCCCTGCTTCATTTGCAATTGCGATATGTCTAATTTGCATCCCTTTTACAGAAAAGGGATACAATCTAGATGTAGCCTTGGAGTATTGTGTCCAGTTCTGGGCACCGCATTTCAAGAAAGATGTGGAGAAATTGGAGAGGGTCCAGAGAAGAGCAACGAGAATGACTAAAGGTCTAGAGAACATGACCTATTAGGGAAGGCTGAAGGAATTGGGTTTGTTTAGTTTAGAAAAGAGAAGATTGAGGGGGGACATGACAGCAGTTTTCAGATATCTAAAAGGGCGTCATAAGGAGGAGGGAGAAAACTTGTTCATCTTGGCCTCTGGGGATAGAACAAGAAGCAATGGGCTTAAACTGCAACAAGGGAGGTTTAGGTTGGACATTAGGAAAAAGTTCCTAACTGTCGGGGTAGTCAAACAGTTGAATAAATTGCCCAGGGAGGTTGTGGAATCTCCATCTCTGGAGATATTTAAGAGTAGGTTAGATAAATGTCTATCAAGGATGGTCTAGACCTGTGGTCACCAACCAGTAGATCGCGAGCTACGGGTAGATCTCAGGGGCTCTAAGAGTAGCTCTTGAGGCCTCTCTGAACTGTGCACCTGCGCAGTACATTTACATTAGATTTCCTCATGTAATGTAGGCGGGGCTTCAAGGAAGGGGCGGGGCAGTAGATCTTCGCCTGTTCTGAGACTTAAAAAGTGATCTTGGGTGTAAAAAGGTTGGAGACCACTGGTCTAGACAGTATTTGGTCCTGCCATGGGGGCAGGGGACTGGACTCGATGACCTCTTGAGGTCCTTTCCAGTCCTAGTATTCTATTCTGTGTAGAGGGATATGTCCAAAGCTAAAAACATGAGCTGCTGTACTTGGTAGGGATGTTAGATATCGTGTAATTGAATAGTCGTGTAACTGCATGAAAACTTAGCTGTTACACGAATGTACAATAGTCCTTGGAGATGGAGCTGGCAATCAGTGTGCTCCTGGCCCCACTTCCGGGGAGCCCCCTGCTTCTGTATCTGAGCCAGCAGCATGGGATGGCAGGCAGGAGCCAGTCCATGAGAGGAGCCAATTTAAAAACCAGCTCCCGACACAGATTGGCTACCTGCTGCCCTGCATTGTTGCCTCTGATACAGACAAAGGCTTCTCCATGGGGCGCTCAGACCCCCTGTGGATAGGGGATGATGCCGAGAAGCAGCCTCTGTCCATGGCAGATCCAGGCTTGCCGCAGACAGAGACTGCTCTGTGGGATGTGGAGCTTGGGCTGGGGAAACCAACTTTGAGATGGCTTCCCCCCAGCACTGGCTCGTTCCTGCCAGCCCCCACTCCTGCCTCTGTAGGAGGCAGCAAGGCTGGGCAAGTGGGTCTGCAGGAACCAATAAGCGCAGGGAGCTGGCTTGAATGTTGGCTCCCCGCATGTAATGGTTCCAGCCTGCTCCCCTCACTCTCTGTGCTGCTGCCTTTCTATTATGGGGACAGGTGGATTCAGTGCTTGTGGGGAGCCTGCTTAAGGCTAGCACCTCACGGGCACCAGCTCCTGCTCACTGTGCGAATTGGTTCCTGATTCAGAAGCAGCAAAGGGGGAGGGGGAGAAGAATGCATGTAGTCAACATGATTAACCAATAAGCCTATGCGTATCCGTTAATTGTGTAGTTGTTGACACAATGACTTCCCTAGCACTTGGGTTTATGTGCTGTCTAGGAGCATAGACTGGAAGGGCTCTCCTGAACCATCAGAGCCAACCCAGCCCTGCCATCTCATTCCAGTCTCAGACTCCCTCTAGGAACTAGTTAAGTTGTCTTCAACTCCTAGTGTGAGGCTACTCTGAAAATCCCTCCTCTGATGGAGGGTTTCTCCTTCCTGCTTAGGTGGGCTGTAGTAGATCCCTACCACGATATCACCTTTGACCCCCCCCTCCTTTTATCCTTACCCAGAGACTTTCAACAAGCGTGTCTCCTATTTCCATCTTAACTTTGGTCCAAGGAGCTACATTTTCAATATATAAGGCTACACCTCCTCCCTTTTTTCCCTGCCTGAGCAAGCTGTATTATCCCAAGTCTCTGGGATATCCAGTGGGTGCCCCCGGAACTGGATGTGCCCATTGGTCATGGTCCCTGGCCAATGAAGGGCAGCATACGCAGCCTTCGTGGCCACCCATGTGCCTGGCACCTAGGGGCTGCTTTCAGAAGACGTGGAACCAGGGCAGGTAAGACTGTCTTAGCTGTGGGCCCTAGGAGGCACTGGGGGGAAGGAGAAGTTGATTTATAAGGCCTGCCTAGGCTTGGGGCAAAGGGGGGTTGTTCCAGCCCTTTGCTGGGCTGGGGAGGAGGTCACATGGCTAGTGGCCCCCCATGTTGCCACTTGATGCTTTAGCCAAACACAAGTTACTGGGCTCAATGTGAGTGGCTGGATGAAATCTAATGGCCTGGGATCACAGTGTGATCAGGCTGGAGGAGCACAATAAGAAATGTATCAATCCTGGTTGTCTTTTAAAGAACCTTGAAACCAGCCAAGTTGGGGTTCCTTCTTCCATCCCCCCGTTTTCCTCCCTCTCCTTAAAAGAAGTAAATGTCCCTAAAAACAAGTGACTGGAGCTAGTTCACCTTTTAAAGGATGGTGCTTTCCTGGGGCTGATTTAAGGATTGAGGGGCAAGATCAGGAGGAAGCTGTGGTTTGGGATTCAGGGGCAGTAGCAGCAGCAAGGAGTGTACAAAGATTATTACAGTAGAGCGTAGGGTATAAATACAGAGGTGTATGCCAACACAGGATGTTACAGATAAATAGAAATCAGCAAACATAGAGCACTTTTATCCCAAGAGTCCTAAAAGAGCTGCCCAAGGAATTCTCTGGCCCGCTGATGGTAATTTTTAATACTTTTTCAAATATGAAGGAAATATCAGAAGAGTGAAAGGGTGGAAAGCTGACATGGGATTCAAATGAAAGAGAATTAAAAGGCAGGAATATAATTAATGCCAGGCCTATTTTATGAAGAACTGATCTTATCAAACAATTCTGATTTCACACTTTGCTGAGATGACAAGTTTGATTTATAAAGTTAAGTGCACAGATGCCATTGACTTATATTACCACATAACTAGCTGAATATATTATCAGCAACAGCTCCCTCTAATTTTTTCCATCCATCTGCAGAATACATTTTATGTGCACTGAGACAGGAGCAGATGTGCACCCCCAGTAGAAACACATGCTGCTGGCAGTGGGTAATCTTCTAATCATCTTGGCAGCATCTAAATCCCTCCTGGGTGGCTACCCAAGCATGCAGCTTACAGGGAACACTGTTTATCAGCAGTATACAAGATCAATAAAGCAACTTTGCAGGCGAGGGATAGCTCAGTGGTTTGTGCATTTGCCTGCTAAACCCAGGGTTGTGAGCTCAGTCCTTGCAGAGGCCATTTAGGGATTTGGGGCAAAAATTCATCAGGGATGGTACTTGGTCCTGCTGAGAAGGCAGCAGACTGGACTCAATGACCTTTCAAGGTCCCTTCCAGTTCTAGGAGATAGGCAATCTCCATTATTGTTATTATTATAACTCTCCCTCCCCCCAGCTAAATGATATCTCAAAAACCAGTTGCCAATGGGCACTCATCACCAAATGGAAGTATATGTGGTGGGTTCCCAGAGATCTTTATGAGGCCTGATGTTATTAAACATTTTTATCCCTATGCTGGACTTGAACATAAAATCACAACTAGAAAATGTTTGCAGATGGCATAAATGTTGGTGGAGTGCTGCAAAAATAACATGGCCCGGCCAGCCCTGCAGAGCAAACTGGAAGTCATGGTAAGCTGGTCCATCCATCATGGTGTCCAGAATACCCAGAGGCTGCTTCCTTCCCCCATCCAAAGTCCCTCCCCTACCTGCCTAAGTCTGTGGGAGGGAGTCTGGGTTGCCAGGTGCAGGCTTTGGGCTGGGGTGGGGGTGGGGGGTGCTGAGGTGGTGGAGGCTCTGGAAAGGAGTTTGGCGCAGACAGGGAGAAGGATCAGGCTCTGGGAGGGAATGTGGGTGTGGGAGGGAGTCTGGCTTAGTCAACGGGCTGGGCAGGGGTGGGTGTGCAGGCTCTGGGAGGGAGTTTGGGGATTGGAGAGAGTGGGGGAGGGTGGAGGCACCAGGAGGGGGCTGGGTATGGGAGGCAGTACAAGAGGAGGGGGGTGAGACACTTACCTGGGACACCCCCATCTGGCAATGGCTCTTACGTGGGGGTGGGGGTGTCTGTGAGCTGTTGGGGCAGCATGCCAAAGACATGCCAGAGACTCCCCCCCCCCCCCCCGGGCCACAGGAATGTGCCACAGTCACATGCAGCAAGCAGCCAGAAGCTGCTCTAACCCAGCTGCGCTGCCGACTAGCTGGAGGCGGGCCTTTGTAAATCACCTGGGAGAAGCAGGCAGGGCCAGGGGATGCACTGTGGGGGAGCATGAGGGGATGGGAGAGAGACCAGACTCCAAATCTTGATGGAACTGGGTTTTGGGCCAAGAATATTCCTGGTGCCTGGCAATGTTCCCTCTAATTTTTTTTAAACCATGTGCAGAATAAATTTTATTATGTGCACTGAGGCATGCGTGGATGTTCACCTCCAGGAGAAACACACGCTGCTGGCTATGAGCTAATCAGCTGGTCCGCATCCCAGAATTTTTTCCCCAGTGATTTTTTTTTTGGGGGGGGGAGGGAAAGAGTGTTCAGTATTTTTCATTAAACCGTCTGGCAACCCTACCAGCAGCCTGGCCAGTGACCCTTCCCACCCACCACTGCCTCTGGCTGGGCAGGCACCCTGGGAAAGCCCAAGACCCTCTCGGGGTGCTGGCTGGAGGTGTGAGACCTACCTCAGGAAGTCTCTCTGCCTTTCCACCAAGCTCTGGAGTGGTGGGGTGGGGAGTGAGTTCCATCCTGTTCACACCCCAAACCTGCAGGCTTCACAACAGCCCTCAGGGCAGGGCCTTAGCTCCCTCTATGCCCCCCAGGGCCCTGTCCTGAGTCCTGCACCCAGGAAGCGTGGGACTGCTCTGTCCCACACGCACTGCCCTGCTGAGCCACTTCCCTGGCCTGGTTTGTGGCCTCTGCAGCTAAGTTCCCTCTGGAGTGTGCAATTGTGTGTGTGCAGAGAATTTTAGGTCTCCTCGCCCCCTTCCCAGCAGAGCCCTGCAGCAGTGTGCCAGAGCAAGCTGCTGCTGCTGCTTCTGGTGGACTTGGCAGTGGAACAGCTGGGCAGCTCTCAGATGTCCCTGACTCCCCAAGCCTGGAGCTGGGGCCAGGGCCACATGGTGGCTGCCCATCTGCTCCTGGACCAGGTTTTGTATTTCCTGAAAATCTCACCTCCGTGCAGCTGCACCACTGCAATGTTTCTAGCTCAGACGAGCACTCCGTCCAAGCCCTGGGGAAAACAGTTAACACAAGTTCTCTTACAGATGGGGACCAAAGCTCAGAGAGATCCAGTAGCCATAGGGCATCTGTACCGGAACCAGAATCAAGCCCAAAACTGCTTCCCATTCAGAAATAATTTTGATTCATGTCAAATATGCTTCTGTCAGTTCAATTTACCTAGATATTTCATTTTTTAATGAAAAAATGTTCCAACAGTTCAAAACAAAGTTAGCTTGACTCAAAAAAATGGAAACTTGCTGGGTCCACAGTTTTGAAATTATTTTATCCAAAAATGTTTGGGTTTGAGAGATCCATCAAATCCAGCTCTGCTTTGCAAACCGCTTCTGTTTTGCTCAATAGCTTCTCCAACACCACCACCAAGAAGTGAACTGGGAAATTCCTGACTAGCACTCTAGACTCAGGAGCTCACACTCCCAGTCCAGCATATTCATAAAAAAGCTCTGGTTTTCCTTCCTATTCCTTCCGGGGAAGCCTCCTATTCGGAGGCCTTATATGGGCTGCCAAACCTTGGGCTCGTGGATTTGACATGCCCAGTGCCTCTTTATCACTTCTATCCCATATTAAAGGCAGAGCAAATGTCAGCCACCTGGCATAGGAAGCACATTGCACCCTGAGTTAATTTTAGCCCCGATTTCCTGCCCTGCAGCCAGGGAATGCAGCAAATGGAGCAGACAGTTATTTACCTAGGGAGACAGATGTGGTTTTCTTACTAATCATTGGATAGCTCAACTCTTATAAACTCACCGCATCCTGGGGCCAAGCTCAACTTGGCAGCATGGAGCTCTTTTGGTTCGTTCTGCTCCTGAGCACCACAGGTAACTGCACTCTACCCAGTCCTCTCCTTCCTCCTCGCTTTGACTCCCTGGGCTAATCCCCCCATCGCATTTGCCTTGCAGTGGCCTCCCAACTTGAGGAGGATGACAAGATAATAGGCGGCTATGTGTGCTCACCGCACTCCCAGCCCTGGCAGGTCTATTTCACCTATGGGTCCGACTACCGCTGGTGTGGGGGGTCTCTCATCAATGAATGGTGGATCATCTCGGCAGCGCATTGCTACAAAAGGTGAGTAGGCTGCTGCATCAGCAGAGCCGTTGGCAGAAATTCTTCCCTGCCCCCATGGAGGTGAAGCCGGTCTTCAGTGGGACCCGACAGTGGGGGTGTTATGTGCGGATTGAGGTTGTATTTCCCAAGGAACTGAACGCCGGGAAGCACCGTGCTGCAATTGCAGAAAAGGCTGGTAGAATTCTAGGGTGTGTCAGAGAAGGGTTGCATGTCAGAGGAGGCTGTGGCTGGCATACTGGGCACCTCACTTGAGGAAAGGTGTGGACAAGAAAGAGAGAGCCCAGAGGACCACGACAAAAATGATGAAAGGGTGAGAAAACAACTGGGCATGATTAGGGCTGAGAAAAAAATGCCTAAAGGAGAAGCCTGATGACTTCACATCCATTCCTGGGTGTTATAAAGAGGCCACTGACTGAGCTGTTCTCCCTGCCCACTAATGGCGGGAAAAGAAGTAAGGGGTGTGCTCAGAGGATTTAGCTTAATTAGGTTCCAGGGCAGTGAAGCATCGGACTGGGCTCCAAGGGAGGGATGGAGCCCCCATAAGAACAGGCTGAACAAAACCCTGTCAGGGCTGATCCTGGTCCAGCCTATGTCCAGGGGACTGGATGTGACGAATTCTCAAGGCCCCTGCCAGCCCTGAATCGCTGTGTCTCTGTGGCTGTTCCCTGCAGACCCAGCATTCTAGTGGCCCATCTTGGAGAGCATGACACCACTGCCGATGAGGGCACTGAGCAACATATACAGGTGGCCAAAGCCATCCGGTTCCCGCAGTACAACGAGCGCACCACGGACAATGACATCATGTTGGTGAAGCTGGCCCAGCCAGCCCGGTTCAATGCCTACGTGCAGCCCATCCCTATTGACAGCAGCTGCCCTGTGCCTGGGACGGTGTGCCGGGTCTCCGGCTGGGGCAACCTCCTCACCTTTGGGGGTAAGATACTGCGGGGACAGCTTCAACTTGGGCAGTGAGGGAGGGGCCTGTCTGCACTCATTCGGACTTACACAAGGCTGAGTGAAAGGGGAATTAGCCCCACCGACCCCAATGGGGTTACTCCTGATTTACCCTGGCACGGGCAGTGTGGGAACCAGGCCTCATCTTCTCTGTCATTGAATGGGCTCTGGCATTCAATCCCCATTTTCTCTCCTCTGCAGTTCAGTACCCGGCTGCCTTACAGTGTCTGAATGTGCCCATCCTCTCTGACTCTGCCTGCCGTGCCTCCTACCCCGGCCGCATCACCACCAACATGTTCTGTGCTGGCTATCTGGAGGGGGGCAAAGACTCTTGCCAGGTATGGTGGGAATGGCTGGCGGGGTGTTTGGGAGAGGGGCTGGTTGCATTTCGTTCAGCTGCAATGGCATTCAAAGCGAAAGCTGCTTGCTCAATGCATTGCAAGGGCAGCACGCTGAGCCATGTGCCCTGGAGCCGTGAGGTTCAGGGATTCATCATGGCACTGCTGCCATTAGGGAGGGCACTTCCAGGGCTTGGAGCTGTTTCCTCTGAGCGTCCCATAATGTATTGGGTGTGGAGTCAAGTGCAGACAGGTGTCTGTGTGTGCATGCACATGAGTGATGGGGCATGAATGGGAGCAGAGGCTTAGGTGGGCATTTGTGCAGAAAGGTGTGTAAGGCAAGGCGTTTGTGGGCATTGATATGCACAGGAGGTGGTGCATGTTAGTGTGTATGCCTGGTGTGTGTGCTAGTGCACTTATGTGCAAGTCTGCAGAGGAGCTGCAGGACTATTCGTTGTTTTTCCAGTTACAAACTAACTCGGCTCCCCCTCTGAAGTTGCAGAAGGGGGCATTAGACACTGTTCCATGTCAGTTGGGCATCTATGAGGTCATTCAGGGTAAATTCTAATGCTGCCCAGCTGATTAGGAGAGCGCCCCAGGTAGGTTTTTTGTTTCTACTAGTAGTGCACATTCACACACACCTTGGTGCACTTAAAAACCCTTATTCTGCACAAGTCACCGAGGTGTGGGGAGTCCCCAGGCCCTACATCTTCCAGATGCAGCCAGATGTGACTCTCAGCCAGCAGGGAGAACAGAAGGATTATTGGTTCACAGGGACACAGCACAGAGCAGACTTGTCAGCACAGAGCCCAGAGGCAGTCAGCGCAATCCCTCTTTGGGAGCGGTGGGACCAGAGCCGGGGCCTTGGTCCTCCCCCGCCTCTCAAGCCAGCAGAGACTGATCTACTCCCAACTCCTGGTCTCAGCCCCCCCAGCCAGGCTCCTTCATGGGCCTTTGTCCTTCTTCCCCAGCGAATGGAGTCACCTGGTCGCACAATACAAAGGGCATTGGCCATTGTGTCGGTGCAGGAGCCAATCATTCCTATTTCCATAGAATTACTAGTACAGCGTCCAGGGTAGCTGAGGCAGACAGCCGGGTTTACTGTAGGACACAAGAACTCACATGCAACATAACAAGGAGAATAAAATCCCCAGTTTGTCACAGCACATGGATAGGAAAAATCCACACCTGGATAGAAAAGAGGGAACATTGATGTTAAAGCGTGTTCCCGAGATGTGTGTGCTAGTGCATGGAGGTGTGTTATCAGCAGAATGGTGCATTTGTTCATGTAGTCTGAGTTGTGTGTGCTAATGTATGTATGTTTTATTATTAGCATCATCAGAAGGTGGTGCTAGTGTGTGCTTGTGTGTGTGTGTGCGCTAGTGCACAATAAGGTGCTGTTAGTGGATGCCTGGTGTGTGTGCTAGTGCACAGTAAGATCCTGTTAGTGTGTGCCTGGGGTGGGGGGGATGTGTGCGAGGGTTTGCTGTAATGGGCAGAGAAGGGTCCGAAGAGGAGACCTTACCTTGGTTCCATAGAATCATAAAGTGCTAGAACTGGCAGGGACCTTGTAAGGTCATCGAGTCCAGTCCCCTGCCCTCACAGCAGGACCAAGTACCTACTAGACCATCGCTGACAGATGTCTATCTAACCTTGCTCTTAAATATCTCCAGAGATGGAGATTACACAACCCTCCAGGCAACTTATTCCAGTGTTTAACCACCCTGACAGTTAGGAACTTTTTCCTAATGTCCAACCTAAACCTCTGTTGCTGCAGTTTAAGCCCATTGCTTCTAGTCCTATCCTCAGAGGCCAAGGAGAACTATTTTTCTCCCTCCCCCTTGTGACAACCTGTCATGATTATGAGGGTTATCCAGCAGCCTGGGGATTAAGGGGTTAACTACACCTAGCCAGGTGGAGTGACCAATACGAATGTAGGTGGGACTTTTCAAACTGGGACAAAGGAATTTGGGTTTGTTCTTTTCTCCCCTTTTGTCTCTCTGAGAGAGTTCTCTGCAGCTACAGAGAGGGAGAAGCATGTCTCTCTCTCTCCAAGACACCATTCTTCATTTTCTGTAAGTAGGGTAAAGTTTAGGTAGTTTCGTTAGGTTTTATTGTTTTAGGGATTGGGTATGGGATCTGAGATCTGTCACTGCTTAAAAGATGTTTTGGCTTTTCTTTCTAACTAAGTTCTAGGCCCATGGAGTTTCTCCATGAGTATATTTTGTTACCTCCCTATCTAGTCATTATGTTTGCAACAGGAATATTGTTGTAATAATAAAAGTTCTTTCTTTTCTTTTTATTAACCTGGCAGTGGTTAATTGTGTGCCTTGATTTTTATTTTAGGGGTAAGATTTCTCAAATGATCTTTCCCCTGATTTCTTTATCAACATTTGGGTGGTGGCAGCGGAAGTTTTATTCTCAAGATCTAGGTTTTTAAGATTTTGGGTGGAGTTTGATACCAAAGCCTGGTAGATAAGGCTTTGGGGTAAACTTGCTGGCCCCCACTTCTGCATTTATCATGCCAGAGTGGGGAAGGAGCCATGACACACCCTTTTATATACCTGAAAACCAGTCTGCAGAGCAAGGTCATTAGTGCTTGCTGGAATTAATGCAAGACAATAAATCCATACCAAGAATAGTGTCTGACCTACAGCTTCAAGGCAAATCCCAGATTCTGCACCAGCCCTGGTGTAGGTGCTAGTGAACTCCCACAGACCCCAGTGTACCTGTGCACTAGCCGAAGCTGCTTTGACCATGTTGGCCCCAGGTGTGTGGTCTGGCACATCCCTGGTGCTGGCATGTGTGAAGGAGAAGAATGGGGGCCTGGATGGGCAGGTTGTCCCATTGTTCCCAGCTTTGCCTGAGCTTGGGCTAACAGCCACATCCGGCCTTGGGCGCTGACTCCTACTTGTTTGGGCACAGCCTTTTGCCAATTCTAATGCCATGAAGGGGCCTGGCCCAGCCATACTAGGTTGGCTCTTTGTTCCCTGCAGGGAGACTCTGGTGGGCCGATGGTCTGTAATGGGAAGCTGACAGGGGTGGTGTCCTGGGGCATTGGGTGTGCCCAGAAGAACTACCCGGGAGTCTACACTACAGTGTGTAATTACCTGCCCTGGATTGAGGAGGTCACTGCCAACAACTGACATGCACAGAGCACCTCTTCTGGCAGACAGCTGTGTTCACACCTCCCCAGCCAGCTTCGCCTGCTGCCTGGACGGTCGTCACTGTCCCTTTCTGCCTCTGGGTGTCTTGATGCCAAGGAACCCAGAAGGGAAGACACCAGATGCTTAGAAGAAAAGGAACAAATGTGGATATGAAATTGCAACTCCCCAATAAAACTCCTATTTCTGCTGAATTCTCAGCATCTGTACCCCAGAGCAGCACTCGCATCCCATGCTGTGATCGCTAGAATTAGAGGCATGAGAGGGGAGTGGGTGGATCCCTCTGAGCCCCTGTAGTGCGGGGTGCTGCGGAGACACAGGAAGGGACATGCCCAGCCCAGAAGAGCTTCCAGATGAAACGGAGAAAGGCAGCATTACGTTCCCCATGCTGCAGCTGGGGAGCTGCGCTGAGAGAGATGCACTGATTGCACAGGGGCACAGGGGGCGCCTGAGCTGCGAATTGGATGCAGGTAGCTGCAGTCCCATCTTGTGCCTCAAGTGCAAGTCACCCCCTGCTGGGGACACCCAGCGGCTGCTCTGTCAGGGGTGAGGGACTGGCACCCATGGGAAAACAGCTGAGGAGGATGCCAGCTTTGAGCATCCTTGATCTGGAAGTCACTGAGTGAGGTTTTTGCCAGGACTCCTGGGTTCTATCCCCAGCTTCCCTCAGGAGCCACTTGCGGGAGAAGTTTCTAAAAGCTTTTTCCGTCTCAGTTGCCACAGCTGGCTGTGGGACAATGGGGCAGATGCATTGCCAGGGGAGCTGTGTGGAAGAGTGGAGCCCCCTGCTGGAGGTTTGAAGTCCCACACCGCAGTCCCACAGCAGCAGTGAAAGGCAGCTGTGGCAGGGTGCCCCGGGGCATTCACGTGCAGAGTGTGAGACTGCCTTCTTATCAGACAGCTCTGGCTGGCATAGCAGGGCCTTGACCCCAGACAAAGGCTTCTTAGCCCTGCCACAAAGCACCTGATATAAAATGACTGTGCCGCCAAGCAAAGTGCTGTACAAACACAGGAGTGTTTGCATTTGTTCTATTCCTGCATGGAGTAGGGCCCAACAAGTCTGGGGGAGCCAGAGTGGCTGCACAGGTGCATCAGTACCTGAACCCCTTAGTTCTGATGGAGGGCGATGTCCATAGCATAAGCCCATAGGTCCTGCCCCTACAGGAACTACTGTGATGGATTACATCCCCCTCTGGGCTACCATCTGATGTACTGGGGTAACACTGCACCTGCCTGATCCACCAGTCTGGGCTTTCTTACACTGCTCTGCTGAGCCAGGCCCTCAAACCTCCTCCATCACATACCGGTGGGGATACACTTTGCTGCAGGAAAACATAGACACTGAAATCAGCTCCACATGGGAAGACTCAGCTTGAAAATTGCCCAGCACTGACATGCACACTGTCTCTGTGTTGTCTTGCACTTCTTAGAGAACTGTACCGAGTCAGCTCATGAAATTTGCCTCGTCTCTCAATCTCCTTGAATGTGGAGGAAGATATGCCCACCTTCTTGCCCCTCAGTTATAAATATTACAAACTTTAGAGAAAACAAAAATAAGCTTATTCAGTACAAAAGAGCATATGGGATAGCAGACAGATCAAAGTAGATTACTCAGTAAACAAAACAAAAACATTATAAGCTTAACTTTCTAAAGAAACTGGTTACAAGTAGCTTCAGGGGGGTAACCGAGTTAGTCTATACAGGATAAACTTAAAAAACAACAAATAGTCTGATAGCACTTTTTAGACTAACAAAACATGTAGATGGGAGCATGAGCTTTCATGGGCACAGCACACTTCTTCAGATGACTGGAGTACAAGTAGTAATTTTTCACCCTAAATGTTATTTTAAGCAGATTGCAGAGGTACTCGATGGCAAGGTGATCTTGGTTGCAGCTTAAAACTCCAAATAATTCTCTCACAGGTACTTTTCCTGCCTGGGGCCTGTCCTTCTCTCCCTTCCCACATCCTTGTTTCTTAGATGTTCACCACAGTCATGTTGGATGGAGATTCAGTGAAGAACAACCCTTGATTTTATCATTCCTGAAATAGGTTTTGCATATGGTGGAAAACTTTTGTTCCCAAACTTAATTCCCATGCCAGTTAGTGGAAAAATACTGGTATTCCAAGATGGAGTTCAGTAACATATGACTTGATCATATGATCCTGAAGTCATACCTCAAAAGTTAATTTGCAGCATCCACAGGAAAGCTTTCCAGGAAGCTGGTAGATGAGCATCTTCAAAGACCTCCTGTCCTCCCTAATGGTCCAATGAATTGTTCCCAGCTAGACAGACAGATTAGATTCATTGTCTGGTGGATGGTCTCCAGGTGCAAAACACTTTTGTAGTACAGATGTATAGTCAATATTCTTAACTTTAGCTACAAAGATGATAGATGCTAAAGTAAAAGGTGTGTTTCATGGGACACTACTGAGAGTATCTAATTCAGGACAAACTACTGAGAAAAAGTCAAAATAATGCTGATCTTTGCAAGATGTTTCCAAGGTCTTTTAGAGTTTCTGCCAAGTGAAGGGAAGCCCATTGTTCTTGCTGTGGAAAATTACAGGTAATTACAGGTAACAAGATAGTGTTTGGAGTCACACGGGGAAGTCACACAGGTCCATGAACGATTTCTTTAGTCACAGCCGAAACCATTACCCACACTCTAGTTTGAATGTTCACACTAAAGTCCATCAGGTGCAGATGGGCCTCGTCCATGGTCCATTGTGAGCTAAGAATTCCTTGATGGGCCACTCAACTTGAATAGTCTCTTCACCATGAGCTGACCCTCCTGGGTCATACGATAGGGGCCAACATTTGAGATATGCGTACATGTCTAATATTTATATATTCTGAAACAAAATTGATACATTCATACAAAAATGATTGCCCCCAAGGCTATGTGTGTGTGTGGGGGGGGGAGGAGGGTGTCTAGTGAGTAAAGTGAATTAGTAAATCATAACTTTTCTAGTGACACTGTACATGACACATTTTGTACAAGCTTTGCTGGAAATAAATAACAATGATTCAACAATGATCTTGACATAATCTGATAACAGGGCCCTGAGATGCTGGTTTGGCTTCCTTATACTTATGCCAATCTCCCTAGGTCACTCTCTACGTCCCTCCAACCCTAGTCAGGCTTCTGGACAGAGATTGGAGCATTTAGAGGAACACAAGGAGTAGGGTTAGGGGGACCTGCAAGGGACTGGCCCCTGTGGAGAAGGGGTGCTAAGGCCCAGCTCAGCCTCTCCACCAGAAATAGGATCTGTACAGAGATTAGATTAAAATATGAGTAAGGCAATTAAAAAATGTGATACAATGTAAAATGCAATGCACCAGGGATCAGGTGATGTACATAATCCTACTCATATTATTATATTATTATGCTTTTGGAGCACTGGTAAACCCCTATACTCAACCTTGACCACCTCAGTGCACTTTTGCTGAAAGCCCGTAAAAATAATAGTAAAAAACCTCTCAGTGACAAGTCTGGATTTCAGCTAATTTCTTGGGAACCGAGTGGGAAAGACGTTTTTGCATCTTCCTCCCAGCAAAGAAGAGAGGCTAAGAGGAGAGGAACAAGAAGGGGGAAAGGAGACCAAATTAAATAGGCAGTAGCAGTGAACATTTTCTTCTTGTAGCTGAAATCCGCCCACACTCATTCCTGAAAAGCTCCAGCGGGGTGAGGTGCCTGAAGCGAACACGGCTTCATTAGCAGCCAAGTGTTCTAAATGATTCTGTCTCCCATTCCATTGTTCCACCTCAGTGGTCTGAGGCTACGTCTACACTACGAGTTTTGCCGGAAGAGGCAATGCAAATGAAGCACGGATTAGCATTTTCTTGCACTTCATTTGCATACTCTCTTCTGATCCATTTTTGCGCTAGGGGTTTTTACGCAAAAACAAGAAGTGAGGACATTTCCTTTTTGTGCAAAAACCCCTTTTTGCCCAAGATTGGTATAACTCCTTTTTTGAGGCATAAGGATCTTGCGCAAAAAGGGTTTTTTGTGCAAAAAGGAAGCGTCTACATTGCTTGTTTTTGCGCAAAAACCCTCAGCGCAAATATGGATTGGAAGAGAGTATACAAACGAAGCGTGAGAAAATGCTAATCCACACTTCATTTGCATTGCCTCTTCCTGCAAAACTTGTAGTGTAGACTAGCCTGAGACAGCCATAGTCCAGTTGGAGTTGCTGCCTTGTGAGATCCAAAGGGTTAATTTAGAGGGGGATGGGTAGGCTCTGACCTAGGCCAGCTGATCTCTATCCACATCCTGTATGGTTCCAGTGCATGCAGCATAAGGAACAAATGACTTGATATTCTTTTGAGTCAATTCATTAAACTATGAGACAAAACTAACAAAACACATCATGAAGGCTGAATTACTAAATCCCCATTAAACTAACTGTGTGTTGAACACACATGTTGAACACACACTGATGAAGTTAAGTTTTCTTGCCCCTCTCCTCCCACCCCCCACCCCCCGGAAATGCAATCTACAATGATGGATAGGTGGAGTACTGGCTAGCACCAATAATTAAAGGGTTAAACTCAGGCAGCTAGCAAGGGTGTTGGCAGGGAGCCAGAAGAAGCAATGGGATGCAGTGCTGAAATTTAAAATCCTGCTGCCTTTCTCTTTGTGCAAGTTCTAAGTTAAGGGCTGCAGGGAGCAGATTCAGTACTCAGAATTACCATGCCTGTAAGAAATATTGGACATGGGAGTGAACTGGGCCTTGAAGTATGGACCATCACGGATCGTGAGAAGAGGGAAAGGGTGTATTTAGTTGCAATCAGGGCATTTTTGTTTTGGTTGTTTGGTTGCACTTCTCTGTGTGAAGCTATGCCTTCCCTCCCCCATTCACTATCTAAGAGCGTACCCAGAGATGGTCTTTGCGTTTTAATTTGTTTTACTCCATTGCTCTGTAACAATCAGCAACCAAGTATGCTTTATCAACTTTTTTGTTTTGTTTTGTTAATAAAATCACCTTTTTAAAGGCGATGAGTTCATTCTTGTTTCCTGGAAAGAAACAGATCTGTCTGTGAGTATCTACCTGCCTAAGACTGAGTGATCAGCTAACAGAGACTGCAGCTTGTTTTCTCTTTTTTTTTTTTTTCAAGCTTTCTTTGGTAAAAGAGCTTGGGGTACACCTCTGGAAGATGTCCAAGTACTTTCTTCCTGGGTTCAAGAAGAAAGGAATTTCTTTTCAGTTGGTGGTGGCAGCTACCTCCCAAAGTCCGTGACTCTGGGAATTTTTGTAAGCAGAGCCTATAGAAGCAAGGTATTTAAGGTCTCTTGTAGGCCCCTATCTTCTGCACTCAGAGTGCCAGAGTGGGGAACAGCGCTGGCAACACATTAATAGTTTCATTTCCTAAATAGGAAACCATCTGGTAGTGAAGATGGTCACAACCGCCTGCTTCAACCAAACTCCCTCCCAGACGCCATTCTCTTACCCCAATCCCTTACCCCAAGTTCCCTTCTGCACCCAACCTCCATTCCGGACTCCAGAATTCCTCCATTAATATCCTGCAAGAGTGCAGCCCTCAACCACTTTCCAAAATCTTTGAGTGGCCCCCACATCAAAAATTATTGCGCACCCCTGGCTTAGAGAAAACATTGCTGATGGCAGGAGAACTCTCTCACCTCTGTGCGGCTGCACCACTGCAATGTTTCTAGCTCAGACGAGCACTCCGTCCAAGCCCTGGGGAAAACAGTTAACACAAGTTCTCTTACAGATGGGGACCAAAGCTCAGAGAGATCCAGTGACCATAGGGCACCTGTACCAGAACCAGGATCAAGCCCAAAACTGGTTCCCATTCAGAAATAATTTTGATTCATGTCAAATGTGCTTCTGTTCAAAACATTTTGTTTCAATTTACCTTCCTATTTCATTTTTTAATGAAAAAATGTTCCAACAGTTCAAAACAAAGTTAGCTTGACTCAAAAAAATGGAAACTTGCTGGGTCCACAGTTTTGAAATTATTTTATCCAAAAATGTTTGGGTTTGAGAGATCCATCAAATCCAGCTCTGCTTTGCAAACCGCTTCTGTTTTGCTCAATAGCTTCTCCAACACCACCACCAAGAAGTGAACTGGGAAATTCCTGACTAGCACTCTAGACTCAGGAGCTCACACTCCCAGTCCAGCATATTCATAAAAAAACTCTGGTTTTCCTTCCTATTCCTTCCGGGGAAGCCTCCTATTCGGAGGCCTTATATGGGCTGCCAAACCTTGGGCTCGTGGATTAGACATGCCCAGTGCCTCTTTATCACTTCTATCCCATATTAAAGGCAGAGCAAATGTCAGCCACCTGGCATAGGAAGCACATTGCACCCTGAGTTAATTTTAGCCCCGATTTCCTGCCCTGCAGCCAGGGAATGCAGCAAATGGAGCAGACAGTTATTTACCTAGGGAGACAGATGTGGTTTTCTTACTAATCATTGGATAGCTCAACTCTTATAAACTCACCACATCCTGGGGCCCAGCTCAGCTTGGCAGCATGGAGCTCTTTTGGTTCGCTCTGCTCCTGAGCACCACAGGTAACTGCACTCTACCCAGTCCTCTCCTTCCTCCTCGCTTTGACTCCCTGGGCTAATCCCCCCATTGCATTTGCCTTGCAGTGGCCTCCCAACTTGAGGAGGATGACAAGATAATAGGCGGCTATGTGTGCTCACCGCACTCCCAGCCCTGGCAGGTCTATTTCACCTATGGGTCCGACTACCGCTGGTGTGGGGGGTCTCTCATCAATGAATGGTGGATCATCTCGGCAGCACATTGCTACAAAAGGTGAGTAGGCTGCTGCATCAGCAGAGCCTTTGGCAGGAATTCTTCGCTGCCCCCATGGAGGTGAAGCCGGTCTTCAGTGGGACCCGGCAGTGGGGGTGTTATGTGCGGATTGAGGTTGTATTTCCCAAGGAACTGAACGCTGGGAAGCACCGTGCTGCAATTGCAGAAAAGGCTGGTAGAATTCTAGGATGTGTCAGAGAAGGGTTGCATGTCAGAGGAGGCTGTGGCTGGCATACTGGGCACCTCACTTGAGGAAAGGAGTGGAGAAGCGGGAGAGAGCCCAGAGGACCACGAAAAAAATGATGAAAGGGTGAGAAAACACTACCGCTGGGGACAGGCTGAAACAACTGGGCATGATTAGGGCTGAGAAAAAATGCCTGAAGGAGAAACCTGATGACACTCTTCAAATCCATTCCTGGGTGTTATAAAGAAGCCACTGACTGAGCTGTTCTCCCTGCCCACTAACGGCGGGACAAGAATCAAGGCCTGTGCTCAGTGGGTTTAGCTTAGGTAGCTTCCAGGTCAGTGAAGCATTGAGAGAGGGATGGAGCACCCATAAGAACAGGCTGAACAATCTCCTGTCAGGGCTGATCCTGGTCTTGCCTAAGTCCAGGGGACTGGATGTGACGAATTCTCAAGGCCCCTGCCAGCCCTGAATCGCTGTGTCTCTGTGGCTGTTCCCTGCAGGCCCAGCACCCTAGTGGCCCATCTTGGAGAGCATGACACCACTGCCGATGAGGGCACTGAGCAGCATATACAGGTGGCCAAAGCCATCCGGTTCCCGAAGTACAGCGACCTCACTATGAACAATGACATCATGTTGGTGAAGCTGGCCCAGCCAGCCCGGTTCAACGCCTACGTGCAGCCCATCCCTGTTGACAGCAGCTGCCCTGTGCCTGGGACGGTGTGCCGGGTCTCCGGCTGGGGCAACCTCCTCACCTCTGGGGGTAAGATACTGCGGGGACAGCTTCAACTTGGGCAGTGAGGGAGGGGCCTGTCTGCACTCATTCGGACTTACACAAGGCTGAGTGAAAGGGGAATTAGCCCCACCGACCCCAATGGGGTTACTCCTGATTTACCCTGGCACGGGCAGTGTGGGAACCAGGCCTCATCTTCTCTGTCATTGAATGGGCTCTGGCATTCAATCCCCATTTCCTCTCCTCTGCAGTTCAGTACCCGGCTGCCTTACAGTGTCTGAATGTGCCCATCCTCTCTGACTCTGCCTGCCGTGCCTCCTACCCCGGCCGCATCACCACCAACATGTTCTGTGCTGGCTATCTGGAGGGGGGCAAAGACTCTTGCCAGGTATGGTGGGAATGGCTGGTGCGGTGTTTGGGAGAGGGGCTGGTTGCATTTCGTTCAGCTGCAATGGCATTCAAAGTGAAAGCTGCTTGCTCAATGCGTGGCCAAAGTCACCAGGCTGAGGCGTGGCAAGGGCAGCACACTGAGCCATGTGTCCTGGAGGCGTGAGGTTCGGGGATTCATCATGGCACTGCTGCCATTAGGAAGGGCACTTCCAGGGCTTGGGGCTGTTTCCTCTGAGTGTCCCATCATGTATTGGGTGTGAGGAGCTGCAGGACTATTCGTTATTTTTCCAGTTACAAACTAACTCGGCTCCCCCTCTGAAGTTGCAGAAGGGGGCATTAGACACTGTTCCATGTCAGCTGGGCATCTATGAGGCCATTCAGGATAAATTCTAATGCTGCCCAGCTGATTAGGAGAGCGCCCCAGGTAGGTTTTTTGTTTCTACTAGTTGTGCACATTCACACACATCTTGGTGCACTTAAAAAACCCTTATTCTGCACAAGTCACCGAGGTGTGGGGAGTCCCCAGGCCCTACATCTCCCAGATGCAGCCAGATGTGACTCTCAGCCAGCAGGGAGAACAGAAGGATTATTGGTTCACAGGGACACAGCGCAGAGCAGACTCGTCAGCACAGAGCCCAGAGGCAGTCAGTGCAATCCCTCTTTGGGAGCGGTGGGGACCAGAGCTGGGGCCCTGGTCCTCTCCCGCCTCCCAAGCCAGCAGAGACTGATCTACTCCCAGCTCCTGGTCTCAGCCCCCCCAGCCAGGCTCCTTCATCAGCCTTTGTCCTGCTTCCCCAGCAAATGGAGTCACCTGGTCGCACATTACAAAGGGCATTGGCCATTATGTCGGTGTGGGTGCCTATCATTCCTATCTCCATCTAGGTATTAGTACAGTGTCCAGGGTAGCTGAGGCAGACAGCCGGGTTTACTGTAGGACACAAGAACTCACATGCAACATAACAAGGAGAATAAAATCCCCAGTTTGTCACAGCACATGGATAGGACCAATCCACACCTGCATAGAAAAGAGGGAACATTGATGTTAGAGCGTGTTTCCGAGATGTGTGTGCTAGTACACGGAGGTGTGTTATCAACATCAGCAGAATGGTGCATTTGTGAACGTAGTCTGAGTTGTGTGTGCTAATGTATGTATGTTTTATTATTAGCATCTTCAGAAGGTGGTCCTAGTGTGTGCTTATGTGTGTGTGTGCTAGTGCACAGTAAGATCCTGTTAGTGTGTGCCTGGGGCGGGGGGAGATGTGTGCTAGGGTTTGCTCTAATGGGCAGAGAAGGGTCCAAAGAGGAGTCCTTAACTCGGTTCCATAGAATCATAAAGCGCTAGAACTAGCAGGGACCTTGTAAGGTCATCGAGTCCAGTCCCCTGCCCTCACAGCAGGACCAAGTACCTACTAGACCATCCCTGACAGATGTCTATATAACCTGCTCTTAAATATCTCCAGAGATGGAGATTACACAACTCTCCAGGCAACTTATTCCAGTGTTTAACCACCCTGACAGTTAGGAAGTTTTTCCTAATGTCCAACCTAAACCTCCGTTGCTGCAGTTTAAGCCCATTGCTTCTTGTTCTATCCTCAGAGGCCAAGGAGAACTATTTTTCTCTCTCCCCCTTGTGACACCCTTTTAGATACCTGAAAACCAGTCTGCAGAACAAGGTCATTAGTGCTTGCTGGAATTAATGCAAGACAATAAATCCATACCAAGAATAGTGTCTGATCTACAGTTTCAAGGCAAATCCCAGATTCTGCACCGGACCTGGCATAGGTGCTAGTGAACTCCCACAGACCCCAGTGTACCTGTGCACTAGCCAAAGCTGCTTTGACTATGTTGGCCCCAGTGGTGTGGTCTGGCACATCCCTGGTGCTGGCATGTGTGAAGGAGAAGAATGGGGGCCTGGATGGGCAGGTTGTCCCATTGTTCCCAGCATCGCCTGGGCTTGGGCTAACAGCCACATCTGGCCCTAGGGCCCTGACTCCTACTTGTTTGGGCACAGCCTTTTGCCAATTCTTATGCCATGAAGGGGCCTGGCCCAGCCGTACTAGGTTGGCTCTTTGTTCCCTGCAGGGAGACTCTGGTGGGCCGATGGTCTGTAATGGGAAGCTGACAGGGGTGGTGTCCTGGGGCATTGGGTGTGCCCAGAAGAACTACCCGGGAGTCTACACTACAGTGTGTAATTACCTGTCCTGGATTGAGGAGGTCACTGCCAACAACTGACATGCACAGAGCACCTCTTCTGGCAGACAGCTGTGTTCACACCTCCCCAGCCAGCTTCGCCTGCTGCCTGGACAGGCGTCACTGTCCCTTTCTGCCTCTGGGTGTCTTCATGCCAAGGAACACAGAAGGGAAGACACCAGATGCTTAGAAGAAAAGGAACAAATGTGGATATGAAATTGCAAACTCCCCAATAAAATTCCTATTTCTGCTGAATTCTCAGTATCTGTACCCCAGAGCAGCACTCGCATCCCACACTGTGATCACTAGAATTAGAGGCATGAGAGGGGAGTGAGTGGATCCCTCCGAGCCCCTGTAGTGCTGAGTGCTGCGCAGACACAGGAAGGGACATGCCCAGCCCAGAAGAGCTTCCAGATGAAACGGAGAAAGGCAGCATTATGTTCCCCATGCTGCAGCTGGGGAGCTGCGCTGAGAGAGATGCAGAATAGTGATAGAAATGTAGCCGTGTTAGTCTGGGGTAGCTGAAGCAAAATGCAGGACAATGTAGCACTTTAAAGACTAACAAGATGGTTTATTAGATGATGAGCTTTCGTGGGCCAGACCCACTTCCTCAGATCAAATAGTGGAAGAAAGTAGTCAAAGCCATATATACCAAAGGATACAATTAAAAAAATGAACAAATATGAAAAGGACAAATCACATTGTAGAACAGGAGGGGGATACGGGGGGGGGGGGGGAAGGAAGGAAGGTAAGTGTCTGTGAATTGATGATATTAGAGGTAGGGAGAGTGGGATGTTTGTGAGTTAATGGTAGTAGAGGTGATAATTGGGGAAACTATCTTGGTAATGGGCGAGATAGTTCAAGTGTTTGTTGAGTCCTTTTTGGAAAGTGTCGAATTTTAACATGAATGACAGTTCAGCGAGAGAGATGCACTGATTGCACAGGGGCACAGGGGGCTCCTGAGCTGCGAATTGGATGCAGGTAGCTGCAGTCCCATCTTGTGCCTCAAGTGCAAGTCACCCCCTGCTGGGGACACCCAGGGGCTGCTCTGTCTGGGGTTCAGGGGCTGGCACACATGGGAAAACAACTGAGGAGGCTACCAGCCTCGAACATCCTTGATGTGGAAGTCACTAAGGGTGTGTCTAGACTACAGGGTTTTGTCGACAAAACTATACCTGCGTCCACACTGCCTTTGAGTTATGTCGACATAACGTCGACAAAACTCAGCAGTTTTCTCGACGTATGTAAACCTCATTCTACGAGGAATAACGCCTTTTATCGACAGAATTTTGTCGATAGAAGGCATTATTGCATCTACACTGTCCTTTGCGTCCAAACTGTTATGTCGACAAAGCAGCTTGCTTTGTCGACAGAACTGGATGTGGTCTAGACGCTCTTTGTCGACAGAAGCTTTGTCGACAGTATCTGTCGACAAAACTTCTGTCGACAAAACCCTGTAGTCTAGATGTACCCTAAGTGAGGGTTTTGCCAGGACTCCTGGGTTCTATCCCCAGCTTCCCTCAGGAGCCACTTGCGGGAGAAGTTTCTAAAAGCTTTTCCCATCTCAGTTGCCACAGCTGGCTGTGGGACAATGGGGCAGATGCATTGCCAGGGGAGCTGTGTGGAAGAGTGGAGCCCCCTGCTGGAGGTTTGAAGTCCCACACCGCAGTCCCACAGCAGCAGTGAAAGGCAGCTGTGGCAGCGTGCCCCGGGGCATTCACGTGCAGAGTGTGAGACTGCCTTCTTATCAGACAGCTCTGGCTGGCATAGCAGGGCCTTGACCCCAGACAAGGGCTTCTTAGCCCTGCCACAAAGCACCTGATATAAAATGACTGTGCCGCCAAGCAAAGTGCTGTACAAACACAGGAGTGTTTGCATTTGTTCTATGCCTGCATGGAGTAGGGCCCAACAAGTCTGGGGGAGCCAGAGTGGCTGCACAGGTGCATCAGTACCTGAACCCCTTAGTTCTGCTGGACGGTGATGTATTTCAACATTATTTCGAAATAACTGCCCGGTATGTAGGCACGGACTAAGTTATTTCGAAATAACTAGTTATTTTGAAATAATGTCGCTGTGTAGACGTACCCCGATGACGCAGCTTGGAGGGCACAGACAGGTCTGGCCTGCGTGAGGACAGTTGGCTGCAGGGAGACTATGGTGACCTGCCCAGATGGCTCCAGCCAGGGGAGAATAAACAGGGGAGAAGGGGGGGGGAGGTGGAGAAGAGAGGGGCCTAGGCAACCCTGGTTACCTGGAGAGAAGACAACGGACAGGGGAGAGGCTGCTGGGGGGGGATCAGAGGCTGAGCTGGAAGAAGGGCTGTGGGATGAGGCAAGCGGGGGCAAACAGGGTCCACCAGGCAGCAGGGGAGACTTAGTCGTGCGGGGTTGAGGGGGGCCAGGCCAACAGGCCTGAGGGAGCCGTTGCTTCATTCAAAGCTCAATGAACCCTCCTGTTCGGTGCTGGCTGGGAGCCATTCTGGGCTGGAGAACAGGGCTGCACTATCCCCTCCGGCAGTGGACTCACAGAGGGGTTCTCATCAGAGACAGGTGTGATGAAGACCCTGAGAGGCGCCATCCTGGAGGTAGGGTTGCCAGGTGTCTGGTTTTTTCGCCTCCTGTCTGGTAAAAAAAATTCAGAAAATACCGGGCACCTAAAATGTTTGGTATTTTTTGATTTTTTCCCATCCAGGAGGTGAAAATATCGGGTGCTTACCTGGTTCCGCAGGGGAGCTGTCTGGCCCAGAGCAGGAAGACAAGATGACGGACGGCTGCCAGCAGCCTGTTAGGGCCAAAAAGCCTCAAAAGCATTTCTTAAAGGGGCCATGCTGTTTTTTTTATTTTAATTTAATTTAATTTTTTTGTTGCTCAACAATTTTGGTTCCCCCCCCCCCTTTTTTTTCTCTGAATTTTTTCCCCAGTGGTTTTTTTTTGGGGGGGGGGGGGGGGGGGTTTGTGGTGATGATGGTTGGTATTTATTGGTTAAACCATCCAGCAACCCTATCCACTCGCTTTCAACCTAGATTAAAGCCCTAGGTTGGAAAGCCAAGTTTTGTCTACACTAGTATTTTTATTGGTAAACCTTTTGTTGGTCTTGAGTGTGGAAAAAAATCCCCTTTTCATCAACAATAGCAGTGTGCTCAGAGCTATGTTGAGATATGCTGTTGTCCTGCTGACCTACCTAGCGCAGCTCCTTGGAGCTGGTTTGATTTTGTCAACAGGAGTCAGGCTAGGAATCATTGGAGCTACGTCCACGCTGCGAGTTTTTGCAGCAGAAAATATGCTAATAAGGGACTCATTAGCATAAGTTGTAACATCATTAGTATATTTTCTGCCATTTCTTTTTGCACAAAAACCCCTTGCGCAAAAAGAAGCCGTACAACCACTTCCATTTTGTGCAAAAACCCCATTTTGTGCAAGATCTTTATGCTTGTCCCGGAGAGGCATAAGGATCTTGTGCACCATAAAAACAGCCACACTGGATCAAACCAAAGGTCCATCTAACTCAGCATCCTGTCCTCTGAGAGTGGCCAAAGGCAGGTGCCCCAGAGGTAATGAACAGAACAGGCAATCACCAAGTGACTCACCCCCCCCATTCAGTATCACCTGTTGTCATCTCCCCCTTAACCAGTTCCTTATCCATTGTTCAATTCTCCTATTCATTTCCAACTTCTATAATTCAGCTAATAATTTCCTATATAGAACTGTATCAGATGCTTTCCAGAAATCCAGGTAGACACATTCACCTGGATTCTCTGCATCGAAATAATTCATTATCTTCTTGGAGGAGAGGATCATAATTCAAAATGATCTGAACAAACTGGAGAAATGGTCAGAGGTAAATAGGATAAAGTTTAATCAGGACAAATGCAAAGTACTCCACTTAGGAAGGTGTAATCAGTTTCTCACACACTGAGGCTGTGTCCAGACTCAGGGGTTTTTTCGGGAAAAGTAGCCTTTTCCCGAAAAAACTTCCCCTGCGTCCAGACTCAAGCTGCGTTCTTTCGAAATTATTTCGAAAGAACGCGGCTTTTCTTTCGATGACGGTAAACCTCGTTTCACGAGGAAGAACGCCTTCTTTCGAAAGTTCCTCTTTCGAAAGAAGGCGTTCTTCAATGTAAATAGGGCTTCCTCGAAAGAGAGCATCCAGACTCGCTGGGTGCTCTCTTTCGAAAAAGCGGATTGCTCTTTCAAAAGATCCGCCTGCAGTCTAGATGCGATCTTTCGAAATAGGGATGCAAATGAAGCCAGGATTTAAATATCCCATGCTTCATTTGCATATTCACATTCTGGTGCTATTTCGAAATAGCGCTATTTCGAAATAACAGATGCTGTTAAGACGCAGTTATTTTGAGAGAAAACCCTTCTCTCGAAATAACCCTTATACCTCATAAAGTGAGATTTACCAGTTATTTTGAGAGAAGAGTTTTCTCTTGAAATAACCGCATCTTAACAGCGACTGTTATTTCAAAATAGCGCTATTTTGAAATAGTGCCAGAACATGAATATGCAAATGTTATTTCAAAATAGGGTGCAAGAGCAGACATACCCATACACAATGGGAAGCAACTATCTAGGAAGGAGTATGGCAGAAAGTGATCTAGGGGTCATAGTGGACCACAAGCTAAATAGGACTCAACAGAGTGACACGGTTGCAAAAAAAGCAAACATGATTCTGGGAGTCATTAACAGGTGTGTTGTGAGCAAGACACGAGAAGTCATTCTTCTACTCTACTCTGAGCTGATTAGGCCTCAATTGGAATATTGTGTCCAGTTCTGGGTACCACATTTCAAGAAAGATGTGGAGAAATTGGAGAAGGTCCAGAGAAGAGCAACAAAAATGATTAAAGGTCTAAAATTCACCTAGATGCACCCCTGCTCCTTAGTGCATCTGTTTGGTGAATGGATCCAGAGAGTTTTTCACCACCCAGTTATACACTGAATCAGTCTTTGGTCTTTATTTACAGAAAGAGTGTTCCTCTCATTGTCATATCATCCTTTTCATTTTCAAATGTCTATAATGTTTCTCTGATGGTTTCTATTGGCTTTTCTGGGTTGGTGCAACTGTTGATAATGGAGCAATACATTGCGTAATTGGCTAGCAAGGGAGGTGACAATTCTCTCCTACGTGAAGGGGCTGTCTTCACTGAGACATTTGATTGGCATGATTCACTTTCACACCAAGACCATACTTGCATATTTTTCCATATAGTTACATTACTCCTTAAGTATGACTTACACATCTCACGGTGAAAATGAATACAGCAGAGTCTCGATTTTCCGACCTTCGGTTATCCAACATTCCATTTTATCCGACGCACCACCCGCCACCTGCCGATGTGATGAATTGATTAATAAGAACGTAGCGTATACAACAATCAGTGCTGCGCACCCACACCATGCACATGAGTGCTTTTGTTTGATGATGCCAATACTGTAGAGTGAAATTTCTTTATCAGCATGACAAGTGAAAAGAGAAAGAAAGTAGTTGTTTCAATGGAACAAAAACCTGAAGCCTTACAAAGATTAAATAAAGGCAAAACTATGCAAAAAGTGGTGACAGAATATGGTGTGGGGCATGTTACAGTTAGTGACTAGAAGAGAAAAGAAATGAAATTGAAAAATGGTGCTCTGATAGGGCTTCAAATAAAAATTTGAAAAAAGAAAGATGATGAAAAAATGCGAGTATGAAAAGGTGAGTGAAGCTTTATTTTTGTGGTTTACACAGCAAAGACAAACCAGCATGCCAATAACTGGACCTGTTCTATAAGAAAAAGCGCTGGCATTTCATAATGCATTTAATGAAGGAAAAGATGACTTCACGGCTAGTACAGGCTGGCTAGATCATTGGAAAAAATGTTATGGAGTGAGGCAGCTCAGCATCTGCAGAGAAAAATTATCAGCAGTTTCAAAATCAGTTATTAAATTTAGAGAACATTTTCTGTCTCTTGTAAAAAATTTCATGAACAGACATACAATTGTGATGAAACGGGCCTACATTTTAAAATACTTTCATCAAAAACTCTGGCTTCCTGTGCAGAAACTTCAGCTCCTGGCTATAAAAGAAGCAAAGAAAGAGTGACCATTCTTGCCTGCATTAACACCTCAGGTAACCATAAACCCAAGTTTGCCTTAATAGGAAAATCGAAAAATCCACGTGCTTTCAAAAACATAGCTCCTACAGCACTGCCAGTTTGGTATAGCAACCAAAAGAGCACGCGGATGAGCTCTGAAATTTTTCGAAGCTGGTTTTATAATGAATTTGTTCCTTCAGTAGAAAGATTCTTGAATTAAAAAATACATAGAAAGGAAAGCTATTTTGGTTATTGATAATGCGCCATCTCATCCTAATGTAGATGAACTGAAGGATGGGGACATGAGTGATTTTTTTACCACCAAATGTCACTTAATTGTGCCAACCTATGGACTGGGGTGTTATTGAAACTTAAAAAATATATATATCAGTGACTGCTTCTGAAATCACTTAAAAGATGTTATTGATGATGGAAATAGCATGCTAGATAAATCGAAAAAAATAAACCTGAAAGATGATGTTTATTGGGTTGCACAAACTTGGGAAGAAATTGAAAAAAAAAAAACCTGGCAAGATCATGGAAAAAGCTTCTTTCGGACGAGGAAAACAGAATGAACGAAGATGAAAGTGACGAAGAAACAAGTCAAGAAAGTTGTGAAAATCTTTTAATCTTATTGAAACAGATACCAGTCTGTGAAGATGAAAGCAATGAAGACGTACAGGAATGGATGGAAAAAGATGAGCAACAAGAGCTGTCTGATAAAGATTTAATTGGCCTTGTGAATTGTGGTGATGACGACAATACGGAAGATAAACTAGAGAAAGTGGATAGACTGAGTCACAGTGAGGGAGCGAAGGCTTCGACACAGCACTAATTTACGTTGAGTAACAGAAGGAAGTGACCACTACAGACTTACTGCTGTTCAGACGCTCCCATGATCTTGCCATGAAGAAAAGGACGCCCAAAACCAACTCCCAATCACTCCTTTCTTTAAAAACTAAACGTTTTTATATTCAGAAAATTGTTGTAAATCCTATTTTTGTTTGTTGAAATATTCTTTTTTATTTTTTCATTAGAATTAGTAATAAATTGAGTTTATACATATTTGTACCCACGTTTTTGTTTAGTATTCCATATTTTCCGACATTTCCAGGATCCAACCATCCTTCGGTCCCATTTAAGTCGGATAATTGAGACTCTGCTGTGTCAATTCACAAGCTTTCAGGAGAGGCCTTACATGACACCCTTCCTCAATAAAAATCACAAAGGTAATATTTTAGGTGTGGTGGGTTTGGTGGGACTCAGACAGGAGCTGCTTGTGAAGAACAGTGACCCCTTTGCCAGTTGACACCGGTGAGATTCTATGACATAAGCATGAAGCTACACTGTCCCATACTGATATACTAAAGGACAGGACATCTCCCAGCTAACAAAACAACAGCAATGAAATAGAGAAAGGAACAATAAGATAGTAAAATGACAAAAGGCTGGAATTCTCCATTTCTCTCAATCTTTGGATTCATGGGCAGTAAGAGCTGTAACTGCAGATGAGAAATAAAGGGATCAGGTACATGGGCTAACACCAATGTTCCCTCTAATTTTTTCCACTTGTATGGAGAATACATTTTGTTACGTGCACTGAGGCATGTGTGGACATGCACCACTAGTAGAAACACATGCTGCTGGCTCCGGGTGGCTGTGGGTGCTCTGCTAATCAGCTGGGCGACATTTGGATCTCTTCTGGGTGGCTGCCCAAGCACTCAGCTTACAAGGAACACTGGCCAGCACTCTATGCTAGTAGTTTTCTCATGTATACAGAGACTGGTCAAACTTGCAATTAATGTCATGATTTCCAGAGGGGATCAGCCTCTCTAAGGCGTGAATGTTAAATGGCCACCCTCTACCTGCTGGCCTCATCAAAAGGAAAAGAGGTGTCAGCACTCATAAAAATTACAGATTGCAAAACAATGTAACCCAGAAACTTCATCGAGTCTACATCTCCATTCCTCAAAATAAATGGAGACGTCCTTTCATAAATGTCATGTTTTTCCTTTGCAAATAAGAGAAGTGGGGAAAGTACAGTCTAACCAGGAAAAAGGTTACACAACTACGGCATGTCTAGACCTTATCCCTCTTTCGAAAGAGGTATGTAAATTGGACAGATTGAAATTGCAAATGAAGCTGGGATTTGAATTTCCTGTGCTTCATTTGCATAATGGCGGCCATGCGTTCTTTCCAAAAAAGGCTTTTTGAAAGTGAAACTGCCACCTATACCCCTTTTTCAAAAGATCCTGTACTCCTCAAAAAATGAGGTAAGAATCCACACCCCTGAGTAATGTAGTTATACAGATCTAACCCCCATTTAGACAGCAATATGATAGTGAGGGTGCGTCTACACAGCACCCTAAACTTGAAATAAGATACACAATTAGCATAGCGCAAATTGTGAATCTTATCTTGAATCTACTTCAAAATAGCTTATTTTGAAATTTGGCGTGTCCACAAGCACCGAATTTCAAAATAACTTGAATAACTTGCTATGTCAAGCCAGCCCTTATCCCTTGTGCAACGAGATTTACCAGGAAGGCAAAATAGCACACCCGTTATTTCAAAAAATATTTCAAAATAACGAGTGGCTTGTAGATGTGGGGTAGCTATTTTGGGATACCTCTGGTACCCCGAAATAGCCATGCAGTGTAGATGTCCCCTGAGTGAGTGTCTCCCATTGACATAGCTTATAGCATCTACACTAGCAATACTAGATGGGTTAAACTTAGCCACAGCCTGACACAAAAGCATGAATCATGACTCAATATTAGTGTATTCTGCAGTCTGAAATTGACACTCAACACATTCATGGCCTCACAGGTTAACATTATATTCACAGAATGAAAATGCTTGTTACCCAATCAGGCAGCCACAGTTTGGGATCCACAGGGAACCAATGTTCACTGAAGGACTCTCTCTCTCTGTGCCTCATGAAACTTTGGATCTGACTAGTGTAGGATGCTTGTTCTCAATCTAACAATGGTGCGTCCAGTAAATTGGAGAGTTCTACCCTATGACAGGCCCGCACTTTTTCCATGACATCATAGAGAGGTGGGCAAAAAGCAAACTGGAGAGAGAAATGATGAATTTTGCAAATGGACTTTTGTTTCAAAGTCTCCGATAAATCTGAGCTCCATCTTGTCAAACTAAACTAATATCTAATTGGGCGACTAAACAGCCTTCAGGAAAGATAGAAGCCTACATTGCAGACAAGTAGACTCATCTGATCTGTTCAAACCGGCTTCTCTCAGCACTGTCTTATTATTGAGTTACATCTGTGGTGACCAACATGCTAGCCACATGTGGCTATTTGGCTGGTTGGGTTGGCTTGAACAATGTGGTCATTTGAGTGGCTAGTTGGCTTGAACGATGTGGCCATTTGGCCTGTTTACTGTGGCTAGTTTGCTATAGCAGGAGCTATTATAGTGGCTACTGCTTCAGAACTGGTTGGACACCATGGGATTATTTACAAACATTTTAGCATCCTCATAATGGAGGGCAAAACTGCCAACCTGCCTACAAGTAGTTTTACCAATAGACGAAAATGGATTTTAAATTCCAAATGATCCCACTGTGTTTAGGAGCCATATGAATTCCTCTTACAAGTCTTTTGCACTTTCCTCTCCAGTCATAGTGGCTCTGATTTAAGATTAAAGAAGTCAAACCATCATCTCCATGCACAGACAGCTCAGGACACTGCATCACATGACACTCTGGGAAGTGGAAGGATAGACTATGAAGAAGATAAATTCTGCATGACTCAGACAGGAGATAAAGGTTCTAGAGTGAGGAGGAAGAAAGGAATCTGAATCACTTTACCTACACTGAGTGTCACAGAGGCTGAAGTGACACATTTTTCTTGCTCCTGATCCACTTCATTTAAAATTCATTTATAAATCATTTAAAACATTCCCAAAGTAACTGTTGTTCAGAGCAACCCAGAGCAGTGTGACAACTCAGAATGATCCAGTCTGTATAACTGGTGACTCTAACAAAAATTCTGCAGTAGGAGGAATGGTACAAATGTGATGCTTCCCGGTTCCTGGAAGGAAGAGCACACTTCTATTGCTCACAAGACAATAGAGCTGATAGGATAACTGGATCCGCCTCAAAACAGGGCAAACAGCACAAGCAAAAAATAGGTGACTCATCTGGAGAAACTGAGGGATAACCGTGATGCAAATAGTTCAAGCAGCTTCAAAGGTTACTACATGAGACTTAGCAAAACTATTAAGTTTTAATTATTATCATGGCCATTTTAGTAAATAATGGATGGGCTATGAACAAAATGAACCTGTCCTTGCATTTTATTCAAAACACCCTGGGGCATGAGAAGATGGGGATAACAGTTGAAGCCAGGCACTGGGGGGGGAGGGGGCAGGAAATTGCTAACTTCTTACTCCTGCAGCCACTTTAATTCAGTCAGGTGCTGGGAATTGCTCTGGCTATGGATGCTTACCACCAGCACCAGTGGGTGTTGTGGACACCCTGGGGCCAGAGTAGTAACTTGTTCAGCATTGGGAGCTGGAATCTGTTGAAACAGAGGTCCGTCAAAGTAACAGAATCCATTATCTCTGTGACAGAATGGGATACTTGACTATTTTTTAAAAATGTGTTGATCGCTCTGGAGGTTTTTGTGACGTTTAGCTCCTTTGCAGATTCTCTGATGTTTAAGAAGGGCCGAGCTGTCAGTCAATCTTTTCCCATACCCAACGCTTTCACAGGGTTTCTCTTCTATGTGAATTCTCTGATGTGTAGTAAGTTGTGAACTCTGAGTGAAACTTTTCCCACAGTCACAACACTGATAGGGCTTCTCCCCTTTGTGGATTCTCTGATGTGCAATCAGGTTAGAGCTTTGAGTGAAGCTTTTCCCACACTCACAGCATTTATAGGGCTTCTCACCTGTGTGGATTCTCTGATGTGTAATAAGGGCTGAGCTGTCAGTAAAACTTTTCTTGCACTCACAGCATTCATAGGGCTTTTCCTTTGTGTGGATTCTCTGATGTGCAATAAGATTTGAGCTCCGAGTGAAGCTTTTTCCACATTCACAGCATTCATAGGGTTTCTCATCTGCATGGATTCTCTGATGGGCAGTAAGATTTGAGTTTTGAGTGAAGGTTTTCCCACACTCGGAGCATTCATAGGGTCTCTCCCCTGTGTGGATTCTCTGATGCGTAGTAAGGTCTGAGCTCCGCGTAAAAGTTTTCCCGCACTTGCAGCATTCATATGGTCTCTCTCCAGTGTGGATTCTCTGGTGTTGAAGAAAGGCTGAGCTATCACTGAAATTTGTCCCACACTCACAGCATTCATAGGGTCTCTCTCCTGTGTGGATTCTATGATGGGTAATGAGGGCTGAGCAGACAGTAAATGTTTTCCCACACTCACAGCATTCATAGGGTTTCTCACCTGTGTGGATTCTTTGATGTGTAATAAGGGCTGAGCTGGCAGTAAAGCTTTTCCCACATTCATGGCATTCATAAGGTTTCTCTCCAGTGTGGATTCTCTCATGCGTAGTAAGTTCTGAGCTGTGAGTGAATCTTTTCCCGCACTTGGTACATTCATACGGTTTCTCACCTGTGTGAAGCCTCTGATGTACAATAAGATTTGAGTTGTGAGTGAATCTTTTCCCACAATCACAGCACTCATAGGGTTTCTCACCAGTGTGGGTTCTCTGATGTCTAATCAGGTTTGAGTTCTGGGTAAAAGTTTTCCCACACTCACCACATTCAAAGGGTTTCTCACCTGTATGAATTCTCTGATGTTTAATAAGGGCTGAACAGCAACTAAAGTTTTTCCCACACTCAGTGCATGTATTTTGTCTCTTTCCCTTTAGGATTTCCTTCTGGGATGTAATTTCCCTGAGGTCCTTCTGAATTTCCTGACAAATTAATTTACTCAATTTCTCCCTTGGCTGGTTTCCCTGCTTTTTCTCTGTTCTGTTCTCAGTCTCACAGTTATTTCCCTGCCCATGACTCCTGGACACATTCCCTTTAGATCTTTGTGATAATGCTCTAGGTATTTCCACTTGCTCAGCATCTTCTTGCTGAGATTTCTGCTCCTCATTCCCATGCACCCTGGCATCACCGTCTGCAAGAGAGAGAGACTTCAAACAAGGATGGAAAATGGAAAGTCAACCAAAATAAATGCTGGAGAGAAGTCACACAAAGACCAGGTACTGAATTTCCCCATAGTCATCCCCCGTACGAAAGAGAGGAGAGGAATCAATTCTGGCTTCTCATCCCATTCAAATTATCAATGGGAAGGGAGAAAGCTAATGCCAGGTCTCAGCTAAGATTTGTAAGAAGCCATAAGCTATATTTGCACTAAGGGTACCACACCTGCTGGTGACAATCCTGAGAGAACTAAGAGAGCTCCCAAATTCTTTGTAGAGTATCCCATATGTTTCTTTTTAGGCACTTACAGATTTGGAGTTGGTTTAATGTTTCTTTGCCTGTGCAGGGATGTCTCAGGATCTCTCTTTGTTCTGAACCCTGGAGGACTGGGACCCATGGCTCTTCCCCCTGTTCCAGCTGGGAGATCATATCAGACCTGGAAACTGGAAATCCTGGTCATAGGAAAGACAACAAATGAGATCAGCATAATTCATAAGACTTAGACATAAAAGTTAGTCTGTTAACTCCAATAAAATCCCAGGGCATGCTGTCCAGGTCCTCAAAGATGAGAACACTTATTATGAGGCAAAATACAGGACTATGTAGCACTTTAAAGACTAACAAGATGGTTTATTAGATGATGAGCTTTCGTGGGCCAGACCCACTTCCTCAGATCAAGTAGTGAAAGAAAATAGTCACAACCATATATACCAAAGGATACAATTTAAAAAAATGAACACATATGAAAAGGACAAATCACATTTCAGAACAGAAGGGGGATGGGGGGGGGGAGGTGAATGTCTGTGGGCTAATGATATTAGAGGTGATAATTGGGGAAGCTATCTTTGTAATGGGTAAGATAACTAGATCCTTTGTTTAAACTCAGATGTAGAGTGTCGAATTTTAGCATGAATGACAGTTCAGAGGATTCCCTTTCAAATGCAGATTTGAAAGGTCTTTGTAGCAGGATGCAGGTAGTTAAGTCATTGAGACAGTGTCCTTTCTGGTTGAAATGGCAAGAAACTGTTTTTTCTTTGTGATCCTGTCTGATATCTGTTTTGTGGGCATTGATCCTTTGGCGAAGTGTCTGAGACGTTTGTCCAATGTACAAATGGACAAACAAATTGGACAAACGTCTCAAACACTTTGTCAAAGGAGCAGCAGCTAAATGAAGCTAGCTGTGTGCTTGAACTGAGGAGTTCCCACAGCAGGTAAGCATGCTAAGGAGAAAATAAGTGGCTGGAGGAGAGGAAGTGAGTAGTTAATTAATTGGCTGGGGGGGGGAGATAATCAGAGGAGAGAGGAGTTTGGAGAGTCCTATTAGGAGGAAAAGGAGAGGCAGAAACCCAGCAGTCTCCTCAAGTCTCTTGCACTGGGAAGGAAGGTAAGGGTATGACTGCATGGGGTAGGTGGGGAAAGAGAGGTGGGGGGTGCTGTCATTGGAGTGAGGTGGGGGGGAAGGGGAGTTTGTTTGTGCTGTGTCCTGAGGTGGGGGAGGTGTGGATAATTTGTTTCTGCTGATTTTGTCTTAGACTGCTGGTGCCTGCTAGTCTGAGAAGCAGGATTTTATCCCAGCTCCCAGCAGGGCTGGGGAGAGCAGACTGCACAGTAGTAGGTAGGAGAAAGGAGATGGGTGGGTGCTGGCATCTGTGCAGTGAGGTGGGGGCGGGAGTTTATTTGGGGTGTCCTCCTGACTCACCTGCTGCAGTCCTGTCTGGCTGGGTTGGAAGGGGAGGGATAGGTTGCATGGGGGGGGCGGTGCCAGGAGGACATTTGCATGATTACATGTCAAAGTTTACATAGGTGTTAATGGCTTATGGAAAGAAAGAAAAAGATTATTTTAAAAGAAGTTTTTTGGAGTGTTGCAGATATCTAAAGCTCTGATCTTAATGATTTTTTTAAACTCCTGTGTTACTAATTAATACATGGTATATTGTATTTTGTTAAGGCCAGATCTTTATGTGGTAGAGCTCTGTTTCTTATGAGTTAGAAGTAGCAAGTACTAGGTGTGATGCTAGTTTTTTTGTAGGCTGAAACCTTATTTGCAAGTTCTTTGAAACATACATCTGTCTACAAACCCTGAAGCCATGTGTTAATTTGTTCTGGGGCTTCTACTCTTTGAGTTGGTGACAAACAAAAGGTGAAAGTTTAAAACCAGAGAACTTTTATCTGTTTTTACACCATGAATCCTAAACATTCCCCAGATAACTATATAAGCCTTAGTGAATGCCTTTTTACTCACCTTTCCAATGTCAGTAAATATTGTATTAGTCATGCTCCCATTACAAATACTATTTATAGTTGACTTTTAGATTTGTTTAGCATCTTAAAACAGAGCTATGTGTGGATAATATGCATTCTGGTGTGTTTTCTAGCTTGAGTTATTAGAAAAGATGATGATACATGTACTCCAAGGGTAGTGTTCATTTTCATCTTATTAATTTCATATTAAATATAATAAGCATTGCTCCTTGTTAAATATCTCGTTTTAATATATTTTCTTCCACATATATGGACTGTTATTTTTATATATATATATATATACATATGGTTTTTGTTTGTATTGGTGGTGCACATCCACACACTACCTCAATATTGGTGTTGCACCTAAGAAATTTCAACACACCCAAAAGAAAATTCAACCCACACAAGGATAGAAAATGTTAGAGGGAACACTGCTCCCGATCCAAAAACATTCCCTATCCCTGATATAGCTGCAGTTATTACCTATAGACAAGAAAAACAGGCCTGCAAAGCTGCACATCAGCCTGTAGATGGCACTGTGGATTATCCAAAAGATACCAGGAAGGGTAGGGAGATAGGTATTAACCTAAACATTTTTAAGAAACAACAAATGGTCCTGCAGTGTCTTCGAGACTAACTAAAAAGGTAGATAGTATCATGAGCTTTTGTGGGCCCAACCCACTTCTTTAGATGAGCTTTCAAATGAAGTGGGATGTGCCCATAAACACTCATGATGATATCTACATTTTTTGTTAGTCTCCAGGACCATTCATTGATTTTAAGTTCTTCCAGTTACAGATTAACATGGCTAGCCCACAGGAACTAACCTAGCTCACCAATTCACCCAGGAGGAAGTAGAAGGTACTGTGGGAAGGTTGGCAGACTAGGGAGACGCGGAGCAGCTTTTCTCAGCAGACACCTCAGCTTGAGAATAAAGGACTGAGGGAAGTGAGGTGTGGGAGAATAAAACTGAGCTCTGGAGAAATGTTTGGCTAGAGTTTCCCCTACAATATGTACCAGTTCCGACTTACATACAAATTCAACTTAAGAACAAACCTACAGTCCCTATCTTGTACGTAACCCGGGGACTGCCTGTATTTACATACCAGTGCCACAGCCACGCAACCTCGTGGCTCCGATTCATCATTTGCAGCCCGCAGGAGCCACAGGAAACAAAGGTGCACTGGAGCCAACAGGAGCCGCAAGACTCCAGGCCTGCAGTGCTGGTAAGTTAACACGCCAGAGCAGTCAGTTAGCAGATTTCTCAAAGTGGTTTTGTGGACCTCTTTGAGAAACATGGTGCTAAGGCAGCGGTCAGCAACCTTTTCAAACCAAAGAGCCAAACTACACTGAAACTCAGAGCAAGTGGTCAACAAAGCCAGTCTAAGAATGCTGATAATGGCGTGTCTTGAATTTTCTGTAAGATTTTGTCCTTATTGTGATACTCATCAAATAGTTCATGAGCAATTTTTAGCATGAATATCTTCACATAATCCCTGTCAGCGAAAGGCTTCCCCTTTCAAATAATGCTGCATGAGACCTCAAAGCTTGTGGAGTTTAAGCTCCCACCTTTTTTAGACCATGCCAGCAGGCTATTTTGTCCAATGTTCATTTTTCACTGCAGCTCCTCACAGGCTTTATGTGTGGGTCACCCTCGGAGTATTTCGTAGAAATTGCTGCATGTTTTGTCATGAAATTCATGTTTTATGTTTGAGAACAGTCTCTCTCTACAAATGAGACAGTGTGGAGACCCAGGCCTATCCGCAAATGCATACAAGTCTGTTCTCTCCTTTTGAAAATTTCAGTATTTGTCATCTCTCTTTCCCTTCCTCATTGTTACTATTAAGGGTCTCTCAGATTTCACCATCATGTATGATGATGGAAAGATTTCTTGACCAATCAAATAAAAACAGAATATGAATGACCCCCAATGAATGGAGAGGATGGATGGTTGTTAAAACAAACAGTTAAAGATGAAATAGAGAAAAAATCTTGACATGAATAATTACAAGCTTTTAAAATATTGAATTAATTTTTCATTTTAATTTAAAAAGTTGTGTGTATTTTGGGAATGACAAAAGAGCCATATTTCGTTCTGTCCTGAGCCATATTTGGCTCTAGAGCCATAAGTTATAGACCCCTGCTCTATGGTATGAACCCTGAGGGACCTCATCTGCCCTCATTTTAGGGCTCAATGCTGCAGGCTGTGATAGCAGAGGCACACAAGGGGCAGTTCTTGCCCCAAGGGCTGTCAGCTGTCTGGTGTCATTCCTGCTAGTGGTCCCCAGGGCTCAGTGAGGGGCAAGGGAAGGCAACAACTCAGAAGGAATCCCCCAGCTGACGGTAAGGGACTCGCGTCATTCTGCAAGTCAGAGCTGGTTTGGGTGGAGCAGGCTCTGTGTCTGAGTGAGGGGCAGGGGCAGGAAGCTTCTGTTGGTTATGCTGGACCTAAGCCCCAGTTTCCCCTTAGCTAAGAGGAGATGTCTGGCATTGTGCGAACTGCTCCTGTGCTCTGATCCCACAGTGTTCTGTAGCGGGGCAGGCAGAGCACTAGTGTGTGTGTCATGGGCATGTTGGGGTGATGCTGAGATGGGGCAGAGGACAGGCTGCATTGTAGGACTGATGTGAATCTTCCATACTCGTTTCCCCTTCTGAGAACTGTGGGGCCAGGACTCCTTACCCAGCAAGGTCACATTCTCGTAGTTCTCCTGCATGACGGCTCTGTAGAGGGCTCTGAGCAGGGTCCAGCAGAGCCCACTTGGTCCTGGTGAAATACACAGCCACCTCCTCGAAGGGCACCGGACCCTGAAAGAGCAAGAGCCCAACACTCAGTTCCTGCTGCCTCACTCACAGCCCCACTCATCATGGAGGAGAGGAGCCAATCACACGAAGTCTGGGTGGCCCACAGTCAAAACGGATCCCTCCTTACCTATCAGCATCCAGGAAACACCAGGGTGAGGGGATGGAGAGAGCCCCTTATCTCTCCCAGCAGATCCAGCCTAACCCCTACTAGGCAGGGACTGATACAGGAGATGCAGCCGCCAGCAGGGCCGAGGGACAATTCCCTGGTAGGAAGCCCAACACCCCCCTCATTGCAAGGAGCTGGATATGAGGGGAGGGGCAGCTCCCCTGAACCATCCTGCTGGGGGCCCCCTTCATATATCCCAGCAGCCACTGGCTAGTTGGGTCAGACTGGTTGGTTGGGACCAAGCTGGAGAGTCTGGTCTGTTTGCTGGTCCCCCCAGGTGGGTTGTTTTCTCTTCCACAAATTATGACATTTCCACCTCCAAACTCTGTCCCTAGAATCCAGACCACGTGTTAAACAAGTCCCAGCAGGTTTGCCACAGCCTAGTTGCCTCCTTTTCTCCACCCTGTGACTTTCCTGCCCTGCTTCAACCTCCAAAACTCCCAAACACTCCCACCTCCTGTATATTTCCTGCCCCTCCCTGCTCCAGTGCGAACCCAGTGGCAAACCCCCTCCCCAGTAGTCCCTATCTGAACTGGACCCACCACAACCATTTCTCTGCCCTGCGCAGTGGCAGGATGGGCTCTTGCCCATCCTGGCTAATTGCCATTGATTGACCTATTCTTGATGAATTTATCTAGCTTTTTTGAACCCTGTTATAGTCTTGGACTTCACAACCTTCAGCCGGCTCCCTAGAGGAGGGAACGGGGGAGCAAGGAGGATGGGCTTGGTGAGGGGGCAACTGTGTTGTCAGTCAGGGATAGCAACTGGGAATAGGTAACCCGGGTCTGGGAAGTCTCCATGCAGGAAACTTGTTTCGTCCTTTCACTCCATGCCCTGGCAGGGAATGGCCACCTCACCCCAAAACTAGCCATGCTTCAGGGCTCTCCCCACCAACCCTGGTCCCATTTGGGGAATGACTGAGAGCAACCATTTCCTCCCTGAACAAGGACAAATTTCCACAGAACCGAGGGCAGAGGGGACCTCAAATATGAACAAAGGAACAACCCTTCTGGGTCAGCCCAAAGGTCTATCTAGCCCAGTGTCCTGTCTGCCGACAGCGGTCAATGTCACATGCCCCAGAGGGAATGAACAGAACAGGGAATTATCAAGCGATTCGTCTCTTATCGCCCATTCCCACCTTCAGTCAGAGTCTAGGGACACCGTCCCTGCCCTTCCTGGGCCATTGATGAATCTGTAGAATTTATCTACAGGTTGGACCTCTCTGGTCCGGCACCCTCAGGACCTGACTGGTCTCGGACAAGGGGATTTGCTACACTAGGGAAGGGTCCCTCCCCTCCAGGCCTGTGCTAACCAGTGCGCCCTTTACCCTGCCCCCCCACCCCACTGCTGCCTGGCCAGCCATCACTCCCTGGGCTGGAGCTCTCCAGATTCTGCTGGCCTCACTGCTGCCAGGGCTGAAGCTGTGTGCTAGGGTCAGAGCTTCCTGGCTGCCATCAAAGTTGGAGCTGCATGGCCACTGCCGGCTCCCTGCTACTGCCCAATTGCTCGGGCCAGATCAGACCACGGTGGTGCTACCTGCCTCCATGGGACTCCTGGATGAGTCCCCGTTCCTCTGCCACGCTCCTGTCCTGTGGGCTGACCTCTCTATACCTGGACTCTGTGATCCAGGGACCACAGATGTTGCCAAACCACAGAGTCCTGGTTACAGAAGATACAACTTGAACCCTGTTTGGCAGGCCTATACTAGAAAACTATTTCAAAATAATTAACATCGATTTAATAACTCCTGAAATAACAAAATCAAAATAGCCCATCCACAGTATGGAGAAGCCTCAAAATAAGTCCAAAGCAGGCTCCATTAACGTGGATATGCTACCTCCACTTAAAGCCCCAGGAAGCACTGGGGAGTAATTAGTCTGAATTACTCCTGGGAATAGTTATTTGGAAATAGCACCGGAGCATCCACACTACCGCTATTTTGAATATTCCCCAAGAAAAGCAGGGGTACAGATTTCGAAATAAGTGGCCCATTATTTTAAAATAATGGTCTCAGTACTGTAGATGCTCCACTTATTCATTCAACTTATGGGGGGTTATTTTGAAATAAAGCCCTACTGTAGACTAGGAGTCAAAGTCTTGGCCTTCACAACATATTCTGGCAAGGAGCTCCATAGGATGACTGTGTGTTGTGTGAAGAAATACTTCCTTTTGTTGGTTTTAAACATGCTTGCTATTTATTTCATTTGGTGACCCCTACTTTCCATCTCAGAGGGGTAGCTTTGTAGTCTTCATCTGACAAAGTGGATTTAACCCACAAAAGCTTATGCTCAAATAAATCGGTTAGTCTTTAAGGTGTCACGGGACTCCTTATTCTTGTGTTATGGGAACAAGTAAATAACTTTTCCTTACTCACTTTCTCCAGACCAGGCATGATTCTATAGACCTCTATCATATCCCCCATTTGTCATCTCTTTTTCAAGTTGAAAAGTCCCAATTTTATTAATTTCTCCTCATAGGGCAGCCATTCCACACCACTAATCATTTTTTGTTGCCCTTTTCTGAACTTTTTCCCCAAGATACCTTTTTGGAGATGAAGTGGCCACATCTACGGGCAGTATTCAAGACATCGGAGTGCCATGGATTTTTCCAGAGGCAATAAGATATTCTGTCTTATTCTCTACCCCTTTCTCAATGATTCCCAACATTCTGTTTTCTCTTCTGACTTCCCAACAGATTTTGAATTGCCAGCAGAGAATAATGGAGACCCAGTCTGGGAGGGGGGGGGGGGATCTGAGGACAACAGAACGTGGATCAATGGAGGGAGTATCAGGGAATCTCCGGGTATTTTACAGCCAGCCCATGGGGAAGAACTGCAGAGGGAATTTGGATCCCTATGGGAAAGGGAAGTGGCAGAACCAGGGACAGGATTCAATAACTCCCCCCTCCCCCTTGAATTCCCAGGCTGCAGACAGTTCAGTCTCCCACCTGCCCCTCTGACACCCGTAGCCACAACCCAAGAGAAACGCAGCCGGGTCCCCGCGCTCTCTTCCCACCTCACTTCCACCTGCCCGGGTCGGATCTTCAGGCTGCGCTGCCCGATTCCTCCTGCATCCTCCTTCCCAGCACGCCCCGCTCGCAGCTGTTCCAGCCCCTTCCTGTGCCCTGCACACAGCGCTCCCCTCTCCCCCCAGCCTCGGGCAGCCCAGGCGCAGCTATAGCCGGAGGAGGAGACTCCCGCCCCCTGCTAGGCAGTAACTGCGGGCCAGAGGCGGGCGAGGGCGGGCTGCTCGCTTACGGCTCCGAGCCAGGACCTCTGGGTCCTCTCCGTAGCCAGGGCGTCCCGTGTCCCGCAAACACTGAAAATCTCCCGATGCCTGAGCGCAGCTAGAAGCGGCTGCGCGCGGCTCTTCCCCCTCCCGCTCCCGGGGACACACGTGTGCAGGGAGCCGCAGAAAGATTCTCCAGCTGCGCTGGCACCAGCCAATAGGAGCAGCGGGAGGCGGGGCCTGACCTCTGGCAGTCTGGGATCCGCGCAGGTAAAGCAGCAACAACAGGTAGGTGCCCCTGGTCCCCTATCCCCATCTCTCCACCGCTACCCCTTACCCTGGGCAAGAGCCATGTGGCGCTCCGACCGGCCGGCCGGCTGAGCTGGAAATCAGCTGGTCCCGCTTCGGCCAGAGCGCTGGCTCTGCCTGTCCCATTGAGTAAGAGCCACGTGGGGATCTTATTTCAAGGGCAGAGCCCCAGTGCTCTGGGGGGTGAACCCGGAATCAGTGACTCCTCTGGGGCGGCAGGGTGGGTGCACTGGGGAGGGGAATAGGGAGTCGTATCTCAGGCGAAGAGGCACCAGTCCCGCTCCAGCTGATCGGGCGGCTTTTCCTCTGCGCCAGCCCACCTGGAGCGTGGTGCACCCTGGCTGAGCGCCATGGCCAGCTGGCCGGGCAGCCGCTCCTCTTTGCTCCAGCCCAGCCGCCCTGCGCTCAGCCCGGGGAGGCCGCGCCGCGCTCCTGCTGATAGGGAAGCCCTTCCTCTTTGTTCCAACCCAGCTGGAGCGAGGTGCAGGCTCCCGGGGCTGAGCGCAGGGCAGCTTCGCTGAACCAAGCTCCACGTGGGCTGGAGCAGAGGAGAAGCCACCGGATCAGCCGAAGCATGGTCTGCTGAACTCCACGACCAGCTGGCCAGGCAGGTTCTGCTCTGCGCCAGACCACATGGAGCGTGGTGCACCTGGGCTGAACACCACGGCCAGCTGGCCGGGCAGCTGCTCCTCTTTGCTTCAGCCTAGCTGCACGGAGCTCAGCCCGGGGAGGATGTGCCACCAGCTGGGCTGGAGCAAAGAGGAAGGGCTTCCAGATCATCAGGAGCTGTGCAGCCTCCCTAGGCTGAGCGCAGGGCAGCTGGGCTGGAGCAAAGAGGAGCGCTGCCTGCCCAGCTGGCCATGGTGTTCAGCCTAGGTACCACACTCCACGTGGGCTGGCGCAGAGGAGTAGCTGGCTGTGGTGTTCAGCAGAAACAGAGGCTGTGCCCCGGCTCCAGCTGATCCAGTGGCTTCTCCTCTGCTCCAGCCCACGTGGAGCCTGGTGCACCTGAGCTGAACACCAGGGCCAGCTGGCTGGGCAGCCGCTCCTGCTGATCTTTGCTTCAGCCGGCTCCTGCTGATCCAGTAGCCCTTCCTCTTTGCTCCAGCGCAGCAAGAATGCTGTACTTGCGCAAGAAGCCAGGAGTGTAGACACAGCCTTAGAGGGAACACTTCCCCCAGCCTCTCTGCCCACAAGTTAATGTCACACACATTGGGTTAATGCAATTGCAAGATAGCTGCTTGAGAGGGGCTTGGTGGGGGGCCAAACTAATCCCTGGTGGTAGGAGGATGGTGGGAAAAGTCCTTCCAGAGAGGTGACATGACATCTTTTACTTCTGGTCATGTGTCCATCTTGCCTGGAGTGTTACCTCCAGAGGCCTGGTTAACAGAGGTCAGGGGGCGTGGCTAAGGGGGCACCACCAAAAATTATACAAACCTGCCTCCCCTGCCCTCTAAGGCTATTTCTACACTCGGCTTCTTGCGCAAGTACAGCTGTTCTTGCGCAAGAGCCCACAGAGCATCCACACTGCCCGCCTGCTCTTGCACAAGGAAATTTACAGTACGGCGTGGTAAGAGAGGGCTTCTTGCACAAGAGCTATGCTCTTTTCTAACAGGTGTAAGCTCTCTTGCGCAAAAGGGCAGTGTGGATGCTCGGCAGCGATTTCTTGCGCTAGAAACCTCTATGGCTAAAATCACCATAGGAGCTTTCTTGTGCAAAAGCACAGCTTGCACATGGCAGCGTGGACGTGTTCTTGTGCAAGACTTCTTGCACAAGAACCCTTGCGCAATATGTTCTTGCCAAGGAGCCACCAGTGTAGACATAGCCTAAGAGTTTCCTCCCATGAGCAGAATGAATTTTGTGTTGTGCACTAGTACTGAGTTCATGGGGCTTGCTTGGATGTGCCACTGTGGCACCCAAGTTTATTAATAAATATCTTATAAACCTTTACATTTTCTCTCTGCCACCATGTCTCTTCCCCTTGCTCCATCAGCTCCCCTGGTGCCTGCTGCTCCTCAGCTCCTCACTCTCCTCTGCTGTCCTGAATCACTGCCCTCAGCCCTCCTGCGACCTGCCCCCCTTCACCAGCCCTTCTCTCTCCCTGTGCCCACTCCTCCAGTAGCCCAACTCTGATCATGTGAGCTACCCCTCCTCATCCCCTCTCCTAACACCTCACTCTACACACCTGCCCTGCCTCTCTCCTCTGGTGCTGGTCCCTCCCCTGCAAGTGTCTGCCCTTTTGCTTCACCCCCAGAATCTCCTGGCACCTGCACCTTCCCTTAGCCCTGCACCCTCCTGGTGCCTCCCCCTTCCCTTACTTCCCCTGCCCCCTTTTTCCCTGATGCCCACCCCCTCACCACCCTCTGCCCCCATTCTCCTCCTGCCCCTCTGTGCCCTCACACATGACTTGCTCCATCCCAGCCTTCCTCATGCCCACCCCTTCTTTCAAATGGAGTAATAAGTAATTCATTAAATGATAAATATCCTAAAAGGTGGATTATTTATAAATTTTAGATATGTCTAGAAGAAAGTTGAGTGGTGCTCAGCACTGGAAAAGACTAGCAGAAGAAAACGAAGAAGCCAGTAAATCCAGTAAATTATTGGAATGTTTTTTGAAAGGCAAAATACAACGAGGAGCAACTACAACATTCACTGGAAGATGTTCACACTGAGCCACTGACCACTGAGAATGATAACAGGAATAGTGAAAATCAAAACCGTTCACAAAAAAGAGTGGAGAGTAGCAACAAAGTTAAATTAGAAGAAATGGGATTGTCTGTTAAGAATAATGATATTGTTGCTCATAATATAATCCCCACTGTTCTTCAGTTCAATGATGTTGGTTATTTGGATTTTGATAATACATCATATCTCCCTATCATCTCACAAAACCTTCAGACAGAGATAGTTAGACGTGGCTCACAGATATTCCAAAATTAAAAAAAGGTCCGTTTGCTAAAAAGGATGGTTGTTCGATGACACAGTATTGGTTCAAACGTCGGCTTGCTAATGGAAAAGGAGATGAGGTGAATCGGAGTTGGCTGCTTTATTCACCTGTAAATAAAGCAGCATATTGTTTTGGTTGCCTGTTGTTCAGCTCTTCCAGTTCCAATTCCAGATCTTCATTCCAACTGGCAGCTGGGTTTAGTCATTGGAAGAAGGTTGATAAAGTAAAAACTCATGAAAACAGTCTTAGCCATTGCCAATCATTCAGTACGTGGAAGGAAGCAGAGCGAAGGTTGATAAGAGTGTGTACATTATATGCAACATTCAAAGTGGAACTTCAATCAACAATTGTACGATGGCGAGAAGTCCAGAAGCGAGTACTCAGCTGCATCAAATATCTAGTGAGCCAGATTTTGGCATTTCTTGGGTGTCAGGACAACATTGAAGATGTAGGGGATAAAAATGTGGGTAACTTTTTGAACCTGCTTAAATTGCTGTCACAATATGACCCACGGCTAAATGCACATTTTGAGCATGCGTGAAAGAATCCTGGATCCATGTCATATTTGTCCCCAGAGATTCAAAATGAATTAATTGGCATTTTAGCATCAACAGTTAGGAATCAGCTGCTCAGTGACATTAGAAGAAATAAATATTACGGCCTTTTGTTTGATTCCACCCCAATTTAGGGCACAGCGAACAAATGTCACAGATTTTGAGATATATTGATATAAATTACAAGAGCAGGGAAGTCATTTTAAAAGAATCTTTTATAGGTTTTATCCAAATTCACCAGAAAGATGCGGGTACTATGGCAAACATCATTTTGGAAAAATTTGAATCAGATGGCATCCCTCTGCAATTCTGTAGGTCCCAGTGCTATGATGATGTGGCTGTTATGTCTGGGCATATATCTGGTGTTCAGCAAAGGATTTTTGAAAAGGATCACCAAGCGTTATTTATAAATTGTAATAACCATAGTTTAAATTTGTCAGGAGTGCATGCTGCCAGTCAGGAACCAATCGTTATGACATTTTTTTTGGTATGATTGAGAGTTTGTACCTATTTTTTGCAAGATCTACCCTTAGATGGGAAGAATTAAAAAAGACTGTTAAAATCACACTTAAGCGTGAGTCTGATACACAATGGAGTGGTAGAGCAAAAGCTCTAAAGGCGATTCATGATTGCATTAATGACATTGTAGATCTTCTTGAACGATTATCTGATGATCCGAATGCAACTCAAGAAACAAGAGGTGATGCGTTTAATTTGTTACAAAACATTTTGACGTTTAACTTCTTGGTTCTTCTCCCCTTCTGGGATAATGTACTTACAAAAATTGATTGGGTACAAAAAAGACTTCAAGATCCAAAAATGAATTTTCATGAAGCTTCCTTGGCTCTTCAATCTCTTCAGTTGAAGTTTGCAACAATACATGATGATTTGTGCCAAAAGTCAGTTGAGGAAGCTAAGAACAGATGTGAGCTGTGGTGGGGTGGAGATTGAAAGGAGAATCAGGTGAAGGCAACGGATGGCAGGAGAACTAGAACAAGACTCTGGTCTCTCAACAGAGAAAGAAATTATTCAAATCATGAAAACTGTGCTTGACTGATTGCAGCAGGAAATGTTTACAAGGTTCACTCGGCTTAAAGAATTGAACTACAAATTCGGATTCTTACTTGACGTTAGGGGATTATTGAAGGATGATAACTTGAACAGCCTCCCTCAACATTGTGTGGATCTAGGGACATTTCACGATTCAGATATTGATGGGATAGAACTATATAATGAAATTAGTGACTGCAAAATGCTCCTTGAAACCCACCAGGAAGCTGCACCTGATACACCATTAGAACTTCTGACATTCATTGTGACTTATGGTGTTTCCCAATTTGCAGGTTGCTCTTCAAATACTTCTCGCAGTCACTGTATCTATTGCTAGATATGAATGCTCATTTAGCAAATTAAAGTTGATTCTGTCTTGCCTTCGAGCATCAATGGGTCAGAATACACTAAGCAATCTGGCCCATCTAAGTGTGGAGAAAGAGACCTTCAAAAAATAGATTTTGATGACATAATGAATCAGTTTGCTGTTACTAAAGCAAGAAAAATTAAACTTAACAAAACTTTTTAATTTTAATGTCCTGTTCTGGTGTTGAATGTGTATATGACTTTTCAGTCCAACGTTTCATCCAGCTTACTCCAGACATCATCTGGGTAGTTCTACTACGATCTACTAACTGATTGCAGGATCTGTGGCTATTAGTAGTGTTTGTTCTTTTTTTACTTATGTTCTTTTTTTTTTTGCTGACTTACAAATAACAGATTCACAGTAACAAATGATTGCGGGTGTGTGTGTGCGTGCAAATTTGGCCTTTGCCCCCAGGCGCATAACACCATCACTACACCTCTGGTCAGCTCAGAAGCTTCCAATTCTTCAATGGAGAAATTTACTATAAAAGAAGATTCTGTTCAAATGGAACTTGTGGCAAAGAAAGTGTTAATTGCATATCACACCGTAAAACACAATCACAGTTTCAAATCTTTTGACTGCACCTCTAAGCTAATTTCTACATTGTTTGAGCCTAAAATTTCATTTGCATCAGCACAAATAAAAAGTGAAGCAATCATGACAAATTTTCTTGCTCCAGAAGCTCAAAAGATTTTGCAACTGGAATTGAGCGAAACTTTGTGTCTCACTGTTATGGTAGATTCATCTAGCCAAAAAGATCAAAACATTATTCCTTTCTTAGTAAGATATTTTCATGAAAGTACTGGAGTTAATGTGAAAGTTCTTGAACTTGACATCCTGCCAGGTGAGACAAGAGACAAATTAAATGACTGTTTTCTCTGTTCTGAGTGGCAGCTTACTTGTAGATAAGATTGTTGGCATGTCGGCTGATAATACTGATACTCACTTTGGAGGTGCAAAACGCAAAGGCGATAAAAAATTTTTCCAAAAATTGTCAGCTAGCTGCAGTAGAACATTGGTTGGGATCAGTTGCATGGCACACATTTGCAACAACTGTATTAATAACATCTGACGTTCTTCCAGTAGATGTGGAAGTTATTGTAAAAATATTCCAATTTTTTCACATTTATACGGTATGAGTGAACACACTGAAATCATTTTGTGATTTTATCAAAGTTTACTACAGATCAACTTTGTCATATTCAAACACTAGATTTTTGAGACTGATGCCTGCTCTTGAATACTAATAATGTTTCAACTGCCACGAGCTTATTTTTTATCAGTTGAAAATGCCCCCATTATCCTTAAGAAATTTTTCAAAGATCCTAAGTCAGAACTTTGGTTCTGGTTCTTACACAATGCTGCCACTATTTTTCATTATGCTATTTCCAAAATGGAGGGGCAGAATGTATTGGCACCAGAAGCCGCATGTGAAGATTTGCGCTTGTATCAGAGTTTAGAAGAAAGAAAAAAAATACTTTGGGTGGTAAAAACTTAGAAAGAGAGCTGCAGAAGAAAATTGCTAATGATAGTATTCATTGCAATTTGGATTTGGTGCAGCAGGCAAGGGGGGAGTTCTATGATAATTGTCTGAATTATCTAAATCTTTGAAAGGCAAATCTTGATAGCCTCTATAAATTATCCTGGATTCAGTTGAAAAAAAAAAAACCCAAATGGGATGATCTAGTGAAGACATGGAATCTTTTTGAAAGTGCTTCCCAATTTGTCACATGATTATCTTTTTAATGAATTTTGTGTCCTTAAATCATATCTTAATGAGAACTTGCTAGCCAAATGGGACAAGGAGAAATTATCTACAGACCTGAGATGGCTAAATGTACTTAAATGTTTTCGTTGTGAAAACATTAGCATTCCAAACATTAAGAAAATATGAGCATTTGTCCTCTTACTGCCAGGTATGAACGCTGCGATCGAGAGGTCATTTTTGGAAATCAGAAAAGTCATTGATGAACATTGAAACTGTAAAATCTATCTTGATAATCCAAATGAATTACTCAGATATTTGCCAAGAGATGTTTGAAAAAATTAAGAATAAACAATTATTGAGCAAACCGAGTTCTTCAACCAAGCATGAGTAGAACAATTCACCAACAACTTCAACAGCAGATACATGACAATGTAAATTTTGTATTAACAGATGTATTTTTTCCTTGTATTTTGTTTTGTATTGTATTTGTATTGTATTTGTAAATATTAGTATTCATTTTGTTCTTTTCAGTGAAAATGATTAATTAAATGTATAACTAAAAGTGACCTATATTTTATACTTTTGGAAGATTACATATACATAAATTCACAAATCAGAAAAAAAAATCCTTTTGTCAATCATGTGTCTTCATGGTCAAATCCACTCTTGGGACAGCCATACTATGGGGCCCAAATCAATCCTGATTGGTAGAGGGTGGTGTGAGGCTTTCTTAGAGGGGTCACACAACCCACGTCTGGACGGATCACCTCATCCTGGAACTCCCCCTGATTAGTCTCATCTTTTGGGGTGGTCCTATGGGGCCTAAACACATTCCTATTGGTAGATGGTGGGAGGAGTTCTTAGAGGAGTCACAATACACCTTTCACTTCCGATCATGTACCTATCTTGACCCTGGAACTACCAGGGGTGGGACTTCTGATGGCAGGTGGGCATGGCTAAAGGGGGTTAGGGGCATGGCTAACGTCTCCCTATTTTTGGTTCAGAAAATATGGTCACTGTGCTCATTAGGATCTTTCCCTACTGGGCCAGGAACTGCACATCCGACCTGCCTGGTAACTCCAATGGCACACCTGACAGGGATCCCCACTTAGAACTAAGTCACTCACTGCCTCTCCAGCTCCATGCTATGGGCATGGCAAGGAGTCTTGAGCTAGGGGGAAAGCCGCTCCTCCCCCTACTCTAATCACCACACTGGGCATCCTCTGCCCCACCGCCCCTTGGGACATTCAAACCCCAATTGTTCTCACCCAGGACACACTGCAGAATTTAAGTCTGAGGCAGTGTGGGGGCTCCTGCCCCATGGCATGCTGCAAGCTCTGGGCCAGACACACAGGAACAGGGGCTGCTGGTTGTGGGTGAGTGGGTGGGTGGGGGGCAGAGTCTGGGTAGCAGAGATGTCCCAGGAGCCACTGCCCTCCCTTGGCATGGGGGCTGCAGGACTGTGTCTGAGAGCCAGTGCCCAGCCCCCCATTGTCACTGCTTTGCATCTGCCTCCAACCTACAATGGAGGCTGAATAAAGCAACTGGAAACCATATTTAGGCCTGTCCCCTGCTGGGGGTGGGATTCTTGCTGTTTGTCCCAAGGCTCATTCAACCTGCTTTCTGCAGCACAGCGCCCCCTGCTGATCCCTGCCCTGCTCCTGCAACCTGGCACCCCCTGCCCTGTGTGATTTTGTCATAGATGTCAGCATTTCCTTGGCTGGCTCAGAGCTCTGCCTCCATGGACTCTCCCAACCCCCCTGCCCAGCATCAGATCCACTATCTCCTGCACACTCCATGCTGGAGCCCTTTGTGACCCTGGGCGTGCAGGCTCACCTGTGCTGGTGAGCCCCCCCATTCTCCCGGGACTTTTCCTGCTCACCTGGCTGAAGAGTACTGGAGTTCAAAGTGCTCACCAGTGCGCTCACAATGGATCACTCTGGACCGCCCCCTGGAGGCCAGTAACTCCAAATTACGATAGGGAGTTTATACTGCCCTTACTTTGGCCTGGTCTACACTATGAGGTTAGGTTGAAGTTAGCCATATTAGGGCAATTTTATGATGATTGAGTCTACACTACCACAACCTTTCCACCAACCTTACAGGCCTTTAAAGTGGCTTCAGTGGCAGGGGAAAGCAATTCACAAAGTTTCCTGAAAGTGGTTTATGTATGTGGAAGTCATCCCATGGCTGCATAATTATGCAGTTTCACCATCCTGTGCTTGTTTCCTGGGACCAGAATTGGTATTCCACTGTGTTAAGATGCCTACCCACTTCCAGCATATGCCAGTTGCTCCATTCACAGCATGGCCTTGCACATCTGTGCACGTGGCCTCACATTCTTCCTCGTGACAGCCGCTTCTGGCTAGACTCGAGTAGGGATGTAAAAAAACGAATAATGTAACAATGTAACCGTTAAAAATCTTAGTGGTTACACAATGACATGCTGTGAGTTCCCTGGGAGCAGGGCCAGCAGCTGGGAGCAGATGTGCTCCGGGAGCTAGCTTATGCTAGCCCTGCTTCCCAAGAGCCAGCTGCCACCTGCGCTGTGGGCTCTGAAACAGATCTAGTGCTGCGGGGCAGTAGCTGGCAACCTGGGAGCAGGGCTGGGAGCTGACGTGTCTTCATAATGGACCATTTAAACAGTTACACACTTATAAGAAGTGGGTCTGGCCCACGAAAGCTCATCATCTAATAAACCATCTTGTTAGTCTTTAAAGTGCTACATTGTCCTGCATTTTGCTTCAACTACCCCAGACTAACATGGCTACATTTCTATCACACTTACAACCTTATTCTAAACAAACTGCAGCCTAGTGCGCAAAGTATTTGCCATGCATGCCATAGCTGAGTACAGCTGGGCGGAGTCCAGGCTTGCCATGCTATGGTGACTGCAGGGATAACTAGGGGGAAAGGGGTGTGAAAAGATTGTTTGAGGTGACTTTCAAGCAGGGAGGGAAGGAGGAGAGAAGTGCATCGTGGGAGGCTGACGATATGTACCCAGAACCTAAGTTCTCTCGAGGGTGCATGACTGCGCAGACGCACACAAAGAATTTGAATCCCAGCCACCACCTCAGCAGAGCTTGGATGTAAAACGCAAGCTGCTGGTGGTGGGAGAGTGGGGGTCAGGGCCATGTGGTGGCTGTCCAGCTGCTGCCAGGGTGGGGCCGTGTGACAGGTGGCTGCCCTGTGTGCCGGGAGTAGAGCCGGGTGCCAGCACACGGGACGGCCACCTGCCGTGCAGCCCCATCCTGGGAGCAGCTGAGCAGTCATCATGCGGTAGTCCCCAGCTTCAGTCCTTCCCCAAGGCCGGCGCTGTGGCCAGGGCCGCGTTCTGGCTGCCCGGCTGCTTGCCCGAGGCGTGCTGCGTAGACCCACGCCACTCACACAGCTCCAGCTGGGAAGGGAAGTGTGTCCAGGGCAGGAGCCCATAATGGGAAGCAAAGTATATTGGTTGCTAAGAGCTGCTGGGTAGAAATCGTGCCTGGAGGGGAAGGGGAAGCAAAGGGAGTCAGGGCTTAGATGGGGGGGTGTTGGGGATTGCGGTGTGGATGTCTTGGCATGACTTTGTTTCCATGTGTTCTAGCCTTAATTGTAAAGGCCCAGACTGTGACCCCCCCCAACACACCTCCCGTCACAACCAACACTATTGGAATCTCCCCCAATCTAGCTGCCCCCCTTGTGCGCGTACCACCACTGCACAATGGTATAGCATTTCTTAAAGACAAGGGACTAAGCTGTAGGTCGATGATTTTGCTGGTTTCCTAGTGTCTCTATGAAGTAAGATGAGCCACACTGCTTCATAGCTAATTCAAACTCCCCCCTTTCTGTCTGGCAGCTTTACTTGTTTTTTGTGATCCAAACAGACCTTCCCTTGTGAAAAATGGAGATTTAATAGCATGGTTTAATAACAACAGAATAAAAATAAATTCAGGGCCTTTTAATTTGATTTAATTCATTCAAGCATCTTTGCAACTAGTGTTTATTTGAAACAATCATATTTATTGCATTTATAACACAAAATACAGACTTGTTCAACCAGAGGCTTTGGAACTCAGAACAGGGATTTAATGATCAGACAGCAGGGCTGTGTCTAGACTGGCCAGTTTTTCCAGAAAATCAGCCGCTTTTCCGGAAAAACTTGCCAGCTGTCTGCACTGGTCGCTTGAATTTCCACAAAAGCACCGACTTCCTACTGTAAGAAATCAGTGCTTTTTACGTAAATACTATGCTGCTCCCGTTCGGGCAAAAGTCCCTTTAGGGCAAAACTTTTGCGCAAAAGGGCCAGTGTAGACAGCTGAGATTTGTTTTGTACAAAAAAGCCCCGATCGCGAAAATGGCGATCAGAGCTTTTTTGCGCAAAAGCGCGTCTAGATTGGCCATGGACGCTTTTCTGCAAAAAGTGCTTTTGCGGAAAAGCGTCCGTGCCAATCTAGATGCTCTTTTCTGAAAATGCTTTTAACGGAAAACTTTTCCGTTAAAAGCATTTCCGGAAGATCATGCCAGTCTAGATGTAGCCCAGTTGTCTGAAGCTCAGAACCATCAAGATAAGTGGTTGTATAAATAATGTATAGAAATGTTACTCGAGATCTCTTTTAAATAAAAGAGAACCATGGAAGTTCTTGCCCTACAAAGACCTTTATCAGTTCTTGGTTTTATATATACAAAAAAGGCAGAAAAAATATTTTCTCTCTGAATACTATAAATGTATTTGTTAGAGGACATCAAATGAAGTAAATTCCATAATACATTACTTGAAAACAATTTATTTAAAATAACTTTAAAAACCAGATCCAAAGTTCAATGAAGCTAATGGAAAGATTCTCATTAACTCCAAGGAGTTTCAGAACAGGCCTTAAATGTGCTTTGTTTTCTTGTCTGCTTGATTTTTTTTATTTACAATTGCAAGAGATTCATTAAAATACCCATTCTGTATGTGCTTAGCTTTACACAAATTCCTTTGGTAACCTTTCCATGCAAATACACAATTCTTTGAGGAAAAATAAGAACTCCTGTAGTTGAAACAACAAGTCCTGAGGAACCTTGTAGTTGAGTTGATCGTTTGAACTCATAGTGTCAAGTAACTGTGCACTCTGTCATAAAGCAAAGAATATTATTTGTCACTCTTCTTATACATTATATTTATTAATAAGCATTCTTCAAAACTTGAATATCTATGAGTTGACAATCAAGGGAAATCTGCACTTGATTCACCAGAGAGCTTTAGCTCTGAGTTGTGTCTTGTGTACAGAACAAGCATTCCAGATAACTATATTTTCTAAATTGGCTATTTATCTGCAATAAATAAAAACAACTGTCTAGGCTTATGCTGGGTTGACTTCACCTTTGATCCAAACTAAAATAGAGCCATGGGACACAATGTGAATGGGGAGGAATATTCATTCAATAAGCTGGTGTCTAGATGTGCAGTGGAGCGTGTATCCTGCACAAACAGAGAAATGTTAGTCTGAAAGGCCAATAACGCAGTTCCTTGAAAGGAGATTTAATTGAGGAGGAAACCCAGCTGAGGAAGGATCTGGCAGAGGGCTATTTACAGAGGAAGTTGGCTACTGAAACTTTTGCAGTATTAATTTTTTTATTTGACTTCCTATTAAAGAACCATCTAAAGCCATGCATCTTGTTAATTACCCCATTTTAGTATTCTTTCTTCCATAACATTATATATATATATTTGTTAACAACTTGGGTGCCATGGTGGCCTAGGGCAGATAGCAGCTAATTAGGGCTCAGCTGTGGGCTGTATAAATAAGGGCTCCAGAAGGAAGGAAAGGAGAGACTCACACTTGCTTAGGAGCAGGAGGGACCTAGTTGCTAGGGAACCTAGAGGCTTTCTGATTTAGAGCAGGGCTGGGGAAAGGCAGGCAGAGTTGACGAAGCTCTCACCAGGCAAGTTCCCAGGCTGCAGGGCCTGAAGCAAGGTCTGAGGCTACTAGGGCTGCAGGGAGGCTGCTAGGGTAGGCAAAGGCAGCAGGTCCACAGCCCCTTGCCAATGATGAGTGGCCATTTCAGACTGCAGTTTGCCTCTGAGGTAAGGGGCTGGATGACTGGCAGTGGGTCACTGAGGCAAGGATGGCATAGGGGGATTGAGGGTCCCCAGAGGGGGGAGGACTCCACAGTGTGGGGACACTGCAGTAGGGCAATACCCCAGTAGAAGGGTGCCATGCCAGCCAGAAGAGGACACTCTAGCACCAAAAATGCTAATTCCCTGAGTGAGCCAGTAGGAGGCTCACTCCTACTGTCAAGCCCTGAAAATAACACTGTCCCTTGAAACATAGTCATATCAATAAAGCATGTACATTTTCCTTTAATTTAAAAAATATTGAGTTACAGACCCGAGCAATGCTGGGTAAATCTAGTACCTGAGTATATTTGAAATGAGAAAAATTGTATGAAAAATAGCTGCAATGCAGCCTCATCCAGAACAATGTGAGAACAACTGCACGAGTCAATCTGTCACCCAAGGGGGAACTATGTGACTCTAACAATTGTTCTGCTAAGAGGAGTAAAAGTAGAAATGTGATGCTCAGAGTCTGTCTAGACTAGAAAAGTGGTGTAGATTAGAAAGTCAAGGGGCACTGTTAGTTAACCCTGATCATTAAAGCCATGCTAGGTCAGCAGCATGGTAGATATAGTTATACCATGTTGGGTTGAAAAACCTCAGAGAGGACAAGGCTCAGGTAGATTCTGCCTCAATGTAGACAGATGATGGCAACTCATCTCCTACACCTCGGGCTCATGAACATTCATGGCAGGAGGCGGACACACTTCCATGATACAGAACAGAAGCTGGAAATGGGAGACGGGCTGGATCACTTGATGATTCCCTGTTCTGTTAACTCCCTCTTGAGCACCTGGTACTGGCCACCATCAGAAGACAGGAGGGAGGGCTAGATGGACCTTTGGTCTGACTGGGAAAGAACATGACCATTCTTATGACAAAAGAGCTGACAGAAAGGACCATGGGATTTACTCCAAAGAAAAGCAACCTGCAAAAGTCAAAGGCAGGCTACTCATTTAGGAGAGTTGCAAACACTGCAAAAACCTTAAAAAGTCACCAGGTGGGAATTAAAGAACCATTAAAAAAACTTTAGTCAGCCTTCAGCAAGGTTTTCATGGCGTTTATCTCCCCCATGAAGACTCTGGTGTCTAACCAAGTGTGAGCTCTGATTAAAGCTTTTCCCACACTCTAAGCATCGATAGGGTCGTTCCCCAGTGTGGATTCTCTGGTGTATAATGAGGGTGGAGCTCACACTGAAGCTTTTCCCACACTCGGAGCACTTATAGGGTCTCTCTCCTGTGTGGAGTCGCTGATGCGCAACATGGGCCGAGCTCACACTGAAGGTTTTCCCGCACTCACAGCATTCATAGGGTCTCTCTCCTGTGTGGAGTCTCTGATGTGCGACAAGGGCTGAGCTCTGAGTGAAGCTTTTCCCGCACTCAGAGCATCTATAGGGCGTCTCTCCCATGTGTATTCTCTGATGCTGAGTGAGGTTGGAACTGTCTGTGAAACTTTTCCCGCAGTCAGAACACATGAAGGGCCTGTGTCCTGTGTGAATTCTCCAGTGAGTCATGAGGTTTGAGCTGACACTGAATTTTTTCCCACATTCACTGCACTGATAGGGTGTCTCTCCTGTGTGGATCCTCTGATGGCGAATCAGGGTAGAGTGCCGACTAAAATTTTTCCCGCATTCACAGCATTCATAGGGTCTCTCTCCCGTGTGGGTTCTCTGATGTCGGATAAGATCAGAGCTGTCAGTGAAGCTTTTCCTACACTCACCGCACTCATAGGGTCTCTCCCCCGTGTGTGTTCTTTGATGCCGGATGAGATTGGAGCTGTCTGAGAAGCTCTTCCCACACTCTGAGCATGCAAAGGGTTTATTTCCTAGGTGAATCCTCCAGTGCGTAATGAGATTCGAGCGCCTACTGAAGCTTTTCCCACATTCAGAGCACGTAAAGGGTCGATTTCCTGTGTGGACTGCCTGATGTGCGATTAGGTTGGTGCTCACGCTGAAGCCTTTTCCGCATTCCAAGCACTTAAAGGGTCTGTTTCCCTTTAAGTGCACTCGCTGATGTCTAAGAAGGTGTTTGTTCTGACAGAAATGTTTCCCGCACTCACCACAGTGGTAGGGTGGCTCTCCTGTGTGGAGTCTCACATTCCCTTTAGATCTTTGCAGTAATTCCCCATTTGGTTCCACTTGATCAGAATCTTCCTGATGAAATTTTTGCTCCTCGTTTTCATTTATCATCCTAGTACCTACTGGGATAGAGAAAGAAACCTCAGAAACAGGGGTGGAAATGATAAAGATCTATAAAATCATGATTGCTGTGGAAAAAGTGAGTAAAGAAGAATCATTTAGTCCTTCCCAGAACACAAGAACTAGGGGTCAACAATGAAATTAATAGGCAGTAGGTTTAAAACAAGCAAAAGGATGTATTTCTTCACACAACACACAGCCAACCTGTGGAACTTCAGGCGTACAGATAGTTCGGAATAACTACGTAGTTCAAACTATCTAGCCCGTGCCGCGTGTAGCTGCGCGGCACGGGGTTCGAACAAGCCGGCTTTTAAAAATGGCGGAGCCGGCTTTATGCTAATGAAGCCCGGGAAATTCAAATCCCAGGCTTCATTAGCAAGTTCGGTATGCATACATTCCCCCCCTAGTTCGAACTAGGGGGGTAGTGTAGACATACCCTTAGAGAGTAGTTATTAATGGTGCACAGCTGTGTTGAAACCGCATAACACATGGGGGTTTTGCAGGGGTCAGTTTTGGAACTGGTTCTGTTAAAAATCTCCATCAGTGATTTAGATATTGGCATAGAGAGTACACTTATAAAGTTTGCAGATGATACCAAGCTGGGAGGGGGTTGCAAGTGCTTTGGAGGATAGGGTCATCATTCAAAAAGGTCTGGACTAACTGGAGACATGGTCAGAGGTAAAGAGGATGAAATTTAATAAGGACGAATGGAAAGTACTCCACTTAGGAAGGAACAATCAGTTTCATGCATACAAAATGGGAAATGACTGTCTAGGAAGGAGCACTGCAGAAAGGGATCTAGGGCTCATAGTGGACCACAAACTAAATATTAATCAACAGTGTGACCCTGTTGCATAAAAAGCAAACATGATTCTGGGATGAATTAACAGGAGTGTTGTGAGAAAGACATGAGAAGTCATTCTTCTGCTCTACTATGCAGTGATTAGGTCTCATTTGGAGTATTGTGCCCAGTTTGGGCACCACATTTCAAGAAAGATGTGGAGAAATTGAAGAGGGTCCAGAGAAGAGCCACAAAAATGATTAAAGATCTAGAGAACATGAGCTATGAGGCAACGCTGAAGGAATTGAGCTTGTTTAGTTTGGAAAAGAGAAGACAGAGAGGACATGATAGCAACTTTTGAGTACCTAAAAGGGTGTTGTAGTAAGATGAAGGCCTAAAACATAACCCCATGTTTACAGACCTGGTTACAGACCTGAGGCCTAACTAACAACAGACAAAATATGGCGAACATAAAGCAAAGCTAAGTTGTGAGAAAGAGGCAAGTCCTTGCTCACAGAACTTGGTGCGAACAGGGCTGAGAGTGCAAAACACTAATTGGTAATGGGTCCAGGTGTAGTCCAATAATTGGTGCAAGATACCAACTGCAGAACAATAATTGGTACTGGTCATAAGTGGAAAGCTCATCGTACCACCAGCTCATTAAAAAATACATTGGTACCCACTCCTCACAGATACAGACCCAGGTTCACGAAAGGGTCTAAAAATGACATCATGATGGATAGAGATGATCTAATCAAACTATAAGGTACAGGGTGATCGGTGGTATCTCAGTAGCGTCAGAGGGTGGCATCCTAATATGTCAGCAGTGATGTGTGATTTGTTTGTACCTGTATATAAGGCGGTGTCTTGGGGGGACAGTCTTTGTATGACATAAGGGGCAGTGGAAATTTCCCACCGATCGAGTCATTCCCATTGGGACGTCTGAAGAAGTAAAGTGATAGAAATGTAGCCGTGTTAGTCTGGTGTAGCTGAAACAAAAAACAGGACTATGTAGCACTTTAAAGACTAACAAGATGGTTTATTAGGTGATGGTGATAGAGATGTAGCCGTGTTAGTCTGGGGTAGCTGAAGCAAAATGCAGGACAATGTAGCACTTTAAAGACTAACAAGATGGTTTATTAGATGATGAGCTTTTGTGGGCCAGACCCACTTCCTCAGATCAAATAGTGGAAGAAAGTAGTCACAACCATATATACCAAAGGATACAATTAAAAAAAAATGAACAAATATGAAAAGGACAAATCACATTGCAGAACAGGAGGGGGATGCAGGGGGGGGGAGGAAGGAAGGTAAGTGTCTGTGAATTGATGATATTAGAGGTAGGGAGAGTGGGATGTTTGTGAGTTAATGATATTAGAGGTGATAATTGGGGAAACTATCTTGGTAATGGGTGAGATAGTTCAAATGTTTGTTGAGTCCTTTTTGGAAAGTGTCGAATTTTAACATGAATGACAGTTCAGAGGATTCCCTTTCAAGTGCAGATGTAAAAGGTCTTTGTAGCAGAATGCAGGTGGTTAAGTCATTGAGAGAGTGTCCTTTCTGGTTAAAATGGCAAGAAACTGTTTTCTCTTTGTGATCTTGTCTGATATCTGTTTTGTGGGCATTAATCCTTTGGCGAAGTGTCTGAGATGTTTGTCCAATGTACATAGCAGACAGACACTTTCGGCACATGATGGCATAGATTATATTTCTGGATGCGCAGGAATATGTGTTCTTGATCTTATAACTCACTTGGTTAGGTCCAATAATGGTATCAGCAGAATGAATATGTGGACAAAGCTGGCAACGGGGTTTGTTGCAAGGGAAGGTACCAGGGTTGGTATTAGTGTGGTATGTCCTGTGGTGGTTGGTAAGAATCATCTTGAGGTTAGGTGGTTGTCTATAGGAGACTATGGGTCTGTCTCCCAGAGCCTCTTTGAGTATGGTATCCTGTTCCAATATAGGCTGTAGTTTATTGATAATGTGTTGGACAGGTTTAAGTTGGGGGCTGTAGGTGATGACAAGTGGTGTTCTATTGTTGGTTTTCTTGGGTCTGTCTTGAAGTAGATGGTTTCTAGGTATTCGTCTGGCTCTTTCAATTTGCTTTTTTATTTCTCTGGGTGGGTAGTTGAGGTTTATAAATGCTTGGTAGAGATCCTGAAGCTTCTGGTCTCTGTCAGTGGGATTAGAGCAGATGCGGTTGTATCGAAGGGCTTGGCTATAGACGATGGATCGTGTGGTGTGTTCTGGATGGGAGCTGGAAGCATGTAGGTAACTGTATGAGTCGGTGGGTTTTCAAATAGTGGAAGAAAATTGTGATCTGAGGAAGTGGGTCTGGCCCATGAAAGCTCATCACCTAATAAACCATCTTGTTAGTCTTTAAAGTGCTACATAGTCCTGTTTTTTGAAGAAGTAAAGGCTGCCTTGCTGAGCATCAGGGCCTTCTGCGAAGACAGGGAGGTGTGATGATTTTAAAATCCATTCCCCGCCCCCATCTTTTGCAGAATGAACACTACTTGTGTGGAGAAGGCAGTTGGTTGCCATGCACCCAGACACCTGAAGACTATCTGCACTCCGTCTGACCTGCTGGACTAAACACAGATGATACAAGGGCCTTGTAGCCCAGAGTCTACTCTAGGAGCTGGTGCGTTGCAGAATTTAATTCCAGAGAGCGGGGACGTCACACCGGAGTAGACAAGAGGTCACATACCCCCAAACAGAGAGGGTGGGAGGGGCTGACCAGCAGCCGGGGGAAGACCAGCAGGGGAGCCAGGTACCTGCAGGAGAAGGTCTGGCTCCTGAACTCACCAGCAGAGGCAGGCAATGCAGAGCAAGGTGGCCCTGGCTGCTTTGCTCTCCCAGCTGCATCGCTCCGGGGCAGGGAGCCGGACCACCCTGCCCTCCCCAGCAGAAGTGGCATGATGGAGCCATGCACCTGAGGGAGTAAAGCAGTAGGGGCCTCCTTGCTCTGCTTACACCGCTGAGTGCAGGGAAGCGGTGCCAGACCCCTGCAGCACCAGCCCCACTAGTCCCCCAGTCACTTCTGTTTGAAAGAGGTGGGGCCGGGGCAGAGAAGAGGCAGGGAGAGGGTGGCGCAAAAGTGGGGGAGGGAGAAAAGGGAGGGACTAGGGGCAGAGTAAGGGCAGGAAGGGGAGGGAGGTTGCATGGCCAGTGGCTCGCTGAGTCTCCCTGACCAGTCGCCCTGCCAGAGGGAAAAGCGCGAGGTCTGTCACCTGAGTGGGGGAAGGAGGGAAGCCACTCAAAGACCCTGGAACAGCAGGACTCCCACTCCCCTTCGCCCCACTGCTCCTTGGGCTTTCTCTGTGACAAAACCCAGAGAGCCAATAGTGGACCTGATCACATGAGCATAAATGACATCCCCCACAAAAGGCTGGATGGCAGAGCAGAGATCTTACTCATCCAGTCAGACTGGGGGAGGTTTGACGAGCTAAGGAGCTAACTATTTCACTGCCAGAGAGGACCATTAGAAAGCTCTGTGAGGAACAGCAAGGGGGAGGCCACCAGAGCCCAGGAAGAAGTAGGATCTCAAGATGGTGAGATCTCTTTTCCGTCCCCAAAGGGCTGGGGACTAGAGAAGACAGCACGGCTGCAGGAACTGGGGTGGAGGTACCACAGGTTGCACCTCTCTTGTCCAGCAGCCTCAGGACATGACCGGTCCCGGATGAGAGAATTTGCCAGACAAGGGGAGGTCCCCTGACACCAGTCCCTCAGCCCATTGCCCCTCCCCGCTAGCGGCTCCTTCAGCACAGCTGGGCTGTCTGCAGGTCAGCCTCAGCCCCACTGCTGCGTGGCATGTGGCCCCAGTCACACTGATTCTGCCGGGCTGCTGCAGCCGGCTTCCCCTTTCGGGCTGCTACAGCTTCAAACATGGTTCCGATGCCGGGTGACAATCAGCTTTTCCAAAGGCTTCCCAATTTAGGCCTCATTGACATGTACAAGTGTACAGCGGCACATCTGCACCCAGCCAGCTCTGTTGGAATGCTCCCTCATGTGGTTGCATTCTGCTGCTGGGAGAGAGCTCTCCTGTTGACATAGCAGCTTCTGGCCCAGTTTTATGGAGATGGGAACATGCCTTCTGCCGGCGCTGCCATGCACATGAGCGCTTATGCCCGCAAAACTTCTGTCGCTTGGAATGGGGGGGAGAGGGTGCACGTCTTCCATTGTCTCTCCAGCACACTCCATTCATACACTTGGACTATCTTGAAAGTGTCTCCCTGCCAACCTAGGTGGGACTATCTTACTATAAACAGCCATTGAGTCCTTCTCTGGGACATGCTTTTTCCTCCCATATTCTTCACAGGGAGACATGGTCAAAGTGCATCAAAGGACGGGAGAGTGGAAACGACCCAAGGAGGTCATCTCGTCCATCTCACCATGGAAATACTTACATTGGAGGCTCTAGGTATCTGTCTAACCAGGGGGGCTCAAACTCAATTTACTGTAGGGCCAGTGGCAGTCCTCAAATCCTCTTAGTGCCCCAGCAGGCACCACCCGGTGTTGGGGAGTCTCCAGGCATAACTGGATGAAGTTCTGTGATCTGGGTTATACGGGAAGTCAGACTAGTCGTCCGTTTAGGCCTTACACTCCATGAATCTATAATATGAGAAAGGATTAAGAACACATTCCATTGTGTGTGTTGTGCCCTATAGATGGGAACTCCAGCATTTATCTGCCTGCTCTCCAGCGGCGTGCGCTGGGTCAGCTGTAGCTACAATTGGATGGTGGACGGATTAACTGTAACAGCATTACAGAGCAACAGCTGTGATATGAGGAGATGCATGTGAACCTTGAAGGAGGAAGCATGTCTCATTTCAGGGCTGAGTGTTATAGTCAATATTCCTTCTCATCTTTTTCATCCATGTGCAGATTTTTGCCATGCAGGGGTGGAATGCATTTTCACATGCACTGCAGCATGTACGAATGTGCACCACCAGCAGCAACAAAACCAAGCTGTGAGCGCTCTGCTAATCAACTGGGTGGCATTGGACTCTTTCCTCAGAGGCTTCACAAGTGCCCGGCTTACAGGGAACACTGGTTGTAGTTTGTGACAATAAAGGTGTTCTTGTGAGAAGTCAGGTGGCACAAATGTCAGTGGTCTCTAGGGCTTAGTGAGGAATCCTCAAGGGAAGGGTGAGAGGATTAGCAACATTTTGCAAGGCTGAGATGGTTTGTGTAAAGTCGACTCAGTGTCTGAGGGCAGGCTGGGTAGAAAATGTCTATCCACTACACTGGATCTAGCCTCACGTTCTGCCTTAGCACAGAGAATTTGATACACTTTGTGCTCTGCTGCTCCCCGAGTTCTGTCCCCAGAACACTCTGTAGAGCGGCACAGCTAGTGTGTGTGTCATTGGCGTGATGCTGAAACAGGGCAGCGCAGAGGTTGCATTGTGAATGTTAATTAATCAATTCCCCTTCTAAGAATGGCGGGGACAGGACTCCTTACCCAGCGAGGTCACGTTCTCGTAGTTCTCCTGCATGACGGCTTTGTAGATGGCTCTCTGAGCAGGGTCCAGCAGAGCCCACTTGGCCCTGGTGAAATACACAGCCACCTCCTCGAAGGGCACCGGCCCCTGAAAGAGCAAGAGCCCAATAGTGAGTATTTGCTGCCCCACCAGTCATGGGGGAGAGGAGCCAATCACATGGAAGCTCCATGTGGCTCACAGTGAATCAAGACCCACTAGCATCCTGCGGAGATCAGGAGGGAGACATCCGGGTAAGGGGAGCAAGAGACAGCCCCTTGTCTCTTCCAGGGACAGTGTCTTCATAGCCATCCCTAGAAGATTTACCCGGTGTTGCTTGGGGCCTTAACTCAATTACTTTTTATTTTTTGGAAAATAAAAGTGGAAATGTCCATGCTCCATTTGAATCATTGTTCTGGGGCAGAGCTGGGGGTAAAGGGTTTGGTATGCAGGATGCCCGGGGGAGAGAGGGCTACTTCAGCCCTCTGTCACCGCAGCAGTTTGGAGCCAGGTGAGAAGTGCCTCTCCATGGCCACTGCAGCTCCAGCGGGCACAACTGGGGGTGGGGGGCATGTTCCCCAGCTGGGGCAAATCTAGGGTTTGTCTGCCCCCTGAACTCCCCAGCCAGAGTGAGGTATGCAGCAAATGGTGCACTTTCCCCTTGTTCCCTGACGAAAGGGAACAGCCAGCAATGTTCCCATAATAACTGGAGGGGGGTGGGGAGAAACATCAGTGCCTGGAGGGGGAGAGAGGGAGCTCAGGGCTGAGGCATGGTGGGGAGAGACACCTCCAGCTAGCCCCTTTTACATGCCTGGTAATTCTGTCTCATTTCTGTACGATTTTATGAGAAGCAATCCCATTCCAGGCACATCCCTTTTTCCTGGCACAACAAAACCCTGATCTTGCTTTAATTTATGTTAAGAGGAAGCTGCCTACTAAACCTGGTGGTCTTACCCCTTCGGGTGCATCTACACTGCACCATAACTGCAAATAAGATACGCAATTTGAGCTATGCAAATTGCGTATCTTATTTCTATGCTATTTTGAAATAGCTTATTTTGTCGTTTGGAGCTGTCTACACAGGGCCAAATTTCAAAATAAAACGCTGTTCTGAAACATCCCTTACTCCTCACAGAATGAGGTTTACAGGGACGTTGGAATAACAAGCCTGAAAAAATGGGCTCGCTGTGAAGAACAGGATAGCTATTTCGGGATACTCCAGCATCCTGATACAGCATTTTAGTGTAGACGTATCCTTACTGTTTAGGAGGAGTTCTTGAACAAACAGGCAGACAGACAGATAAACTCTCTAGAGAAATCCACTAGCCAGAGCCCCTTAAAGCAGCTAGAAACCCCAGCAGCCATCTACAGTGGTGAGAACACCCAGCAGAGTCCAGACAGAGCCTCTTAGTACAAATTCCAGCATCCTGCCCACTGACAACAGCTGGGGATGGGGAAGATGGGTCATCTTCCCTAAGCCTCAGTGCTGCATGCTCCCTTCCTATCTCACATCAGCCTTTTGTTAGCAGGGTCAGGCTCCAGTCAACTCCAGTTTCCCAGCCCATTCCATTGGCCTGTTTCCTACTCCACAAAATAGGGAATATTAATCCCAACTCCTGTTCGACCGTTTATAGAAGAAATCCCTCAGGTTAAGCAAGTCCCATCAGCAATGTTTCTTCTAATCTTTTCTATCTATATGTGGACTTTTTCCATCCATGTGCAGAATAATTTTATGTGCACCAAGGCATGGATGGATGTGCACCACCAGTAAAAAAAACCACAAAACCTAGCTGTGGGCTCTCTGCGAATCAGCTGGGCGGCATTGGAATCTTTCCTAAGCAGCTGCACAAGCACCCAGTTTACAGGGAACACAGCCCCACAGGTTCCTCACACCTTGTTTCCTTCCCTTTCTCCAGCCTGGATATTTCCTACCCCTGCCGGCTCCAGAAGCTCCTCTGGCCTATTATTTATTGCCCTTCTTCCTCCAGTAGGAACCCACTGTTAACTCCCTGGTAATCCCTTGCTGAGCTGGCTCCACTGCAGCTATTTGCCTTCCCACCCAATGTGATTCCGTCCCGAGAAAACACTTGGTCACTTTATGATAGCGGGCCCCTGGCCCCACCGAGACATTTTTGAACCCATCAGGCCCATCCCTAGGTGTGTGGGTCTCATGACAACCCCCACTTCTGTCCTACTTCTTCCTGCTCCTACTCTGCCCAGCATCCACTCCACTCCTTCCCCCAATCCTCCACCCTTGCTCACCCCCAATCCCACCCCATTCTACCCTTCCCCCCCAAGCGACACTGGGAGCGGGTTGGGGCTGGGTTGCTCTGCTTCCCACCCTCACTGGGGGTGGGCCTGACTCTTGCTGCTGGTGCCTCGCTTCCTGCTAGTCCCCAGGCTATCTCAGCCCTGACTTCCACATCCCCCCAAAGCGCAGGGACTCAGGTCCCTGAACCGTGCTATGGCTCTGCTCCCACTGACTAAGTCTCTGGAACAATTATTAGAAAAGAGCAGAGCAAAAGGAATCACTTATGGGGGATTCCCCCGACACTGTTCTCAGGACAGCTCATGAATCCATCCCAGGGCACAGGAAGAACCAGGAACTTGCAATGCAAACCTGCCCAGGGTTGCTGCACTAAATGTGTCTGGGCAGGTCAGAGATCTGCCAGCTGCTCTCCCAGCTTCTTTCCCCCACTGCTTCTTTCAAGTTCTTTCCCCTCCTCAGGCTGGAAACATCAGGGTTTGGTTGTGCCAGGATAACAGAGTGTGCCTGGAATGGGATTGCTTTTCATAAGCAGGGCTGGACAAACCGCTGTTTCTATTTGCCCGTGGCAAGTAGATTTCAGCCGGTCACTCCGTGCACCCCATTCACTGGCGCTGCGCACATGCACAGTACTGGTCTGGCGCATGTGCGGTGCGGGGCTGGCAAGTAGCTCTCGCCGCAGTTTGTCGAGCCCTGCTCATAAGCCATATAGAAAAGAGACAGAATCTCCAAAGCAAGTGCTGTCCTCACCTCACTGAGAGAATGTTAAAAGATGAGCCTGAAACAAGATGAACCCGAAAAATAGGAGGAACCAGGAATAGGATTGCTTCCAGAAAAGAGATAAAACAGAGAAGGTTGGAGCAGTGCTCTGTTTTGGCACAGCTAGATCAATGCGTAGGGTTTGAAAGCTAGAAGACAATGTTACAATTGACTATGCCCCCCCCTTTTTTTGTTATAACATAGTGAATGGTAAGTTTGTATGTAGCAGGAGTGGGGAACCTAAGGCGCAGGGGACACAACCAGCCCCCCAGCTTGCCTGGATCTGGCCCCTGAGGCTTGGGGCTCACCTCCCCAGCACTGGGGACTCCGCACCTACATGGCCCAGACCCTGTATGTCCTCCTGCCCATACCCCCACACCCCTAGCCCACTCCTGCACCCTATTAACTTTGCAGACCCCCACCCCAGTGCTCAGGAGAAAGTCCAATGCCGTACAGCTATTTAGCAGAGCACCCACAGCTAGGTTTGTGTTTCTAATGGTGGTGCACATCCACACATGCCTCAGTGATGTAAAAAATTATTCTGTACATGAATGGAAAAATCCACAAAGGGATGGAAAAGATTAGAGGAAACATTGGTGGGGAAGCTTTAATGGATATGGGGGCAGGCAAAGATCTGGGAAGAAGAGGTAAAATGTGATGAGGCAGGAAAGCATCATGAATTGTGTGTCTGAGAATTGGGGATCCATAGGCAGAAGGGAGGCAGTTTTATGGCTATTTGAGAGGCAAGTGACAACATCAGAAGGAATTTCATTAACTGCCCCCCATCACCTGCTTTTCCCCTCCCCAAATCTCCCGTTTGCCCAGAAATGGGTCCCTCTGCCCCATCTCACACGCACTTCTGCTCCCTGGTTAGTTGTTTTCATCCCTTCGACCCCCCAGCGCCCCACGGGCCCAGTCTCTTTCCCCACCCGGGGCAGATCCGGGGAGCAGCCGCTACAGTGTTGCGGCAGCCGCTTGGGTCCTGCCCGGGAGCCGATTCCCTGCAAAGGGGCCGCTGGATCCATCGCCACCGCCTCACCTGGGCCAGGGTCACTGTCCCACGGACTCGCTCGCTCGCGGGGGTCTCTGGCTCCGGAAAGGCCCTGGCTGGGCAGGGAGGGGTTAATGCAGGGTCCTTCCCCCCCCAGCACAGGTCCGCTGGGGGCAGTAGCTGCGTAGGCAGGTCCCAAGAGAAGCAGCCGCTTGTATTTTACAACCCCCACCGCTATCGCTGGGCTTTGTCCTCCCGGCTTCTCCCTGACTCCTCCCCCCGCAGCTGTTCCAGCCCCTTCCTGTGCCCTGCAAACAGCATCCCGGGCTGGGGGACAGAGCAGCCTTCCTGCAGCTGGGAGTGCTGGAGTCCCCGGCCCCCCAACTCAGAGCCAGTCCCGATCCGTGCCATGCAGGGGGCTCTCTCCTTTCTCCCTGCCCTGCAATCCGCCAGTCTCCTCTTTATATCGGCAGAAATGGCTGCAAATATCCGGGGGTCCTTTTTGCAGACGCAAATTTTGTGCCAGGGCAGGGCCGTACCGTTAGGAACAAAAAAGAGCCTGGGGCAGAGTCTACACCAATGTTCTCGCTAATCTTTTCCCTCTGTGTGCAGAATAAATCCTGTTATGTGCACCAAGGCATGTGTGGATGTGCACCAGGAAAAGAAACACAGACCTCCCTGTGAGTGCTCTGCTAATCACCTGAGTGGCATTTGAATCTCTCCAGAGTGGTGGCTGCCCAAGTGCTCAGCTTACAGGGAACACTGGTTCATACCAATGTTCACTCTAATCTTAACCATCCAATCGCAGATTTTTTCATCCATGCGTGGAATAATTTTATATGTGCACTGAGGAATGTGCACCACCAGTAGAAACACAAACCCAGCTGTGGGTGCTCTGCTAATCTGCTGGGTGGCACTGGAATCTCTCCTGAGTGACTGCACAAGCACACAGCTTACAGGGAACAATTCAGTACAGGGTAAACTCAAGATGATCAGAGTCAGTATAATGATGTTGCTTGTACTTATTCATGCTATGCGCTTTCTGTCAGCAGAGCATGTCCACACTGGGTGCTCTTGTGTGGTCAGTCCAAGCTGTGCACCATGGGTAGCTACCCCACTACTGTGCTCTCCATACCATCTGCAGCTAGGAGCTGTAGAAAGGCAGAACAATTGCGGTGCCTCATCGGCTAAGTTCCCTCTAGGCTGTGTGGCCACAACTGCCTGTTAAGCCCCACACAGGGCCTCAAGGCTGCAGGGGGAAGAGATGCCCCTCCCCCAACTCCAACCCAGCCTAGGTCAGGTTCTGTCTGCCAATAGTGGCCAATGCCTGGTGACCTGGGGAAATAAACACAGGGAATAAATAGAAGGAATAAACAGAACAGGGAATCATCAAGTGATCCATCCTCTTTCACTCATTCCCAGCTTCTAGTAAACAGAGGCTAGAGCCACCATCCCTGCCCATCTAGCTCTTTTTTGTTTTATTTTTAGTTATAGTTTTGGCCTTCACAACATCCTCTGGCAAGGAGTTCCACAGGCTGACTGTGCTCCTCCTTTGGCCCAGCCCCATTGGAGCTGCTGCAGCTGAGGATAGATGCCTCTCACCTGTCCCTGAGCTGCTGCAGGGAGAAAGGTCTGGGGGGAGTCCTCTCTTCCCAGGCAGCCTGCACCCCAAACCCTTCATCTCCAGCCCCACCCCAGAGCCTGCACCCTCCCCTGCCACTCTAACCCTCTGCCCAAGCTCTGAGCCCCCTTCCAAAACCCAAACTTCTCATTCCTGGTCCTATAATAGAGCCCAGATGGAGCCCTCACTCTTCCACACCCCAGCCCTCTTCCCCAGCCCTGAACCTGCCCCCAGAAACCCCCTAGCCCCACACCTGACACAGACTATGTGCAGAATGACTTGTTATGAGCACTAATATGGAGGTGAAATGTCACACACCACCTCCATATTGGTGCACATAACAAAACCCATTCTGCATATGGATATAAACAATTAGAGGGACCGTGGGTGTGATTTAATGTCCCATGATGTGGTTTCTCTCCATCCCAGCATTCGATCAGCTTTGGGCTGCACTTGGCAGCAGCAAGGGTAGTCTGATTTGGACACTAGGAAAAACTTTGTCAGGGTAGTTAAGCACTGGAAGAAATTGCCTGGAGGAGGCTGTGGAATCTCCATCACTGAAAATGCTTAAGGAGCAAATTATATAAACAGCTGGCAGGATGACGTAGATCAGCAGTTTTCAAATGTTAGCAGCCAGAGGCTCCCCCCATTTTCATTTACATTTTGGGGGGACTTTCTACCAAGGGTGGCTCCTTCTCCGAGGCCCCCAACACCTACTCATTCCCCTCCATCACTCGCTGTCCCCCACACTCACTCACTTTCACAGGGCTGGGGAATGGGGTTGCATGCGGGAGGTGGGTGAGTGCTCTGGCTGGAGGTGCGGGATCTGGGGTGGGGATAGGGGGTGTGGGTGCAGGAGGGTGCCTCCCTGGCTGGGGCAGAGAGTTGGGGTGTAGGGGACAGAATGTGGGCTCTGGGAGCTAGTTTGGGTGCAGGAGGGAACTGGTTGAGCTGGGGCAGGGGGTGGGGTTCCAAAAGTGCTTACCACAGCTCCCAGGAAGTGGCCATCAGTCCCCTGTGGCCCCTAGGGCCATGGACAGCCAGAGAGACTCTCAGTGCTACCCTCAGGCACAGGCACCTCCCTGCAACTCTCCTTGGTTCCCAACCAGTGGGAGCTGCAGAGCCAGCACTTGGGTGGGTGCAATACGCGGAGCTTCCCTGACTGTCCATGCACTTAGGGGCCACAGGGACCTGGCCACAGCTTCCGGGAGCTGCACAAAACCAGGGCAGAAAAGGAGCCTGCCTTAGCCTTATTTGATCTGAGGAAGTGGGTCTGGCCCACGAAAGCTCATCATCTAATAAACCATCTTGTTAGTCTTTAAAGTGCTACATAGTCCTGTATTTTGTTTCAGCTACACCCATTCACAGCTACATCTCTATCACTATTCTGCAGAGCCAATGTGAGAAATGCTGATCCAGATAATACTTAGCCCTTCCCTGAGTGTATGAAGCAACTAGATTAGCTCCAGATGTCCCTTCTGGCCCTAAGACCTATGTCATTGGAGTCCATAACACATCTCTCTCCTTACAGGAGGGGTCTCTGTGGGATACAGGCTCTTCTGCGAATCACGGAGACATCACGGTGAAAGAGTAAACAGATAATTTGTTCCTCTTTTCCATGTGTAAGTCTCAGAGGGGCCCCCATGTTAGTCTGTAACTTTAAAAAAATGAGTAGTTCTGTAGCACCTTTGGGTTCCCTGTAGTGTAGAATAACTGATGCTATTTTGAAATAACAATGGGAGTGTCTACACAGCAATATTGTTGTTTCAAAATAATTTCAAAATAATGGATGGCTTATTCCAACTTTTGCAAACCTCATACCATGAGGAACAATGCCTATTCTGAAATAGCTATTTTGAAATAGCTGTATTGTGGATACTCCACTGCTGCTATTTTGAAATAGCTCCTCCCAAGACCATTCAAAGTAATTACTCCCCGGTGCTTCCTGGGGCTGTAAATGGAGATCCACATTAAAGAAGTCTGCCTTGGACTAATTTCAAGGGTTCCCTGTAGTGTAGATGCGCTATTTTGAAATAAGCTATTTTGGAGTATTTCTTCCAGAACAGCTTATTCTGAAATAAGTGTGCAGTGTAGACATACCCCCAGAGACTTACATAGATAGATAGATAGATAGACAGTATCATGAGCTTTTGAAATGTGCAGGGTAGACATACCCTCAGAGACTAACATATATATGTTATAGATATATAATACCATGAACTTTCGTGGGCAAAATTCACTTCCTCAGATGAGCAGAGTGGAGAAAAAAAAGCATGTGGATCATATCAAGGCAGCAAGAATTATTTCCAGCAGTGTAAATTTAAAAAACAAAAACAAAAACACACACTAGCAGAGGATGGTTTCGATCCATCGACCTCTGGGTTATGGGCCCAGCACGCTTCCGCTGCGCCACTCTGCTGCATGTTTTTTAGCCTCTGTTCTGATAGGTTCATAAGGCTTTTCTTTGTTCTGTTGCACATGTGACTTCTTCACTTGACAAAACTGCTGCTTTACACTTTCCTGAAAAGCCATTTTACATGCATTCTTTCAAATACAAAATAATGAACTGTTAACTGGTGTTTGCTTTGAGAATTCAGCAAAAACATCACACTCCCTTGATTTTCAAAATCATTTGACAAGATACAATCAGGTTGAAGCATCTGGCTTAAAATGAACATAGTTGTTACAGAAATAGCTGTTATATAATTGATTAGGACCCATTTAAAATGTGTTCTTCATCTCCTCTCCAAACCCGGCTGTCTTCTAACAGTGAAGTCTAAAACCCAGTCTGTCCTAAAAAGTTTGTGGACAAATACAAATACTAGGCTCAATACCTCTCAGCTGGAGAGAGGTGAGCATTTTAGACATGCCCATATATTTTCCAAATCCCATTTTGTTCAGTGAAATGTAAACCCAGAAAGTCTACTAAACTGATTAGGGATGGATTTTATTTTTCCAGTGGGCCAATGAAAGATTTAAGACTGTGAATGGTTTGGGGCAAACCAGGGCTCTTTGGAATTTATATAAAGATGTGACCATTGTTAGCCAATGAAATCAGCAGTGTTTATACCACAGTCAGCTACTGGTGCATGGTCACTGGACATTTAGGATTGTATTTATTATCCTTTTTTCCCCTGAAAAATTATATTGAAAAGCACAGAGGTCCTGGTTTTGCCCTCCCTTATTCTAACCGTATCTCCAACTCCTTGAAACCTTTGGCCAATCAATTTCCACCCTCTGACCACCAATGCTCCCTCTAATTTTTCCATCTATGTATAGAATATATTTTGTTTTGTGCATCAAGGCATGTACAGATGTGCACCACTAGATAGAAACACATGCTGATGGCTGTGGGCCCTGTGCTATTCAGCTGGGTAGCATCTGAATCTCTCCTGGATGGCTGTACTAGTGCTCAGCTTACAGGGAATGCTGCTGGCCAGCCTCTTCTCCGATATGCCTCTTTTGCCCTTTTTAACATCAATTAAAAAGCAGAATCTGAGGCCAAGCAAGGGCAGAGTGAAGGGCAGAGGCTTCAGCAGATTGGACTGGTTATGCTCCCTTCACGTGAGCATGCTCAAAGCATCCTAAGTAGCAAATCAAGGCAGAAAGCAGATTATACAAGGTGTCTCTGCTATAAGTCAGTGTATGTGATTCCTCACTAGCGTCGCTACCACTTGTGGAATGGATCCGTTTTAAGTCCTCCCATTCCCTGCTCTTCTGTCAAGCAAAAAAATAATTAAATAAATAGACCAATTTGCATAAATGGAAATCAACCCCAGGAAAAAAATTCCCCACTTTGCATCCTTTCACTATACATCCATGTTTTTTTAACGTATCTTGGACATTAAGCGAGGACACCCCATACACAGTCCTATGTCTGAGAAACTGCTATCTATAGGATCCGCCATTAGCAGATATGTGTGGCTGCCCATAGCTTGCAATAAATTTAGTATGGGGTCATTCTGTGACAAGATGCTGACCAGAAATTGCTGAGCCAGCCCTCTGTCACTCCAGCTCCAATTACGGGAAGTAAACTGGAAATGACTAGCCACTGTGTGCCTTTAGACTTCACATTATTAGGGAAAGGGATACTTCACTATTTATTTGCCATAGCTTTCCTAGCGTATAACTGCATTCACTGATAAAACTATAGGAGAAGTAAAATCTAAGCTAATATTGATTATTAAAAACTAAACTACTTTATTAAGTGCATAGAAATCATAACACAGGTTAAGGCCAATGAATGACATGCAGTGTGTGCAAACAGATGCAATGTAAAACGGCACGTGGCTGCCAACAATTAATCTTCATAATGAATATGCAAATACACAAATAAATTATTTTCCATAATGAACATGCAAATGTTTCAGTGCCGGTCTGCCAATATTTTTTGAATGAGTTTGCTGGACCACAACATGGAAAATGTTGGGAACTGCTGCATTCAATGAAAAATATAATCAAAGTATAACCTAAAAATAAACTCCAAGAAAGATGCAATAAATTACATCTGAAGCCACGTCTACAATAGGGATACAGCTGTACCACTGTAAGATTGTTCCTATAGTTGCTCTATACTGTCTACTCCAGTGCTTCTGTTGGTGTAACTCATATCACAGAGAGGGACCTGGTGTTTTTTTCACTCCCCAGAGTCACCTAAGTTATACTGACCAAAGTGCTGGTGTAAGACAGAGCTTGTGAATTGTTGCCTAGGGAGATGGTAGCATTTCCCTCCTTATAGGTTTTTAAGGCCTGGCTTTCCAAAGCCCTGGCTGGGATGATTTAGTTGGGGTTGGGCTTTGAGCAGGGGGTCGGACAAATTGGCCTCCTGAGGTTTCTTCCAGCCTTCATATTCTGTGATTCTAAGTACATTTTAAAAAGTCAATTAGATGCAAATATTAGCAGGAAAACACTTTCAGACATCAGTTTTCAGGTCTGAATGTATTCTGGGTTTACAAGCAGTATTCACTTTGTCAAACAGAACTATTGTAGGGATATAGATAAACAGTTTCAAGCCTTTTGTGGCTTGTGAAATATTAGTTTTAGAGTTGGAAAGAAAATACTAGGTAGTACACAGGCACTCTGAATCATACCATAACTGACACTCTCCCCCTCCTGCCCACGTGCATTAAGCAAAAGAAACTTGAACACGAGCACTGTGAAATCCCCGTTGAAAGTCACTGTACACAGCAGCCCACGTTTAAAACAACACAGGTGCGCACAGTGCAGAGCTACCCTGTCAGCAGTGGGGAAAGTCACAGGTTCTTCCCTGGACAGCCTTTAAGTTTGGGGTGATTCAGTTAAGGCAGGAAAGCGCCCCCCGCTCCTTCCGCCCCCTCCCCAGCTCTCTGCCAGCCTCGCCCCCCACTGACCAGCCTGCTTCTTCCTCCACGTGAGCTGCTGGGGGGGCTGAGGGAAGGTGTCTGCAAGTAGCCCCCACCCCTCATGGCATTCCGGCCTGATCCTGGGCGGGTACGTGGGATCGCTGGGCTCCATCCTGCGCCACCCCATCTTTGCACCCCTGCTAGCCGTGCGCTTGGGGCAGCTGCACCCCCCCGCACCACTACGAGCACCAGTACTGGTTACACGCGCTGCCAATGGGCAGCCCCAGCTGGTGGGGCCTGGCCAGCACCTGCAAAGCAGCCGCAGCCCCTACGGGCTGGCTGCCTCCCTCGCCTGGGCCGGTGCAGCGACCCCGGCCGGGGCCGGATTCCCGCGTGTCCGAACCCCCCCCTCCCTCCGCAGGGGCAGGGCCAGGCCCAGGAAGGGACCGCCCCTTCCTGCCCCCCCAGCCCGGCAGCCCTTTGTGCGCGCAGCGGAGCCATGGCCGGGGCCGGGAGCCCCGCGCGGGGGCGGCTCCAGCCCTGCAGCGCGGTGGGCCCAGGGGCAGCGCGGGGCGGGCAGGGCCCCCGGGGCGCAGACACGCGTGGGGCGGACAGGTTCCTGCCGGGCTTGGCGGCTGCCTGAGCTGTCCCCTGCCCGGCTCCCCGCGGCCGGGGGCTGCAGGAGGGGCCCGGCTCAGCTGCGGAGCTTGGAGCCCAGGCTAGAGATGGGGCAGTTGGGGGAGGATCGGGGGGTCAGGGCCGGGCTGGGTGTGAGAGATCAGAGCTGGGAGTTCGGAGATATTTGGTTTAGTGGGGTCCATGTTCAGAGCTGCAGTTGGGGTGCGTGTGAGGGGAGGGGTGCGTGTGAGGGGAGGGGGTAGAGCTGGGGAAACTGAGGCAGGGGCCTGTCTGAGCTGGGGAAACTGAGGCAGGGGCCTGTCTGAGGTTGGCTGCTTGGGATTGGCGGAGCCAGAAGATCTGTGAGGGCTGGGGGCTGAAGCTTTGTCACTTGCTTCTGGAAAACCTGGTCCTCCTTTCGCCAGCTTCCCTCGATCTCCCTGGCTGAGGTTGAACAAGACCTGGGATGAAAGTCTGAGCCCCAGGGATCGTGCAGGATGGGCCCTGAAATCCGGCAGCTGGGAGGTTGTTTGCAGCAGCTTGTAACAGCCCCCCCGCCCTCCCCTGCTTCTTCCAGGAGCCCCCACGAGAGCGTCTGGCCCCCCAGTGAAAAGAGAGAAGCAGCCAAAGCCGAGGTGCAGCGGCAAAGCAAGAAGCTGCTGGTAGGTGCTGGAGTTCCCCCCTCAGAACCTCCCCCTCCTCTGTCTCCCAGGTTAGCCTGGAGTCACAGTGCCTGAGTGAATGCAGGGCCTGGCCTGTCAGCCTCAGCCAGGGAACCGCCCCACTGGGGCCCAGGAAGAGGGCAGGGCCAGCCTTGTGGGTCACATGTAGGTGACGGCTGGGCAGGGGAGGGCCAGTCTGTGTGTGAGCCCAGAGTCTTGGCCCACAGGCTGTCAGGGTGTGTCAGTGACCAGGGAGCCTTTCTAGCAAGGGTGACCATAGTTTCCCAAAAGGAAACAGCTCCCTCATCACCAGCCTGTGCAGAGCAGGCCTGAGATCCCCCTCCTCCCACGCGTGGGACCAGTCTGAACCCTCCTGCCGACTGTCCTTGCGGGACCAGCCGGAGCCTCCCTCCCATATGTGGGATTGGCCCAAGCTGCCCACATCACCTGCCCACATGAGGCTGGCCTAGAGCCTCCCTTTACCCCCTGCATGCACGGCTGGTGCTGCCTGCACAAGCCTGGCCCCAGCTGCTCTCCTGAGCACCTTCCTGGGGAGGCCTGGCATTCCTCCTGGTCCCCCACTCCTCCCCACATGTTCCTCTGTCCCACTTGGGATCACACCCCACTTTTTTTGTTTTTCCAAAACTGCATTTGTTCGGTGCGCAAGAGCAAAGAGGACAGGAGCCTAGTTTTGCCAAAAATGTAAGGGCGGCCAGGACAGGGCTGAAAAAAGGGACTGGCCCAACCTAAATGGGATCTGTGTCCCCTCCCTCTCCATTTCTAGCCCCTGGGGGGTCTCAGAAGAAGGAGAGGAAAGGTGAGTTGCAGAGCTGGAGGGTTCGGCTCAGGGCAAGTTGATGAGGATGGGGGAGGGGATCACTCCTTCCTGTGGGCAGTGTACAGCTCACCCCCTCCCCAAATACGCACCCTATCACCCTGTGCTCTGGTAAATAACTCCCCCACCCAGGAGGTGCATTTATGCTTCTCCCCTGTTACTGACCCGCCCTGTCCATGGGGTGTCAGCTCATGGGGGAGTGGAAGGAGCTGCAGGGTTTCTAGAGGAGGTGGAGAGAGCCATTGTCCAGAGGAGGCTCTGCTCACCCCGGGTTAATGGTTTACTTCGGGGGGGGGGGGAGGAGGAAGAGTGTGAATTTCTCAGCCCCAGTGGAATTTGACTCTCAAGGCAGAGAAACATTGTTTTCCTGTGACATGTCTGGGGAGAAACTTTCCCCTGTGGCCATCTCCCCACAGGGCTGGCTGGGGCTGTGGAGAGCAGCTGTCCCCATGGTGGGGAGAGGGAGATGGCAGCCACTCTCTGAACAAGGCCCCCAGTGCTGGAAATTCTCCAAGTGCCAGAGGCTCCAGTGGGGATTCCCCTGCAGGGCAGGAGGTTCCCAGCCTGGGACAAGGCCTCTAACTGCCTCTTCTGTCTCCCTTGTGGGGGCAGGCAAGTGCTGGTCTCTTTCACTCCCCCTCATGCTGTGTTAGGTCTGGTAACTGCCCTGAAAGCAGAGCTGCCCCCTGCCTGTGCAGTGTGATACTGCAACTTGGAGCCTGGGATCTGTCTCCTCTAGCGGCTGCCTCAGCACAGGGCAGGGGCTGGTCTTATCTGACAGCTAATGAGGTCCCATCAGGGCTGTTAGGCACATGGGCCTTGGGCCGGACCCAACCTGTCTGGCATATTTATGTGGCTACGTCATGTATTCAGAGTGTGCAGGCTCTCGGCTTTTTATTGTTTTTCAAGTAGGTTTTTAGCCCTCTTGTGACGTGCCTGAAGCCCTCCCAAATGCACAGAGACAATGTTGCCTTTCTGAGTCTGTAAACAGTCTGAAACAGCAGCTCAGAGCGATGTTCCCTCTCATCTTTTCCATCCACATGTGGAATAAATTTTGTTACATGCACCGCGGCAGGTGCGAATGTGCAGCACCAATAGAAACACAAAACCGACCTGTGGGCACTCTGTGAATCAGCCGGGTGGCACCAGACTCTCTCCTGAGCAGCCGCACAAGCACCCAGCTTACAGGGAACGCTGAGTCAGAGAGGTGTGAATGCCCTTGGTCTCTGTTAATGTCAATGCAGTGCCAGCATAAGTGCCAGCTTTCTTTGTTTGCAGGGGATCCTCGACCCCCACTCCACCTATTTCCCTAAGTCCCTACCACGGCTCTTTCTACTTCTGCCCTGCCTCCTCCACACACCTCTTTATGTCTCCTCTTGTCCCTCTTTCCCTCTGGTGCCTCCTGTGCACTGCTGAGCAGCTGATGTAGCAGGCTGCGGAGGGAGGGAGGAGCTGATAGGGGGCTGCTGGTGGTTGCTGTGCCGCAGAGCACCTGCGGAGTCAGTACCTATAGGTGTCAGCTGACATAATCAGGCTTTGATGTCATTATGGAATTTTCCATGACTGGTTACCCGAGGAGGTGGAAGTGGGCGGGGAGTAGACCCTTTGATGGGTGGGAGTAGAGGATTGCTGTAGGGGGAAGAAGAACAGAGGGGAGATGCACTCATAAGGAAGCGAGAGGGAAATGGAGGAAGGAGCGTGGAAATGGAAGGGAAATAAGCCTGGCCCTAGGCCAAGGCGAGCAAGGCAAATGCCTTGGGCCCTGTGCTTTCCGGGCCCCACTCTGCTGAGTATTCACCATCCACCAGCTGGGCCTGGGGCCCCTATCCCAGCGTCGTGCCTTGGGCCCCTCAAACCCTTCGGCCAGGCCTGAAAGGATGAAATAGCAGGTGGACATAAAGGGGTTTATTTTCCCACGGAGTGATATTGATTGTGATAGTAAAGGATTTAATAAATAACAGTTCCCCCCAAAAAATTCCCATACAAAGGGCAGACTCTCCCCTTTGAGCGTGGCTGTCCCTCTGAAACCAGTGGGTGCCCTGCTTCAAATGGAGGTGTGGCACAAAGTCCTAAATTGATGCTCAGGGCCACTGACCATCACAGTGCAATATGGCCCTTTCTATCAGATGACTTGGACACTGCAGGGCTATTGCTTTAGCTGAAGACCGCGAGGCTTTTTGTGGTCAAGACCTCACGTTCCATTCTCTCCTGTGGACATAGGCTCTGTATGTGTCCATAGGGAGCATGTGGGACATACCCACTGTTTGGTCCGTGTATCCACCCTTTCCATTACTCCCAGTGCCAGTTCCTTTTAGTTACTGGAATTCCCCAGTGTGTGAGGTGGCTGTAAATATAAGAACGGACATTCTAGGTCAGACTAAAGGTCAATCTAGCCTAGTGTCCTATCTGCCGACAGTGGCCAATACCAGGGGCCCCAGAGGGAATGAACAGAGCAGGGAATCATCAAGGGATCCATCCTCTGTTGCCCTTTCCCAGCTTCTGGCAAACACTATCCCTGCCCATCCTGGCTAGAAAGCATTGATAGACCCAATATCCATGAATTTACCTAGCTCTTTTTTGAACCTTGTTGGTCTTCACAGCATCCTCTGGCAAAGAGTTCCACAGATCGACTGTGTGTTGTGTGAAGAAATTCTTCCATTTGTTAGTTTTAAATATGTTGTCTATTCCTTGTATTTGGTGACTCCTAGTCCTCGTGTTATGGCATGATTTAATAGACCTCTATCCTATCTCCCCTTAAGCTATCCCTTTTCCAAGTACAAAAGTCCCAGTCTTAATAATCTCTCCTCAGATAGAAGCTCTTGCATAAGTCTAATAATTTTTGGTGCTCTTTTCTGTACTTTTTCCAATTCCAATGTATCTTTTTTTGAAACGGGGTAACCGCATCTGCATATGGTCAGGACACACCAGACCAGAGCATTCCATAGAAAACTCCAGAATTTCTCTATGCCCCTCGCCCCAATGTTTTCCCATCTCTAGAGCCATGGCAAGCACAGGGCTGGAGGCAGGTGATTCAGCATAACACAGACCATCTCAGGCTACGAGCTTAGATCCACATTTGCTGGATTTTGGGGGTTGCTGGGCTTAGGGACCGGGCCCATTTCTAACTCCTCCTTCTTTCCGCAGTAGGGAAGACGGGACGTTTCGGGATCTGGAGCCGGGGTTTGTGGAGCTGGAGCAGAGACTCAGTGATTTCTCTTAACTAACGCCCACCTGCAGGAGGTGCTGCTGCGATTCAGAGGTGAATGGGAGTCTGGGGGCAGCATCTTCACTGGCTGGAACAACCCTGGCCCTGGGGTGGAATCGGGGACTCTAGCACCTGGAGCTAGGGAACAACCGTCCTGCAAAGTATTCCTCCCTCCCACTTTGGTAGTGTCCTTGAAGGTCCCCCCACCCACACACTTTGGTAGCAACCTTCAAACAGCTACCACATGTCCCTGTTTTCCTGGGCAACCTACAGGCATGATCCTGTCTGTGTCCCACCGATTTGTGAGTCTTTGGCAGCGTTCTTCAGAGTTCAAACAGCATTTAAAGGGCTTTTTTTTTTAATTATTATTTTATTTTTGGTAACAGCTGTTGCATAGTTAAGATGGAGCGATCAAAAAAGAGTGCTGCCTGGAACCATTTCATACAAATAAGTGAAGATGTTGTTAAATGTAAACTGTGTTCTGCAGAGCTGAAGTATGCAAAGAGCACCGGGTCCATGCTCAACCATTTGAAGCTGAAACATCCAACTGTTTCACGTAAAACGGAAAGCAGAAATCAAACCCCACTGGCAGCGTTTGCTTCTGGCAGTTCAGGAAGGTACAACACGCGTGAGGAACAACTAACAGAATTGTTGTGCACCATGATCTCGACAGATATGCTGCCTGTCAGCGTCGTTGAGGGCACAGGTTTTCGTGCGCTGATGAGCTTTGTAGAACCGGACTACTGTATGCCTCTGAGACAGACGATAACCTCGCGATTAGAAAACTGCTATGAAACCTGTGTGAGGTTGCTCCGGGAAAAACTGGACAAAGCTGTTAAAGTCGCTTTCACCACGGACTGCTGGACGGCATTATCTACAGAAAGCTACATGACTGTCACGTGTCATTACATTGAAAATTGGGAGCCTCGATCCTCAGTTCTACACACTGAAAGTCTGGCAGGAGAACAGACTGCAGAAAACCTGGCTGCAAAATTAAATGCAACAGTAGAAAGATGGGGCCTGGCAGGCCGTGTCCTGGCATGCGTACATGACAATACAAGCGACATTGCGCTTGCCAACACTCCAAGGTATGTGGCATGGGAATCTGTCAGCTGTTTTGCCCATACCTTGCAGCTAGCCATAAACGATGGGTTCCTTTCCAGTCCCGTGGATCATGCGGTTGCAGCTGCGAGTAGACTAGTTGCACACTTCCACCACAGCACCGTGGCCACGCAAGCCTTCGAAAGAGAACAAATTCAGCTTCAAGTTCAGCCACACCCGCTGATCCAGTCCTGTAAAATTCGCTGGAATTCAGTCTATGACATGTTCGAAAGACTCAGTGAGCAAAGGCAGGCTGTGACAGCCGTGCTTTCGGACAGCAGCGTGACAAAACAATCGGATGCCCAAATGCTTCAGCTGCAAGATGAGCACTGGCAGTTACTGGAGGATATCTTACCAGTGCTTTCCACTTTAAAGTGCGCAACAACTGCCATGTCTGCGGAACAGTTGGCGTCAATTTCCAATATTTATCCAATTTGCAACAGTCTTCTCCAAACTCACCTCAGAAGCGAAGCTCCTGCTGAAAATGCAACTGTCACAGCCTTCAAAGCGGCTGTCCGTCGCTCTCTGGAACATCGCATGACACCTAGTGATCCTGCCATAGCTGCCAAACCGGCAGTTATCGCCGCCTTGTTAGATCCTCGCCATAAGCACATGCGGTTTCTTTCACCGGTTGTCCAGATTGCTGCTAAGTCAAAGCTTCTGGAACTTGCGGCCAGGTTGGAAATAGAAGAACCTCCACGGGCCTGGGCTGACCGGAGAGGTGCGGAGACTGATGAGCCCATGGAGCCAGCATCGAAGAAAAGGACGAGTGCCATAGTGATGCTTTTAGGCGAAGGGTACACCAAAAAGGAGAATGAGGAGAATGCTGTGGAGAAAGAACTGGAAGATTACCTCAGGGAGCCTTGCCCTTCATTGGAATGCAGTCCACTGGAGTGGTGGAAAGTCAATGCCCAGCGGTTTCCAAGGCTTGGAAAACTGGCAAACAGTTACCTATGCATCCCAGGAACTTCTGTTCCTGCCGAATGCGTGTTTTCTAGCGCTGGCCTGACGATTAACCGGCTGCGCTCGAGACTGACACCGGAGCACGTCAACATGTTAATTTTTCTTAACAAAAACAAGCAGTAAAATTGCAAGTGTTTTCTGTGAGTTGGGGGTTTGGACAGCTCAGGGATACTATGCACAAAGTTTTAAAAAGTTAGTTTAATTTTTACACGTAAGACTGGGTTGGTTTTATTGTTAATAAAGACATGACACACATAGGTGTGGTTGATTCACTGTGAGCCATTGGCACCGGAACGTCTGTAGTGGGGACCCTGAGTGCACGGCGCAGGCAGGGCCAAGCTGGAATGCCAGGTGCACAGGGAAGGGGTGCAGGGCAGCAGCAGAGCCCCTGGGCCCTGTAGAGCGCATGCTCACATGCCACACAGGAGGGAGTGCATCTAATTAATGGAGCCGTTCCACTAAGTAGGTGCCTCCGAGGTTCCTGGATCTTGAAGTTGTGGAAGGTGAATGGGGGTGGAATAGAGGAGTAGGTGAGGATCAGTGGTCAGTTGGGGATGAGGACTAAGTTTGGGGTGTCCCACTCCCAGCGAGGCTGTAGGCGGCAGCCAGGGAAAGTTCCTGCTGCAGCTGGCAGGCAGAGGCGCATCCGACTCCATACAGCCCCAGCTGGACTGTGTGGGGACTTGAAGAGACTGGAAGTCTGAACTCCAGCTGCGCTGGGCAGCAAAGAGAAGGGACTGGGATTCCCTTTGAGCCTCAGCTGGGCTGGGGGAGAGGGTTGGGGGCTAGGAGGAGTGAGGCAAGTTCTGGCTGGAGAAGAACTCCAGTAACCATTGTTTGTTTTTAAAAGGAATCCAAACTCTTGGATTTTTAGCTTGTCATATGTGAGCCACAGTTCAGGGGATGCGGTGGCCAGGAGAGATGCCTCTTCCCAAACAATTTCTAACACTTGATGGAAACCACTTGGATTCCAGACAAGGGATTTCCATTAGGTTTTACTATTTGTTTGGGGACAGATGTTGAAAATCAGTAAGGCCAGACACCAGATCTTTGTGTAGTTCTGGTTCTTCCGAGTACTTCTGTGACTCGTAAGTAAGAAGCACTAGAGTCATAGAGCACTAGAACTTGAAGGGTCCTCTGTAAGTCAGCAAGTCCAGTCTCCTGCCCTCTCAGCAGAAAAAAGCATTATATAGATCAGTATTTCTCAACCAGTGGGACAAGTTCCCTTAGGGGTGCTTGAGAGAAGTCTGGGAGGTACGTCAACACAACTGAAATTTGGAGAAAACTGAATTTTTGTTTTATGTTTTACAGTGCTTTACTATTTTTGTACTTTTTATACTCAAAAATTTCATCACCTGCTCAGCTATGATTAAGTTGTTTAAACAAATGTGTTGTAATGGGGGTGTTACAATGGTAGAAAAAAAAATTGTGTGTCTGAAAACTAGGTACTGGGGGTACTTTCTTTTAAAGGGGTACTTTATAAAAAAAAAGGTTGAGAAACACTGATCTAGATCATCCCTGATAAATGTCTATCCAACCTCTCTAATGATGGAGATTCCACAACATCCCTAGACAATTCCAGTGTTTAACCACCCTGACAGTTAGGAAGTTAAACCTCCTAAACCTCCCTTGCTGCAATTTAAGCCCATTGCTTCTTGTCCTGTCATGAGAGGCCAAGAACAATTTTTCTCCCTTCTCCTTGTAACACTCTTTTAGGTACTTGAAAGCTGCTATCACATCTCCTCTCAGTCTTCTTTTCCAAACCTAACAAACCCAATTCTTTCAGTCTTCCCGCATAGGTCAAGTTTTCTAAACCTTTACTCATTTTTGCTGCTCTTCTCTAAACCTTCTCCAATTTCTCCACATCTTTCTTGAAATGTGGTGCAGAGAACTTGACACAATACTCCAACTGAAGCCCAATCAGAGCAGAGTAGAGTGGTAAAATGACTTCTCATGTCTTTCTCACAAGACTCCTGTTAATGCATCCCAGAATCATGTTTGCTTTTTTTGCAGCAGTCACATTGCTAGCTCATATTTAGCTTGTGATCCACTATGACCCCTAGATCTCTTTCTGCAGTATTCCTTCCTAGTCATTCTCTTCCCATTCTGTATGTGTGAAACTGATTGTTCCTTCCTAAGTGGCGTACTTTGCATTTGTCCTTATTAAACTTAATTCTATTTACCTCCAACCATTTCTCCAGTTTGTCCAGATCATTTTGAATTATGATCCTATCCTCCAAAGCAGTTGCAATCCCTCCCAGCTTGATATCATCTGCAGACTTAATAAGCATATTCTCTGTGGGTACGTCTACACAGCACCCTTACCTTGAAATAAGATATACAATTTGGGCACATTGTGTAGCTTATTTCAATCTTACTTCAAAATAACTTATTCTGAAATTTACAGTGCCAAATTTTGAAATAAAGCGCTATTCCGAAACATCCCTTATCCCTTATTTAATGAGGTTTACAGGGACATCAGAATAGGAAGCCTGTTATATTTCGATATAACGGGCTTGCTCTTACAATGTGGAATAGCTATTTTGGGATACCACAGTATAGTCTTAGCCTATGCCATCATCTAAATCATTGATGAAGATATTGAACAGAACTGGTTCCAAAACAGACCTCTGTGAAGCCCCACTTGTTATGCCCTTCCAGCATGACTCTGAACCATTAATAACTACTCTCTAAGAACAGTTATCCAGCCAGTAGTGCATCCACCTTTTCAAAGCCCCATCTAGGTTGTATTTTCCTAGTTTATTGATAAGAAAGTAATGAGAGATGTATCAAATGCTTTACTAAAGTCTAGGTATACCACATCTGTTGCTTCTCCCTTATCCACAAAACTTGTTATCCTATCAAAGAAACCTATCAGATTGGTTTGACATGATTTGTTCTTTGCAAATCCATGCTGGCTGTTACCTATCACCTTATTTTCTTCCAGATGTTTGCAGATGAAATCCTTAATTTCTTGCTCCATTATCTTCCCTGGCACAGAAATTAAACTGACTGGTCTGTAGTTTTCTGTGTTGTTCTTACTTCCTTTTTTACAGATGGGCACTATATTTGCACTTTTCCAGTCTTCTGGAATCTCTCCTGACTTTTAAAGATGATAGCTAAAGGCTCGGATACCTCCTCTATCAACTCCTTGAGTATTCTAGGATGCATTTCACAAGGCCCAGGTGACTTGAAGATATCTAACTTTTCTCAATAATTTTTAACTAGTTCTTTTTTATTTTAACTTATAAACCTACCCAGTTTTCCCTAGTATTTACAATGTTAGGCATCCTGTCACCATCAGTTTTTTTAGTGAAAACCAAAGAAGTCATTAGGCACGTCTGCCATTTCCAAGTTTCCTGCTACTGTTTCTCCCTTTTCATTGAGCAATGGACCTACCCTGTTCTTGGTCTTCCTCTTGCTTCTAATACAGCATTTCCCAAATTATGGGCCGTGGCCCAGTACCGGGCCGCCGGAAAAAAATACCAGGCCTCAGCTTGGCTGCTGGGAGGGGAGCGGGGCAGGGCGGGCTGGGAGGAGGTATGTGAGTGTGTGAGGGAAACCGGCCACTGGGAAGCAGGGTTGGGGGCAGCGGGGCTGTCCGGCGGTGAGCGGGGGGGGTGGGCTGGCTGGGGGAGATCAGGAGGAAGAGGACGGGAGTACCAGCCGCCAGAAGCAGGGCTGGACGGGAGAGATTGGGGGGAGCAAATCAACTGGCAGGAAGCGGGACTGACCCGGGCACATGCAGACCTGGGCACACGAGTGAGTCCGGCCCTGGAGATTCCATTTTGCCCCTCCCCCCCAAACCCGCCCTCGAGTAGTTGCGAACTGCCTGACTGGTAGACACACTCACGCAGTGTGAACACATCTACCAGCCAGGCAGTTTGCAGCTACGGACCGATACACATAATAATAATAATAATGATAATAATAATAATAATAAAACTTACCTAATTAGAAAATACCAGACATTTTATATGTCCGATATTTTCTCAATTGCTTCCCAGACAGAACCCTCAAATACCAGACTGTCCGGTACAGAACTGGACACCTGGCAACCCTACTCCTCCTTGCACCCTCCCTCCTAGCCAGATACCCTACCCTCAATCTGCTCCTGCCCCCGCCTCCTGGAGTACCCATGCGGCGCTGGGTCCCCCAAGCCCTGGCCCAGGCTGGGCGGAGGATGCAGCCGGGTGAAACACTGAAAATGTATTCATTTTTAATTTTTTTATATGCGTTTATATTTTTGGTCTGCAAAAACATTACTAAAAAAAAAATGGGTTCCAACTAAAGTAAAAAGTGGCCACCCCCGGTTTTCTGTTATGCTTGCAGGAGGAAGACCTTATTAGCAAGTTCCTTGAAGCAGGGATACAGACGCCAAAGCCATGTGTTAAAAGTGCTGTTTCCTTAAGGGTAAACGTAAGGGCTGCATCTAGACTGGCATGATTTTCCGCAAATGCTTTTAATGGAAACATTTTTCCGTTAAAAGCATTTGCGGAAAAGAGCGTCTAGATTGGCACGGATGCTTTTGCGCAAAAGCACTTTTTGCGCAAAAGCGCCATTGGGGCTTTTTTGCGCAAAACAGTTTTTACCTGTCTACACTGGCCCTCTTGCCCAAAAGCATTTGCGCAAGAGGGCTTATCCCTGAGCAGGAGCATCATAGTATTTGTACAAGAACACTGACAATCTTACATTACATCATCAGTGTTCTTGCGCAAATTCAAGCAGCCAGTGTAGACAGCTGGTAAGTTTTTCTGGAAAAACTTGCCAGTCTAGATGTAGCCAAGGAGTTTATTCTGATTTTTTTAAGTTGGTGAAATAGTCTGTGAAATCAGGAAACCTTTGCCTTTTCCAGCTGGGCTCATCCTGTTTTCCTGGCACCGCCAAGCCCTTAACTTGCTTTAAATTGTGCTAAGAGGAAGCTGTATTCTGAATTTGTTGGTCCTAGTTCTCACCGTTTAGGAGGAGTTCTTGAACAAATAGACACCTAGACAAACTCTCTCAAATATAGAGCAGATTACTCCCACCAGCGCCTTCTTTAATATTTCCAAATTTCACCCTATATCAGTGGTCATTTGAAACCTTTGCAAAATGGTAGATTTTAAATTTGCAGTAGTCTAAAGTAGTGTTTCTCAACCAGTGGTACAAGTACCCTTAGGGATACTTGAGAGAAGTCTAGGGGGCACGTAAACACAACTGAAATTTGGAGAAAACTGAATTTTTTTGTTTTAAGTTTTACAGCACTTTTATTATTTTTGTACTTTTTACACCCCAAAATTTCATCATCCACCTGACTACAATTAAGTTTAAACAAATGTGTTGCAATGGTAGAAAATATTGTGTGTGTCTGAAAACTGTAGGTACTGGGGGTACTCATATATTTTAAAAAGGGGTACTTTATAAAAAAAGGTTGAGAAACAGTAGTCTAAAGCATCCTCAGTTGGCATTTCCTTGAATACATTTCAAGCACTACCAGTTGGCTTTGCAATCAGGGTAGGGACTCACTCAGCATGTGGGATTTCAGGCACTGCACACACAGCCTTTCTAAAATAGGAAGATATTCAGTAATATAATCCGCCCTGTTGTATGCAGGACACAAGCAGTGTTCCCTGGAAGTTGTGCACTTGTGTGGCCTCCCAGTTGATTGACAGAGCATCCACTGGTGCACTTTGCTTCTACTGGTGGTGCACATTCACATTCACACATACCTCCATGCACATACATTTATCCTGCATATGGATGGAAAAGAGCAGAGGGAACATTGGAATAGGTGGTCCTAATTGTGGATTGTTGGAGAGGGAGGAATCAGAGGGGTGGGATGGGGATTGCTGGTTCTAGCAGGAAAATCTCATGTCAGTCCCATGCAAATCTCCCTCAGATCAACAAGAGGTGCATTTTATCCTGTATGCTGTGCCACTGTGATAGGATCCCATGCAGCCTAGAGCTGGGGTAATTGTACCCCTTCATTCTCCAGCATGGGCTCTCTCTCACAGGGTATGTCTACACTACAAAGTTAGTTCGAACTAACGGACGTTAGTTCGAACTAACTTTAATAGGTGCTACACTAGCGCTCCGCTAGTTCGAATTTGAATCGAACTAGCGGAGCGCTTAGTTCGAACTAGGTAAACCTCATTTTACGAGGACTAACGCCTAGTTCGAACTAGCTAGTTCGAACTAAGGGCTGTGTAGCCCTTTAGTTCGAACTAGTGGGAGGCTAGCCCTCCCCAGGTTTCCCTGGTGGCCACTCTGGCCAACACCAGGGAAACTCTATGCCCCCCTCCCGGCCCCGGACCCCTTAAAGGGGCACGGGCTGGCTACGGTGCCCGTGCCAGGTGCAAGCCTGCCAGCACCCAGCTGGCAGACCCTGCACCTGGCACGGCACAGAGCCACCCACCCGATGACCCCCAGCCCACCCCCTCTTGCCGGGACCAGGCTGACGGCTCCCGGGAGCTTGCCCTGGACCGCAAGAGGCGGGCACCTTCCTGGGCTAGTGCGGACATCGTGGACCTCGTCCACGACCTCCGCACTAGGCACAGGAAAGTGGCCAGCTAGGGCAGGAGAACTGCCAGCCTGGCCACCCAGGACCAGGTGTGCATGAAAATCAAGGGGGTCCCCTGAGACACCCAACCCTGAGCCCTGAGCTTACAATGGCCGTCCTGGGTCAGACCAAAGGTCCATCTAGCCCAGTAGCCTGTCTGCCGACAGCGGCCAACCCTAGGGACCCTGGAGGGGATGGACCGAAGACAGTGACCAAGCCATTTGTCTCGTGCCATGCCTCTCCAGCCTTCCACAAACTTTGGGCAGGGACACCACTCCTACCCCCTGGCTAATACCACTCCATGGACCCAACCTCCATGACTTGATCTCACTTCCCTTTCAACTCTGTTCTAGTTGTAGCCTTCACAGCCTCCTGCAGCAAGGAGTTCCGCAGGTTAACTATTTGCTTTGTCAAGAAGAACAACTGTCTCTTACTAGTTTGAAGCCTGCTACCCATTCCTTTCCTTTGGTGTCCTCTAGTCCTTCTTTATGGGAACTCAGGAAGAACTTTTCTGAATGCACCCTCTCCACCCAACCCCTGCTTTTAGAGACCTCTATCCTGTCCCCGCTCCGTCTCCTCTTTTCTAAGCTGGACAGTCCCAGTCTCTGTAGCCTCTCTTCATCTGGGACCTGTTCCCAACCCCTGATCATGTTAGTTGCCCTCCCCTCTCCCAGCCTTTCTCTTCCCCTCTCCCACCTCCTTTTCCCAGTCTCCCCCAGTTTTGTTCAATAAAGACAGAGTCAATGTTGGAAGAAATGTTATCTTTATTTTGTACATCAATAAGAAGGGGGGCTAGGGAAGGGTAAGTGGAAGGAGGTGAGGGAGGAATGGGGTACGAGCCCCCGATGGGGAGGACTGGGCTGTCTCTGCGGGCTTCTGGGGGTGGAAGCTCTCCTGCAGCCCCCCAATTGCCCCCTCTCCCCAGATGGCAGCCTGCGGCAAGTGCAGCCGGGCTGATGGCCGAGTGCTGTGATGTGCTGAGTGTGGGCACTCTGGGCAATCCAAGCCAGAACTTCTTTGCAAGTGGGGCACCCCTTAGAACTGTGTGTCCGGGGTGGGGGTCGGGACCCTTTAAGCGCAGCCCTCGGCTAGCCTGAGACAGCATCTCCATGCTCTAAGTCCTCCTTTTATGCCCTGCCGGCACTGCTTCCGGCCATCCTTAAGCCCTGTTCAGAGTCCACTCAATGTGGACTTGCTAGTTCGAACTAGCAAAACGCTAGTTCGAACTAGTTTTTAGTTCTAGATGCGTTAGTTCGAATTAGCTTAGTTCGAATTAACTAATTCGAACTAAGTTAGTTCGAACTAGCGCTGTAGTGTAGACGTACCCACAGTGCTTTGATAGTGACAAGCAGCAAACCCCTCCAGGTGCTGTTATCACTCAACACAATGGCATGTGGAGCCCCACTCCTTGCTAAATTGCAAGTGTGCTCCCTGATCCACTGATGAATCACACAAAGAGGGGTACCGGCCAATTCTCTCCAGCTCCCTGGCCTTGCACCCCAGAGCTATAGTACCTTGTCCTGGTCAGAAACCTGACCAGTATAAGTTTATTACCCAGCCTGCCCCTCCCTCGATGTAGCAAGAGCATGTACCAGCCTTGGTGAGTTGAGCTGAGATTTCTCAAGCACTCCAAGCAAAATACACTGTTCTAGGTAAAGTATAACACAGTTTTAGGAACTACACAGAGAGGCTACGTCTACATTGGCAAGATTTTGCGCAAATACTTTTAATGCAAGAGTTTTTGCATTAAAGTATTTGTGCAAGAGAGCATCTACACTGGCATGTGCTTTTGCGCAAGAGATGTGCTTTTGTGCAAAAGCATCCGTGCCAGTGTAGACGTTCTCTTGCGCAAGAAAGTTCTGATGGCCATTTTAGCCATCGGGCTTTCTTGCGCAAGAAATTCATGTTGCCTGTCTACACTGGCCTTTTGTGCAAGAACAGTTGTGCAAGAGGACTTTTCCTGAGCAGGAGCATCATAGTTCTTGCACAAGAAGCACTGATTTCACACATTAGAACATCAGTGTTCTTGCACAAGATCTCCCCGCCAGTGTAGACAGACAGCATGTTTTTGCAAAATCATGTCAATGTAGACACAGCCAGAGAGATTTTACGTGGTTATAAATGAGCAACCCAAGAGGTCAGAGATAGTTACCAAAGCCCATTAAAGATAAGCGCACAATCTAAATCTTAAACCTTATGATATTAGGCAGTATTTAAATCAAGCAGTTTTCTCACCACACTGGATGTTATGGTTATTAGTGCACAGACTTCTCCCTGAAGACTGGAGCTTTCTTCTCAGATGTAGTTTTTGTCTTCAGTGTTGCTTCCAGCATAGGATTTCCATCCACATGTGCAGAGTATGCTGTGCAGAAGGGGAGCAAACATGCACTGACTAGCAACATCTGAGCCCCTCCAGTCCCCATTCAGGTCAATGTGGCAAAGGAAGAAGGGGAAAAAACTATTCTCCTGAACCTCTGATGGTAGGACAAGAAGCAATGGGCTTAAATTGCAGCAAGGGAGCTTTAGGTTGGACATTAGGAAAAACTTCCTCACTGTCAGGGTGGTTAAGCACTGGAATAAATTGCTGGGGGGGGGGGGGGGGGGAAGGAGGTTGTGGAATCTACATCCCTGTCAGGAATGATCTAGATGGTGCTTCATCCTTCTATAAGTACAGGGGACTGGATTTGATAACCTCTCAAGGTCTCTTCCAGTTCTGTGATTCTATGATTAGCTGCGTAAATCCCTAAATACCACCACAACCAGAGAAACAAACGCACCAAACCCTTAAACACAAGCAACCCCCAGAATGCTGCTGGAGCTGGAGGATTTAGGCCAAGGCCATAGAAGTAAGAACCAAACTAAGACTAGGCTCAGAGGGCGCCTGGGGCCAGATGCGGAAATGGTGCAGGAAGAAGCTGCAGATGTACGAGAGAGAATTTGATGCTGTGGCTGAGGCAGCCAGAGACAAGTTTTTTCTGATAGTAGAAAAGTGTGTTTCTCTGCAAAAACCCTCTTGGGCACCGACTTTCCCAATATGAGCTCTACCCCCTGCTCCAGGTCCTTACACACTCCCCCAAACCCCCACCCCCATGTCACCCTTCCACCAAGTCCCCACTCAGCCCTGCCTCTTTCTGCCTCCTCCCCTAAGCATTCCCTGTCCCCATTCATCCCTGAACTTCCTGCAAGTCCCGAAACAGCTGATTGCAGTGGCTGGTAGATGTTGAAAAGGGAAGGAATTGAGTAGTGGGGCTGCTGGAGTTGTCTGGAGATGGAGGGGGGAACCTGGCAACACCCACTCATTTTTTCTGCTATAAGGAGCAAGCTGACTGCTGAGGAAGAGATGGGGAGGAACATGGCACCCCCACCCCCAAACAACTCCAAGTGGAGTCCTTCCTGCAAGGGGCTTGGGTGTGTGTGGTGCCGGGATGGGGGGCAGGAGAGAAAGGGAGGAGGGGGAGGAGCAAATAAGTGGGGGATGAAGCCCCTAACCTCAGTCCCTCCCACACACCAAAACTCCTCAGCCCAGAGCCAGAGTCCTCACCCCACACACCCTTACATGGCAGGGATGGGACTTGGACTCCCTCTGGGCACCACCAAAAATTATACTAACCTGTGCCTTCTCCCTAGGCCTGGGGGCAAGGAGATGGCCTCTTTTATAGCTGGGGGGGGGAGGGTAAAGAGTGAGATCACCTCTGGCCCCGGGTCACTTTGTGTCTTCTCCTTAAACCTTCCCCTCCCTCCCAGCCGCACGGTTACCTTAGCAACCCCTTGCTCCATTTGTTGGGAGGAGGCTGCAGCCTTGTGCTTCCACTTACATTTTCTACCTCGCTTAGTCAGCCTGTTTGATGTAAAAGCAAGGCCAGAAGCAACAAGCCACTAAAAATGGGTGAATTCTTCTGAGAACGAGAGGCTGTGGAAAAGCAAATGAGTGGAAGGTGTTTTTCATCCATCCGTCTGTGGGTGAAGGGTCCAGGACACTTCCACTGGGAAGAGGTTTGGGAGGGAGAAGCTGAAAGACGGTCACAGCACCTTCCAAGGAGATTCCTGCCCCCCATTCACACCTGCTTCCTTCAGGGCCCCAGAGGTACTGCTGAGATCTGTTGGAAAAGGACCAAGAGACACACACGTCTGTGACTATCTGCCCAAGGTTTCCCCTCTCCTGGGGCTCACAGTTCTCCTGCATTTTAAAGTGGGGGAAGGGGAGTCAGCTGGACACAACCCAGCCCTCCTGTCCCACAGTCAGTTCTCCCCATGTTCCCACCTTGCCCACTGCCAGGATCACCTCCTGATCTCCTCCTAGCCTCCCCATGCTCTTCCCCTCCCCTTCTCTGATACTTCCCAGGCGTACGCAGGCCTGAGGCATCTCGTTCCACTTGCAAGGGCATACCATAGGAGAAGCTCCCTAACCCAGGGGCCACACATTGGGAGGCACGAGGAGTTGTGTGCCCCAAATGCTGTGGGCACATACAGGGGGGATTAGCGGGTGGGGGTCCAGCCCCCCCTGCACTCATTGGCAGAAGTGGGGGAAGCAGAGCATGGCAGCCCCAGCTCCTTTGCACTCCTGACCATACCACTCTGGAGAGGTGGGCAGGACCGGCAGAGCAGGAGCTGGTGGCTCGCCACCCTGAGGCCTTGTCTACACTTTCACGACATATGTGAATAACGTAGCTGAAATTGACATACTTAGGTTTGCTAGAGGTGGTATCTTCACTGCAGTAAGCTGACAGTTGACACTCTCCTGTCAACTCTACTTACTCAGCTCATTTGGTGGAGAGTTCTCGGTGGTCAGATTCTCATGTTTAGACTAGACACAATAAATCGAACTCCACTGTATTGATTGCTCCCTGTCAAACCAACCCATGGTGAAGACATATCCTAAGGGTCCACAGTTCTGGCCAGTGTTGCTTATTGAAAATAAATGACTCCATCTTCCCTTTGTACATTTTATTATAGTGAAAAAAATGAAATGAAGACTACGCTCCCCGTAAGACTAAACTATTGTATACATGATTGAACACACTGTGATGTTAGGGTCAGCATCAGTAAATCCCTGCATTAACAGTAATATTGCACTGGAATCGTGAGTATTTTAGTCCTGTGACAATTTCCACTCATACTCAAATACAAAGTATGAAATTGTTTATGATTTTTAAATGTGCAAAGATAAGCCCTTAATGGTGCTCCCTTAAGCGCTAATGAAAGGCTCTTTAATTTAGGGGTACCAAAATAACTGAGACTCAACACAACCCACAGCACTGTGAGAATAAATGGGAGTGAGGGAATTTGTGCCCAAAAGGGAACTCAGGCTATGTCTACACAGCAACATTATTTCAAAATAACATAGTCTGCGTCTACACAGCCAGCAGTTATTTTGGCATAATGTTGAAATACTGTCAAGCTGGAGGACATCTTACTCCGACTCCTGTAACCCTCATTGTATGAGGAGTAAGGGAAGTCAGAGGAAGAGTGCTCTATTTCCAAATAAGTGCTGTGCAGACACTCCCAATTTTGAAATAAGCTATTCTGAAATAAGCTACGCAATTGACGAAGCTCAATTTGTGTAGCTTATTTCGAGTTAAGCCCTGCTGTATCACCCTCAGTGACTCCAACAATCATTTTGCTATGGAAGAAGCAGTAGAAATGAGATAACACAGGAATAGCTGTGGTTTTACATGAAGCCAAGGAATGCCATAGAAAATCCCACTGGAGTTCAGGCCCAGGAAATTTTAATTGGATGGAGCTAGTTGAAGTCACTCTTGTTGTTATCCATAATTTAAGGTTCGTGGATGTACCCCAAAATGTAAAAATATTGAAGTCAGCCATGTTGCATTTACAGGCATAGATAGATGCAAACCAAATGCCAGACAGCTAAGCATAATCTTATGCCCTAAAAGACAAAGCCATGCAGACGTATAGTTGCAGTTTTGTTAATTAAAATTTAAAAGTTAAAATTTCAAAAACATAAAAAAGGAAAGAGCCAACTTTGATTTTAAGCACCTCTAACATACAAGTTTTATTGTTATAACTAAAATGTTTTAATAATAAAAATAATAGTTTGCTATTATACTATACTTATATATATTTATATATACTATAAGGGCCTGTCTTCATTACAAGGTAGATCCACCCTGCAGTAACTGATCCACCGGCAGTCGATTTAGATTTAGCAAATCTAGTAAAGACCCACTAAATTGAGAGCTGATCACTCTCTTCTCTGGTATCCCAGCAGAACAAGAGAATTAAGGGGAGTTGACAGCAGTTTTTAATGCTGAAATCCCCTCCCCTCCCCCATGCAGATCCTGTGGTAAGTAGATCTAAGTTATGTCCATTTGAGTTACTATGCTAATGTAACTGAAACTGAGTAGCTTAGATTGACCTGTCCTTTTAGTGTAGAACTACTTTATTCAAGTTAACCATATTAAAATAAATCAGAAAAAGCTTTTCTTTGGGCAAAAGTCACTCTAACACCTAGCATGGCTTTTATACCTAGCGACTCCTTGTCGCTTTAACACCTAATCTCCCCTGTTACTGGAGTGAAGGCTTCATTGTTAATTCCTCCAAACCGTTTGGAAGAGGTGGAGAAAGAGACAGCTATCTGCTAAATATATCAGAAACAGTCTGTTTGTGTGTCTGTCTATCCCTCAGCTGGGAGACATGCACCCTTCCCCCAGCTGTACCCACTGAAGCTGCAGTGACAATGGATAAGTGCTTCTCACCTGGCGCCCAGCTGCTGTGGTGAGAGAGGGCTGGGATTGTCCTCTCTCCCAGGGCAGCCTGTGTACTGAACCCTCAGCCCCAGCCCTACCCCAGAACAATGATTTAAAATGAAGAAAAAAAATTGAGTTAAGGACCCGAGCAATGTGGGGTAAAACTTCCAGTTACAATAATACAAGAAATAATCCATATGAATTTTCATTTCCCTTGGGCCCTTCTGGGCAAGCCATATATGGGCCCTTATTTATCTTACTGAGAAACATGTGGAAGCCCCCACCCATAGAAACACCATGATAGAAAGCCCTGGAGTCCAAGGGGGTATCCTTACAATGATGTTGTAATTGTAACTTGGGACTACAAGCTACTCCACTGCAGGACTGAGCATTGTGAACAATGTTCCCTGTAAGCCATGTGCTTAGACAGTCACCCATGTGAAATTCAAATGCTGCCCAGGTGTTTAACAGAGCACCCATGGCCAGCAGCAAGTGTTTCTACCGACAGTGCACATCCACAGACACACATAACAAAATCTATTCAGCCCATTGACGGAAAAAAACTAGAGGGAACTTTGATCATGAATTCATGCTGCTCGACTTAGGGTGAATATTGTAAGTCCAAAGACTTCCTATAAAAATAATTAGAGGTAAAAGCACTTTTGTTTGTACCAAGCATTTCACATACAAAAAAGCTATGTCCCCATTAATTTATTTCTAACTCTGCCTTAACCAAAACTCAGTTAAGTTACCACTGGTCTGGGTTCTACAAACCCTGGGTAACTCTGGCTCCCCCACCTGCAGCTCATGGACATTACTGGTGGGAGAG